>NW_028123973.1:0-600000 GCF_965194805.1 Balaenoptera borealis
GGCTTCAGGCCCTGTTCTGGTTCCGGGGGGGAGGATGAGCCTGTGGTTAATTCTTCTTCCTGATGGGAAAATAGAGTGACCTGTGCCTGTCCCAACACCAAGAGCTAGTCTCTCACTGGTTCCCCGTCTACCCGTTCATCCTCAGGACAAATTGCAACCTGTACGGAACAGGAGGTTAAAGGTGCTGATGCTCCAAATAGGGAGATTGTTAGTAAAGCGGATGGAATGGCGAACCCGGGCACAAGGAGAAGAGAAATGAGGTGCGTTTTAGAAACCTTTCCCCATCACATGGTGTCCCATCTTTTTGTTTTCTCATGCATGTTTTCGATGTAGGAAGATGCCCTTGAACCTGGAGATTTGGGACCCATGCGATGGGTACCACGCAGTATTACTTTAAAGGGTCTGCGTTTGCTCACCCAACCTCACCAAACCTCTCAGCCCCAAGAGTGTCCACCCTTATGTCTCATCCAGCTGTGGGTCTAGATATGGTCAATCCAGGTTGCATCACAGCCCCTGAACGCATTGTGTAAGAATTTCTCTCTCTTTCACTGTCTTTGTTTCATGGGTTTTTCAAAGTAATTTATTTTTATAATGGGGTTTAGCTGCTTTTCACTGCTGTGTTTATGCCGCTTTACACCCACTTGACACACTAACAGAGAGATATCAATACATAGGTTTTAAGATTATTACTAGTCAGATATATTCTTGTGCGGTGAATAGGGCGTGTTGAGTCCAGTTCTCTGAGCAAGGAGTAGGTCTTGTCTATTACATATTGGGTTTATGGAACGGTATCTGAGCTAATTTGAAACCCTTGTTTTATGTATCACCCCACCTCACCTTTCCCGTTAAGCAGCCATAGTGTGTTTTCTGCATGTGTGACTCTGTTCTGTTTTGTAATTCAGTTCAAGTGTAACGGTTTTTACAGTCCCTCTATAAGTGATACCTTATGAGAAGTGTCCTTTTCTGTGTGACTTATTTCCCTTAGAATCGTCGTACCTAAATCCACTCATCATGCTGCTACTAGCCTTATGACATTGATTTCATGGCTGAGTGATATTCCATTGTACATAAGGACCACAACTTCTTTATCCATTTTTCTCTTTCCTGGGATATTGAAGGTGGAATGAAGTGGAGGTCCTTGTCAACAGAGCAGCCCTAAACTTTGGGGTGCTTGTGTCTTGCTGATTTTTCATTTTCCCAATTTATACCCCCATGAGTGGAAGTGCCCTATGCTCTCTAAGCTGTGTTTTTTAGATGTTTCAGGACACACCGTACACTTCTCCAGAGTGGCTGTTGGCAATTTACATCCCGCCCATCAGTGTAGCAAGGCTCCCATTTCTCCATGGCCTGTCCTGCATTTCTGGTTTTGAGACTTTTTTCAGCATGGCCCTTTTGACCGATGGGTAGCGAGTCTTCTTTGTAGCGCTGATTTGCCTTTCCAGGTTGCTTGGTTGGCCAAAAAGGGCGTATGCGTTTTTTCCTGAATATATTCAGGAAAAAACGCATACGCCCTTTTTGGCCAAGGGCATCATTGTCAACGTTTTGCCGCTTTTCATGTGCTTTAAAGGCGATTCGAATCTACCTCCTGAAATCTGTTTCCTGCAATTCTGCCTTGATTTCAAATCCTCTTCTTTGCCTTCCCTCAATATATTTGTGGACGAGAGTTATCATTTATAACTCTGCAGGTTTGGGAATTGCAGTGCCCTGAAGCTCCATTTTACAACTCGCTTTTTTGGGAGCTGGCCGCAAAAGCGCAGGATGGCTTCAGGCCCTGTTCTGGTTCCGGGGGGGAGGATGAGCCTGTGGTTAATTCTTCTTCCTGATGGGAAAATAGAGTGACCTGTGCCTGTCCCAACACCAAGAGCTAGTCTCTCACTGGTTCCCCGTCTACCCGTTCATCCTCAGGACAAATTGCAACCTGTACGGAACAGGAGGTTAAAGGTGCTGATGCTCCAAATAGGGAGATTGTTAGTAAAGCGGATGGAATGGCGAACCCGGGCACAAGGAGAAGAGAAATGAGGTGCGTTTTAGAAACCTTTCCCCATCACATGGTGTCCCATCTTTTTGTTTTCTCATGCATGTTTTCGATGTAGGAAGATGCCCTTGAACCTGGAGATTTGGGACCCATGCGATGGGTACCACGCAGTATTACTTTAAAGGGTCTGCGTTTGCTCACCCAACCTCACCAAACCTCTCAGCCCCAAGAGTGTCCACCCTTATGTCTCATCCAGCTGTGGGTCTAGATATGGTCAATCCAGGTTGCATCACAGCCCCTGAACGCATTGTGTAAGAATTTCTCTCTCTTTCACTGTCTTTGTTTCATGGGTTTTTCAAAGTAATTTATTTTTATAATGGGGTTTAGCTGCTTTTCACTGCTGTGTTTATGCCGCTTTACACCCACTTGACACACTAACAGAGAGATATCAATACATAGGTTTTAAGATTATTACTAGTCAGATATATTCTTGTGCGGTGAATAGGGCGTGTTGAGTCCAGTTCTCTGAGCAAGGAGTACGTCTTGTCTATTACATATTGGGTTTATGGAACGGTATCTGAGCTAATTTGAAACCCTTGTTTTATGTATCACCCCACCTCACCTTTCCCGTTAAGCAGCCATAGTGTGTTTTCTGCATGTGTGACTCTGTTCTGTTTTGTAATTCAGTTCAAGTGTAACGGTTTTTACAGTCCCTCTATAAGTGATACCTTATGAGAAGTGTCCTTTTCTGTGTGACTTATTTCCCTTAGAATCGTCGTACCTAAATCCACTCATCATGCTGCTACTAGCCTTATGACATTGATTTCATGGCTGAGTGATATTCCATTGTACATAAGGACCACAACTTCTTTATCCATTTTTCTCTTTCCTGGGATATTGAAGGTGGAATGAAGTGGAGGTCCTTGTCAACAGAGCAGCCCTAAACTTTGGGGTGCTTGTGTCTTGCTGATTTTTCATTTTCCCAATTTATACCCCCATGAGTGGAAGTGCCCTATGCTCTCTAAGCTGTGTTTTTTAGATGTTTCAGGACACACCGTACACTTCTCCAGAGTGGCTGTTGGCAATTTACATCCCGCCCATCAGTGTAGCAAGGCTCCCATTTCTCCATGGCCTGTCCTGCATTTCTGGTTTTGAGACTTTTTTCAGCATGGCCCTTTTGACCGATGGGTAGCGAGTCTTCTTTGTAGCGCTGATTTGCCTTTCCAGGTGGCTTGGTTGGCCAAAAAGGGCGTATGCGTTTTTTCCTGAATATATTCAGGAAAAAACGCATACGCCCTTTTTGGCCAAGGGCATCATTGTCAACGTTTTGCCGCTTTTCATGTGCTTTAAAGGCGATTCGAATCTACCTCCTGAAATCTGTTTCCTGCAATTCTGCCTTGATTTCAAATCCTCTTCTTTGCCTTCCCTCAATATATTTGTGGACGAGAGTTATCATTTATAACTCTGCAGGTTTGGGAATTGCAGTGCCCTGAAGCTCCATTTTACAACTCGCTTTTTTGGGAGCTGGCCGCGAAAGCGCAGGATGGCTTCAGGCCCTGTTCTGGTTCCGGGGGGGAGGATGAGCCTGTGGTTAATTCTTCTTCCTGATGGGAAAATAGAGTGACCTGTGCCTGTCCCAACACCAAGAGCTAGTCTCTCACTGGTTCCCCATCTACCCGTTCATCCTCAGGACAAATTGCAACCTGTAGGGAACAGGAGGTTAAAGGTGCTGATGCTCCAAGTAGGGAGATTTTTAGTAAAGCGGATGGAATGGCGAACCCGGGCACAAGGAGAAGAGAAATGAGGTGCGTTTTAGAAACCTTTCCCTATCACATGGTGTACCATCTTTTTGTTTTCTCATGCATGTTTTCGATGTAGGAAGATGCCCTTGAACCTGGAGATTTGGGACCCATGCGATGGGTACCACGCAGTATTACTTTAAAGGGTCTGCGTTTGCTCACCCAACCTCACCAAACCTCTCAGCCCCAAGAGTGTCCACCCTTATGTCTCATCCAGCTGTGGGTCTAGATATGGTCAATCCAGGTTGCATCACAGCCCCTGAACGCATTGTGTAAGAATTTCTCTCTCTTTCACTGTCTTTGTTTCATGGGTTTTTCAAAGTAATTTATTTTTATAATGGGGTTTAGCTGCTTTTCACTGCTGTGTTTATGCCGCTTTACACCCACTTGACACACTAACAGAGAGATATCAATACATAGGTTTTAAGATTATTACTAGTCAGATATATTCTTGTGCGGTGAATAGGGCGTGTTGAGTCCAGTTCTCTGAGCAAGGAGTAGGTCTTGTCTATTACATATTGGGTTTATGGAACGGTATCTGAGCTAATTTGAAACCCTTGTTTTATGTATCACCCCACCTCACCCTTCCCGTTAAGCAGCCATAGTGTGTTTTCTGCATGTGTGACTCTGTTCTGTTTTGTAATTCAGTTCAAGTGTAACGGTTTTTACAGTCCCTCTATAAGTGATACCTTATGAGAAGTGTCCTTTTCTATGTGACTTATTTCCCTTAGAATCGTCGTACCTAAATCCACTCATCATGCTGCTACTAGCCTTATGACATTGATTTCATGGCTGAGTGATATTCCATTGTACATAAGGACCACAACTTCTTTATCCATTTTTCTCTTTCCTGGGATATTGAAGGTGGAATGAAGTGGAGGTCCTTGTCAACAGAGCAGCCCTAAACTTTGGGGTGCTTGTGTCTTGCTGATTTTTCATTTTCCCAATTTATACCCCCATGAGTGGAAGTGCCCTAAGCTCTCTAAGCTGTGTTTTTTAGATGTTTCAGGACACACCGTACACTTCTCCAGAGTGGCTGTTGGCAATTTACATCCCGCCCATCAGTGTAGCAAGGCTCCCATTTCTCCATGGCCTGTCCTGCATTTCTGGTTTTGAGACTTTTTTCAGCATGGCCCTTTTGACCGATGGGTAGCGAGTCTTCTTTGTAGCCCTGATTTGCCTTTCCAGGTTGCTTGGTTGGCCAAAAAGGGCGTATGCGTTTTTTCCTGAATATATTCAGGAAAAAACGCATACGCCCTTTTTGGCCAAGGGCATCATTGTCAACGTTTTGCCGCTTTTCATGTGCTTTAAAGGCGATTCGAATCTACCTCCTGAAATCTGTTTCCTGCAATTCTGCCTTGATTTCAAATCCTCTTCTTTGCCTTCCCTCAATATATTTGTGGACGAGAGTTATCATTTATAACTCTGCAGGTTTGGGAATTGCAGTGCCCTGAAGCTCCAGTTTGCAACTCGCTTTTTTGGGAGCTGGCCGCAAAAGCGCAGGATGGCTTCAGGCCCTGTTCTGGTTCCGGGGGGGAGGATGAGCCTGTGGTTAATTCTTCTTCCTGATGGGAAAATAGAGTGACCTGTGCCTGTCCCAACACCAAGAGCTAGTCTCTCACTGGTTCCCCGTCTACCCGTTCATCCTCAGGACAAATTGCAACCTGTACGGAACAGGAGGTTAAAGGTGCTGATGCTCCAAATAGGGAGATTGTTAGTAAAGCGGATGGAATGGCGAACCCGGGCACAAGGAGAAGAGAAATGAGGTGCGTTTTAGAAACCTTTCCCCATCACATGGTGTACCATCTTTTTGTTTTCTCATGCATGTTTTCGATGTAGGAAGATGCCCTTGAACCTGGAGATTTGGGACCCATGCGATGGGTACCACGCAGTATTACTTTAAAGGGTCTGCGTTTGCTCACCCAACCTCACCAAACCTCTCAGCCCCAAGAGTGTCCACCCTTATGTCTCATCCAGCTGTGGGTCTAGATATGGTCAATCCAGGTTGCATCACAGCCCCTGAACGCATTGTGTAAGAATTTCTCTCTCTTTCACTGTCTTTGTTTCATGGGTTTTTCAAAGTAATTTATTTTTATAATGGGGTTTAGCTGCTTTTCACTGCTGTGTTTATGCCGCTTTACACCCACTTGACACACTAACAGAGAGATATCAATACATAGGTTTTAAGATTATTACTAGTCAGATATATTCTTGTGCGGTGAATAGGGCGTGTTGAGTCCAGTTCTCTGAGCAAGGAGTACGTCTTGTCTATTACATATTGGGTTTATGGAACGGTATCTGAGCTAATTTGAAACCCTTGTTTTATGTATCACCCCACCTCACCTTTCCCGTTAAGCAGCCATAGTGTGTTTTCTGCATGTGTGACTCTGTTCTGTTTTGTAATTCAGTTCAAGTGTAACGGTTTTTACAGTCCCTCTATAAGTGATACCTTATGAGAAGTGTCCTTTTCTGTGTGACTTATTTCCCTTAGAATCGTCGTACCTAAATCCACTCATCATGCTGCTACTAGCCTTATGACATTGATTTCATGGCTGAGTGATATTCCATTGTACATAAGGACCACAACTTCTTTATCCATTTTTCTCTTTCCTGGGATATTGAAGGTGGAATGAAGTGGAGGTCCTTGTCAACAGAGCAGCCCTAAACTTTGGGGTGCTTGTGTCTTGCTGATTTTTCATTTTCCCAATTTATACCCCCATGAGTGGAAGTGCCCTATGCTCTCTAAGCTGTGTTTTTTAGATGTTTCAGGACACACCGTACACTTCTCCAGAGTGGCTGTTGGCAATTTACATCCCGCCCATCAGTGTAGCAAGGCTCCCATTTCTCCATGGCCTGTCCTGCATTTCTGGTTTTGAGACTTTTTTCAGCATGGCCCTTTTGACCGATGGGTAGCGAGTCTTCTTTGTAGCGCTGATTTGCCTTTCCAGGTGGCTTCGTTGGCCAAAAAGGGCGTATGCGTTTTTTCCTGAATATATTCAGGAAAAAACGCATACGCCCTTTTTGGCCAAGGGCATCATTGTCAACGTTTTGCCGCTTTTCATGTGCTTTAAAGGCGATTCGAATCTACCTCCTGAAATCTGTTTCCTGCAATTCTGCCTTGATTTCAAATCCTCTTCTTTGCCTTCCCTCAATATATTTGTGGACGAGAGTTATCATTTATAACTCTGCAGGTTTGGGAATTGCAGTGCCCTGAAGCTCCATTTTACAACTCGCTTTTTTGGGAGCTGGCCGCGAAAGCGCAGGATGGCTTCAGGCCCTGTTCTGGTTCCGGGGGGGAGGATGAGCCTGTGGTTAATTCTTCTTCCTGATGGGAAAATAGAGTGACCTGTGCCTGTCCCAACACCAAGAGCTAGTCTCTCACTGGTTCCCCGTCTACCCGTTCATCCTCAGGACAAATTGCAACCTGTACGGAACAGGAGGTTAAAGGTGCTGATGCTCCAAATAGGGAGATTGTTAGTAAAGCGGATGGAATGGCGAACCCGGGCACAAGGAGAAGAGAAATGAGGTGCGTTTTAGAAACCTTTCCCCATCACATGGTGTCCCATCTTTTTGTTTTCTCATGCATGTTTTCGATGTAGGAAGATGCCCTTGAACCTGGAGATTTGGGACCCATGCGATGGGTACCACGCAGTATTACTTTAAAGGGTCTGCGTTTGCTCACCCAACCTCACCAAACCTCTCAGCCCCAAGAGTGTCCACCCTTATGTCTCATCCAGCTGTGGGTCTAGATATGGTCAATCCAGGTTGCATCACAGCCCCTGAACGCATTGTGTAAGAATTTCTCTCTCTTTCACTGTCTTTGTTTCATGGGTTTTTCAAAGTAATTTATTTTTATAATGGGGTTTAGCTGCTTTTCACTGCTGTGTTTATGCCGCTTTACACCCACTTGACACACTAACAGAGAGATATCAATACATAGGTTTTAAGATTATTACTAGTCAGATATATTCTTGTGCGGTGAATAGGGCGTGTTGAGTCCAGTTCTCTGAGCAAGGAGTAGGTCTTGTCTATTACATATTGGGTTTATGGAACGGTATCTGAGCTAATTTGAAACCCTTGTTTTATGTATCACCCCACCTCACCTTTCCCGTTAAGCAGCCATAGTGTGTTTTCTGCATGTGTGACTCTGTTCTGTTTTGTAATTCAGTTCAAGTGTAACGGTTTTTACAGTCCCTCTATAAGTGATACCTTATGAGAAGTGTCCTTTTCTGTGTGACTTATTTCCCTTAGAATCGTCGTACCTAAATCCACTCATCATGCTGCTACTAGCCTTATGACATTGATTTCATGGCTGAGTGATATTCCATTGTACATAAGGACCACAACTTCTTTATCCATTTTTCTCTTTCCTGGGATATTGAAGGTGGAATGAAGTGGAGGTCCTTGTCAACAGAGCAGCCCTAAACTTTGGGGTGCTTGTGTCTTGCTGATTTTTCATTTTCCCAATTTATACCCCCATGAGTGGAAGTGCCCTATGCTCTCTAAGCTGTGTTTTTTAGATGTTTCAGGACACACCGTACACTTCTCCAGAGTGGCTGTTGGCAATTTACATCCCGCCCATCAGTGTAGCAAGGCTCCCATTTCTCCATGGCCTGTCCTGCATTTCTGGTTTTGAGACTTTTTTCAGCATGGCCCTTTTGACCGATGGGTAGCGAGTCTTCTTTGTAGCCCTGATTTGCCTTTCCAGGTTGCTTGGTTGGCCAAAAAGGGCGTATGCGTTTTTTCCTGAATATATTCAGGAAAAAACGCATACGCCCTTTTTGGCCAAGGGCATCATTGTCAACGTTTTGCCGCTTTTCATGTGCTTTAAAGGCGATTCGAATCTACCTCCTGAAATCTGTTTCCTGCAATTCTGCCTTGATTTCAAATCCTCTTCTTTGCCTTCCCTCAATATATTTGTGGACGAGAGTTATCATTTATAACTCTGCAGGTTTGGGAATTGCAGTGCCCTGAAGCTCCATTTTACAACTCGCTTTTTTGGGAGCTGGCCGCGAAAGCGCAGGATGGCTTCAGGCCCTGTTCTGGTTCCGGGGGGGAGGATGAGCCTGTGGTTAATTCTTCTTCCTGATGGGAAAATAGAGTGACCTGTGCCTGTCCCAACACCAAGAGCTAGTCTCTCACTGGTTCCCCGTCTACCCGTTCATCCTCAGGACAAATTGCAACCTGTACGGAACAGGAGGTTAAAGGTGCTGATGCTCCAAATAGGGAGATTGTTAGTAAAGCGGATGGAATGGCGAACCCGGGCACAAGGAGAAGAGAAATGAGGTGCGTTTTAGAAACCTTTCCCCATCACATGGTGTCCCATCTTTTTGTTTTCTCATGCATGTTTTCGATGTAGGAAGATGCCCTTGAACCTGGAGATTTGGGACCCATGCGATGGGTACCACGCAGTATTACTTTAAAGGGTCTGCGTTTGCTCACCCAACCTCACCAAACCTCTCAGCCCCAAGAGTGTCCACCCTTATGTCTCATCCAGCTGTGGGTCTAGATATGGTCAATCCAGGTTGCATCACAGCCCCTGAACGCATTGTGTAAGAATTTCTCTCTCTTTCACTGTCTTTGTTTCATGGGTTTTTCAAAGTAATTTATTTTTATAATGGGGTTTAGCTGCTTTTCACTGCTGTGTTTATGCCGCTTTACACCCACTTGACACACTAACAGAGAGATATCAATACATAGGTTTTAAGATTATTACTAGTCAGATATATTCTTGTGCGGTGAATAGGGCGTGTTGAGTCCAGTTCTCTGAGCAAGGAGTACGTCTTGTCTATTACATATTGGGTTTATGGAACGGTATCTGAGCTAATTTGAAACCCTTGTTTTATGTATCACCCCACCTCACCTTTCCCGTTAAGCAGCCATAGTGTGTTTTCTGCATGTGTGACTCTGTTCTGTTTTGTAATTCAGTTCAAGTGTAACGGTTTTTACAGTCCCTCTATAAGTGATACCTTATGAGAAGTGTCCTTTTCTGTGTGACTTATTTCCCTTAGAATCGTCGTACCTAAATCCACTCATCATGCTGCTACTAGCCTTATGACATTGATTTCATGGCTGAGTGATATTCCATTGTACATAAGGACCACAACTTCTTTATCCATTTTTCTCTTTCCTGGGATATTGAAGGTGGAATGAAGTGGAGGTCCTTGTCAACAGAGCAGCCCTAAACTTTGGGGTGCTTGTGTCTTGCTGATTTTTCATTTTCCCAATTTATACCCCCATGAGTGGAAGTGCCCTATGCTCTCTAAGCTGTGTTTTTTAGATGTTTCAGGACACACCGTACACTTCTCCAGAGTGGCTGTTGGCAATTTACATCCCGCCCATCAGTGTAGCAAGGCTCCCATTTCTCCATGGCCTGTCCTGCATTTCTGGTTTTGAGACTTTTTTCAGCATGGCCCTTTTGACCGATGGGTAGCGAGTCTTCTTTGTAGCGCTGATTTGCCTTTCCAGGTGGCTTCGTTGGCCAAAAAGGGCGTATGCGTTTTTTCCTGAATATATTCAGGAAAAAACGCATACGCCCTTTTTGGCCAAGGGCATCATTGTCAACGTTTTGCCGCTTTTCATGTGCTTTAAAGGCGATTCGAATCTACCTCCTGAAATCTGTTTCCTGCAATTCTGCCTTGATTTCAAATCCTCTTCTTTGCCTTCCCTCAATATATTTGTGGACGAGAGTTATCATTTATAACTCTGCAGGTTTGTGAATTGCAGTGCCCTGAAGCTCCATTGTACAACTCGCTTTTTTGGGAGCTGGCCGCAAAAGCGCAGGATGGCTTCAGGCCCTGTTCTGGTTCCGGGGGGGAGGATGAGCCTGTGGTTAATTCTTCTTCCTGATGGGAAAATAGAGTGACCTGTGCCTGTCCCAACACCAAGAGCTAGTCTCTCACTGGTTCCCCGTCTACCCGTTCATCCTCAGGACAAATTGCAACCTGTACGGAACAGGAGGTTAAAGGTGCTGATGCTCCAAATAGGGAGATTGTTAGTAAAGCGGATGGAATGGCGAACCCGGGCACAAGGAGAAGAGAAATGAGGTGCGTTTTAGAAACCTTTCCCCATCACATGGTGTCCCATCTTTTTGTTTTCTCATGCATGTTTTCGATGTAGGAAGATGCCCTTGAACCTGGAGATTTGGGACCCATGCGATGGGTACCACGCAGTATTACTTTAAAGGGTCTGCGTTTGCTCACCCAACCTCACCAAACCTCTCAGCCCCAAGAGTGTCCACCCTTATGTCTCATCCAGCTGTGGGTCTAGATATGGTCAATCCAGGTTGCATCACAGCCCCTGAACGCATTGTGTAAGAATTTCTCTCTCTTTCACTGTCTTTGTTTCATGGGTTTTTCAAAGTAATTTATTTTTATAATGGGGTTTAGCTGCTTTTCACTGCTGTGTTTATGCCGCTTTACACCCACTTGACACACTAACAGAGAGATATCAATACATAGGTTTTAAGATTATTACTAGTCAGATATATTCTTGTGCGGTGAATAGGGCGTGTTGAGTCCAGTTCTCTGAGCAAGGAGTACGTCTTGTCTATTACATATTGGGTTTATGGAACGGTATCTGAGCTAATTTGAAACCCTTGTTTTATGTATCACCCCACCTCACCTTTCCCGTTAAGCAGCCATAGTGTGTTTTCTGCATGTGTGACTCTGTTCTGTTTTGTAATTCAGTTCAAGTGTAACGGTTTTTACAGTCCCTCTATAAGTGATACCTTATGAGAAGTGTCCTTTTCTGTGTGACTTATTTCCCTTAGAATCGTCGTACCTAAATCCACTCATCATGCTGCTACTAGCCTTATGACATTGATTTCATGGCTGAGTGATATTCCATTGTACATAAGGACCACAACTTCTTTATCCATTTTTCTCTTTCCTGGGATATTGAAGGTGGAATGAAGTGGAGGTCCTTGTCAACAGAGCAGCCCTAAACTTTGGGGTGCTTGTGTCTTGCTGATTTTTCATTTTCCCAATTTATACCCCCATGAGTGGAAGTGCCCTATGCTCTCTAAGCTGTGTTTTTTAGATGTTTCAGGACACACCGTACACTTCTCCAGAGTGGCTGTTGGCAATTTACATCCCGCCCATCAGTGTAGCAAGGCTCCCATTTCTCCATGGCCTGTCCTGCATTTCTGGTTTTGAGACTTTTTTCAGCATGGCCCTTTTGACCGATGGGTAGCGAGTCTTCTTTGTAGCGCTGATTTGCCTTTCCAGGTGGCTTGGTTGGCCAAAAAGGGCGTATGCGTTTTTTCCTGAATATATTCAGGAAAAAACGCATACGCCCTTTTTGGCCAAGGGCATCATTGTCAACGTTTTGCCGCTTTTCATGTGCTTTAAAGGCGATTCGAATCTACCTCCTGAAATCTGTTTCCTGCAATTCTGCCTTGATTTCAAATCCTCTTCTTTGCCTTCCCTCAATATATTTGTGGACGAGAGTTATCATTTATAACTCTGCAGGTTTGGGAATTGCAGTGCCCTGAAGCTCCATTTTACAACTCGCTTTTTTGGGAGCTGGCCGCGAAAGCGCAGGATGGCTTCAGGCCCTGTTCTGGTTCCGGGGGGGAGGATGAGCCTGTGGTTAATTCTTCTTCCTGATGGGAAAATAGAGTGACCTGTGCCTGTCCCAACACCAAGAGCTAGTCTCTCACTGGTTCCCCATCTACCCGTTCATCCTCAGGACAAATTGCAACCTGTAGGGAACAGGAGGTTAAAGGTGCTGATGCTCCAAGTAGGGAGATTTTTAGTAAAGCGGATGGAATGGCGAACCCGGGCACAAGGAGAAGAGAAATGAGGTGCGTTTTAGAAACCTTTCCCTATCACATGGTGTACCATCTTTTTGTTTTCTCATGCATGTTTTCGATGTAGGAAGATGCCCTTGAACCTGGAGATTTGGGACCCATGCGATGGGTACCACGCAGTATTACTTTAAAGGGTCTGCGTTTGCTCACCCAACCTCACCAAACCTCTCAGCCCCAAGAGTGTCCACCCTTATGTCTCATCCAGCTGTGGGTCTAGATATGGTCAATCCAGGTTGCATCACAGCCCCTGAACGCATTGTGTAAGAATTTCTCTCTCTTTCACTGTCTTTGTTTCATGGGTTTTTCAAAGTAATTTATTTTTATAATGGGGTTTAGCTGCTTTTCACTGCTGTGTTTATGCCGCTTTACACCCACTTGACACACTAACAGAGAGATATCAATACATAGGTTTTAAGATTATTACTAGTCAGATATATTCTTGTGCGGTGAATAGGGCGTGTTGAGTCCAGTTCTCTGAGCAAGGAGTAGGTCTTGTCTATTACATATTGGGTTTATGGAACGGTATCTGAGCTAATTTGAAACCCTTGTTTTATGTATCACCCCACCTCACCCTTCCCGTTAAGCAGCCATAGTGTGTTTTCTGCATGTGTGACTCTGTTCTGTTTTGTAATTCAGTTCAAGTGTAACGGTTTTTACAGTCCCTCTATAAGTGATACCTTATGAGAAGTGTCCTTTTCTATGTGACTTATTTCCCTTAGAATCGTCGTACCTAAATCCACTCATCATGCTGCTACTAGCCTTATGACATTGATTTCATGGCTGAGTGATATTCCATTGTACATAAGGACCACAACTTCTTTATCCATTTTTCTCTTTCCTGGGATATTGAAGGTGGAATGAAGTGGAGGTCCTTGTCAACAGAGCAGCCCTAAACTTTGGGGTGCTTGTGTCTTGCTGATTTTTCATTTTCCCAATTTATACCCCCATGAGTGGAAGTGCCCTAAGCTCTCTAAGCTGTGTTTTTTAGATGTTTCAGGACACACCGTACACTTCTCCAGAGTGGCTGTTGGCAATTTACATCCCGCCCATCAGTGTAGCAAGGCTCCCATTTCTCCATGGCCTGTCCTGCATTTCTGGTTTTGAGACTTTTTTCAGCATGGCCCTTTTGACCGATGGGTAGCGAGTCTTCTTTGTAGCCCTGATTTGCCTTTCCAGGTTGCTTGGTTGGCCAAAAAGGGCGTATGCGTTTTTTCCTGAATATATTCAGGAAAAAACGCATACGCCCTTTTTGGCCAAGGGCATCATTGTCAACGTTTTGCCGCTTTTCATGTGCTTTAAAGGCGATTCGAATCTACCTCCTGAAATCTGTTTCCTGCAATTCTGCCTTGATTTCAAATCCTCTTCTTTGCCTTCCCTCAATATATTTGTGGACGAGAGTTATCATTTATAACTCTGCAGGTTTGGGAATTGCAGTGCCCTGAAGCTCCAGTTTGCAACTCGCTTTTTTGGGAGCTGGCCGCAAAAGCGCAGGATGGCTTCAGGCCCTGTTCTGGTTCCGGGGGGGAGGATGAGCCTGTGGTTAATTCTTCTTCCTGATGGGAAAATAGAGTGACCTGTGCCTGTCCCAACA
Source organism: Balaenoptera borealis (assembly GCF_965194805.1). NCBI lineage: Eukaryota > Metazoa > Chordata > Mammalia > Artiodactyla > Balaenopteridae > Balaenoptera > Balaenoptera borealis. The sequence goes on from NW_028123973.1 coordinate 14,178, forward strand.
CCAAGAGCTAGTCTCTCACTGGTTCCCCGTCTACCCGTTCATCCTCAGGACAAATTGCAACCTGTACGGAACAGGAGGTTAAAGGTGCTGATGCTCCAAATAGGGAGATTGTTAGTAAAGCGGCTGGAATGGCGAACCCGGGCACAAGGAGAAGAGAAATGAGGTGCGTTTTAGAAACCTTTCCCCATCACATGGTGTCCCATCTTTTTGTTTTCTCATGCATGTTTTCGATGTAGGAAGATGCCCTTGAACCTGGAGATTTGGGACCCATGCGATGGGTACCACGCAGTATTACTTTAAAGGGTCTGCGTTTGCTCACCCAACCTCACCAAACCTCTCAGCCCCAAGAGTGTCCACCCTTATGTCTCATCCAGCTGTGGGTCTAGATATGGTCAATCCAGGTTGCATCACAGCCCCTGAACGCATTGTGTAAGAATTTCTCTCTCTTTCACTGTCTTTGTTTCATGGGTTTTTCAAAGTAATTTATTTTTATAATGGGGTTTAGCTGCTTTTCACTGCTGTGTTTATGCCGCTTTACACCCACTTGACACACTAACAGAGAGATATCAATACATAGGTTTTAAGATTATTACTAGTCAGATATATTCTTGTGCGGTGAATAGGGCGTGTTGAGTCCAGTTCTCTGAGCAAGGAGTACGTCTTGTCTATTACATATTGGGTTTATGGAACGGTATCTGAGCTAATTTGAAACCCTTGTTTTATGTATCACCCCACCTCACCTTTCCCGTTAAGCAGCCATAGTGTGTTTTCTGCATGTGTGACTCTGTTCTGTTTTGTAATTCAGTTCAAGTGTAACGGTTTTTACAGTCCCTCTATAAGTGATACCTTATGAGAAGTGTCCTTTTCTGTGTGACTTATTTCCCTTAGAATCGTCGTACCTAAATCCACTCATCATGCTGCTACTAGCCTTATGACATTGATTTCATGGCTGAGTGATATTCCATTGTACATAAGGACCACAACTTCTTTATCCATTTTTCTCTTTCCTGGGATATTGAAGGTGGAATGAAGTGGAGGTCCTTGTCAACAGAGCAGCCCTAAACTTTGGGGTGCTTGTGTCTTGCTGATTTTTCATTTTCCCAATTTATACCCCCATGAGTGGAAGTGCCCTATGCTCTCTAAGCTGTGTTTTTTAGATGTTTCAGGACACACCGTACACTTCTCCAGAGTGGCTGTTGGCAATTTACATCCCGCCCATCAGTGTAGCAAGGCTCCCATTTCTCCATGGCCTGTCCTGCATTTCTGGTTTTGAGACTTTTTTCAGCATGGCCCTTTTGACCGATGGGTAGCGAGTCTTCTTTGTAGCGCTGATTTGCCTTTCCAGGTGGCTTCGTTGGCCAAAAAGGGCGTATGCGTTTTTTCCTGAATATATTCAGGAAAAAACGCATACGCCCTTTTTGGCCAAGGGCATCATTGTCAACGTTTTGCCGCTTTTCATGTGCTTTAAAGGCGATTCGAATCTACCTCCTGAAATCTGTTTCCTGCAATTCTGCCTTGATTTCAAATCCTCTTCTTTGCCTTCCCTCAATATATTTGTGGACGAGAGTTATCATTTATAACTCTGCAGGTTTGGGAATTGCAGTGCCCTGAAGCTCCATTTTACAACTCGCTTTTTTGGGAGCTGGCCGCGAAAGCGCAGGATGGCTTCAGGCCCTGTTCTGGTTCCGGGGGGGAGGATGAGCCTGTGGTTAATTCTTCTTCCTGATGGGAAAATAGAGTGACCTGTGCCTGTCCCAACACCAAGAGCTAGTCTCTCACTGGTTCCCCGTCTACCCGTTCATCCTCAGGACAAATTGCAACCTGTACGGAACAGGAGGTTAAAGGTGCTGATGCTCCAAATAGGGAGATTGTTAGTAAAGCGGATGGAATGGCGAACCCGGGCACAAGGAGAAGAGAAATGAGGTGCGTTTTAGAAACCTTTCCCCATCACATGGTGTCCCATCTTTTTGTTTTCTCATGCATGTTTTCGATGTAGGAAGATGCCCTTGAACCTGGAGATTTGGGACCCATGCGATGGGTACCACGCAGTATTACTTTAAAGGGTCTGCGTTTGCTCACCCAACCTCACCAAACCTCTCAGCCCCAAGAGTGTCCACCCTTATGTCTCATCCAGCTGTGGGTCTAGATATGGTCAATCCAGGTTGCATCACAGCCCCTGAACGCATTGTGTAAGAATTTCTCTCTCTTTCACTGTCTTTGTTTCATGGGTTTTTCAAAGTAATTTATTTTTATAATGGGGTTTAGCTGCTTTTCACTGCTGTGTTTATGCCGCTTTACACCCACTTGACACACTAACAGAGAGATATCAATACATAGGTTTTAAGATTATTACTAGTCAGATATATTCTTGTGCGGTGAATAGGGCGTGTTGAGTCCAGTTCTCTGAGCAAGGAGTAGGTCTTGTCTATTACATATTGGGTTTATGGAACGGTATCTGAGCTAATTTGAAACCCTTGTTTTATGTATCACCCCACCTCACCTTTCCCGTTAAGCAGCCATAGTGTGTTTTCTGCATGTGTGACTCTGTTCTGTTTTGTAATTCAGTTCAAGTGTAACGGTTTTTACAGTCCCTCTATAAGTGATACCTTATGAGAAGTGTCCTTTTCTGTGTGACTTATTTCCCTTAGAATCGTCGTACCTAAATCCACTCATCATGCTGCTACTAGCCTTATGACATTGATTTCATGGCTGAGTGATATTCCATTGTACATAAGGACCACAACTTCTTTATCCATTTTTCTCTTTCCTGGGATATTGAAGGTGGAATGAAGTGGAGGTCCTTGTCAACAGAGCAGCCCTAAACTTTGGGGTGCTTGTGTCTTGCTGATTTTTCATTTTCCCAATTTATACCCCCATGAGTGGAAGTGCCCTATGCTCTCTAAGCTGTGTTTTTTAGATGTTTCAGGACACACCGTACACTTCTCCAGAGTGGCTGTTGGCAATTTACATCCCGCCCATCAGTGTAGCAAGGCTCCCATTTCTCCATGGCCTGTCCTGCATTTCTGGTTTTGAGACTTTTTTCAGCATGGCCCTTTTGACCGATGGGTAGCGAGTCTTCTTTGTAGCGCTGATTTGCCTTTCCAGGTTGCTTGGTTGGCCAAAAAGGGCGTATGCGTTTTTTCCTGAATATATTCAGGAAAAAACGCATACGCCCTTTTTGGCCAAGGGCATCATTGTCAACGTTTTGCCGCTTTTCATGTGCTTTAAAGGCGATTCGAATCTACCTCCTGAAATCTGTTTCCTGCAATTCTGCCTTGATTTCAAATCCTCTTCTTTGCCTTCCCTCAATATATTTGTGGACGAGAGTTATCATTTATAACTCTGCAGGTTTGGGAATTGCAGTGCCCTGAAGCTCCATTTTACAACTCGCTTTTTTGGGAGCTGGCCGCAAAAGCGCAGGATGGCTTCAGGCCCTGTTCTGGTTCCGGGGGGGAGGATGAGCCTGTGGTTAATTCTTCTTCCTGATGGGAAAATAGAGTGACCTGTGCCTGTCCCAACACCAAGAGCTAGTCTCTCACTGGTTCCCCGTCTACCCGTTCATCCTCAGGACAAATTGCAACCTGTACGGAACAGGAGGTTAAAGGTGCTGATGCTCCAAATAGGGAGATTGTTAGTAAAGCGGATGGAATGGCGAACCCGGGCACAAGGAGAAGAGAAATGAGGTGCGTTTTAGAAACCTTTCCCCATCACATGGTGTCCCATCTTTTTGTTTTCTCATGCATGTTTTCGATGTAGGAAGATGCCCTTGAACCTGGAGATTTGGGACCCATGCGATGGGTACCACGCAGTATTACTTTAAAGGGTCTGCGTTTGCTCACCCAACCTCACCAAACCTCTCAGCCCCAAGAGTGTCCACCCTTATGTCTCATCCAGCTGTGGGTCTAGATATGGTCAATCCAGGTTGCATCACAGCCCCTGAACGCATTGTGTAAGAATTTCTCTCTCTTTCACTGTCTTTGTTTCATGGGTTTTTCAAAGTAATTTATTTTTATAATGGGGTTTAGCTGCTTTTCACTGCTGTGTTTATGCCGCTTTACACCCACTTGACACACTAACAGAGAGATATCAATACATAGGTTTTAAGATTATTACTAGTCAGATATATTCTTGTGCGGTGAATAGGGCGTGTTGAGTCCAGTTCTCTGAGCAAGGAGTACGTCTTGTCTATTACATATTGGGTTTATGGAACGGTATCTGAGCTAATTTGAAACCCTTGTTTTATGTATCACCCCACCTCACCTTTCCCGTTAAGCAGCCATAGTGTGTTTTCTGCATGTGTGACTCTGTTCTGTTTTGTAATTCAGTTCAAGTGTAACGGTTTTTACAGTCCCTCTATAAGTGATACCTTATGAGAAGTGTCCTTTTCTGTGTGACTTATTTCCCTTAGAATCGTCGTACCTAAATCCACTCATCATGCTGCTACTAGCCTTATGACATTGATTTCATGGCTGAGTGATATTCCATTGTACATAAGGACCACAACTTCTTTATCCATTTTTCTCTTTCCTGGGATATTGAAGGTGGAATGAAGTGGAGGTCCTTGTCAACAGAGCAGCCCTAAACTTTGGGGTGCTTGTGTCTTGCTGATTTTTCATTTTCCCAATTTATACCCCCATGAGTGGAAGTGCCCTATGCTCTCTAAGCTGTGTTTTTTAGATGTTTCAGGACACACCGTACACTTCTCCAGAGTGGCTGTTGGCAATTTACATCCCGCCCATCAGTGTAGCAAGGCTCCCATTTCTCCATGGCCTGTCCTGCATTTCTGGTTTTGAGACTTTTTTCAGCATGGCCCTTTTGACCGATGGGTAGCGAGTCTTCTTTGTAGCGCTGATTTGCCTTTCCAGGTGGCTTGGTTGGCCAAAAAGGGCGTATGCGTTTTTTCCTGAATATATTCAGGAAAAAACGCATACGCCCTTTTTGGCCAAGGGCATCATTGTCAACGTTTTGCCGCTTTTCATGTGCTTTAAAGGCGATTCGAATCTACCTCCTGAAATCTGTTTCCTGCAATTCTGCCTTGATTTCAAATCCTCTTCTTTGCCTTCCCTCAATATATTTGTGGACGAGAGTTATCATTTATAACTCTGCAGGTTTGGGAATTGCAGTGCCCTGAAGCTCCATTTTACAACTCGCTTTTTTGGGAGCTGGCCGCGAAAGCGCAGGATGGCTTCAGGCCCTGTTCTGGTTCCGGGGGGGAGGATGAGCCTGTGGTTAATTCTTCTTCCTGATGGGAAAATAGAGTGACCTGTGCCTGTCCCAACACCAAGAGCTAGTCTCTCACTGGTTCCCCATCTACCCGTTCATCCTCAGGACAAATTGCAACCTGTAGGGAACAGGAGGTTAAAGGTGCTGATGCTCCAAGTAGGGAGATTTTTAGTAAAGCGGATGGAATGGCGAACCCGGGCACAAGGAGAAGAGAAATGAGGTGCGTTTTAGAAACCTTTCCCTATCACATGGTGTACCATCTTTTTGTTTTCTCATGCATGTTTTCGATGTAGGAAGATGCCCTTGAACCTGGAGATTTGGGACCCATGCGATGGGTACCACGCAGTATTACTTTAAAGGGTCTGCGTTTGCTCACCCAACCTCACCAAACCTCTCAGCCCCAAGAGTGTCCACCCTTATGTCTCATCCAGCTGTGGGTCTAGATATGGTCAATCCAGGTTGCATCACAGCCCCTGAACGCATTGTGTAAGAATTTCTCTCTCTTTCACTGTCTTTGTTTCATGGGTTTTTCAAAGTAATTTATTTTTATAATGGGGTTTAGCTGCTTTTCACTGCTGTGTTTATGCCGCTTTACACCCACTTGACACACTAACAGAGAGATATCAATACATAGGTTTTAAGATTATTACTAGTCAGATATATTCTTGTGCGGTGAATAGGGCGTGTTGAGTCCAGTTCTCTGAGCAAGGAGTAGGTCTTGTCTATTACATATTGGGTTTATGGAACGGTATCTGAGCTAATTTGAAACCCTTGTTTTATGTATCACCCCACCTCACCCTTCCCGTTAAGCAGCCATAGTGTGTTTTCTGCATGTGTGACTCTGTTCTGTTTTGTAATTCAGTTCAAGTGTAACGGTTTTTACAGTCCCTCTATAAGTGATACCTTATGAGAAGTGTCCTTTTCTATGTGACTTATTTCCCTTAGAATCGTCGTACCTAAATCCACTCATCATGCTGCTACTAGCCTTATGACATTGATTTCATGGCTGAGTGATATTCCATTGTACATAAGGACCACAACTTCTTTATCCATTTTTCTCTTTCCTGGGATATTGAAGGTGGAATGAAGTGGAGGTCCTTGTCAACAGAGCAGCCCTAAACTTTGGGGTGCTTGTGTCTTGCTGATTTTTCATTTTCCCAATTTATACCCCCATGAGTGGAAGTGCCCTAAGCTCTCTAAGCTGTGTTTTTTAGATGTTTCAGGACACACCGTACACTTCTCCAGAGTGGCTGTTGGCAATTTACATCCCGCCCATCAGTGTAGCAAGGCTCCCATTTCTCCATGGCCTGTCCTGCATTTCTGGTTTTGAGACTTTTTTCAGCATGGCCCTTTTGACCGATGGGTAGCGAGTCTTCTTTGTAGCCCTGATTTGCCTTTCCAGGTTGCTTGGTTGGCCAAAAAGGGCGTATGCGTTTTTTCCTGAATATATTCAGGAAAAAACGCATACGCCCTTTTTGGCCAAGGGCATCATTGTCAACGTTTTGCCGCTTTTCATGTGCTTTAAAGGCGATTCGAATCTACCTCCTGAAATCTGTTTCCTGCAATTCTGCCTTGATTTCAAATCCTCTTCTTTGCCTTCCCTCAATATATTTGTGGACGAGAGTTATCATTTATAACTCTGCAGGTTTGGGAATTGCAGTGCCCTGAAGCTCCAGTTTGCAACTCGCTTTTTTGGGAGCTGGCCGCAAAAGCGCAGGATGGCTTCAGGCCCTGTTCTGGTTCCGGGGGGGAGGATGAGCCTGTGGTTAATTCTTCTTCCTGATGGGAAAATAGAGTGACCTGTGCCTGTCCCAACACCAAGAGCTAGTCTCTCACTGGTTCCCCGTCTACCCGTTCATCCTCAGGACAAATTGCAACCTGTACGGAACAGGAGGTTAAAGGTGCTGATGCTCCAAATAGGGAGATTGTTAGTAAAGCGGATGGAATGGCGAACCCGGGCACAAGGAGAAGAGAAATGAGGTGCGTTTTAGAAACCTTTCCCCATCACATGGTGTACCATCTTTTTGTTTTCTCATGCATGTTTTCGATGTAGGAAGATGCCCTTGAACCTGGAGATTTGGGACCCATGCGATGGGTACCACGCAGTATTACTTTAAAGGGTCTGCGTTTGCTCACCCAACCTCACCAAACCTCTCAGCCCCAAGAGTGTCCACCCTTATGTCTCATCCAGCTGTGGGTCTAGATATGGTCAATCCAGGTTGCATCACAGCCCCTGAACGCATTGTGTAAGAATTTCTCTCTCTTTCACTGTCTTTGTTTCATGGGTTTTTCAAAGTAATTTATTTTTATAATGGGGTTTAGCTGCTTTTCACTGCTGTGTTTATGCCGCTTTACACCCACTTGACACACTAACAGAGAGATATCAATACATAGGTTTTAAGATTATTACTAGTCAGATATATTCTTGTGCGGTGAATAGGGCGTGTTGAGTCCAGTTCTCTGAGCAAGGAGTACGTCTTGTCTATTACATATTGGGTTTATGGAACGGTATCTGAGCTAATTTGAAACCCTTGTTTTATGTATCACCCCACCTCACCTTTCCCGTTAAGCAGCCATAGTGTGTTTTCTGCATGTGTGACTCTGTTCTGTTTTGTAATTCAGTTCAAGTGTAACGGTTTTTACAGTCCCTCTATAAGTGATACCTTATGAGAAGTGTCCTTTTCTGTGTGACTTATTTCCCTTAGAATCGTCGTACCTAAATCCACTCATCATGCTGCTACTAGCCTTATGACATTGATTTCATGGCTGAGTGATATTCCATTGTACATAAGGACCACAACTTCTTTATCCATTTTTCTCTTTCCTGGGATATTGAAGGTGGAATGAAGTGGAGGTCCTTGTCAACAGAGCAGCCCTAAACTTTGGGGTGCTTGTGTCTTGCTGATTTTTCATTTTCCCAATTTATACCCCCATGAGTGGAAGTGCCCTATGCTCTCTAAGCTGTGTTTTTTAGATGTTTCAGGACACACCGTACACTTCTCCAGAGTGGCTGTTGGCAATTTACATCCCGCCCATCAGTGTAGCAAGGCTCCCATTTCTCCATGGCCTGTCCTGCATTTCTGGTTTTGAGACTTTTTTCAGCATGGCCCTTTTGACCGATGGGTAGCGAGTCTTCTTTGTAGCGCTGATTTGCCTTTCCAGGTGGCTTGGTTGGCCAAAAAGGGCGTATGCGTTTTTTCCTGAATATATTCAGGAAAAAACGCATACGCCCTTTTTGGCCAAGGGCATCATTGTCAACGTTTTGCCGCTTTTCATGTGCTTTAAAGGCGATTCGAATCTACCTCCTGAAATCTGTTTCCTGCAATTCTGCCTTGATTTCAAATCCTCTTCTTTGCCTTCCCTCAATATATTTGTGGACGAGAGTTATCATTTATAACTCTGCAGGTTTGGGAATTGCAGTGCCCTGAAGCTCCATTTTACAACTCGCTTTTTTGGGAGCTGGCCGCGAAAGCGCAGGATGGCTTCAGGCCCTGTTCTGGTTCCGGGGGGGAGGATGAGCCTGTGGTTAATTCTTCTTCCTGATGGGAAAATAGAGTGACCTGTGCCTGTCCCAACACCAAGAGCTAGTCTCTCACTGGTTCCCCGTCTACCCGTTCATCCTCAGGACAAATTGCAACCTGTACGGAACAGGAGGTTAAAGGTGCTGATGCTCCAAATAGGGAGATTGTTAGTAAAGCGGATGGAATGGCGAACCCGGGCACAAGGAGAAGAGAAATGAGGTGCGTTTTAGAAACCTTTCCCCATCACATGGTGTCCCATCTTTTTGTTTTCTCATGCATGTTTTCGATGTAGGAAGATGCCCTTGAACCTGGAGATTTGGGACCCATGCGATGGGTACCACGCAGTATTACTTTAAAGGGTCTGCGTTTGCTCACCCAACCTCACCAAACCTCTCAGCCCCAAGAGTGTCCACCCTTATGTCTCATCCAGCTGTGGGTCTAGATATGGTCAATCCAGGTTGCATCACAGCCCCTGAACGCATTGTGTAAGAATTTCTCTCTCTTTCACTGTCTTTGTTTCATGGGTTTTTCAAAGTAATTTATTTTTATAATGGGGTTTAGCTGCTTTTCACTGCTGTGTTTATGCCGCTTTACACCCACTTGACACACTAACAGAGAGATATCAATACATAGGTTTTAAGATTATTACTAGTCAGATATATTCTTGTGCGGTGAATAGGGCGTGTTGAGTCCAGTTCTCTGAGCAAGGAGTACGTCTTGTCTATTACATATTGGGTTTATGGAACGGTATCTGAGCTAATTTGAAACCCTTGTTTTATGTATCACCCCACCTCACCTTTCCCGTTAAGCAGCCATAGTGTGTTTTCTGCATGTGTGACTCTGTTCTGTTTTGTAATTCAGTTCAAGTGTAACGGTTTTTACAGTCCCTCTATAAGTGATACCTTATGAGAAGTGTCCTTTTCTGTGTGACTTATTTCCCTTAGAATCGTCGTACCTAAATCCACTCATCATGCTGCTACTAGCCTTATGACATTGATTTCATGGCTGAGTGATATTCCATTGTACATAAGGACCACAACTTCTTTATCCATTTTTCTCTTTCCTGGGATATTGAAGGTGGAATGAAGTGGAGGTCCTTGTCAACAGAGCAGCCCTAAACTTTGGGGTGCTTGTGTCTTGCTGATTTTTCATTTTCCCAATTTATACCCCCATGAGTGGAAGTGCCCTATGCTCTCTAAGCTGTGTTTTTTAGATGTTTCAGGACACACCGTACACTTCTCCAGAGTGGCTGTTGGCAATTTACATCCCGCCCATCAGTGTAGCAAGGCTCCCATTTCTCCATGGCCTGTCCTGCATTTCTGGTTTTGAGACTTTTTTCAGCATGGCCCTTTTGACCGATGGGTAGCGAGTCTTCTTTGTAGCCCTGATTTGCCTTTCCAGGTTGCTTGGTTGGCCAAAAAGGGCGTATGCGTTTTTTCCTGAATATATTCAGGAAAAAACGCATACGCCCTTTTTGGCCAAGGGCATCATTGTCAACGTTTTGCCGCTTTTCATGTGCTTTAAAGGCGATTCGAATCTACCTCCTGAAATCTGTTTCCTGCAATTCTGCCTTGATTTCAAATCCTCTTCTTTGCCTTCCCTCAATATATTTGTGGACGAGAGTTATCATTTATAACTCTGCAGGTTTGGGAATTGCAGTGCCCTGAAGCTCCATTTTACAACTCGCTTTTTTGGGAGCTGGCCGCAAAAGCGCAGGATGGCTTCAGGCCCTGTTCTGGTTCCGGGGGGGAGGATGAGCCTGTGGTTAATTCTTCTTCCTGATGGGAAAATAGAGTGACCTGTGCCTGTCCCAACACCAAGAGCTAGTCTCTCACTGGTTCCCCATCTACCCGTTCATCCTCAGGACAAATTGCAACCTGTAGGGAACAGGAGGTTAAAGGTGCTGATGCTCCAAGTAGGGAGATTTTTAGTAAAGCGGATGGAATGGCGAACCCGGGCACAAGGAGAAGAGAAATGAGGTGCGTTTTAGAAACCTTTCCCTATCACATGGTGTACCATCTTTTTGTTTTCTCATGCATGTTTTCGATGTAGGAAGATGCCCTTGAACCTGGAGATTTGGGACCCATGCGATGGGTACCACGCAGTATTACTTTAAAGGGTCTGCGTTTGCTCACCCAACCTCACCAAACCTCTCAGCCCCAAGAGTGTCCACCCTTATGTCTCATCCAGCTGTGGGTCTAGATATGGTCAATCCAGGTTGCATCACAGCCCCTGAACGCATTGTGTAAGAATTTCTCTCTCTTTCACTGTCTTTGTTTCATGGGTTTTTCAAAGTAATTTATTTTTATAATGGGGTTTAGCTGCTTTTCACTGCTGTGTTTATGCCGCTTTACACCCACTTGACACACTAACAGAGAGATATCAATACATAGGTTTTAAGATTATTACTAGTCAGATATATTCTTGTGCGGTGAATAGGGCGTGTTGAGTCCAGTTCTCTGAGCAAGGAGTAGGTCTTGTCTATTACATATTGGGTTTATGGAACGGTATCTGAGCTAATTTGAAACCCTTGTTTTATGTATCACCCCACCTCACCCTTCCCGTTAAGCAGCCATAGTGTGTTTTCTGCATGTGTGACTCTGTTCTGTTTTGTAATTCAGTTCAAGTGTAACGGTTTTTACAGTCCCTCTATAAGTGATACCTTATGAGAAGTGTCCTTTTCTGTGTGACTTATTTCCCTTAGAATCGTCGTACCTAAAGCCACTCATCATGCTGCTACTAGCCTTATGACATTGATTTCATGGCTGAGTGATATTCCATTGTACATAAGGACCACAACTTCTTTATCCATTTTTCTCTTTCCTGGGATATTGAAGGTGGAATGAAGTGGAGGTCCTTGTCAACAGAGCAGCCCTAAACTTTGGGGTGCTTGTGTCTTGCTGATTTTTCATTTTCCCAATTTATACCCCCATGAGTGGAAGTGCCCTAAGCTCTCTAAGCTGTGTTTTTTAGATGTTTCAGGACACACCGTACACTTCTCCAGAGTGGCTGTTGGCAATTTACATCCCGCCCATCAGTGTAGCAAGGCTCCCATTTCTCCATGGCCTGTCCTGCATTTCTGGTTTTGAGACTTTTTTCAGCATGGCCCTTTTGACCGATGGGTAGCGAGTCTTCTTTGTAGCCCTGATTTGCCTTTCCAGGTGGCTTGGTTGGCCAAAAAGGGCGTATGCGTTTTTTCCTGAATATATTCAGGAAAAAACGCATACGCCCTTTTTGGCCAAGGGCATCATTGTCAACGTTTTGCCGCTTTTCATGTGCTTTAAAGGCGATTCGAATCTACCTCCTGAAATCTGTTTCCTGCAATTCTGCCTTGATTTCAAATCCTCTTCTTTGCCTTCCCTCAATATATTTGTGGACGAGAGTTATCATTTATAACTCTGCAGGTTTGGGAATTGCAGTGCCCTGAAGCTCCATTTTACAACTCGCTTTTTTGGGAGCTGGCCGCAAAAGCGCAGGATGGCTTCAGGCCCTGTTCTGGTTCCGGGGGGGAGGATGAGCCTGTGGTTAATTCTTCTTCCTGATGGGAAAATAGAGTGACCTGTGCCTGTCCCAACACCAAGAGCTAGTCTCTCACTGGTTCCCCGTCTACCCGTTCATCCTCAGGACAAATTGCAACCTGTATGGAACAGGAGGTTAAAGGTGCTGATGCTCCAAATAGGGAGATTGTTAGTAAAGCGGATGGAATGGCAAACCCGGGCACAAGGAGAAGAGAAATGAGGTGCGTTTTAGAAACCTTTCCCTATCACATGGTGTACCATCTTTTTGTTTTCTCATGCATGTTTTCGATGTAGGAAGATGCCCTTGAACCTGGAGATTTGGGACCCATGCGATGGGTACCACGCAGTATTACTTTAAAGGGTCTGCGTTTGCTCACCCAACCTCACCAAACCTCTCAGCCCCAAGAGTGTCCACCCTTATGTCTCATCCAGCTGTGGGTCTAGATACGGTCAATCCAGGTTGCATCACAGCCCCTGAACGCATTGTGTAAGAATTTCTCTCTCTTTCACTGTCTTTGTTTCATGGGTTTTTCAAAGTAATTTATTTTTATAATGGGGTTTAGCTGCTTTTCACTGCTGTGTTTATGCCGCTTTACACCCACTTGACACACTAACAGAGAGATATCAATACATAGGTTTTAAGATTATTACTAGTCAGATATATTCTTGTGCGGTGAATAGGGCGTGTTGAGTCCAGTTCTCTGAGCAAGGAGTACGTCTTGTCTATTACATATTGGGTTTATGGAACGGTATCTGAGCTAATTTGAAACCCTTGTTTTATGTATCACCCCACCTCACCTTTCCCGTTAAGCAGCCATAGTGTGTTTTCTGCATGTGTGACTCTGTTCTGTTTTGTAATTCAGTTCAAGTGTAACGGTTTTTACAGTCCCTCTATAAGTGATACCTTATGAGAAGTGTCCTTTTCTGTGTGACTTATTTCCCTTAGAATCGTCGTACCTAAATCCACTCATCATGCTGCTACTAGCCTTATGACATTGATTTCATGGCTGAGTGATATTCCATTGTACATAAGGACCACAACTTCTTTATCCATTTTTCTCTTTCCTGGGATATTGAAGGTGGAATGAAGTGGAGGTCCTTGTCAACAGAGCAGCCCTAAACGTTGGGGTGCTTGTGTCTTGCTGATTTTTTATTTTCCCAATTTATACCCCCATGAGTGGAAGTGCCCTATGCTCTCTAAGCTGTGTTTTTTAGATGTTTCAGGACACACCGTACACTTCTCCAGAGTGGCTGTTGGCAATTTACATCCCGCCCATCAGTGTAGCAAGGCTCCCATTTCTCCATGGCCTGTCCTGCATTTCTGGTTTTGAGACTTTTTTCAGCATGGCCCTTTTGACCGATGGGTAGCGAGTCTTCTTTGTAGCGCTGATTTGCCTTTCCAGGTGGCTTGGTTGGCCAAAAAGGGCGTATGCGTTTTTTCCTGAATATATTCAGGAAAAAACGCATACGCCCTTTTTGGCCAAGGGCATCATTGTCAGCGTTTTGCCGCTTTTCATGTGCTTTAAAGGCGATTCGAATCTACCTCCTGAAATCTGTTTCCTGCAATTCTGCCTTGATTTCAAATCCTCTTCTTTGCCTTCCCTCAATATATTTGTGGACGAGAGTTATCATTTATAACTCTGCAGGTTTGGGAATTGCAGTGCCCTGAAGCTCCATTTTACAACTCGCTTTTTTGGGAGCTGGCCGCGAAAGCGCAGGATGGCTTCAGGCCCTGTTCTGGTTCCGGGGGGGAGGATGAGCCTGTGGTTAATTCTTCTTCCTGATGGGAAAATAGAGTGACCTGTGCCTGTCCCAACACCAAGAGCTAGTCTCTCACTGGTTCCCCATCTACCCGTTCATCCTCAGGACAAATTGCAACCTGTAGGGAACAGGAGGTTAAAGGTGCTGATGCTCCAAGTAGGGAGATTTTTAGTAAAGCGGATGGAATGGCGAACCCGGGCACAAGGAGAAGAGAAATGAGGTGCATTTTAGAAACCTTTCCCTATCACATGGTGTACCATCTTTTTGTTTTCTCATGCATGTTTTCGATGTAGGAAGATGCCCTTGAACCTGGAGATTTGGGACCCATGCGATGGGTACCACGCAGTATTACTTTAAAGGGTCTGCGTTTGCTCACCCAACCTCACCAAACCTCTCAGCCCCAAGAGTGTCCACCCTTATGTCTCATCCAGCTGTGGGTCTAGATATGGTCAATCCAGGTTGCATCACAGCCCCTGAACGCATTGTGTAAGAATTTCTCTCTCTTTCACTGTCTTTGTTTCATGGGTTTTTCAAAGTAATTTATTTTTATAATGGGGTTTAGCTGCTTTTCACTGCTGTGTTTATGCCGCTTTACACCCACTTGACACACTAACAGAGAGATATCAATACATAGGTTTTAAGATTATTACTAGTCAGATATATTCTTGTGCGGTGAATAGGGCGTGTTGAGTCCAGTTCTCTGAGCAAGGAGTACGTCTTGTCTATTACATATTGGGTTTATGGAACGGTATCTGAGCTAATTTGAAACCCTTGTTTTATGTATCACCCCACCTCACCTTTCCCGTTAAGCAGCCATAGTGTGTTTTCTGCATGTGTGACTCTGTTCTGTTTTGTAATTCAGTTCAAGTGTAACGGTTTTTACATTCCCTCTATAAGTGATACCTTATGAGAAGTATCCTTTTCTGTGTGACTTATTTCACTTAGAATCGTCGTAACTAAATCCACTCATCATGCTGCTATTAGCCTTATGACATTGATTTCATGGCTGAGTGATATTCCATTGTACATAAGGACCACAACTTCTTTATCCATTTTTCTCCCTCCTGGGATATTGAAGGTGGAATGAAGTGGAGGTCCTTGTCAACAGAGCAGCCCTAAACTTTGGGGTGCTTGTGTCTTGCTGATTTTTCATTTTCCCAATTTATACCCCCATGAGTGGAAGTGCCCTATGCTCTCTAAGCTGTGTTTTTTAGATGTTTCAGGACACACCGTACACTTCTCCAGAGTGGCTGTTGGCAATTTACATCCCGCCCATCAGTGTAGCAAGGCTCCCATTTCTCCATGGCCTGTCCTGCATTTCTGGTTTTGAGACTTTTTTCAGCATGGCCCTTTTGACCGATGGGTAGCGAGTCTTCTTTGTAGCGCTGATTTGCCTTTCCAGGTGGCTTGGTTGGCCAAAAAGGGCGTATGCGTTTTTTCCTGAATATATTCAGGAAAAAACGCATACGCCCTTTTTGGCCAAGGGCATCATTGTCAACGTTTTGCCGCTTTTCATGTGCTTTAAAGGCGATTCGAATCTACCTCCTGAAATCTGTTTCCTGCATTTCTGCCTTGATTTCAAATCCTCTTTTGGCGTCCCTCAATATATTTGTGGACGAGAGTTATCATTTATAACTCTGCAGGTTTGTGAATTGCAGTGCCCTGAAGCTCCATTTTACAACTCGCTTTATTGGGAGCTGGCCGCAAAAGCGCAGGATGGCTTCAGGCCCTGTTCTGGTTCCAGGGGGGAGGATGAGCCTGTGGTTAATTCTTCTTCCTGATGGGAAAATAGAGTGACCTGTGCCTGTCCCAACAACAAGAGCTAGTCTCTCACTGGTTCCCCGTCTACCCGTTCATCCTCAGGACAAATTGCAACCTGTATGGAACAGGAGGTTAAAGGTGCTGATGCTCCAAGTAGGGAGATTGCTAGGAAAGTGGCTGGAATGGCGACCCCGGGCACAAGGAGAAGAGAAATGAGGTGCGTTCTAGAAACCTTTCCCCATCACATGGTGTACCATCTTTTTTGTTTTCTCATGCATGTTTTCGATGTAGGAAGATGCCCTTGAACCTGGAGATTTGGGACCCATGCGATGGGTACCACGCAGTATTACTTTAAAGGGTCTGCGTTTGCTCACCCAACCTCACCAAACCTCTCAGCCCCAAGAGTGTCCACCCTTATGTCTCATCCAGCTGTGGGTCTAGAAATGGTCAATCCAGGTTGCATCACATCCCCTGAACGCATTGTGTAAGAATTTCTCTCTCTTTCACTGTCTTTGTTTCATGGGTTTGTAAAAGTAATTTATTTTTATAATGGGGTTTAGCTGCTTTTCACTGCTGTGTTTATGCCGCTTTACACCCACTTGACACACTAACAGAGAGATATCAATACATAGGTTTTACGATTATTACTAGTCAGATATATTCTTGTGCGGTGAATAGGGCGTGTTGAGTCCAGTTCTCTGAGCAAGGAGTAGGTCTTGTCTATTACATATTGGGTTTATGGAACGGTATCTGAGCTAATTTGAAACCCTTGTTTTATGTATCACCCCACCTCACCCTTCCCGTTAAGCAGCCATAGTGTGTTTTCTGCATGTGTGACTCTGTTCTGTTTTGTAATTCAGTTCAAGTGTAACGGTTTTTACAGTCCCTCTATAAGTGATACCTTATGAGAAGTGTCCTTTTCTATGTGACTTATTTCCCTTAGAATCGTCGTACCTAAATCCACTCATCATGCTGCTACTAGCCTTATGACATTGATTTCATGGCTGAGTGATATTCCATTGTACATAAGGACCACAACTTCTTTATCCATTTTTCTCTTTCCTGGGATATTGAAGGTGGAATGAAGTGGAGGTCCTTGTCAACAGAGCAGCCCTAAACTTTGGGGTGCTTGTGTCTTGCTGATTTTTCATTTTCCCAATTTATACCCCCATGAGTGGAAGTGCCCTAAGCTCTCTAAGCTGTGTTTTTTAGATGTTTCAGGACACACCGTACACTTCTCCAGAGTGGCTGTTGGCAATTTACATCCCGCCCATCAGTGTAGCAAGGCTCCCATTTCTCCATGGCCTGTCCTGCATTTCTGGTTTTGAGACTTTTTTCAGCATGGCCCTTTTGACCGATGGGTAGCGAGTCTTCTTTGTAGCCCTGATTTGCCTTTCCAGGTTGCTTGGTTGGCCAAAAAGGGCGTATGCGTTTTTTCCTGAATATATTCAGGAAAAAACGCATACGCCCTTTTTGGCCAAGGGCATCATTGTCAACGTTTTGCCGCTTTTCATGTGCTTTAAAGGCGATTCGAATCTACCTCCTGAAATCTGTTTCCTGCAATTCTGCCTTGATTTCAAATCCTCTTCTTTGCCTTCCCTCAATATATTTGTGGACGAGAGTTATCATTTATAACTCTGCAGGTTTGGGAATTGCAGTGCCCTGAAGCTCCAGTTTACAACTCGCTTTTTTGGGAGCTGGCCGCAAAAGCGCAGGATGGCTTCAGGCCCTGTTCTGGTTCCGGGGGGGAGGATGAGCCTGTGGTTAATTCTTCTTCCTGATGGGAAAATAGAGTGACCTGTGCCTGTCCCAACACCAAGAGCTAGTCTCTCACTGGTTCCCCGTCTACCCGTTCATCCTCAGGACAAATTGCAACCTGTACGGAACAGGAGGTTAAAGGTGCTGATGCTCCAAATAGGGAGATTGTTAGTAAAGCGGATGGAATGGCAAACCCGGGCACAAGGAGAAGAGAAATGAGGTGCGTTTTAGAAACCTTTCCCCATCACATGGTGTCCCATCTTTTTGTTTTCTCATGCATGTTTTCGATGTAGGAAGATGCCCTTGAACCTGGAGATTTGGGACCCATGCGATGGGTACCACGCAGTATTACTTTAAAGGGTCTGCGTTTGCTCACCCAACCTCACCAAACCTCTCAGCCCCAAGAGTGTCCACCCTTATGTCTCATCCATCTGTGGGTCTAGATATGGTCAATCCAGGTTGCATCACAGCCCCTGAACGCATTGTGTAAGAATTTCTCTCTCTTTCACTGTCTTTGTTTCATGGGTTTTTCAAAGTAATTTATTTTTATAATGGGGTTTAGCTGCTTTTCACTGCTGTGTTTATGCCGCTTTACACCCACTTGACACACTAACAGAGAGATATCAATACATAGGTTTTAAGATTATTACTAGTCAGATATATTCTTGTGCGGTGAATAGGGCGTGTTGAGTCCAGTTCTCTGAGCAAGTAGTACGTCTTGTCTATTACATATTGGGTTTATGGAACGGTATCTGAGCTAATTTGAAACCCTTGTTTTATGTATCACCCCACCTCACCTTTCCCGTTAATCAGCCATAGTGTGTTTTCTGCATGTGTGACTCTGTTCTGTTTTGTAATTCAGTTCAAGTGTAACGGTTTTTACAGTCCCTCTATAAGTGATACCTTATGAGATGTGTCCTTTTCTATGTGACTTATTTCCCTTAGAATCGTCGTACCTAAATCCACTCATCATGCTGCTACTAGCCTTATGACATTGATTTCATGGCTGAGTGATATTCCATTGTACATAAGGACCACAACTTCTTTATCCATTTTTCTCTTTCCTGGGATATTGAAGGTGGAATGAAGTGGAGGTCCTTGTCAACAGAGCAGCCCTAAACTTTGGGGTGCTTGTGTCTTGCTGATTTTTCATTTTCCCAATTTATACCCCCATGAGTGGAAGTGCCCTAAGCTCTCTAAGCTGTGTTTTTTAGATGTTTCAGGACACACCGTACACTTCTCCAGAGTGGCTGTTGGCAATTTACATCCCGCCCATCAGTGTAGCAAGGCTCCCATTTCTCCATGGCCTGTCCTGCATTTCTGGTTTTGAGACTTTTTTCAGCATGGCCCTTTTGACCGATGGGTAGCGAGTCTTCTTTGTAGCGCTGATTTGCCTTTCCAGGTGGCTTGGTTGGCCAAAAAGGGCGTATGCGTTTTTTCCTGAATATATTCAGGAAAAAACGCATACGCCCTTTTTGGCCAAGGGCATCATTGTCAACGTTTTGCCGCTTTTCATGTGCTTTAAAGGCGATTCGAATCTACCTCCTGAAATCTGTTTCCTGCAATTCTGCCTTGATTTCAAATCCTCTTCTTTGCCTTCCCTCAATATATTTGTGGACGAGAGTTATCATTTATAACTCTGCAGGTTTGTGAATTGCAGTGCCCTGAAGCTCCATTTTACAACTCGCTTTTTTGGGAGCTGGCCGCAAAAGCGCAGGATGGCTTCAGGCCCTGTTCTGGTTCCGGGGGGGAGGATGAGCCTGTGGTTAATTCTTCTTCCTCATGGGAAAATAGAGTGACCTGTGCCTGTCCCAACACCAAGAGCTAGTCTCTCACTGGTTCCCCATCTACCCGTTCATCCTCAGGACAAATTGCAACCTGTAGGGAACAGGAGGTTAAAGGTGCTGATGCTCCAAGTAGGGAGATTGTTAGTAAAGCGGATGGAATGGCGAACCCGGGCACAAGGAGAAGAGAAATGAGGTGCGTTTTAGAAACCTTTCCCCATCACATGGTGTACCAACTTTTTGTTTTCTCATGCATGTTTTCGATGTAGGAAGATGCCCTTGAACCTGGAGATTTGGGACCCATGCGATGGGTACCACGCAGTATTACTTTAAAGGGTCTGCGTTTGCTCACCCAACCTCACCAAACCTCTCAGCCCCAAGAGTGTCCACCCTTATGTCTCATCCAGCTGTGGGTCTAGATATGGTCAATCCAGGTTGCATCACAGCCCCTGAACGCATTGTGTAAGAATTTCTCTCTCTTTCACTGTCTTTGTTTCATGGGTTTTTCAAAGTAATTTATTTTTATAATGGGGTTTAGCTGCTTTTCACTGCTGTGTTTATGCCGCTTTACACCCACTTGACACACTAACAGAGAGATATCAATACATAGGTTTTACGATTATTACTAGTCAGATATATTCTTGTGCGGTGAATAGGGCGTGTTGAGTCCAGTTCTCTGAGCAAGGAGTAGGTCTTGTCTATTACATATTGGGTTTATGGAATGGTATCTGAGCTAATTTGAAACCCTTGTTTGATGTATCACCCCACCTCACCTTTCCCGTTAAGCAGCCATAGTGTGTTTTCTGCATGTGTGACTCTGTTCTGTTTTGTAATTCAGTTCAAGTGTAACGGTTTTTACAGTCCCTCTATAAGTGATACCTTATGAGAAGTGTCCTTTTCTATGTGACTTATTTCCCTTAGAATCGTCGTACCTAAATCCACTCATCATGCTGCTACTAGCCTTATGACATTGATTTCATGGCTGAGTGATATTCCATTGTACATAAGGACCACAACTTCTTTATCCATTTTTCTCTTTCCTGGGATATTGAAGGTGGAATGAAGTGGAGGTCCTTGTCAACAGAGCAGCCCTAAACTTTGGGGTGCTTGTGTCTTGCTGATTTTTCATTTTCCCAATTTATACCCCCATGAGTGGAAGTGCCCTAAGCTCTCTAAGCTGTGTTTTTTAGATGTTTCAGGACACACCGTACACTTCTCCAGTGTGGCTGTTGGCAATTTACATCCCGCCCATCAGTGTAGCAAGGCTCCCATTTCTCCATGGCCTGTCCTGCATTTCTGGTTTTGAGACTTTTTTCAGCATGGCCCTTTTGACCGATGGGTAGCGAGTCTTCTTTGTAGCCCTGATTTGCCTTTCCAGGTTGCTTGGTTGGCCAAAAAGGGCGTATGCGTTTTTTCCTGAATATATTCAGGAAAAAACGCATACGCCCTTTTTGGCCAAGGGCATCATTGTCAACGTTTTGCCGCTTTTCATGTGCTTTAAAGGCGATTCGAATCTACCTCCTGAAATCTGTTTCCTGCAATTCTGCCTTGATTTCAAATCCTCTTCTTTGCCTTCCCTCAATATATTTGTGGACGAGAGTTATCATTTATAACTCTGCAGGTTTGGGAATTGCAGTGCCCTGAAGCTCCATTTTACAACTCGCTTTTTTGGGAGCTGGCCGCAAAAGCGCAGGATGGCTTCAGGCCCTGTTCTGGTTCCGGGGGGGAGGATGAGCCTGTGGTTAATTCTTCTTCCTGATGGGAAAATAGAGTGACCTGTGCCTGTCCCAACACCAAGAGCTAGTCTCTCACTGGTTCCCCGTCTACCCGTTCATCCTCAGGACAAATTGCAACCTGTACGGAACAGGAGGTTAAAGGTGCTGATGCTCCAAATAGGGAGATTGTTAGTAAAGCGGATGGAATGGCAAACCCGGGCACAAGGAGAAGAGAAATGAGGTGCGTTTTAGAAACCTTTCCCCATCACATGGTGTCCCATCTTTTTGTTTTCTCATGCATGTTTTCGATGTAGGAAGATGCCCTTGAACCTGGAGATTTGGGACCCATGCGATGGGTACCACGCAGTATTACTTTAAAGGGTCTGCGTTTGCTCACCCAACCTCACCAAACCTCTCAGCCCCAAGAGTGTCCACCCTTATGTCTCATCCAGCTGTGGGTCTAGATATGGTCAATCCAGGTTGCATCACAGCCCCTGAACGCATTGTGTAAGAATTTCTCTCTCTTTCACTGTCTTTGTTTCATGGGTTTTTCAAAGTAATTTATTTTTATAATGGGGTTTAGCTGCTTTTCACTGCTGTGTTTATGCCGCTTTACACCCACTTGACACACTAACAGAGAGATATCAATACATAGGTTTTAAGATTATTACTAGTCAGATATATTCTTGTGCGGTGAATAGGGCGTGTTGAGTCCAGTTCTCTGAGCAAGTAGTACGTCTTGTCTATTACATATTGGGTTTATGGAACGGTATCTGAGCTAATTTGAAACCCTTGTTTTATGTATCACCCCACCTCACCTTTCCCGTTAATCAGCCATAGTGTGTTTTCTGCATGTGTGACTCTGTTCTGTTTTGTAATTCAGTTCAAGTGTAACGGTTTTTACAGTCCCTCTATAAGTGATACCTTATGAGATGTGTCCTTTTCTATGTGACTTATTTCCCTTAGAATCGTCGTACCTAAATCCACTCATCATGCTGCTACTAGCCTTATGACATTGATTTCATGGCTGAGTGATATTCCATTGTACATAAGGACCACAACTTCTTTATCCATTTTTCTCTTTCCTGGGATATTGAAGGTGGAATGAAGTGGAGGTCCTTGTCAACAGAGCAGCCCTAAACTTTGGGGTGCTTGTGTCTTGCTGATTTTTCATTTTCCCAATTTATACCCCCATGAGTGGAAGTGCCCTAAGCTCTCTAAGCTGTGTTTTTTAGATGTTTCAGGACACACCGTACACTTCTCCAGAGTGGCTGTTGGCAATTTACATCCCGCCCATCAGTGTAGCAAGGCTCCCATTTCTCCATGGCCTGTCCTGCATTTCTGGTTTTGAGACTTTTTTCAGCATGGCCCTTTTGACCGATGGGTAGCGAGTCTTCTTTGTAGCGCTGATTTGCCTTTCCAGGTGGCTTGGTTGGCCAAAAAGGGCGTATGCGTTTTTTCCTGAATATATTCAGGAAAAAACGCATACGCCCTTTTTGGCCAAGGGCATCATTGTCAACGTTTTGCCGCTTTTCATGTGCTTTAAAGGCGATTCGAATCTACCTCCTGAAATCTGTTTCCTGCAATTCTGCCTTGATTTCAAATCCTCTTCTTTGCCTTCCCTCAATATATTTGTGGACGAGAGTTATCATTTATAACTCTGCAGGTTTGTGAATTGCAGTGCCCTGAAGCTCCATTTTACAACTCGCTTTTTTGGGAGCTGGCCGCAAAAGCGCAGGATGGCTTCAGGCCCTGTTCTGGTTCCGGGGGGGAGGATGAGCCTGTGGTTAATTCTTCTTCCTCATGGGAAAATAGAGTGACCTGTGCCTGTCCCAACACCAAGAGCTAGTCTCTCACTGGTTCCCCATCTACCCGTTCATCCTCAGGACAAATTGCAACCTGTAGGGAACAGGAGGTTAAAGGTGCTGATGCTCCAAGTAGGGAGATTGTTAGTAAAGCGGATGGAATGGCGAACCCGGGCACAAGGAGAAGAGAAATGAGGTGCGTTTTAGAAACCTTTCCCCATCACATGGTGTACCAACTTTTTGTTTTCTCATGCATGTTTTCGATGTAGGAAGATGCCCTTGAACCTGGAGATTTGGGACCCATGCGATGGGTACCACGCAGTATTACTTTAAAGGGTCTGCGTTTGCTCACCCAACCTCACCAAACCTCTCAGCCCCAAGAGTGTCCACCCTTATGTCTCATCCAGCTGTGGGTCTAGATATGGTCAATCCAGGTTGCATCACAGCCCCTGAACGCATTGTGTAAGAATTTCTCTCTCTTTCACTGTCTTTGTTTCATGGGTTTTTCAAAGTAATTTATTTTTATAATGGGGTTTAGCTGCTTTTCACTGCTGTGTTTATGCCGCTTTACACCCACTTGACACACTAACAGAGAGATATCAATACATAGGTTTTACGATTATTACTAGTCAGATATATTCTTGTGCGGTGAATAGGGCGTGTTGAGTCCAGTTCTCTGAGCAAGGAGTAGGTCTTGTCTATTACATATTGGGTTTATGGAATGGTATCTGAACTAATTTGAAACCCTTGTTTTATGTATCACCCCACCTCACCCTTCCCGTTAAGCAGCCATAGTGTGTTTTCTGCATGTGTGACTCTGTTCTGTTTTGTAATTCAGTTCAAGTGTAACGGTTTTTACAGTCCCTCTATAAGTGATACCTTATGAGAAGTGTCCTTTTCTATGTGACTTATTTCCCTTAGAATCGTCGTACCTAAATCCACTCATCATGCTGCTACTAGCCTTATGACATTGATTTCATGGCTGAGTGATATTCCATTGTACATAAGGACCACAACTTCTTTATCCATTTTTCTCTTTCCTGGGATATTGAAGGTGGAATGAAGTGGAGGTCCTTGTCAACAGAGCAGCCCTAAACTTTGGGGTGCTTGTGTCTTGCTGATTTTTCATTTTCCCAATTTATACCCCCATGAGTGGAAGTGCCCTAAGCTCTCTAAGCTGTGTTTTTTAGATGTTTCAGGACACACCGTACACTTCTCCAGTGTGGCTGTTGGCAATTTACATCCCGCCCATCAGTGTAGCAAGGCTCCCATTTCTCCATGGCCTGTCCTGCATTTCTGGTTTTGAGACTTTTTTCAGCATGGCCCTTTTGACCGATGGGTAGCGAGTCTTCTTTGTAGCCCTGATTTGCCTTTCCAGGTTGCTTGGTTGGCCAAAAAGGGCGTATGCGTTTTTTCCTGAATATATTCAGGAAAAAACGCATACGCCCTTTTTGGCCAAGGGCATCATTGTCAACGTTTTGCCGCTTTTCATGTGCTTTAAAGGCGATTCGAATCTACCTCCTGAAATCTGTTTCCTGCAATTCTGCCTTGATTTCAAATCCTCTTCTTTGCCTTCCCTCAATATATTTGTGGACGAGAGTTATCATTTATAACTCTGCAGGTTTGGGAATTGCAGTGCCCTGAAGCTCCATTTTACAACTCGCTTTTTTGGGAGCTGGCCGCAAAAGCGCAGGATGGCTTCAGGCCCTGTTCTGGTTCCGGGGGGGAGGATGAGCCTGTGGTTAATTCTTCTTCCTGATGGGAAAATAGAGTGACCTGTGCCTGTCCCAACACCAAGAGCTAGTCTCTCACTCGTTCCCCGTCTACCCGTTCATCCTCAGGACAAATTGCAACCTGTACGGAACAGGAGGTTAAAGGTGCTGATGCTCCAAATAGGGAGATTGTTAGTAAAGCGGATGGAATGGCAAACCCGGGCACAAGGAGAAGAGAAATGAGGTGCGTTTTAGAAACCTTTCCCCATCACATGGTGTACCATCTTTTTGTTTTCTCATGCATGTTTTCGATGTAGGAAGATGCCCTTGAACCTGGAGATTTGGGACCCATGCGATGGGTACCACGCAGTATTACTTTAAAGGGTCTGCGTTTGCTCACCCAACCTCACCAAACCTCTCAGCCCCAAGAGTGTCCACCCTTATGTCTCATCCAGCTGTGGGTCTAGATATGGTCAATCCAGGTTGCATCACAGCCCCTGAACGCATTGTGTAAGAATTTCTCTCTCTTTCACTGTCTTTGTTTCATGGGTTTTTCAAAGTAATTTATTTTTATAATGGGGTTTAGCTGCTTTTCACTGCTGTGTTTATGCCGCTTTACACCCACTTGACACACTAACAGAGAGATATCAATACATAGGTTTTAAGATTATTACTAGTCAGATATATTCTTGTGCGGTGAATAGGGCGTGTTGAGTCCAGTTCTCTGAGCAAGGAGTAGGTCTTGTCTATTACATATTGGGTTTATGGAACGGTATCTGAGCTAATTTGAAACCCTTGTTTTATGTATCACCCCACCTCACCTTTCCCGTTAAGCAGCCATAGTGTGTTTTCTGCATGTGTGACTCTGTTCTGTTTTGTAATTCAGTTCAAGTGTAACGGTTTTTACAGTCCCTCTATAAGTGATACCTTATGAGAAGTGTCCTTTTCTGTGTGACTTATTTCCCTTAGAATCGTCGTACCTAAATCCACTCATCATGCTGCTACTAGCCTTATGACATTGATTTCATGGCTGAGTGATATTCCATTGTACATAAGGACCACAACTTCTTTATCCATTTTTCTCTTTCCTGGGATATTGAAGGTGGAATGAAGTGGAGGTCCTTGTCAACAGAGCAGCCCTAAACTTTGGGGTGCTTGTGTCTTGCTGATTTTTCATTTTCCCAATTTATACCCCCATGAGTGGAAGTGCCCTATGCTCTCTAAGCTGTGTTTTTTAGATGTTTCAGGACACACCGTACACTTCTCCAGAGTGGCTGTTGGCAATTTACATCCCGCCCATCAGTGTAGCAAGGCTCCCATTTCTCCATGGCCTGTCCTGCATTTCTGGTTTTGAGACTTTTTTCAGCATGGCCCTTTTGACCGATGGGTAGCGAGTCTTCTTTGTAGCGCTGATTTGCCTTTCCAGGTGGCTTCGTTGGCCAAAAAGGGCGTATGCGTTTTTTCCTGAATATATTCAGGAAAAAACGCATACGCCCTTTTTGGCCAAGGGCATCATTGTCAACGTTTTGCCGCTTTTCATGTGCTTTAAAGGCGATTCGAATCTACCTCCTGAAATCTGTTTCCTGCAATTCTGCCTTGATTTCAAATCCTCTTCTTTGCCTTCCCTCAATATATTTGTGGACGAGAGTTATCATTTATAACTCTGCAGGTTTGGGAATTGCAGTGCCCTGAAGCTCCATTTTACAACTCGCTTTTTTGGGAGCTGGCCGCGAAAGCGCAGGATGGCTTCAGGCCCTGTTCTGGTTCCGGGGGGGAGGATGAGCCTGTGGTTAATTCTTCTTCCTGATGGGAAAATAGAGTGACCTGTGCCTGTCCCAACACCAAGAGCTAGTCTCTCACTGGTTCCCCATCTACCCGTTCATCCTCAGGACAAATTGCAACCTGTAGGGAACAGGAGGTTAAAGGTGCTGATGCTCCAAGTAGGGAGATTGTTAGTAAAGCGGCTGGAATGGCGAACCCGGGCACAAGGAGAAGAGAAATGAGGTGCGTTTTAGAAACCTTTCCCTATCACATGGTGTACCATCTTTTTGTTTTCTCATGCATGTTTTCGATGTAGGAAGATGCCCTTGAACCTGGAGATTTGGGACCCATGCGATGGGTACCACGCAGTATTACTTTAAAGGGTCTGCGTTTGCTCACCCAACCTCACCAAACCTCTCAGCCCCAAGAGTGTCCACCCTTATGTCTCATCCAGCTGTGGGTCTAGATATGGTCAATCCAGGTTGCATCACAGCCCCTGAACGCATTGTGTAAGAATTTCTCTCTCTTTCACTGTCTTTGTTTCATGGGTTTTTCAAAGTAATTTATTTTTATAATGGGGTTTAGCTGCTTTTCACTGCTGTGTTTATGCCGCTTTACACCCACTTGACACACTAACAGAGAGATATCAATACATAGGTTTTAAGATTATTACTAGTCAGATATATTCTTGTGCGGTGAATAGGGCGTGTTGAGTCCAGTTCTCTGAGCAAGGAGTAGGTCTTGTCTATTACATATTGGGTTTATGGAACGGTATCTGAGCTAATTTGAAACCCTTGTTTTATGTATCACCCCACCTCACCTTTCCCGTTAAGCAGCCATAGTGTGTTTACTGCATGTGTGACTCTGTTCTGTTTTGTAATTCAGTTCAAGTGTAACGGTTTTTACATTCCCTCTATAAGTGATACCTTATGAGAAGTATCCTTTTCTGTGTGACTTATTTCACTTAGAATCGTCGTACCTAAATCCACTCATCATGCTGCTATTAGCCTTATGACATTGATTTCATGGCTGAGTGATATTCCATTGTACATAAGGACCACAACTTCTTTATCCATTTTTCTCCCTCCTGGGATATTGAAGGTGGAATGAAGTGGAGGTCCTTGTCAACAGAGCAGCCCTAAACTTTGGGGTGCTTGTGTCTTGCTGATTTTTCATTTTCCCAATTTATACCCCCATGAGTGGAAGTGCCCTATGCTCTCTAAGCTGTGTTTTTTAGATGTTTCAGGACACACCGTACACTTCTCCAGAGTGGCTGTTGGCAATTTACATCCCGCCCATCAGTGTAGCAAGGCTCCCATTTCTCCATGGCCTGTCCTGCATTTCTGGTTTTGAGACTTTTTTCAGCATGGCCCTTTTGACCGATGGGTAGCGAGTCTTCTTTGTAGCGCTGATTTGCCTTTCCAGGTGGCTTGGTTGGCCAAAAAGGGCGTATGCGTTTTTTCCTGAATATATTCAGGAAAAAACGCATACGCCCTTTTTGGCCAAGGGCATCATTGTCAACGTTTTGCCGCTTTTCATGTGCTTTAAAGGCGATTCGAATCTACCTCCTGAAATCTGTTTCCTGCATTTCTGCCTTGATTTCAAATCCTCTTTTGGCGTCCCTCAATATATTTGTGGACGAAAGTTATCATTTATAACTCTGCAGGTTTGTGAATTGCAGTGCCCTGAAGCTCCATTTTACAACTCGCTTTTTTGGGAGCTGGCCGCAAAAGCGCAGGATGGCTTCAGGCCCTGTTCTGGTTCCAGGGGGGAGGATGAGCCTGTGGTTAATTCTTCTTCCTGATGGGAAAATAGAGTGACCTGTGCCTGTCCCAACAACAAGAGCTAGTCTCTCACTGGTTCCCCGTCTACCCGTTCATCCTCAGGACAAATTGCAACCTGTATGGAACAGGAGGTTAAAGGTGCTGATGCTCCAAGTAGGGAGATTGCTAGGAAAGTGGCTGGAATGGCGACCCCGGGCACAAGGAGAAGAGAAATGAGGTGCGTTCTAGAAACCTTTCCCCATCACATGGTGTACCATCTTTTTTGTTTTCTCATGCATGTTTTCGATGTAGGAAGATGCCCTTGAACCTGGAGATTTGGGACCCATGCGATGGGTACCACGCAGTATTACTTTAAAGGGTCTGCGTTTGCTCACCCAACCTCACCAAACCTCTCAGCCCCAAGAGTGTCCACCCTTATGTCTCATCCAGCTGTGGGTCTAGAAATGGTCAATCCAGGTTGCATCACATCCCCTGAACGCATTGTGTAAGAATTTCTCTCTCTTTCACTGTCTTTGTTTCATGGGTTTGTAAAAGTAATTTATTTTTATAATGGGGTTTAGCTGCTTTTCACTGCTGTGTTTATGCCGCTTTACACCCACTTGACACACTAACAGAGAGATATCAATACATAGGTTTTACGATTATTACTAGTCAGATATATTCTTGTGCGGTGAATAGGGCGTGTTGAGTCCAGTTCTCTGAGCAAGGAGTAGGTCTTGTCTATTACATATTGGGTTTATGGAACGGTATCTGAGCTAATTTGAAACCCTTGTTTTATGTATCACCCCACCTCACCCTTCCCGTTAAGCAGCCATAGTGTGTTTTCTGCATGTGTGACTCTGTTCTGTTTTGTAATTCAGTTCAAGTGTAACGGTTTTTACAGTCCCTCTATAAGTGATACCTTATGAGAAGTGTCCTTTTCTATGTGACTTATTTCCCTTAGAATCGTCGTACCTAAATCCACTCGTCATGCTGCTACTAGCCTTATGACATTGATTTCATGGCTGAGTGATATCCCATTGTACATAAGGACCACAACTTCTTTATCCATTTTTCTCTTTCCTGGGATATTGAAGGTGGAATGAAGTGGAGGTCCTTGTCAACAGAGCAGCCCTAAACTTTGGGGTGCTTGTGTCTTGCTGATTTTTCATTTTCCCAATTTATACCCCCATGAGTGGAAGTGCCCTAAGCTCTCTAAGCTGTGTTTTTTAGATGTTTCAGGACACACCGTACACTTCTCCAGTGTGGCTGTTGGCAATTTACATCCCGCCCATCAGTGTAGCAAGGCTCCCATTTCTCCATGGCCTGTCCTGCATTTCTGGTTTTGAGACTTTTTTCAGCATGGCCCTTTTGACCGATGGGTAGCGAGTCTTCTTTGTAGCCCTGATTTGCCTTTCCAGGTTGCTTGGTTGGCCAAAAAGGGCGTATGCGTTTTTTCCTGAATATATTCAGGAAAAAACGCATACGCCCTTTTTGGCCAAGGGCATCATTGTCAACGTTTTGCCGCTTTTCATGTGCTTTAAAGGTGATTCGAATCTACCTCCTGAAATCTGTTTCCTGCAATTCTGCCTTGATTTCAAATCCTCTTCTTTGCCTTCCCTCAATATATTTGTGGACGAGAGTTATCATTTATAACTCTGCAGGTTTGGGAATTGCAGTGCCCTGAAGCTCCATTTTACAACTCGCTTTTTTGGGAGCTGGCCGCAAAAGCGCAGGATGGCTTCAGGCCCTGTTCTGGTTCCGGGGGGGAGGATGAGCCTGTGGTTAATTCTTCTTCCTGATGGGAAAATAGAGTGACCTGTGCCTGTCCCAACACCAAGAGCTAGTCTCTCACTGGTTCCCCGTCTACCCGTTCATCCTCAGGACAAATTGCAACCTGTACGGAACAGGAGGTTAAAGGTGCTGATGCTCCAAATAGGGAGATTGTTAGTAAAGCGGATGGAATGGCAAACCCGGGCACAAGGAGAAGAGAAATGAGGTGCGTTTTAGAAACCTTTCCCCATCACATGGTGTACCATCTTTTTGTTTTCTCATGCATGTTTTCGATGTAGGAAGATGCCCTTGAACCTGGAGATTTGGGACCCATGCGATGGGTACCACGCAGTATTACTTTAAAGGGTCTGCGTTTGCTCACCCAACCTCACCAAACCTCTCAGCCCCAAGAGTGTCCACCCTTATGTCTCATCCAGCTGTGGGTCTAGATATGGTCAATCCAGGTTGCATCACAGCCCCTGAACGCATTGTGTAAGAATTTCTCTCTCTTTCACTGTCTTTGTTTCATGGGTTTTTCAAAGTAATTTATTTTTATAATGGGGTTTAGCTGCTTTTCACTGCTGTGTTTATGCCGCTTTACACCCACTTGACACACTAACAGAGAGATATCAATACATAGGTTTTAAGATTATTACTAGTCAGATATATTCTTGTGCGGTGAATAGGGCGTGTTGAGTCCAGTTCTCTGAGCAAGGAGTAGGTCTTGTCTATTACATATTGGGTTTATGGAACGGTATCTGAGCTAATTTGAAACCCTTGTTTTATGTATCACCCCACCTCACCTTTCCCGTTAAGCAGCCATAGTGTGTTTTCTGCATGTGTGACTCTGTTCTGTTTTGTAATTCAGTTCAAGTGTAACGGTTTTTACAGTCCCTCTATAAGTGATACCTTATGAGAAGTGTCCTTTTCTGTGTGACTTATTTCCCTTAGAATCGTCGTACCTAAATCCACTCATCATGCTGCTACTAGCCTTATGACATTGATTTCATGGCTGAGTGATATTCCATTGTACATAAGGACCACAACTTCTTTATCCATTTTTCTCTTTCCTGGGATATTGAAGGTGGAATGAAGTGGAGGTCCTTGTCAACAGAGCAGCCCTAAACTTTGGGGTGCTTGTGTCTTGCTGATTTTTCATTTTCCCAATTTATACCCCCATGAGTGGAAGTGCCCTATGCTCTCTAAGCTGTGTTTTTTAGATGTTTCAGGACACACCGTACACTTCTCCAGAGTGGCTGTTGGCAATTTACATCCCGCCCATCAGTGTAGCAAGGCTCCCATTTCTCCATGGCCTGTCCTGCATTTCTGGTTTTGAGACTTTTTTCAGCATGGCCCTTTTGACCGATGGGTAGCGAGTCTTCTTTGTAGCGCTGATTTGCCTTTCCAGGTGGCTTCGTTGGCCAAAAAGGGCGTATGCGTTTTTTCCTGAATATATTCAGGAAAAAACGCATACGCCCTTTTTGGCCAAGGGCATCATTGTCAACGTTTTGCCGCTTTTCATGTGCTTTAAAGGCGATTCGAATCTACCTCCTGAAATCTGTTTCCTGCAATTCTGCCTTGATTTCAAATCCTCTTCTTTGCCTTCCCTCAATATATTTGTGGACGAGAGTTATCATTTATAACTCTGCAGGTTTGGGAATTGCAGTGCCCTGAAGCTCCATTTTACAACTCGCTTTTTTGGGAGCTGGCCGCGAAAGCGCAGGATGGCTTCAGGCCCTGTTCTGGTTCCGGGGGGGAGGATGAGCCTGTGGTTAATTCTTCTTCCTGATGGGAAAATAGAGTGACCTGTGCCTGTCCCAACACCAAGAGCTAGTCTCTCACTGGTTCCCCATCTACCCGTTCATCCTCAGGACAAATTGCAACCTGTAGGGAACAGGAGGTTAAAGGTGCTGATGCTCCAAGTAGGGAGATTGTTAGTAAAGCGGCTGGAATGGCGAACCCGGGCACAAGGAGAAGAGAAATGAGGTGCGTTTTAGAAACCTTTCCCTATCACATGGTGTACCATCTTTTTGTTTTCTCATGCATGTTTTCGATGTAGGAAGATGCCCTTGAACCTGGAGATTTGGGACCCATGCGATGGGTACCACGCAGTATTACTTTAAAGGGTCTGCGTTTGCTCACCCAACCTCACCAAACCTCTCAGCCCCAAGAGTGTCCACCCTTATGTCTCATCCAGCTGTGGGTCTAGATATGGTCAATCCAGGTTGCATCACAGCCCCTGAACGCATTGTGTAAGAATTTCTCTCTCTTTCACTGTCTTTGTTTCATGGGTTTTTCAAAGTAATTTATTTTTATAATGGGGTTTAGCTGCTTTTCACTGCTGTGTTTATGCCGCTTTACACCCACTTGACACACTAACAGAGAGATATCAATACATAGGTTTTAAGATTATTACTAGTCAGATATATTCTTGTGCGGTGAATAGGGCGTGTTGAGTCCAGTTCTCTGAGCAAGGAGTAGGTCTTGTCTATTACATATTGGGTTTATGGAACGGTATCTGAGCTAATTTGAAACCCTTGTTTCATGTATCACCCCACCTCACCTTTCCCGTTAAGCAGCCATAGTGTGTTTTCTGCATGTGTGACTCTGTTCTGTTTTGTAATTCAGTTCAAGTGTAACGGTTTTTACATTCCCTCTATAAGTGATACCTTATGAGAAGTATCCTTTTCTGTGTGACTTATTTCACTTAGAATCGTCGTACCTAAATCCACTCATCATGCTGCTATTAGCCTTATGACATTGATTTCATGGCTGAGTGATATTCCATTGTACATAAGGACCACAACTTCTTTATCCATTTTTCTCCCTCCTGGGATATTGAAGGTGGAATGAAGTGGAGGTCCTTGTCAACAGAGCAGCCCTAAACTTTGGGGTGCTTGTGTCTTGCTGATTTTTCATTTTCCCAATTTATACCCCCATGAGTGGAAGTGCCCTATGCTCTCTAAGCTGTGTTTTTTAGATGTTTCAGGACACACCGTACACTTCTCCAGAGTGGCTGTTGGCAATTTACATCCCGCCCATCAGTGTAGCAAGGCTCCCATTTCTCCATGGCCTGTCCTGCATTTCTGGTTTTGAGACTTTTTTCAGCATGGCCCTTTTGACCGATGGGTAGCGAGTCTTCTTTGTAGCGCTGATTTGCCTTTCCAGGTGGCTTGGTTGGCCAAAAAGGGCGTATGCGTTTTTTCCTGAATATATTCAGGAAAAAACGCATACGCCCTTTTTGGCCAAGGGCATCATTGTCAACGTTTTGCCGCTTTTCATGTGCTTTAAAGGCGATTCGAATCTACCTCCTGAAATCTGTTTCCTGCATTTCTGCCTTGATTTCAAATCCTCTTTTGGCGTCCCTCAATATATTTGTGGACGAAAGTTATCATTTATAACTCTGCAGGTTTGTGAATTGCAGTGCCCTGAAGCTCCATTTTACAACTCGCTTTTTTGGGAGCTGGCCGCAAAAGCGCAGGATGGCTTCAGGCCCTGTTCTGGTTCCAGGGGGGAGGATGAGCCTGTGGTTAATTCTTCTTCCTGATGGGAAAATAGAGTGACCTGTGCCTGTCCCAACAACAAGAGCTAGTCTCTCACTGGTTCCCCGTCTACCCGTTCATCCTCAGGACAAATTGCAACCTGTATGGAACAGGAGGTTAAAGGTGCTGATGCTCCAAGTAGGGAGATTGCTAGGAAAGTGGCTGGAATGGCGACCCCGGGCACAAGGAGAAGAGAAATGAGGTGCGTTCTAGAAACCTTTCCCCATCACATGGTGTACCATCTTTTTTGTTTTCTCATGCATGTTTTCGATGTAGGAAGATGCCCTTGAACCTGGAGATTTGGGACCCATGCGATGGGTACCACGCAGTATTACTTTAAAGGGTCTGCGTTTGCTCACCCAACCTCACCAAACCTCTCAGCCCCAAGAGTGTCCACCCTTATGTCTCATCCAGCTGTGGGTCTAGAAATGGTCAATCCAGGTTGCATCACATCCCCTGAACGCATTGTGTAAGAATTTCTCTCTCTTTCACTGTCTTTGTTTCATGGGTTTGTAAAAGTAATTTATTTTTATAATGGGGTTTAGCTGCTTTTCACTGCTGTGTTTATGCCGCTTTACACCCACTTGACACACTAACAGAGAGATATCAATACATAGGTTTTACGATTATTACTAGTCAGATATATTCTTGTGCGGTGAATAGGGCGTGTTGAGTCCAGTTCTCTGAGCAAGGAGTAGGTCTTGTCTATTACATATTGGGTTTATGGAACGGTATCTGAGCTAATTTGAAACCCTTGTTTTATGTATCACCCCACCTCACCCTTCCCGTTAAGCAGCCATAGTGTGTTTTCTGCATGTGTGACTCTGTTCTGTTTTGTAATTCAGTTCAAGTGTAACGGTTTTTACAGTCCCTCTATAAGTGATACCTTATGAGAAGTGTCCTTTTCTATGTGACTTATTTCCCTTAGAATCGTCGTACCTAAATCCACTCGTCATGCTGCTACTAGCCTTATGACATTGATTTCATGGCTGAGTGATATCCCATTGTACATAAGGACCACAACTTCTTTATCCATTTTTCTCTTTCCTGGGATATTGAAGGTGGAATGAAGTGGAGGTCCTTGTCAACAGAGCAGCCCTAAACTTTGGGGTGCTTGTGTCTTGCTGATTTTTCATTTTCCCAATTTATACCCCCATGAGTGGAAGTGCCCTAAGCTCTCTAAGCTGTGTTTTTTAGATGTTTCAGGACACACCGTACACTTCTCCAGAGTGGCTGTTGGCAATTTACATCCCGCCCATCAGTGTAGCAAGGCTCCCATTTCTCCATGGCCTGTCCTGCATTTCTGGTTTTGAGACTTTTTTCAGCATGGCCCTTTTGACCGATGGGTAGCGAGTCTTCTTTGTAGCCCTGATTTGCCTTTCCAGGTTGCTTGGTTGGCCAAAAAGGGCGTATGCGTTTTTTCCTGAATATATTCAGGAAAAAACGCATACGCCCTTTTTGGCCAAGGGCATCATTGTCAACGTTTTGCCGCTTTTCATGTGCTTTAAAGGCGATTCGAATCTACCTCCTGAAATCTGTTTCCTGCAATTCTGCCTTGATTTCAAATCCTCTTCTTTGCCTTCCCTCAATATATTTGTGGACGAGAGTTATCATTTATAACTCTGCAGGTTTGGGAATTGCAGTGCCCTGAAGCTCCAGTTTACAACTCGCTTTTTTGGGAGCTGGCCGCAAAAGCGCAGGATGGCTTCAGGCCCTGTTCTGGTTCCGGGGGGGAGGATGAGCCTGTGGTTAATTCTTCTTCCTGATGGGAAAATAGAGTGACCTGTGCCTGTCCCAACACCAAGAGCTAGTCTCTCACTGGTTCCCCGTCTACCCGTTCATCCTCAGGACAAATTGCAACCTGTACGGAACAGGAGGTTAAAGGTGCTGATGCTCCAAATAGGGAGATTGTTAGTAAAGCGGATGGAATGGCAAACCCGGGCACAAGGAGAAGAGAAATGAGGTGCGTTTTAGAAACCTTTCCCCATCACATGGTGTACCATCTTTTTGTTTTCTCATGCATGTTTTCGATGTAGGAAGATGCCCTTGAACCTGGAGATTTGGGACCCATGCGATGGGTACCACGCAGTATTACTTTAAAGGGTCTGCGTTTGCTCACCCAACCTCACCAAACCTCTCAGCCCCAAGAGTGTCCACCCTTATGTCTCATCCAGCTGTGGGTCTAGATATGGTCAATCCAGGTTGCATCACAGCCCCTGAACGCATTGTGTAAGAATTTCTCTCTCTTTCACTGTCTTTGTTTCATGGGTTTTTCAAAGTAATTTATTTTTATAATGGGGTTTAGCTGCTTTTCACTGCTGTGTTTATGCCGCTTTACACCCACTTGACACACTAACAGAGAGATATCAATACATAGGTTTTAAGATTATTACTAGTCAGATATATTCTTGTGCGGTGAATAGGGCGTGTTGAGTCCAGTTCTCTGAGCAAGGAGTAGGTCTTGTCTATTACATATTGGGTTTATGGAACGGTATCTGAGCTAATTTGAAACCCTTGTTTGATGTATCACCCCACCTCACCTTTCCCGTTAAGCAGCCATAGTGTGTTTTCTGCATGTGTGACTCTGTTCTGTTTTGTAATTCAGTTCAAGTGTAACGGTTTTTACAGTCCCTCTATAAGTGATACCTTATGAGAAGTGTCCTTTTCTGTGTGACTTATTTCCCTTAGAATCGTCGTACCTAAATCCACTCATCATGCTGCTACTAGCCTTATGACATTGATTTCATGGCTGAGTGATATTCCATTGTACATAAGGACCACAACTTCTTTATCCATTTTTCTCTTTCCTGGGATATTGAAGGTGGAATGAAGTGGAGGTCCTTGTCAACAGAGCAGCCCTAAACTTTGGGGTGCTTGTGTCTTGCTGATTTTTCATTTTCCCAATTTATACCCCCATGAGTGGAAGTGCCCTATGCTCTCTAAGCTGTGTTTTTTAGATGTTTCAGGACACACCGTACACTTCTCCAGAGTGGCTGTTGGCAATTTACATCCCGCCCATCAGTGTAGCAAGGCTCCCATTTCTCCATGGCCTGTCCTGCATTTCTGGTTTTGAGACTTTTTTCAGCATGGCCCTTTTGACCGATGGGTAGCGAGTCTTCTTTGTAGCGCTGATTTGCCTTTCCAGGTGGCTTGGTTGGCCAAAAAGGGCGTATGCGTTTTTTCCTGAATATATTCAGGAAAAAACGCATACGCCCTTTTTGGCCAAGGGCATCATTGTCAACGTTTTGCCGCTTTTCATGTGCTTTAAAGGCGATTCGAATCTACCTCCTGAAATCTGTTTCCTGCAATTCTGCCTTGATTTCAAATCCTCTTCTTTGCCTTCCCTCAATATATTTGTGGACGAGAGTTATCATTTATAACTCTGCAGGTTTGGGAATTGCAGTGCCCTGAAGCTCCATTTTACAACTCGCTTTTTTGGGAGCTGGCCGTGAAAGCGCAGGATGGCTTCAGGCCCTGTTCTGGTTCCGGGGGGGAGGATGAGCCTGTGGTTAATTCTTCTTCCTGATGGGAAAATAGAGTGACCTGTGCCTGTCCCAACACCAAGAGCTAGTCTCTCACTGGTTCCCCATCTACCCGTTCATCCTCAGGACAAATTGCAACCTGTAGGGAACAGGAGGTTAAAGGTGCTGATGCTCCAAGTAGGGAGATTTTTAGTAAAGTGGATGGAATGGCGAACCCGGGCACAAGGAGAAGAGAAATGAGGTGCGTTTTAGAAACCTTTCCCCATCACATGGTGTACCATCTTTTTGTTTTCTCATGCATGTTTTCGATGTAGGAAGATGCCCTTGAACCTGGAGATTTGGGACCCATGCGATGGGTACCACGCAGTATTACTTTAAAGGGTCTGCGTTTGCTCACCCAACCTCACCAAACCTCTCAGCCCCAAGAGTGTCCACCCTTATGTCTCATCCAGCTGTGGGTCTAGATATGGTCAATCCAGGTTGCATCACAGCCCCTGAACGCATTGTGTAAGAATTTCTCTCTCTTTCACTGTCTTTGTTTCATGGGTTTTTCAAAGTAATTTATTTTTATAATGGGGTTTAGCTGCTTTTCACTGCTGTGTTTATGCCGCTTTACACCCACTTGACACACTAACAGAGAGATATCAATACATAGGTTTTAAGATTATTACTAGTCAGATATATTCTTGTGCGGTGAATAGGGCGTGTTGAGTCCAGTTCTCTGAGCAAGGAGTAGGTCTTGTCTATTACATATTGGGTTTATGGAACGGTATCTGAGCTAATTTGAAACCCTTGTTTGATGTATCACCCCACCTCACCTTTCCCGTTAAGCAGCCATAGTGTGTTTTCTGCATGTGTGACTCTGTTCTGTTTTGTAATTCAGTTCAAGTGTAACGGTTTTTACAGTCCCTCTATAAGTGATACCTTATGAGAAGTGTCCTTTTCTGTGTGACTTATTTCCCTTAGAATCGTCGTACCTAAATCCACTCATCATGCTGCTACTAGCCTTATGACATTGATTTCATGGCTGAGTGATATTCCATTGTACATAAGGACCACAACTTCTTTATCCATTTTTCTCTTTCCTGGGATATTGAAGGTGGAATGAAGTGGAGGTCCTTGTCAACAGAGCAGCCCTAAACTTTGGGGTGCTTGTGTCTTGCTGATTTTTCATTTTCCCAATTTATACCCCCATGAGTGGAAGTGCCCTATGCTCTCTAAGGGGTGTTTTTTAGATGTTTCAGGACACACCGTACACTTCTCCAGAGTGGCTGTTGGCAATTTACATCCCGCCCATCAGTGTAGCAAGGCTCCCATTTCTCCATGGCCTGTCCTGCATTTCTGGTTTTGAGACTTTTTTCAGCATGGCCCTTTTGACCGATGGGTAGCGAGTCTTCTTTGTAGCGCTGATTTGCCTTTCCAGGTGGCTTGGTTGGCCAAAAAGGGCGTATGCGTTTTTTCCTGAATATATTCAGGAAAAAACGCATACGCCCTTTTTGGCCAAGGGCATCATTGTCAACGTTTTGCCGCTTTTCATGTGCTTTAAAGGCGATTCGAATCTACCTCCTGAAATCTGTTTCCTGCAATTCTGCCTTGATTTCAAATCCTCTTCTTTGCCTTCCCTCAATATATTTGTGGACGAGAGTTATCATTTATAACTCTGCAGGTTTGGGAATTGCAGTGCCCTGAAGCTCCATTTTACAACTCGCTTTTTTGGGAGCTGGCCGTGAAAGCGCAGGATGGCTTCAGGCCCTGTTCTGGTTCCGGGGGGGAGGATGAGCCTGTGGTTAATTCTTCTTCCTGATGGGAAAATAGAGTGACCTGTGCCTGTCCCAACACCAAGAGCTAGTCTCTCACTGGTTCCCCATCTACCCGTTCATCCTCAGGACAAATTGCAACCTGTAGGGAACAGGAGGTTAAAGGTGCTGATGCTCCAAGTAGGGAGATTTTTAGTAAAGCGGATGGAATGGCGAACCCGGGCACAAGGAGAAGAGAAATGAGGTGCGTTTTAGAAACCTTTCCCTATCACATGGTGTACCATCTTTTTGTTTT
This sequence comes from Balaenoptera borealis, assembly GCF_965194805.1. Lineage (NCBI taxonomy): Eukaryota > Metazoa > Chordata > Mammalia > Artiodactyla > Balaenopteridae > Balaenoptera > Balaenoptera borealis. The sequence goes on from NW_028123973.1 coordinate 53,109, forward strand.
CTCATGCATGTTTTCGATGTAGGAAGATGCCCTTGAACCTGGAGATTTGGGACCCATGCGATGGGTACCACGCAGTATTACTTTAAAGGGTCTGCGTTTGCTCACCCAACCTCACCAAACCTCTCAGCCCCAAGAGTGTCCACCCTTATGTCTCATCCAGCTGTGGGTCTAGATATGGTCAATCCAGGTTGCATCACAGCCCCTGAACGCATTGTGTAAGAATTTCTCTCTCTTTCACTGTCTTTGTTTCATGGGTTTTTCAAAGTAATTTATTTTTATAATGGGGTTTAGCTGCTTTTCACTGCTGTGTTTATGCCGCTTTACACCCACTTGACACACTAACAGAGAGATATCAATACATAGGTTTTAAGATTATTACTAGTCAGATATATTCTTGTGCGGTGAATAGGGCGTGTTGAGTCCAGTTCTCTGAGCAAGGAGTAGGTCTTGTCTATTACATATTGGGTTTATGGAACGGTATCTGAGCTAATTTGAAACCCTTGTTTTATGTATCACCCCACCTCACCTTTCCCGTTAAGCAGCCATAGTGTGTTTTCTGCATGTGTGACTCTGTTCTGTTTTGTAATTCAGTTCAAGTGTAACGGTTTTTACATTCCCTCTATAAGTGATACCTTATGAGAAGTGTCCTTTTCTGTGTGACTTATTTCACTTAGAATCGTCGTACCTAAATCCACTCATCATGCTGCTATTAGCCTTATGACATTGATTTCATGGCTGAGTGATATTCCATTGTACATAAGGACCACAACTTCTTTATCCATTTTTCTCCCTCCTGGGATATTGAAGGTGGAATGAAGTGGAGGTCCTTGTCAACAGAGCAGCCCTAAACTTTGGGGTGCTTGTGTCTTGCTGATTTTTCATTTTCCCAATTTATACCCCCATGAGTGGAAGTGCCCTATGCTCTCTAAGGGGTGTTTTTTAGATGTTTCAGGACACACCGTACACTTCTCCAGAGTGGCTGTTGGCAATTTACATCCCGCCCATCAGTGTAGCAAGGCTCCCATTTCTCCATGGCCTGTCCTGCATTTCTGGTTTTGAGACTTTTTTCAGCATGGCCCTTTTGACCGATGGGTAGCGAGTCTTCTTTGTAGCGCTGATTTGCCTTTCCAGGTGGCTTGGTTGGCCAAAAAGGGCGTATGCGTTTTTTCCTGAATATATTCAGGAAAAAACGCATACGCCCTTTTTGGCCAAGGGCATCATTGTCAACGTTTTGCCGCTTTTCATGTGCTTTAAAGGCGATTCGAATCTACCTCCTGAAATCTGTTTCCTGCATTTCTGCCTTGATTTCAAATCCTCTTTTGGCGTCCCTCAATATATTTGTGGACGAAAGTTATCATTTATAACTCTGCAGGTTTGTGAATTGCAGTGCCCTGAAGCTCCATTTTACAACTCGCTTTTTTGGGAGCTGGCCGCAAAAGCGCAGGATGGCTTCAGGCCCTGTTCTGGTTCCAGGGGGGAGGATGAGCCTGTGGTTAATTCTTCTTCCTGATGGGAAAATAGAGTGACCTGTGCCTGTCCCAACAACAAGAGCTAGTCTCTCACTGGTTCCCCGTCTACCCGTTCATCCTCAGGACAAATTGCAACCTGTATGGAACAGGAGGTTAAAGGTGCTGATGCTCCAAGTAGGGAGATTGCTAGGAAAGTGGCTGGAATGGCGACCCCGGGCACAAGGAGAAGAGAAATGAGGTGCGTTCTAGAAACCTTTCCCCATCACATGGTGTACCATCTTTTTTGTTTTCTCATGCATGTTTTCGATGTAGGAAGATGCCCTTCAACCTGGAGATTTGGGACCCATGCGATGGGTACCACGCAGTATTACTTTAAAGGGTCTGCGTTTGCTCACCCAACCTCACCAAACCTCTCAGCCCCAAGAGTGTCCACCCTTATGTCTCATCCAGCTGTGGGTCTAGATATGGTCAATCCAGGTTGCATCACAGCCCCTGAACGCATTGTGTAAGAATTTCTCTCTCTTTCACTGTCTTTGTTTCATGGGTTTTTCAAAGTAATTTATTTTTATAATGGGGTTTAGCTGCTTTTCACTGCTGTGTTTATGCCGCTTTACACCCACTTGACACACTAACAGAGAGATATCAATACATAGGTTTTAAGATTATTACTAGTCAGATATATTCTTGTGCGGTGAATAGGGCGTGTTGAGTCCAGTTCTCTGAGCAAGGAGTAGGTCTTGTCTATTACATATTGGGTTTATGGAACGGTATCTGAGCTAATTTGAAACCCTTGTTTTATGTATCACCCCACCTCACCTTTCCCGTTAAGCAGCCATAGTGTGTTTTCTGCATGTGTGACTCTGTTCTGTTTTGTAATTCAGTTCAAGTGTAACGGTTTTTACAGTCCCTCTATAAGTGATACCTTATGAGAAGTGTCCTTTTCTGTGTGACTTATTTCCCTTAGAATCGTCGTACCTAAATCCACTCATCATGCTGCTACTAGCCTTATGACATTGATTTCATGGCTGAGTGATATTCCATTGTACATAAGGACCACAACTTCTTTATCCATTTTTCTCTTTCCTGGGATATTGAAGGTGGAATGAAGTGGAGGTCCTTGTCAACAGAGCAGCCCTAAACTTTGGGGTGCTTGTGTCTTGCTGATTTTTCATTTTCCCAATTTATACCCCCATGAGTGGAAGTGCCCTATGCTCTCTAAGCTGTGTTTTTTAGATGTTTCAGGACACACCGTACACTTCTCCAGAGTGGCTGTTGGCAATTTACATCCCGCCCATCAGTGTAGCAAGGCTCCCATTTCTCCATGGCCTGTCCTGCATTTCTGGTTTTGAGACTTTTTTCAGCATGGCCCTTTTGACCGATGGGTAGCGAGTCTTCTTTGTAGCGCTGATTTGCCTTTCCAGGTGGCTTGGTTGGCCAAAAAGGGCGTATGCGTTTTTTCCTGAATATATTCAGGAAAAAACGCATACGCCCTTTTTGGCCAAGGGCATCATTGTCAACGTTTTGCCGCTTTTCATGTGCTTTAAAGGCGATTCGAATCTACCTCCTGAAATCTGTTTCCTGCAATTCTGCCTTGATTTCAAATCCTCTTCTTTGCCTTCCCTCAATATATTTGTGGACGAGAGTTATCATTTATAACTCTGCAGGTTTGGGAATTGCAGTGCCCTGAAGCTCCATTTTACAACTCGCTTTTTTGGGAGCTGGCCGTGAAAGCGCAGGATGGCTTCAGGCCCTGTTCTGGTTCCGGGGGGGAGGATGAGCCTGTGGTTAATTCTTCTTCCTGATGGGAAAATAGAGTGACCTGTGCCTGTCCCAACACCAAGAGCTAGTCTCTCACTGGTTCCCCATCTACCCGTTCATCCTCAGGACAAATTGCAACCTGTAGGGAACAGGAGGTTAAAGGTGCTGATGCTCCAAGTAGGGAGATTTTTAGTAAAGCGGATGGAATGGCGAACCCGGGCACAAGGAGAAGAGAAATGAGGTGCGTTTTAGAAACCTTTCCCTATCACATGGTGTACCATCTTTTTGTTTTCTCATGCATGTTTTCGATGTAGGAAGATGCCCTTGAACCTGGAGATTTGGGACCCATGCGATGGGTACCACGCAGTATTACTTTAAAGGGTCTGCGTTTGCTCACCCAACCTCACCAAACCTCTCAGCCCCAAGAGTGTCCACCCTTATGTCTCATCCAGCTGTGGGTCTAGATATGGTCAATCCAGGTTGCATCACAGCCCCTGAACGCATTGTGTAAGAATTTCTCTCTCTTTCACTGTCTTTGTTTCATGGGTTTTTCAAAGTAATTTATTTTTATAATGGGGTTTAGCTGCTTTTCACTGCTGTGTTTATGCCGCTTTACACCCACTTGACACACTAACAGAGAGATATCAATACATAGGTTTTAAGATTATTACTAGTCAGATATATTCTTGTGCGGTGAATAGGGCGTGTTGAGTCCAGTTCTCTGAGCAAGGAGTAGGTCTTGTCTATTACATATTGGGTTTATGGAACGGTATCTGAGCTAATTTGAAACCCTTGTTTTATGTATCACCCCACCTCACCTTTCCCGTTAAGCAGCCATAGTGTGTTTTCTGCATGTGTGACTCTGTTCTGTTTTGTAATTCAGTTCAAGTGTAACGGTTTTTACATTCCCTCTATAAGTGATACCTTATGAGAAGTGTCCTTTTCTGTGTGACTTATTTCACTTAGAATCGTCGTACCTAAATCCACTCATCATGCTGCTATTAGCCTTATGACATTGATTTCATGGCTGAGTGATATTCCATTGTACATAAGGACCACAACTTCTTTATCCATTTTTCTCCCTCCTGGGATATTGAAGGTGGAATGAAGTGGAGGTCCTTGTCAACAGAGCAGCCCTAAACTTTGGGGTGCTTGTGTCTTGCTGATTTTTCATTTTCCCAATTTATACCCCCATGAGTGGAAGTGCCCTATGCTCTCTAAGGGGTGTTTTTTAGATGTTTCAGGACACACCGTACACTTCTCCAGAGTGGCTGTTGGCAATTTACATCCCGCCCATCAGTGTAGCAAGGCTCCCATTTCTCCATGGCCTGTCCTGCATTTCTGGTTTTGAGACTTTTTTCAGCATGGCCCTTTTGACCGATGGGTAGCGAGTCTTCTTTGTAGCGCTGATTTGCCTTTCCAGGTGGCTTGGTTGGCCAAAAAGGGCGTATGCGTTTTTTCCTGAATATATTCAGGAAAAAACGCATACGCCCTTTTTGGCCAAGGGCATCATTGTCAACGTTTTGCCGCTTTTCATGTGCTTTAAAGGCGATTCGAATCTACCTCCTGAAATCTGTTTCCTGCATTTCTGCCTTGATTTCAAATCCTCTTTTGGCGTCCCTCAATATATTTGTGGACGAAAGTTATCATTTATAACTCTGCAGGTTTGTGAATTGCAGTGCCCTGAAGCTCCATTTTACAACTCGCTTTTTTGGGAGCTGGCCGCAAAAGCGCAGGATGGCTTCAGGCCCTGTTCTGGTTCCAGGGGGGAGGATGAGCCTGTGGTTAATTCTTCTTCCTGATGGGAAAATAGAGTGACCTGTGCCTGTCCCAACACCAAGAGCTAGTCTCTCACTGGTTCCCCGTCTACCCGTTCATCCTCAGGACAAATTGCAACCTGTATGGAACAGGAGGTTAAAGGTGCTGATGCTCCAAGTAGGGAGATTGCTAGGAAAGTGGCTGGAATGGCGACCCCGGGCACAAGGAGAAGAGAAATGAGGTGCGTTCTAGAAACCTTTCCCCATCACATGGTGTACCATCTTTTTTGTTTTCTCATGCATGTTTTCGATGTAGGAAGATGCCCTTGAACCTGGAGATTTGGGACCCATGCGATGGGTACCACGCAGTATTACTTTAAAGGGTCTGCGTTTGCTCACCCAACCTCACCAAACCTCTCAGCCCCAAGAGTGTCCACCCTTATGTCTCATCCAGCTGTGGGTCTAGAAATGGTCAATCCAGGTTGCATCACATCCCCTGAACGCATTGTGTAAGAATTTCTCTCTCTTTCACTGTCTTTGTTTCATGGGTTTGTAAAAGTAATTTATTTTTATAATGGGGTTTAGCTGCTTTTCACTGCTGTGTTTATGCCGCTTTACACCCACTTGACACACTAACAGAGAGATATCAATACATAGGTTTTACGATTATTACTAGTCAGATATATTCTTGTGCGGTGAATAGGGCGTGTTGAGTCCAGTTCTCTGAGCAAGGAGTAGGTCTTGTCTATTACATATTGGGTTTATGGAACGGTATCTGAGCTAATTTGAAACCCTTGTTTTATGTATCACCCCACCTCACCCTTCCCGTTAAGCAGCCATAGTGTGTTTTCTGCATGTGTGACTCTGTTCTGTTTTGTAATTCAGTTCAAGTGTAACGGTTTTTACAGTCCCTCTATAAGTGATACCTTATGAGAAGTGTCCTTTTCTATGTGACTTATTTCCCTTAGAATCGTCGTACCTAAATCCACTCATCATGCTGCTACTAGCCTTATGACATTGATTTCATGGCTGAGTGATATTCCATTGTACATAAGGACCACAACTTCTTTATCCATTTTTCTCTTTCCTGGGATATTGAAGGTGGAATGAAGTGGAGGTCCTTGTCAACAGAGCAGCCCTAAACTTTGGGGTGCTTGTGTCTTGCTGATTTTTCATTTTCCCAATTTATACCCCCATGAGTGGAAGTGCCCTAAGCTCTCTAAGCTGTGTTTTTTAGATGTTTCAGGACACACCGTACACTTCTCCAGAGTGGCTGTTGGCAATTTACATCCCGCCCATCAGTGTAGCAAGGCTCCCATTTCTCCATGGCCTGTCCTGCATTTCTGGTTTTGAGACTTTTTTCAGCATGGCCCTTTTGACCGATGGGTAGCGAGTCTTCTTTGTAGCCCTGATTTGCCTTTCCAGGTTGCTTGGTTGGCCAAAAAGGGCGTATGCGTTTTTTCCTGAATATATTCAGGAAAAAACGCATACGCCCTTTTTGGCCAAGGGCATCATTGTCAACGTTTTGCCGCTTTTCATGTGCTTTAAAGGCGATTCGAATCTACCTCCTGAAATCTGTTTCCTGCAATTCTGCCTTGATTTCAAATCCTCTTCTTTGCCTTCCCTCAATATATTTGTGGACGAGAGTTATCATTTATAACTCTGCAGGTTTGGGAATTGCAGTGCCCTGAAGCTCCATTTTACAACTCGCTTTTTTGGGAGCTGGCCGCAAAAGCGCAGGATGGCTTCAGGCCCTGTTCTGGTTCCAGGGGGGAGGATGAGCCTGTGGTTAATTCTTCTTCCTGATGGGAAAATAGAGTGACCTGTGCCTGTCCCAACACCAAGAGCTAGTCTCTCACTGGTTCCCCGTCTACCCGTTCATCCTCAGGACAAATTGCAACCTGTACGGAACAGGAGGTTAAAGGTGCTGATGCTCCAAATAGGGAGATTGTTAGTAAAGCGGATGGAATGGCAAACCCGGGCACAAGGAGAAGAGAAATGAGGTGCGTTTTAGAAACCTTTCCCCATCACATGGTGTACCATCTTTTTGTTTTCTCATGCATGTTTTCGATGTAGGAAGATGCCCTTGAACCTGGAGATTTGGGACCCATGCGATGGGTACCACGCAGTATTACTTTAAAGGGTCTGCGTTTGCTCACCCAACCTCACCAAACCTCTCAGCCCCAAGAGTGTCCACCCTTATGTCTCATCCAGCTGTGGGTCTAGATATGGTCAATCCAGGTTGCATCACAGCCCCTGAACGCATTGTGTAAGAATTTCTCTCTCTTTCACTGTCTTTGTTTCATGGGTTTTTCAAAGTAATTTATTTTTATAATGGGGTTTAGCTGCTTTTCACTGCTGTGTTTATGCCGCTTTACACCCACTTGACACACTAACAGAGAGATATCAATACATAGGTTTTAAGATTATTACTAGTCAGATATATTCTTGTGCGGTGAATAGGGCGTGTTGAGTCCAGTTCTCTGAGCAAGGAGTACGTCTTGTCTATTACATATTGGGTTTATGGAACGGTATCTGAGCTAATTTGAAACCCTTGTTTTATGTATCACCCCACCTCACCTTTCCCGTTAAGCAGCCATAGTGTGTTTTCTGCATGTGTGACTCTGTTCTGTTTTGTAATTCAGTTCAAGTGTAACGGTTTTTACAGTCCCTCTATAAGTGATACCTTATGAGAAGTGTCCTTTTCTGTGTGACTTATTTCCCTTAGAATCGTCGTACCTAAATCCACTCATCATGCTGCTACTAGCCTTATGACATTGATTTCATGGCTGAGTGATATTCCATTGTACATAAGGACCACAACTTCTTTATCCATTTTTCTCTTTCCTGGGATATTGAAGGTGGAATGAAGTGGAGGTCCTTGTCAACAGAGCAGCCCTAAACTTTGGGGTGCTTGTGTCTTGCTGATTTTTCATTTTCCCAATTTATACCCCCATGAGTGGAAGTGCCCTATGCTCTCTAAGCTGTGTTTTTTAGATGTTTCAGGACACACCGTACACTTCTCCAGAGTGGCTGTTGGCAATTTACATCCCGCCCATCAGTGTAGCAAGGCTCCCATTTCTCCATGGCCTGTCCTGCATTTCTGGTTTTGAGACTTTTTTCAGCATGGCCCTTTTGACCGATGGGTAGCGAGTCTTCTTTGTAGCGCTGATTTGCCTTTCCAGGTGGCTTGGTTGGCCAAAAAGGGCGTATGCGTTTTTTCCTGAATATATTCAGGAAAAAACGCATACGCCCTTTTTGGCCAAGGGCATCATTGTCAACGTTTTGCCGCTTTTCATGTGCTTTAAAGGCGATTCGAATCTACCTCCTGAAATCTGTTTCCTGCAATTCTGCCTTGATTTCAAATCCTCTTCTTTGCCTTCCCTCAATATATTTGTGGACGAGAGTTATCATTTATAACTCTGCAGGTTTGGGAATTGCAGTGCCCTGAAGCTCCATTTTACAACTCGCTTTTTTGGGAGCTGGCCGTGAAAGCGCAGGATGGCTTCAGGCCCTGTTCTGGTTCCGGGGGGGAGGATGAGCCTGTGGTTAATTCTTCTTCCTGATGGGAAAATAGAGTGACCTGTGCCTGTCCCAACACCAAGAGCTAGTCTCTCACTGGTTCCCCATCTACCCGTTCATCCTCAGGACAAATTGCAACCTGTAGGGAACAGGAGGTTAAAGGTGCTGATGCTCCAAGTAGGGAGATTTTTAGTAAAGCGGATGGAATGGCGAACCCGGGCACAAGGAGAAGAGAAATGAGGTGCGTTTTAGAAACCTTTCCCTATCACATGGTGTACCATCTTTTTGTTTTCTCATGCATGTTTTCGATGTAGGAAGATGCCCTTGAACCTGGAGATTTGGGACCCATGCGATGGGTACCACGCAGTATTACTTTAAAGGGTCTGCGTTTGCTCACCCAACCTCACCAAACCTCTCAGCCCCAAGAGTGTCCACCCTTATGTCTCATCCAGCTGTGGGTCTAGATATGGTCAATCCAGGTTGCATCACAGCCCCTGAACGCATTGTGTAAGAATTTCTCTCTCTTTCACTGTCTTTGTTTCATGGGTTTTTCAAAGTAATTTATTTTTATAATGGGGTTTAGCTGCTTTTCACTGCTGTGTTTATGCCGCTTTACACCCACTTGACACACTAACAGAGAGATATCAATACATAGGTTTTAAGATTATTACTAGTCAGATATATTCTTGTGCGGTGAATAGGGCGTGTTGAGTCCAGTTCTCTGAGCAAGGAGTAGGTCTTGTCTATTACATATTGGGTTTATGGAACGGTATCTGAGCTAATTTGAAACCCTTGTTTTATGTATCACCCCACCTCACCTTTCCCGTTAAGCAGCCATAGTGTGTTTTCTGCATGTGTGACTCTGTTCTGTTTTGTAATTCAGTTCAAGTGTAACGGTTTTTACATTCCCTCTATAAGTGATACCTTATGAGAAGTGTCCTTTTCTGTGTGACTTATTTCACTTAGAATCGTCGTACCTAAATCCACTCATCATGCTGCTATTAGCCTTATGACATTGATTTCATGGCTGAGTGATATTCCATTGTACATAAGGACCACAACTTCTTTATCCATTTTTCTCCCTCCTGGGATATTGAAGGTGGAATGAAGTGGAGGTCCTTGTCAACAGAGCAGCCCTAAACTTTGGGGTGCTTGTGTCTTGCTGATTTTTCATTTTCCCAATTTATACCCCCATGAGTGGAAGTGCCCTATGCTCTCTAAGGGGTGTTTTTTAGATGTTTCAGGACACACCGTACACTTCTCCAGAGTGGCTGTTGGCAATTTACATCCCGCCCATCAGTGTAGCAAGGCTCCCATTTCTCCATGGCCTGTCCTGCATTTCTGGTTTTGAGACTTTTTTCAGCATGGCCCTTTTGACCGATGGGTAGCGAGTCTTCTTTGTAGCGCTGATTTGCCTTTCCAGGTGGCTTGGTTGGCCAAAAAGGGCGTATGCGTTTTTTCCTGAATATATTCAGGAAAAAACGCATACGCCCTTTTTGGCCAAGGGCATCATTGTCAACGTTTTGCCGCTTTTCATGTGCTTTAAAGGCGATTCGAATCTACCTCCTGAAATCTGTTTCCTGCATTTCTGCCTTGATTTCAAATCCTCTTTTGGCGTCCCTCAATATATTTGTGGACGAAAGTTATCATTTATAACTCTGCAGGTTTGTGAATTGCAGTGCCCTGAAGCTCCATTTTACAACTCGCTTTTTTGGGAGCTGGCCGCAAAAGCGCAGGATGGCTTCAGGCCCTGTTCTGGTTCCAGGGGGGAGGATGAGCCTGTGGTTAATTCTTCTTCCTGATGGGAAAATAGAGTGACCTGTGCCTGTCCCAACACCAAGAGCTAGTCTCTCACTGGTTCCCCGTCTACCCGTTCATCCTCAGGACAAATTGCAACCTGTATGGAACAGGAGGTTAAAGGTGCTGATGCTCCAAGTAGGGAGATTGCTAGGAAAGTGGCTGGAATGGCGACCCCGGGCACAAGGAGAAGAGAAATGAGGTGCGTTCTAGAAACCTTTCCCCATCACATGGTGTACCATCTTTTTTGTTTTCTCATGCATGTTTTCGATGTAGGAAGATGCCCTTGAACCTGGAGATTTGGGACCCATGCGATGGGTACCACGCAGTATTACTTTAAAGGGTCTGCGTTTGCTCACCCAACCTCACCAAACCTCTCAGCCCCAAGAGTGTCCACCCTTATGTCTCATCCAGCTGTGGGTCTAGAAATGGTCAATCCAGGTTGCATCACATCCCCTGAACGCATTGTGTAAGAATTTCTCTCTCTTTCACTGTCTTTGTTTCATGGGTTTGTAAAAGTAATTTATTTTTATAATGGGGTTTAGCTGCTTTTCACTGCTGTGTTTATGCCGCTTTACACCCACTTGACACACTAACAGAGAGATATCAATACATAGGTTTTACGATTATTACTAGTCAGATATATTCTTGTGCGGTGAATAGGGCGTGTTGAGTCCAGTTCTCTGAGCAAGGAGTAGGTCTTGTCTATTACATATTGGGTTTATGGAACGGTATCTGAGCTAATTTGAAACCCTTGTTTTATGTATCACCCCACCTCACCCTTCCCGTTAAGCAGCCATAGTGTGTTTTCTGCATGTGTGACTCTGTTCTGTTTTGTAATTCAGTTCAAGTGTAACGGTTTTTACAGTCCCTCTATAAGTGATACCTTATGAGAAGTGTCCTTTTCTATGTGACTTATTTCCCTTAGAATCGTCGTACCTAAATCCACTCATCATGCTGCTACTAGCCTTATGACATTGATTTCATGGCTGAGTGATATTCCATTGTACATAAGGACCACAACTTCTTTATCCATTTTTCTCTTTCCTGGGATATTGAAGGTGGAATGAAGTGGAGGTCCTTGTCAACAGAGCAGCCCTAAACTTTGGGGTGCTTGTGTCTTGCTGATTTTTCATTTTCCCAATTTATACCCCCATGAGTGGAAGTGCCCTAAGCTCTCTAAGCTGTGTTTTTTAGATGTTTCAGGACACACCGTACACTTCTCCAGAGTGGCTGTTGGCAATTTACATCCCGCCCATCAGTGTAGCAAGGCTCCCATTTCTCCATGGCCTGTCCTGCATTTCTGGTTTTGAGACTTTTTTCAGCATGGCCCTTTTGACCGATGGGTAGCGAGTCTTCTTTGTAGCCCTGATTTGCCTTTCCAGGTTGCTTGGTTGGCCAAAAAGGGCGTATGCGTTTTTTCCTGAATATATTCAGGAAAAAACGCATACGCCCTTTTTGGCCAAGGGCATCATTGTCAACGTTTTGCCGCTTTTCATGTGCTTTAAAGGCGATTCGAATCTACCTCCTGAAATCTGTTTCCTGCAATTCTGCCTTGATTTCAAATCCTCTTCTTTGCCTTCCCTCAATATATTTGTGGACGAGAGTTATCATTTATAACTCTGCAGGTTTGGGAATTGCAGTGCCCTGAAGCTCCATTTTACAACTCGCTTTTTTGGGAGCTGGCCGCAAAAGCGCAGGATGGCTTCAGGCCCTGTTCTGGTTCCAGGGGGGAGGATGAGCCTGTGGTTAATTCTTCTTCCTGATGGGAAAATAGAGTGACCTGTGCCTGTCCCAACACCAAGAGCTAGTCTCTCACTGGTTCCCCGTCTACCCGTTCATCCTCAGGACAAATTGCAACCTGTACGGAACAGGAGGTTAAAGGTGCTGATGCTCCAAATAGGGAGATTGTTAGTAAAGCGGATGGAATGGCAAACCCGGGCACAAGGAGAAGAGAAATGAGGTGCGTTTTAGAAACCTTTCCCCATCACATGGTGTACCATCTTTTTGTTTTCTCATGCATGTTTTCGATGTAGGAAGATGCCCTTGAACCTGGAGATTTGGGACCCATGCGATGGGTACCACGCAGTATTACTTTAAAGGGTCTGCGTTTGCTCACCCAACCTCACCAAACCTCTCAGCCCCAAGAGTGTCCACCCTTATGTCTCATCCAGCTGTGGGTCTAGATATGGTCAATCCAGGTTGCATCACAGCCCCTGAACGCATTGTGTAAGAATTTCTCTCTCTTTCACTGTCTTTGTTTCATGGGTTTTTCAAAGTAATTTATTTTTATAATGGGGTTTAGCTGCTTTTCACTGCTGTGTTTATGCCGCTTTACACCCACTTGACACACTAACAGAGAGATATCAATACATAGGTTTTAAGATTATTACTAGTCAGATATATTCTTGTGCGGTGAATAGGGCGTGTTGAGTCCAGTTCTCTGAGCAAGGAGTACGTCTTGTCTATTACATATTGGGTTTATGGAACGGTATCTGAGCTAATTTGAAACCCTTGTTTTATGTATCACCCCACCTCACCTTTCCCGTTAATCAGCCATAGTGTGTTTTCTGCATGTGTGACTCTGTTCTGTTTTGTAATTCAGTTCAAGTGTAACGGTTTTTACAGTCCCTCTATAAGTGATACCTTATGAGAAGTGTCCTTTTCTATGTGACTTATTTCCCTTAGAATCGTCGTACCTAAATCCACTCATCATGCTGCTACTAGCCTTATGACATTGATTTCATGGCTGAGTGATATTCCATTGTACATAAGGACCACAACTTCTTTATCCATTTTTCTCTTTCCTGGGATATTGAAGGTGGAATGAAGTGGAGGTCCTTGTCAACAGAGCAGCCCTAAACTTTGGGGTGCTTGTGTCTTGCTGATTTTTCATTTTCCCAATTTATACCCCCATGAGTGGAAGTGCCCTAAGCTCTCTAAGCTGTGTTTTTTAGATGTTTCAGGACACACCGTACACTTCTCCAGAGTGGCTGTTGGCAATTTACATCCCGCCCATCAGTGTAGCAAGGCTCCCATTTCTCCATGGCCTGTCCTGCATTTCTGGTTTTGAGACTTTTTTCAGCATGGCCCTTTTGACCGATGGGTAGCGAGTCTTCTTTGTAGCGCTGATTTGCCTTTCCAGGTGGCTTGGTTGGCCAAAAAGGGCGTATGCGTTTTTTCCTGAATATATTCAGGAAAAAACGCATACGCCCTTTTTGGCCAAGGGCATCATTGTCAACGTTTTGCCGCTTTTCATGTGCTTTAAAGGCGATTCGAATCTACCTCCTGAAATCTGTTTCCTGCAATTCTGCCTTGATTTCAAATCCTCTTCTTTGCCTTCCCTCAATATATTTGTGGACGAGAGTTATCATTTATAACTCTGCAGGTTTGGGAATTGCAGTGCCCTGAAGCTCCATTTTACAACTCGCTTTTTTGGGAGCTGGCCGCAAAAGCGCAGGATGGCTTCAGGCCCTGTTCTGGTTCCGGGGGGGAGGATGAGCCTGTGGTTAATTCTTCTTCCTGATGGGAAAATAGAGTGACCTGTGCCTGTCCCAACACCAAGAGCTAGTCTCTCACTGGTTCCCCATCTACCCGTTCATCCTCAGGACAAATTGCAACCTGTAGGGAACAGGAGGTTAAAGGTGCTGATGCTCCAAGTAGGGAGATTGTTAGTAAAGCGGATGGAATGGCGAACCCGGGCACAAGGAGAAGAGAAATGAGGTGCGTTTTAGAAACCTTTCCCCATCACATGGTGTACCAACTTTTTGTTTTCTCATGCATGTTTTCGATGTAGGAAGATGCCCTTGAACCTGGAGATTTGGGACCCATGCGATGGGTACCACGCAGTATTACTTTAAAGGGTCTGCGTTTGCTCACCCAACCTCACCAAACCTCTCAGCCCCAAGAGTGTCCACCCTTATGTCTCATCCAGCTGTGGGTCTAGATATGGTCAATCCAGGTTGCATCACAGCCCCTGAACGCATTGTGTAAGAATTTCTCTCTCTTTCACTGTCTTTGTTTCATGGGTTTTTCAAAGTAATTTATTTTTATAATGGGGTTTAGCTGCTTTTCACTGCTGTGTTTATGCCGCTTTACACCCACTTGACACACTAACAGAGAGATATCAATACATAGGTTTTAAGATTATTACTAGTCAGATATATTCTTGTGCGGTGAATAGGGCGTGTTGAGTCCAGTTCTCTGAGCAAGGAGTACGTCTTGTCTATTACATATTGGGTTTATGGAACGGTATCTGAGCTAATTTGAAACCCTTGTTTGATGTATCACCCCACCTCACCTTTCCCGTTAAGCAGCCATAGTGTGTTTTCTGCATGTGTGACTCTGTTCTGTTTTGTAATTCAGTTCAAGTGTAACGGTTTTTACAGTCCCTCTATAAGTGATACCTTATGAGAAGTGTCCTTTTCTATGTGACTTATTTCACTTAGAATCGTCGTACCTAAATCCACTCATCATGCTGCTACTAGCCTTATGACATTGATTTCATGGCTGAGTGATATTCCATTGTACATAAGGACCACAACTTCTTTATCCATTTTTCTCTTTCCTGGGATATTGAAGGTGGAATGAAGTGGAGGTCCTTGTCAACAGAGCAGCCCTCAACTTTGGGGTGCTTGTGTCTTGCTGATTTTTCATTTTCCCAATTTATACCCCCATGAGTGGAAGTGCCCTATGCTCTCTAAGCTGTGTTTTTTAGATGTTTCAGGACACACCGTACACTTCTCCAGAGTGGCTGTTGGCAATTTACATCCCGCCCATCAGTGTAGCAAGGCTCCCATTTCTCCATGGCCTGTCCTGCATTTCTGGTTTTGAGACTTTTTTCAGCATGGCCCTTTTGACCGATGGGTAGCGAGTCTTCTTTGTAGCGCTGATTTGCCTTTCCAGGTGGCTTGGTTGGCCAAAAAGGGCGTATGCGTTTTTTCCTGAATATATTCAGGAAAAAACGCATACGCCCTTTTTGGCCAAGGGCATCATTGTCAACGTTTTGCCGCTTTTCATGTGCTTTAAAGGCGATTCGAATCTACCTCCTGAAATCTGTTTCCTGCAATTCTGCCTTGATTTCAAATCCTCTTCTTTGCCTTCCCTCAATATATTTGTGGACGAGAGTTATCATTTATAACTCTGCAGGTTTGGGAATTGCAGTGCCCTGAAGCTCCATTTTACAACTCGCTTTTTTGGGAGCTGGCCGCGAAAGCGCAGGATGGCTTCAGGCCCTGTTCTGGTTCCGGGGGGGAGGATGAGCCTGTGGTTAATTCTTCTTCCTGATGGGAAAATAGAGTGACCTGTGCCTGTCCCAACACCAAGAGCTAGTCTCTCACTGGTTCCCCGTCTACCCGTTCATCCTCAGGACAAATTGCAACCTGTAGGGAACAGGAGGTTAAAGGTGCTGATGCTCCAAGTAGGGAGCTTGCTAGTAAAGCGGCTGGAATGGCGAACCCAGGCACAAGGAGATGAGAAATGAGGTGCGTTTTAGAAAGCTTTCCCCATCACATGGTGTACCATCTTCTGGGTTTCTCATGCATGTTTTTGATGTAGGAAGATGCCCTTGAACCTGGAGATTTGGGACCCATGCGATGGGTACCATGCAGTATTACTTTAAAGGGTCTGCGTTTGCTCACCCAACCTCACCAAACCTCTCAGCCCCAAGAGTGTCCACCCTTATGTCTCATCCAGCTGTGGGTCTAGATATGGTCAATCCAGGTTGCATCACAGCCCCTGAACGCATTGTGTAAGAATTTCTCTCTCTTTCACTGTCTTTGTTTCATGGGTTTTTCAAAGTAATTTATTTTTATAATGGGGTTTAGCTGCTTTTCACTGCTGTGTTTATGCCGCTTTACACCCACTTGACACACTAACAGAGAGATATCAATACATAGGTTTTAAGATTATTACTAGTCAGATATATTCTTGTGCGGTGAATAGGGCGTGTTGAGTCCAGTTCTCTGAGCAAGGAGTAGGTCTTGTCTATTACATATTGGGTTTATGGAACGGTATCTGAGCTAATTTGAAACCCTTGTTTTATGTATCACCCCACCTCACCTTTCCCGTTAATCAGCCATAGTGTGTTTTCTGCATGTGTGACTCTGTTCTGTTTTGTAATTCAGTTCAAGTGTAACGGTTTTTACAGTCCCTCTATAAGTGATACCTTATGAGAAGTGTCCTTTTCTATGTGACTTATTTCCCTTAGAATCGTCGTACCTAAATCCACTCATCATGCTGCTACTAGCCTTATGACATTGATTTCATGGCTGAGTGATATTCCATTGTACATAAGGACCACAACTTCTTTATCCATTTTTCTCTTTCCTGGGATATTGAAGGTGGAATGAAGTGGAGGTCCTTGTCAACAGAGCAGCCCTAAACTTTGGGGTGCTTGTGTCTTGCTGATTTTTCATTTTCCCAATTTATACCCCCATGAGTGGAAGTGCCCTAAGCTCTCTAAGCTGTGTTTTTTAGATGTTTCAGGACACACCGTACACTTCTCCAGAGTGGCTGTTGGCAATTTACATCCCGCCCATCAGTGTAGCAAGGCTCCCATTTCTCCATGGCCTGTCCTGCATTTCTGGTTTTGAGACTTTTTTCAGCATGGCCCTTTTGACCGATGGGTAGCGAGTCTTCTTTGTAGCCCTGATTTGCCTTTCCAGGTTGCTTGGTTGGCCAAAAAGGGCGTATGCGTTTTTTCCTGAATATATTCAGGAAAAAACGCATACGCCCTTTTTGGCCAAGGGCATCATTGTCAACGTTTTGCCGCTTTTCATGTGCTTTAAAGGCGATTCGAATCTACCTCCTGAAATCTGTTTCCTGCAATTCTGCCTTGATTTCAAATCCTCTTCTTTGCCTTCCCTCAATATATTTGTGGACGAGAGTTATCATTTATAACTCTGCAGGTTTGGGAATTGCAGTGCCCTGAAGCTCCATTTTACAACTCGCTTTTTTGGGAGCTGGCCGCAAAAGCGCAGGATGGCTTCAGGCCCTGTTCTGGTTCCGGGGGGGAGGATGAGCCTGTGGTTAATTCTTCTTCCTGATGGGAAAATAGAGTGACCTGTGCCTGTCCCAACACCAAGAGCTAGTCTCTCACTGGTTCCCCGTCTACCCGTTCATCCTCAGGACAAATTGCAACCTGTATGGAACAGGAGGTTAAAGGTGCTGATGCTCCAAATAGGGAGATTGTTAGTAAAGCGGATGGAATGGCAAACCCGGGCACAAGGAGAAGAGAAATGAGGTGCGTTTTAGAAACCTTTCCCCATCACATGGTGTACCATCTTTTTGTTTTCTCATGCATGTTTTCGATGTAGGAAGATGCCCTTGAACCTGGAGATTTGGGACCCATGCGATGGGTACCACGCAGTATTACTTTAAAGGGTCTGCGTTTGCTCACCCAACCTCACCAAACCTCTCAGCCCCAAGAGTGTCCACCCTTATGTCTCATCCAGCTGTGGGTCTAGATATGGTCAATCCAGGTTGCATCACAGCCCCTTAACGCATTGTGTAAGAATTTCTCTCTCTTTCACTGTCTTTGTTTCATGGGTTTTTCAAAGTAATTTATTTTTATAATGGGGTTTAGCTGCTTTTCACTGCTGTGTTTATGCCGCTTTACACCCACTTGACACACTAACAGAGAGATATCAATACATAGGTTTTAAGATTATTACTAGTCAGATATATTCTTGTGCGGTGAATAGGGCGTGTTGAGTCCAGTTCTCTGAGCAAGGAGTAGGTCTTGTCTATTACATATTGGGTTTATGGAACGGTATCTGAGCTAATTTGAAACCCTTGTTTTATGTATCACCCCACCTCACCTTTCCCGTTAAGCAGCCATAGTGTGTTTTCTGCATGTGTGACTCTGTTCTGTTTTGTAATTCAGTTCAAGTGTAACGGTTTTTACATTCCCTCTATAAGTGATACCTTATGAGAAGTATCCTTTTCTGTGTGACTTATTTCACTTAGAATCGTCGTACCTAAATCCACTCATCATGCTGCTATTAGCCTTATGACATTGATTTCATGGCTGAGTGATATTCCATTGTACATAAGGACCACAACTTCTTTATCCATTTTTCTCCCTCCTGGGATATTGAAGGTGGAATGAAGTGGAGGTCCTTGTCAACAGAGCAGCCCTAAACTTTGGGGTGCTTGTGTCTTGCTGATTTTTCATTTTCCCAATTTATACCCCCATGAGTGGAAGTGCCCTATGCTCTCTAAGCTGTGTTTTTTAGATGTTTCAGGACACACCGTACACTTCTCCAGAGTGGCTGTTGGCAATTTACATCCCGCCCATCAGTGTAGCAAGGCTCCCATTTCTCCATGGCCTGTCCTGCATTTCTGGTTTTGAGACTTTTTTCAGCATGGCCCTTTTGACCGATGGGTAGCGAGTCTTCTTTGTAGCGCTGATTTGCCTTTCCAGGTGGCTTGGTTGGCCAAAAAGGGCGTATGCGTTTTTTCCTGAATATATTCAGGAAAAAACGCATACGCCCTTTTTGGCCAAGGGCATCATTGTCAACGTTTTGCCGCTTTTCATGTGCTTTAAAGGCGATTCGAATCTACCTCCTGAAATCTGTTTCCTGCATTTCTGCCTTGATTTCAAATCCTCTTTTGGCGTCCCTCAATATATTTGTGGACGAAAGTTATCATTTATAACTCTGCAGGTTTGTGAATTGCAGTGCCCTGAAGCTCCATTTTACAACTCGCTTTTTTGGGAGCTGGCCGCAAAAGCGCAGGATGGCTTCAGGCCCTGTTCTGGTTCCAGGGGGGAGGATGAGCCTGTGGTTAATTCTTCTTCCTGATGGGAAAATAGAGTGACCTGTGCCTGTCCCAACACCAAGAGCTAGTCTCTCACTGGTTCCCCGTCTACCCGTTCATCCTCAGGACAAATTGCAACCTGTATGGAACAGGAGGTTAAAGGTGCTGATGCTCCAAGTAGGGAGATTGCTAGGAAAGTGGCTGGAATGGCGACCCCGGGCACAAGGAGAAGAGAAATGAGGTGCGTTCTAGAAACCTTTCCCCATCACATGGTGTACCATCTTTTTTGTTTTCTCATGCATGTTTTCGATGTAGGAAGATGCCCTTGAACCTGGAGATTTGGGACCCATGCGATGGGTACCACGCAGTATTACTTTAAAGGGTCTGCGTTTGCTCACCCAACCTCACCAAACCTCTCAGCCCCAAGAGTGTCCACCCTTATGTCTCATCCAGCTGTGGGTCTAGAAATGGTCAATCCAGGTTGCATCACATCCCCTGAACGCATTGTGTAAGAATTTCTCTCTCTTTCACTGTCTTTGTTTCATGGGTTTGTAAAAGTAATTTATTTTTATAATGGGGTTTAGCTGCTTTTCACTGCTGTGTTTATGCCGCTTTACACCCACTTGACACACTAACAGAGAGATATCAATACATAGGTTTTACGATTATTACTAGTCAGATATATTCTTGTGCGGTGAATAGGGCGTGTTGAGTCCAGTTCTCTGAGCAAGGAGTAGGTCTTGTCTATTACATATTGGGTTTATGGAACGGTATCTGAGCTAATTTGAAACCCTTGTTTTATGTATCACCCCACCTCACCCTTCCCGTTAAGCAGCCATAGTGTGTTTTCTGCATGTGTGACTCTGTTCTGTTTTGTAATTCAGTTCAAGTGTAACGGTTTTTACAGTCCCTCTATAAGTGATACCTTATGAGAAGTGTCCTTTTCTATGTGACTTATTTCCCTTAGAATCGTCGTACCTAAATCCACTCATCATGCTGCTACTAGCCTTATGACATTGATTTCATGGCTGAGTGATATTCCATTGTACATAAGGACCACAACTTCTTTATCCATTTTTCTCTTTCCTGGGATATTGAAGGTGGAATGAAGTGGAGGTCCTTGTCAACAGAGCAGCCCTAAACTTTGGGGTGCTTGTGTCTTGCTGATTTTTCATTTTCCCAATTTATACCCCCATGAGTGGAAGTGCCCTAAGCTCTCTAAGCTGTGTTTTTTAGATGTTTCAGGACACACCGTACACTTCTCCAGAGTGGCTGTTGGCAATTTACATCCCGCCCATCAGTGTAGCAAGGCTCCCATTTCTCCATGGCCTGTCCTGCATTTCTGGTTTTGAGACTTTTTTCAGCATGGCCCTTTTGACCGATGGGTAGCGAGTCTTCTTTGTAGCCCTGATTTGCCTTTCCAGGTTGCTTGGTTGGCCAAAAAGGGCGTATGCGTTTTTTCCTGAATATATTCAGGAAAAAACGCATACGCCCTTTTTGGCCAAGGGCATCATTGTCAACGTTTTGCCGCTTTTCATGTGCTTTAAAGGCGATTCGAATCTACCTCCTGAAATCTGTTTCCTGCAATTCTGCCTTGATTTCAAATCCTCTTCTTTGCCTTCCCTCAATATATTTGTGGACGAGAGTTATCATTTATAACTCTGCAGGTTTGGGAATTGCAGTGCCCTGAAGCTCCATTTTACAACTCGCTTTTTTGGGAGCTGGCCGCAAAAGCGCAGGATGGCTTCAGGCCCTGTTCTGGTTCCGGGGGGGAGGATGAGCCTGTGGTTAATTCTTCTTCCTGATGGGAAAATAGAGTGACCTGTGCCTGTCCCAACACCAAGAGCTAGTCTCTCACTGGTTCCCCGTCTACCCGTTCATCCTCAGGACAAATTGCAACCTGTACGGAACAGGAGGTTAAAGGTGCTGATGCTCCAAATAGGGAGATTGTTAGTAAAGCGGATGGAATGGCAAACCCGGGCACAAGGAGAAGAGAAATGAGGTGCGTTTTAGAAACCTTTCCCCATCACATGGTGTACCATCTTTTTGTTTTCTCATGCATGTTTTCGATGTAGGAAGATGCCCTTGAACCTGGAGATTTGGGACCCATGCAATGGGTACCACGCAGTATTACTTTAAAGGGTCTGCGTTTGCTCACCCAACCTCACCAAACCTCTCAGCCCCAAGAGTGTCCACCCTTATGTCTCATCCAGCTGTGGGTCTAGATATGGTCAATCCAGGTTGCATCACAGCCCCTGAACGCATTGTGTAAGAATTTCTCTCTCTTTCACTGTCTTTGTTTCATGGGTTTTTCAAAGTAATTTATTTTTATAATGGGGTTTAGCTGCTTTTCACTGCTGTGTTTATGCCGCTTTACACCCACTTGACACACTAACAGAGAGATATCAATACATAGGTTTTAAGATTATTACTAGTCAGATATATTCTTGTGCGGTGAATAGGGCGTGTTGAGTCCAGTTCTCTGAGCAAGGAGTAGGTCTTGTCTATTACATATTGGGTTTATGGAACGGTATCTGAGCTAATTTGAAACCCTTGTTTTATGTATCACCCCACCTCACCTTTCCCGTTAAGCAGCCATAGTGTGTTTTCTGCATGTGTGACTCTGTTCTGTTTTGTAATTCAGTTCAAGTGTAACGGTTTTTACAGTCCCTCTATAAGTGATACCTTATGAGAAGTGTCCTTTTCTATGTGACTTATTTCCCTTAGAATCGTCGTACCTAAATCCACTCATCATGCTGCTACTAGCCTTATGACATTGATTTCATGGCTGAGTGATATTCCATTGTACATAAGGACCACAACTTCTTTATCCATTTTTCTCTTTCCTGGGATATTGAAGGTGGAATGAAGTGGAGGTCCTTGTCAACAGAGCAGCCCTAAACTTTGGGGTGCTTGTGTCTTGCTGATTTTTCATTTTCCCAATTTATACCCCCATGAGTGGAAGTGCCCTAAGCTCTCTAAGCTGTGTTTTTTAGATGTTTCAGGACACACCGTACACTTCTCCAGAGTGGCTGTTGGCAATTTACATCCCGCCCATCAGTGTAGCAAGGCTCCCATTTCTCCATGGCCTGTCCTGCATTTCTGGTTTTGAGACTTTTTTCAGCATGGCCCTTTTGACCGATGGGTAGCGAGTCTTCTTTGTAGCCCTGATTTGCCTTTCCAGGTGGCTTGGTTGGCCAAAAAGGGCGTATGCGTTTTTTCCTGAATATATTCAGGAAAAAACGCATACGCCCTTTTTGGCCAAGGGCATCATTGTCAACGTTTTGCCGCTTTTCATGTGCTTTAAAGGCGATTCGAATCTACCTCCTGAAATCTGTTTCCTGCAATTCTGCCTTGATTTCAAATCCTCTTCTTTGCCTTCCCTCAATATATTTGTGGACGAGAGTTATCATTTATAACTCTGCAGGTTTGGGAATTGCAGTGCCCTGAAGCTCCATTTTACAACTCGCTTTTTTGGGAGCTGGCCGCAAAAGCGCAGGATGGCTTCAGGCCCTGTTCTGGTTCCGGGGGGGAGGATGAGCCTGTGGTTAATTCTTCTTCCTGATGGGAAAATAGAGTGACCTGTGCCTGTCCCAACACCAAGAGCTAGTCTCTCACTGGTTCCCCATCTACCCGTTCATCCTCAGGACAAATTGCAACCTGTAGGGAACAGGAGGTTAAAGGTGCTGATGCTCCAAGTAGGGAGCTTGCTAGTAAAGCGGCTGGAATGGCGAACCCGGGCACAAGGAGATGAGAAATGAGGTGCGTTTTAGAAACCTTTCCCCATCACATGGTGTACCAACTTTTTGTTTTCTCATGCATGTTTTCGATGTAGGAAGATGCCCTTGAACCTGGAGATTTGGGACCCATGCGATGGGTACCACGCAGTATTACTTTAAAGGGTCTGCGTTTGCTCACCCAACCTCACCAAACCTCTCAGCCCCAAGAGTGTCCACCCTTATGTCTCATCCAGCTGTGGGTCTAGATATGGTCAATCCAGGTTGCATCACAGCCCCTGAACGCATTGTGTAAGAATTTCTCTCTCTTTCACTGTCTTTGTTTCATGGGTTTTTCAAAGTAATTTATTTTTATAATGGGGTTTAGCTGCTTTTCACTGCTGTGTTTATGCCGCTTTACACCCACTTGACACACTAACAGAGAGATATCAATACATAGGTTTTAAGATTATTACTAGTCAGATATATTCTTGTGCGGTGAATAGGGCGTGTTGAGTCCAGTTCTCTGAGCAAGGAGTACGTCTTGTCTATTACATATTGGGTTTATGGAACGGTATCTGAGCTAATTTGAAACCCTTGTTTGATGTATCACCCCACCTCACCTTTCCCGTTAAGCAGCCATAGTGTGTTTTCTGCATGTGTGACTCTGTTCTGTTTTGTAATTCAGTTCAAGTGTAACGGTTTTTACAGTCCCTCTATAAGTGATACCTTATGAGAAGTGTCCTTTTCTATGTGACTTATTTCACTTAGAATCGTCGTACCTAAATCCACTCATCATGCTGCTACTAGCCTTATGACATTGATTTCATGGCTGAGTGATATTCCATTGTACATAAGGACCACAACTTCTTTATCCATTTTTCTCTTTCCTGGGATATTGAAGGTGGAATGAAGTGGAGGTCCTTGTCAACAGAGCAGCCCTCAACTTTGGGGTGCTTGTGTCTTGCTGATTTTTCATTTTCCCAATTTATACCCCCATGAGTGGAAGTGCCCTATGCTCTCTAAGCTGTGTTTTTTAGATGTTTCAGGACACACCGTACACTTCTCCAGAGTGGCTGTTGGCAATTTACATCCCGCCCATCAGTGTAGCAAGGCTCCCATTTCTCCATGGCCTGTCCTGCATTTCTGGTTTTGAGACTTTTTTCAGCATGGCCCTTTTGACCGATGGGTAGCGAGTCTTCTTTGTAGCGCTGATTTGCCTTTCCAGGTGGCTTGGTTGGCCAAAAAGGGCGTATGCGTTTTTTCCTGAATATATTCAGGAAAAAACGCATACGCCCTTTTTGGCCAAGGGCATCATTGTCAACGTTTTGCCGCTTTTCATGTGCTTTAAAGGCGATTCGAATCTACCTCCTGAAATCTGTTTCCTGCAATTCTGCCTTGATTTCAAATCCTCTTCTTTGCCTTCCCTCAATATATTTGTGGACGAGAGTTATCATTTATAACTCTGCAGGTTTGGGAATTGCAGTGCCCTGAAGCTCCATTTTACAACTCGCTTTTTTGGGAGCTGGCCGCAAAAGCGCAGGATGGCTTCAGGCCCTGTTCTGGTTCCGGGGGGGAGGATGAGCCTGTGGTTAATTCTTCTTCCTGATGGGAAAATAGAGTGACCTGTGCCTGTCCCAACACCAAGAGCTAGTCTCTCACTGGTTCCCCGTCTACCCGTTCATCCTCAGGACAAATTGCAACCTGTATGGAACAGGAGGTTAAAGGTGCTGATGCTCCAAATAGGGAGATTGTTAGTAAAGCGGATGGAATGGCAAACCCGGGCACAAGGAGAAGAGAAATGAGGTGCGTTTTAGAAACCTTTCCCCATCACATGGTGTACCATCTTTTTGTTTTCTCATGCATGTTTTCGATGTAGGAAGATGCCCTTGAACCTGGAGATTTGGGACCCATGCGATGGGTACCACGCAGTATTACTTTAAAGGGTCTGCGTTTGCTCACCCAACCTCACCAAACCTCTCAGCCCCAAGAGTGTCCACCCTTATGTCTCATCCAGCTGTGGGTCTAGATATGGTCAATCCAGGTTGCATCACAGCCCCTTAACGCATTGTGTAAGAATTTCTCTCTCTTTCACTGTCTTTGTTTCATGGGTTTTTCAAAGTAATTTATTTTTATAATGGGGTTTAGCTGCTTTTCACTGCTGTGTTTATGCCGCTTTACACCCACTTGACACACTAACAGAGAGATATCAATACATAGGTTTTAAGATTATTACTAGTCAGATATATTCTTGTGCGGTGAATAGGGCGTGTTGAGTCCAGTTCTCTGAGCAAGGAGTAGGTCTTGTCTATTACATATTGGGTTTATGGAACGGTATCTGAGCTAATTTGAAACCCTTGTTTTATGTGTCACCCCACCTCACCTTTCCCGTTAAGCAGCCATAGTGTGTTTTCTGCATGTGTGACTCTGTTCTGTTTTGTAATTCAGTTCAAGTGTAACGGTTTTTACATTCCCTCTATAAGTGATACCTTATGAGAAGTATCCTTTTCTGTGTGACTTATTTCACTTAGAATCGTCGTACCTAAATCCACTCATCATGCTGCTATTAGCCTTATGACATTGATTTCATGGCTGAGTGATATTCCATTGTACATAAGGACCACAACTTCTTTATCCATTTTTCTCCCTCCTGGGATATTGAAGGTGGAATGAAGTGGAGGTCCTTGTCAACAGAGCAGCCCTAAACTTTGGGGTGCTTGTGTCTTGCTGATTTTTCATTTTCCCAATTTATACCCCCATGAGTGGAAGTGCCCTATGCTCTCTAAGCTGTGTTTTTTAGATGTTTCAGGACACACCGTACACTTCTCCAGAGTGGCTGTTGGCAATTTACATCCCGCCCATCAGTGTAGCAAGGCTCCCATTTCTCCATGGCCTGTCCTGCATTTCTGGTTTTGAGACTTTTTTCAGCATGGCCCTTTTGACCGATGGGTAGCGAGTCTTCTTTGTAGCGCTGATTTGCCTTTCCAGGTGGCTTGGTTGGCCAAAAAGGGCGTATGCGTTTTTTCCTGAATATATTCAGGAAAAAACGCATACGCCCTTTTTGGCCAAGGGCATCATTGTCAACGTTTTGCCGCTTTTCATGTGCTTTAAAGGCGATTCGAATCTACCTCCTGAAATCTGTTTCCTGCATTTCTGCCTTGATTTCAAATCCTCTTTTGGCGTCCCTCAATATATTTGTGGACGAAAGTTATCATTTATAACTCTGCAGGTTTGTGAATTGCAGTGCCCTGAAGCTCCATTTTACAACTCGCTTTTTTGGGAGCTGGCCGCAAAAGCGCAGGATGGCTTCAGGCCCTGTTCTGGTTCCAGGGGGGAGGATGAGCCTGTGGTTAATTCTTCTTCCTGATGGGAAAATAGAGTGACCTGTGCCTGTCCCAACACCAAGAGCTAGTCTCTCACTGGTTCCCCGTCTACCCGTTCATCCTCAGGACAAATTGCAACCTGTATGGAACAGGAGGTTAAAGGTGCTGATGCTCCAAGTAGGGAGATTGCTAGGAAAGTGGCTGGAATGGCGACCCCGGGCACAAGGAGAAGAGAAATGAGGTGCGTTCTAGAAACCTTTCCCCATCACATGGTGTACCAACATTTTGTTTTCTCATGCATGTTTTCGATGTAGGAAGATGCCCTTGAACCTGGAGATTTGGGACCCATGCGATGGGTACCACGCAGTATTACTTTAAAGGGTCTGCGTTTGCTCACCCAACCTCACCAAACCTCTCAGCCCCAAGAGTGTCCACCCTTATGTCTCATCCAGCTGTGGGTCTAGATATGGTCAATCCAGGTTGCATCACAGCCCCTGAACGCATTGTGTAAGAATTTCTCTCTCTTTCACTGTCTTTGTTTCATGGGTTTTTCAAAGTAATTTATTTTTATAATGGGGTTTAGCTGCTTTTCACTGCTGTGTTTATGCCGCTTTACACCCACTTGACACACTAACAGAGAGATATCAATACATAGGTTTTAAGATTATTACTAGTCAGATATATTCTTGTGCGGTGAATAGGGCGTGTTGAGTCCAGTTCTCTGAGCAAGGAGTAGGTCTTGTCTATTACATATTGGGTTTATGGAACGGTATCTGAGCTAATTTGAAACCCTTGTTTGATGTATCACCCCACCTCACCTTTCCCGTTAAGCAGCCATAGTGTGTTTTCTGCATGTGTGACTCTGTTCTGTTTTGTAATTCAGTTCAAGTGTAACGGTTTTTACAGTCCCTCTATAAGTGATACCTTATGAGAAGTGTCCTTTTCTGTGTGACTTATTTCACTTAGAATCGTCGTACCTAAATCCACTCATCATGCTGCTACTAGCCTTATGACATTGATTTCATGGCTGAGTGATATTCCATTGTACATAAGGACCACAACTTCTTTATCCATTTTTCTCCCTCCTGGGATATTGAAGGTGGAATGAAGTGGAGGTCCTTGTCAACAGAGCAGCCCTAAACTTTGGGGTGCTTATGTCTTGCTGATTTTTCATTTTCCCAATTTATACCCCCATGAGTGGAAGTGCCCTATGCTCTCTAAGCTGTGTTTTTTAGATGTTTCAGGACACACCGTACACTTCTCCAGAGTGGCTGTTGGCAATTTACATCCCGCCCATCAGTGTAGCAAGGCTCCCATTTCTCCATGGCCTGTCCTGCATTTCTGGTTTTGAGACTTTTTTCAGCATGGCCCTTTTGACCGATGGGTAGCGAGTCTTCTTTGTAGCGCTGATTTGCCTTTCCAGGTGGCTTGGTTGGCCAAAAAGGGCGTATGCGTTTTTTCCTGAATATATTCAGGAAAAAACGCATACGCCCTTTTTGGCCAAGGGCATCATTGTCAACGTTTTGCCGCTTTTCATGTGCTTTAAAGGCGATTCGAATCTACCTCCTGAAATCTGTTTCCTGCAATTCTGCCTTGATTTCAGATCCTCTTCTTTGCCTTCCCTCAATATATTTGTGGACGAGAGTTATCATTTATAACTCTGCAGGTTTGGGAATTGCAGTGCCCTGAAGCTCCATTTTACAACTCGCTTTTTTGGGAGCTGGCCGCAAAAGCGCAGGATGGCTTCAGGCCCTGTTCTGGTTCCGGGGGGGAGGATGAGCCTGTGGTTAATTCTTCTTCCTGATGGGAAAATAGAGTGACCTGTGCCTGTCCCAACACCAAGAGCTAGTCTCTCACTGGTTCCCCGTCTACCCGTTCATCCTCAGGACAAATTGCAACCTGTAGGGAACAGGAGGTTAAAGGTGCTGATGCTCCAAGTAGGGAGCTTGCTAGTAAAGCGGCTGGAATGGCGAACCCGGGCACAAGGAGATGAGAAATGAGGTGCGTTTTAGAAACCTTTCCCCATCACATGGTGTACCATCTTCTGGGTTTCTCATGCATGTTTTTGATGTAGGAAGATGCCCTTGAACCTGGAGATTTGGGACCCATGCGATGGGTACCATGCAGTATTACTTTAAAGGGTCTGCGTTTGCTCACCCAACCTCACCAAACCTCTCAGCCCCTAGAGTGTCCACCCTTATGTCTCATCCAGCTGTGGGTCTAGATATGGTCAATCCAGGTTGCATCACAGCCCCTGAACGCATTGTGTAAGAATTTCTCTCTCTTTCACTGTCTTTGTTTCATGGGTTTTTCAAAGTAATTTATTTTTATAATGGGGTTTAGCTGCTTTTCACTGCTGTGTTTATGCCGCTTTACACCCACTTGACACACTAACAGAGAGATATCAATACATAGGTTTTAAGATTATTACTAGTCAGATATATTCTTGTGCGGTGAATAGGGCGTGTTGAGTCCAGTTCTCTGAGCAAGGAGTAGGTCTTGTCTATTACATATTGGGTTTATGGAACGGTATCTGAGCTAATTTGAAACCCTTGTTTTATGTATCACCCCACCTCACCTTTCCCGTTAAGCAGCCATAGTGTGTTTTCTGCATGTGTGACTCTGTTCTGTTTTGTAATTCAGTTCAAGTGTAACGGTTTTTACATTCCCTCTATAAGTGATACCTTATGAGAAGTGTCCTTTTCTGTTTGACTTATTTCACTTAGAATCGTCGTATCTAAATCCACTCATCATGCTGCTATTAGCCTTATAACATTGATTTCATGGCTGAGTGATATTCCATTGTACATAAGGACCACAACTTCTTTATCCATTTTTCTCCCTCCTGGGATATTGAAGGTGGAATGAAGTGGAGGTCCTTGTCAACAGAGCAGCCCTAAACTTTGGGGTGCTTGTGTCTTGCTGATTTTTCATTTTCCCAATTTATACCCCCATGAGTGGAAGTGCCCTATGCTCTGTAAGCTGTGTTTTTTAGATGTTTCAGGACACACCGTACACTTCTCCAGAGTGGCTGTTGGCAATTTACATCCCGCCCATCAGTGTAGCAAGGCTCCCATTTCTCCATGGCCTGTCCTGCATTACTGGTTTTGAGACTTTTTTTAGCATGGCCCTTTTGACCGATGGGTAGCGAGTCTTCTTTGTAGCCCTGATTTGCCTTTCCAGGTTGCTTGGTTGGCCAAAAAGGGCGTATGCGTTTTTTCCTGAATATATTCAGGAAAAAACGCATACGCCCTTTTTGGCCAAGGGCATCATTGTCAACGTTTTGCCGCTTTTCATGTGCTTTAAAGGCGATTCGAATCTACCTCCTGAAATCTGTTTCCTGCATTTCTGCCTTGATTTCAAATCCTCTTCTTTGCCGTCCCTCAATATATTTGTGGACGAAAGTTATCATTTATAACTCTGCAGGTTTGTGAATTGCAGTGCCCTGAAGCTCCATTTTACAACTCGCTTTTTTGGCAGCTGGCCGCAAAAGCGCAGGATGGCTTCAGGCCCTGTTCTGGTTCCGGGGGGGAGGATGAGCCTGTGGTTAATTCTTCTTCCTGATGGGAAAATAGAGTGACCTGTGCCTGTCCCAACACCAAGAGCTAGTCTCTCACTGGTTCCCCGTCTACCCGTTCATCCTCAGGACAAATTGCAACCTGTACGGAACAGGAGGTTAAAGGTGCTGATGCTCCAAGTAGGGAGATTTTTAGTAAAGCGGCTGGAATGGCGACCCCGGGCACAAGGAGAAGAGAAATGAGGTGCGTTTTAGAAACCTTTCCCCATCACATGGTGTACCATCTTTTTGTTTTCTCATGCATGTTTTCGATGTAGGAAGATGCCCTTGAACCTGGAGATTTGGGACCCATGCGATGGGTACCACGCAGTATTACTTTAAAGGGTCTGCGTTTGCTCACCCAACCTCACCAAACCTCTCAGCCCCAAGAGTGTCCACCCTTATGTCTCATCCAGCTGTGGGTCTAGATATGGTCAATCCAGGTTGCATCACAGCCCCTGAACGCATTGTGTAAGAATTTCTCTCTCTTTCACTGTCTTTGTTTCATGGGTTTTTCAAAGTAATTTATTTTTATAATGGGGTTTAGCTGCTTTTCACTGCTGTGTTTATGCCGCTTTACACCCACTTGACACACTAACAGAGAGATATCAATACATAGGTTTTAAGATTATTACTAGTCAGATATATTCTTGTGCGGTGAATAGGGCGTGTTGAGTCCAGTTCTCTGAGCAAGGAGTAGGTCTTGTCTATTACATATTGGGTTTATGGAACGGTATCTGAGCTAATTTGAAACCCTTGTTTTATGTATCACCCCACCTCACCCTTCCCGTTAAGCAGCCATAGTGTGTTTTCTGCATGTGTGACTCTGTTCTGTTTTGTAATTCAGTTCAAGTGTAACGGTTTTTACAGTCCCTCTATAAGTGATACCTTATGAGAAGTGTCCTTTTCTGTGTGACTTATTTCCCTTAGAATCGTCGTACCTAAATCCACTCATCATGCTGCTACTAGCCTTATGACATTGATTTCATGGCTGAGTGATATTCCATTGTACATAAGGACCACAACTTCTTTATCCATTTTTCTCTTTCCTGGGATATTGAAGGTGGAATGAAGTGGAGGTCCTTGTCAACAGAGCAGCCCTAAACTTTGGGGTGCTTGTGTCTTGCTGATTTTTCATTTTCCCAATTTATACCCCCATGAGTGGAAGTGCCCTAAGCTCTCTAAGCTGTGTTTTTTAGATGTTTCAGGACACACCGTACACTTCTCCAGAGTGGCTGTTGGCAATTTACATCCCGCCCATCAGTGTAGCAAGGCTCCCATTTCTCCATGGCCTGTCCTGCATTTCTGGTTTTGAGACTTTTTTCAGCATGGCCCTTTTGACCGATGGGTAGCGAGTCTTCTTTGTAGCCCTGATTTGCCTTTCCAGGTTGCTTGGTTGGCCAAAAAGGGCGTATGCGTTTTTTCCTGAATATATTCAGGAAAAAACGCATACGCCCTTTTTGGCCAAGGGCATCATTGTCAACGTTTTGCCGCTTTTCATGTGCTTTAAAGGCGATTCGAATCTACCTCCTGAAATCTGTTTCCTGCAATTCTGCCTTGATTTCAAATCCTCTTCTTTGCCTTCCCTCAATATATTTGTGGACGAGAGTTATCATTTATAACTCTGCAGGTTTGTGAATTGCAGTGCCCTGAAGCTCCATTTTACAACTCGCTTTTTTGGGAGCTGGCCGCGAAAGCGCAGGATGGCTTCAGGCCCTGTTCTGGTTCCGGGGGGGAGGATGAGCCTGTGGTTAATTCTTCTTCCTGATGGGAAAATAGAGTGACCTGTGCCTGTCCCAACACCAAGAGCTAGTCTCTCACTGGTTCCCCGTCTACCCGTTCATCCTCAGGACAAATTGCAACCTGTAGGGAACAGGAGGTTAAAGGTGCTGATGCTCCAAGTAGGGAGCTTGCTAGTAAAGCGGCTGGAATGGCGAACCCGGGCACAAGGAGATGAGAAATGAGGTGCGTTTTAGAAACCTTTCCCCATCACATGGTGTACCATCTTCTGGGTTTCTCATGCATGTTTTTGATGTAAGAAGATGCCCTTGAACCTGGAGATTTGGGACCCATGCGATGGGTACCATGCAGTATTACTTTAAAGGGTCTGCGTTTGCTCACCCAACCTCACCAAACCTCTCAGCCCCAAGAGTGTCCACCCTTATGTCTCATCCAGCTGTGGGTCTAGATATGGTCAATCCAGGTTGCATCACAGCCCCTGAACGCATTGTGTAAGAATTTCTCTCTCTTTCACTGTCTTTGTTTCATGGGTTTTTCAAAGTAATTTATTTTTATAATGGGGTTTAGCTGCTTTTCACTGCTGTGTTTATGCCGCTTTACACCCACTTGACACACTAACAGAGAGATATCAATACATAGGTTTTAAGATTATTACTAGTCAGATATATTCTTGTGCGGTGAATAGGGCGTGTTGAGTCCAGTTCTCTGAGCAAGGAGTAGGTCTTGTCTATTACATATTGGGTTTATGGAACGGTATCTGAGCTAATTTGAAACCCTTGTTTTATGTATCACCCCACCTCACCTTTCCCGTTAATCAGCCATAGTGTGTTTTCTGCATGTGTGACTCTGTTCTGTTTTGTAATTCAGTTCAAGTGTAACGGTTTTTACATTCCCTCTATAAGTGATACCTTATGAGAAGTGTCCTTTTCTGTGTGACTTATTTCACTTAGAATCGTCGTACCTAAATCCACTCATCATGCTGCTATTAGCCTTATGACATTGATTTCATGGCTGAGTGATATTCCATTGTACATAAGGACCACAACTTCTTTATCCATTTTTCTCTTTCCTGGGATATTGAAGGTGGAATGAAGTGGAGGTCCTTGTCAACAGAGCAGCCCTAAACTTTGGGGTGCTTGTGTCTTGCTGATTTTTCATTTTCCCAATTTATACCCCCATGAGTGGAAGTGCCCTATGCTCTCTAAGCTGTGTTTTTTAGATGTTTCAGGACACACCGTACACTTCTCCAGAGTGGCTGTTGGCAATTTACATCCCGCCCATCAGTGTAGCAAGGCTCCCATTTCTCCATGGCCTGTCCTGCATTTCTGGTTTTGAGACTTTTTTCAGCATGGCCCTTTTGACCGATGGGTAGCGAGTCTTCTTTGTAGCCCTGATTTGCCTTTCCAGGTTGCTTGGTTGGCCAAAAAGGGCGTATGCGTTTTTTCCTGAATATATTCAGGAAAAAACGCATACGCCCTTTTTGGCCAAGGGCATCATTGTCAACGTTTTGCCGCTTTTCATGTGCTTTAAAGGCGATTCGAATCTACCTCCTGAAATCTGTTTCCTGCATTTCTGCCTTGATTTCAAATCCTCTTCTTTGCCGTCCCTCAATATATTTGTGGACGAAAGTTATCATTTATAACTCTGCAGGTTTGTGAATTGCAGTGCCCTGAAGCTCCATTTTACAACTCGCTTTTTTGGGAGCTGGCCGCAAAAGCGCAGGATGGCTTCAGGCCCTGTTCTGGTTCCAGGGGGGAGGATGAGCCTGTGGTTAATTCTTCTTCCTGATGGGAAAATAGAGTGACCTGTGCCTGTCCCAACAACAAGAGCTAGTCTCTCACTGGTTCCCCGTCTACCCGTTCATCCTCAGGACAAATTGCAACCTGTATGGAACAGGAGGTTAAATGTGCTGATGCTCCAAGTAGGGAGATTGCTAGGAAAGTGGCTGGAATGGCGACCCCGGGCACAAGGAGAAGAGAAATGAGGTGCGTTCTAGAAACCTTTCCCCATCACATGGTGTACCATCTTTTTTGTTTTCTCATGCATGTTTTCGATGTAGGAAGATGCCCTTGAACCTGGAGATTTGGGACCCATGCGATGGTTACCACGCAGTATTACTTTAAAGGGTCTGCGTTTGCTCACCCAACCTCACCAAACCTCTCAGCCCCAAGAGTGTCCACCCTTATGTCTCATCCAGCTGTGGGTCTAGAAATGGTCAATCCAGGTTGCATCACATCCCCTGAACGCATTGTGTAAGAATTTCTCTCTCTTTCACTGTCTTTGTTTCATGGGTTTGTAAAAGTAATTTATTTTTATAATGGGTTTAGCTGCTTTTCACTGCTGTGTTTATGCCGCTTTACACCCACTTGACACACTAACAGAGAGATATCAATACATAGGTTTTAAGATTATTACTAGTCAGATATATTCTTGTGCGGTGAATAGGGCGTGTTGAGTCCAGTTCTCTGAGCAAGGAGTAGGTCTTGTCTATTACATATTGGGTTTATGGAACGGTATCTGAGCTAATTTGAAACCCTTGTTTTATGTATCACCCCACCTCACCCTTCCCGTTAAGCAGCCATAGTGTGTTTTCTGCATGTGTGACTCTGTTCTGTTTTGTAATTCAGTTCAAGTGTAACGGTTTTTACAGTCCCTCTATAAGTGATACCTTATGAGAAGTGTCCTTTTCTGTGTGACTTATTTCCCTTAGAATCGTCGTACCTAAATCCACTCATCATGCTGCTACTAGCCTTATGACATTGATTTCATGGCTGAGTGATATTCCATTGTACATAAGGACCACAACTTCTTTATCCATTTTTCTCTTTCCTGGGATATTGAAGGTGGAATGAAGTGGAGGTCCTTGTCAACAGAGCAGCCCTAAACTTTGGGGTGCTTGTGTCTTGCTGATTTTTCATTTTCCCAATTTATACCCCCATGAGTGGAAGTGCCCTATGCTCTCTAAGCTGTGTTGTTTAGATGTTTCAAGACACACCGTACACTTCTCCAGAGTGGCTGTTTGCAATTTACATCCCGCCCATCAGTGTAGCAAGGCTCCCATTTCTCCATGGCCTGTCCTGCATTTCTGGTTTTGAGACTTTTTTCAGCATGGCCCTTTTGACCGATGGGTAGCGAGTCTTCTTTGTAGCCCTGATTTGCCTTTCCAGGTTGCTTGGTTGGCCAAAAAGGGCGTATGCGTTTTTTCCTGAATATATTCAGGAAAAAACGCATACGCCCTTTTTGGCCAAGGGCATCATTGTCAACGTTTTGCCGCTTTTCATGTGCTTTAAAGGCGATTCGAATCTACCTCCTGAAATCTGTTTCCTGCAATTCTGCCTTGATTTCAAATCCTCTTCTTTGCCTTCCCTCAATATATTTGTGGACGAGAGTTATCATTTATAACTCTGCAGGTTTGGGAATTGCAGTGCCCTGAAGCTCCATTTTACAACTCGCTTTTTTGGGAGCTGGCCGCAAAAGCGCAGGATGGCTTCAGGCCCTGTTCTGGTTCCGGGGGGGAGGATGAGCCTGTGGTTAATTCTTCTTCCTGATGGGAAAATAGAGTGACCTGTGCCTGTCCCAACACCAAGAGCTAGTCTCTCACTGGTTCCCCGTCTACCCGTTCATCCTCAGGACAAATTGCAACCTGTACGGAACAGGAGGTTAAAGGTGCTGATGCTCCAAGTAGGGAGATTGTTAGTAAAGCGGATGGAATGGCGAACCCGGGCACAAGGAGAAGAGAAATGAGGTGCGTTTTAGAAACCTTTCCCCATCACATGGTGTACCATCTTTTTGTTTTCTCATGCATGTTTTCGATGTAGGAAGATGCCCTTGAACCTGGAGATTTGGGACCCATGAGATGGGTACCACGCAGTATTACTTTAAAGGGTCTGCATTTGCTCACCCAACCTCACCAAACCTCTCAGCCCCAAGAGTGTCCACCCTTATGTCTCATCCAGCTGTGGGTCTAGATATGGTCAATCCAGGTTGCATCACAGCCCCTGAACGCATTGTGTAAGAATTTCTCTCTCTTTCACTGTCTTTGTTTCATGGGTTTTTCAAAGTAATTTATTTTTATAATGGGGTTTAGCTGCTTTTCACTGCTGTGTTTATGCCGCTTTACACCCACTTGACACACTAACAGAGAGATATCAATACATAGGTTTTAAGATTATTACTAGTCAGATATATTCTTGTGCGGTGAATAGGGCGTGTTGAGTCCAGTTCTCTGAGCAAGGAGTACGTCTTGTGTATTACATATTGGGTTTATGGAACGGTATCTGAGCTAATTTGAAACCCTTGTTTGATGTATCACCCCACCTCACCTTTCCCGTTAAGCAGCCATAGTGTGTTTTCTGCATGTGTGACTCTGTTCTGTTTTGTAATTCAGTTCAAGTGTAACGGTTTTTACAGTCCCTCTATAAGTGATACCTTATGAGAAGTGTCCTTTTCTGTGTGACTTATTTCACTTAGAATCGTCGTACCTAAATCCACTCATCATGCTGCTACTAGCCTTATGACATTGATTTCATGGCTGAGTGATATTCCATTGTACATAAGGACCACAACTTCTTTATCCATTTTTCTCTTTCCTGGGATATTGAAGGTGGAATGAAGTGGAGGTCCTTGTCAACAGAGCAGCCCTAAACTTTGGGGTGCTTGTGTCTTGCTGATTTTTCATTTTCCCAATTTATACCCCCATGAGTGGAAGTGCCCTATGCTCTCTAAGCTGTGTTTTTTAGATGTTTCAGGACACACCGTACACTTCTCCAGAGTGGCTGTTGGCAATTTACATCCCGCCCATCAGTGTAGCAAGGCTCCCATTTCTCCATGGCCTGTCCTGCATTTCTGGTTTTGAGACTTTTTTCAGCATGGCCCTTTTGACCGATGGGTAGCGAGTCTTCTTTGTAGCGCTGATTTGCCTTTCCAGGTGGCTTGGTTGGCCAAAAAGGGCGTATGCGTTTTTTCCTGAATATATTCAGGAAAAAACGCATACGCCCTTTTTGGCCAAGGGCATCATTGTCAACGTTTTGCCGCTTTTCATGTGCTTTAAAGGCGATTCGAATCTACCTCCTGAAATCTGTTTCCTGCAATTCTGCCTTGATTTCAAATCCTCTTCTTTGCCTTCCCTCAATATATTTGTGGACGAGAGTTATCATTTATAACTCTGCAGGTTTGGGAATTGCAGTGCCCTGAAGCTCCATTTTACAACTCGCTTTTTTGGGAGCTGGCCACGAAAGCGCAGGATGGCTTCAGGCCCTGTTCTGGTTCCGGGGGGGAGGATGAGCCTGTGGTTAATTCTTCTTCCTGATGGGAAAATAGAGTGACCTGTGCCTGTCCCAACACCAAGAGCTAGTCTCTCACTGGTTCCCCGTCTACCCGTTCATCCTCAGGACAAATTGCAACCTGTAGGGAACAGGAGGTTAAAGGTGCTGATGCTCCAAGTAGGGAGCTTGCTAGTAAAGCGGCTGGAATGGCGAACCCGGGCACAAGGAGATGAGAAATGAGGTGCGTTTTAGAAACCTTTCCCCATCACACAGTGTACCATCTTCTGGGTTTCTCATGCATGTTTTTGATGTAGGAAGATGCCCTTGAACCTGGAGATTTGGGACCCATGCGATGGGTACCATGCAGTATTACTTTAAAGGGTCTGCGTTTGCTCACCCAACCTCACCAAACCTCTCAGCCCCAAGAGTGTCCACCCTTATGTCTCATCCAGCTGTGGGTCTAGATATGGTCAATCCAGGTTGCATCACAGCCCCTGAACGCATTGTGTAAGAATTTCTCTCTCTTTCACTGTCTTTGTTTCATGGGTTTTTCAAAGTAATTTATTTTTATAATGGGGTTTAGCTGCTTTTCACTGCTGTGTTTATGCCGCTTTACACCCACTTGACACACTAACAGAGAGATATCAATACATAGGTTTTAAGATTATTACTAGTCAGATATATTCTTGTGCGGTGAATAGGGCGTGTTGAGTCCAGTTCTCTGAGCAAGGAGTAGGTCTTGTCTATTACATATTGGGTTTATGGAACGGTATCTGAGCTAATTTGAAACCCTTGTTTTATGTATCACCCCACCTCACCTTTCCCGTTAAGCAGCCATAGTGTGTTTTCTGCATGTGTGACTCTGTTCTGTTTTGTAATTCAGTTCAAGTGTAACGGTTTTTACATTCCCTCTATAAGTGATACCTTATGAGAAGTGTCCTTTTCTGTTTGACTTATTTCACTTAGAATCGTCGTACCTAAATCCACTCATCATGCTGCTATTAGCCTTATAACATTGATTTCATGGCTGAGTGATATTCCATTGTACATAAGGACCACAACTTCTTTATCCATTTTTCTCCCTCCTGGGATATTGAAGGTGGAATGAAGTGGAGGTCCTTGTCAACAGAGCAGCCCTAAACTTTGGGGTGCTTGTGTCTTGCTGATTTTTCATTTTCCCAATTTATACCCCCATGAGTGGAAGTGCCCTATGCTCTCTAAGCTGTGTTTTTTAGATGTTTCAGGACACACCGTACACTTCTCCAGAGTGGCTGTTGGCAATTTACATCCCGCCCATCAGTGTAGCAAGGCTCCCATTTCTCCATGGCCTGTCCTGCATTTCTGGTTTTGAGACTTTTTTCAGCATGGCCCTTTTGACCGATGGGTAGCGAGTCTTCTTTGTAGCCCTGATTTGCCTTTCCAGGTTGCTTGGTTGGCCAAAAAGGGCGTATGCGTTTTTTCCTGAATATATTCAGGAAAAACCGCATACGCCCTTTTTGGCCAAGGGCATCATTGTCAACGTTTTGCCGCTTTTCATGTGCTTTAAAGGCGATTCGAATCTACCTCCTGAAATCTGTTTCCTGCATTTCTGCCTTGATTTCAAATCCTCTTCTTTGCCGTCCCTCAATATATTTGTGGACGAAAGTTATCATTTATAACTCTGCAGGTTTGTGAATTGCAGTGCCCTGAAGCTCCATTTTACAACTCGCTTTTTTGGCAGCTGGCCGCAAAAGCGCAGGATGGCTTCAGGCCCTGTTCTGGTTCCGGGGGGGAGGATGAGCCTGTGGTTAATTCTTCTTCCTGATGGGAAAATAGAGTGACCTGTGCCTGTCCCAACACCAAGAGCTAGTCTCTCACTGGTTCCCCGTCTACCCGTTCATCCTCAGGACAAATTGCAACCTGTACGGAACAGGAGGTTAAAGGTGCTGATGCTCCAAGTAAGGAGATTGTTAGTAAAGCGGCTGGAATGGCGAACCCGGGCACAAGGAGAAGAGAAATGAGGTGCGTTTTAGAAACCTTTCCCCATCACATGGTGTACCATCTTTTTGTTTTCTCATGCATGTTTTCGATGTAGGAAGATGCCCTTGAACCTGGAGATTTGGGACCCATGCGATGGGTACCACGCAGTATTACTTTAAAGGGTCTGCGTTTGCTCACCCAACCTCACCAAACCTCTCAGCCCCAAGAGTGTCCACCCTTATGTCTCATCCAGCTGTGGGTCTAGATATGGTCAATCCAGGTTGCATCACAGCCCCTGAACGCATTGTGTAAGAATTTCTCTCTCTTTCACTGTCTTTGTTTCATGGGTTTTTCAAAGTAATTTATTTTTATAATGGGGTTTAGCTGCTTTTCACTGCTGTGTTTATGCCGCTTTACACCCACTTGACACACTAACAGAGAGATATCAATACATAGGTTTTAAGATTATTACTAGTCAGATATATTCTTGTGCGGTGAATAGGGCGTGTTGAGTCCAGTTCTCTGAGCAAGGAGTAGGTCTTGTCTATTACATATTGGGTTTATGGAACGGTATCTGAGCTAATTTGAAACCCTTGTTTTATGTATCACCCCACCTCACCCTTCCCGTTAAGCAGCCATAGTGTGTTTTCTGCATGTGTGACTCTGTTCTGTTTTGTAATTCAGTTCAAGTGTAACGGTTTTTACAGTCCCTCTATAAGTGATACCTTATGAGAAGTGTCCTTTTCTGTGTGACTTATTTCCCTTAGAATCGTCGTACCTAAATCCACTCATCATGCTGCTACTAGCCTTATGACATTGATTTCATGGCTGAGTGATATTCCATTGTACATAAGGACCACAACTTCTTTATCCATTTTTCTCTTTCCTGGGATATTGAAGGTGGAATGAAGTGGAAGTCCTTGTCAACAGAGCAGCCCTAAACTTTGGGGTGCTTGTGTCTTGCTGATTTTTCATTTTCCCAATTTATACCCCCATGAGTGGAAGTGCCCTAAGCTCTCTAAGCTGTGTTTTTTAGATGTTTCAGGACACACCGTACACTTCTCCAGAGTGGCTGTTGGCAATTTACATCCCGCCCATCAGTGTAGCAAGGCTCCCATTTCTCCATGGCCTGTCCTGCATTTCTGGTTTTGAGACTTTTTTCAGCATGGCCCTTTTGACCGATGGGTAGCGAGTCTTCTTTGTAGCCCTGATTTGCCTTTCCAGGTTGCTTGGTTGGCCAAAAAGGGCGTATGCGTTTTTTCCTGAATATATTCAGGAAAAAACGCATACGCCCTTTTTGGCCAAGGGCATCATTGTCAACGTTTTGCCGCTTTTCATGTGCTTTAAAGGCGATTCGAATCTACCTCCTGAAATCTGTTTCCTGCAATTCTGCCTTGATTTCAAATCCTCTTCTTTGCCTTCCCTCAATATATTTGTGGACGAGAGTTATCATTTATAACTCTGCAGGTTTGTGAATTGCAGTGCCCTGAAGCTCCATTTTACAACTCGCTTTTTTGGGAGCTGGCCGCGAAAGCGCAGGATGGCTTCAGGCCCTGTTCTGGTTCCGGGGGGGAGGATGAGCCTGTGGTTAATTCTTCTTCCTGATGGGAAAATAGAGTGACCTGTGCCTGTCCCAACACCAAGAGCTAGTCTCTCACTGGTTCCCCGTCTACCCGTTCATCCTCAGGACAAATTGCAACCTGTAGGGAACAGGAGGTTAAAGGTGCTGATGCTCCAAGTAGGGAGCTTGCTAGTAAAGCGGCTGGAATGGCGAACCCGGGCACAAGGAGATGAGAAATGAGGTGCGTTTTAGAAACCTTTCCCCATCACACGGTGTACCATCTTCTGGGTTTCTCATGCATGTTTTTGATGTAGGAAGATGCCCTTGAACCTGGAGATTTGGGACCCATGCGATGGGTACCATGCAGTATTACTTTAAAGGGTCTGCGTTTGCTCACCCAACCTCACCAAACCTCTCAGCCCCTAGAGTGTCCACCCTTATGTCTCATCCAGCTGTGGGTCTAGATATGGTCAATCCAGGTTGCATCACAGCCCCTGAACGCATTGTGTAAGAATTTCTCTCTCTTTCACTGTCTTTGTTTCATGGGTTTTTCAAAGTAATTTATTTTTATAATGGGGTTTAGCTGCTTTTCACTGCTGTGTTTATGCCGCTTTACACCCACTTGACACACTAACAGAGAGATATCAATACATAGGTTTTAAGATTATTACTAGTCAGATATATTCTTGTGCGGTGAATAGGGCGTGTTGAGTCCAGTTCTCTGAGCAAGGAGTAGGTCTTGTCTATTACATATTGGGTTTATGGAACGGTATCTGAGCTAATTTGAAACCCTTGTTTTATGTATCACCCCACCTCACCTTTCCCGTTAATCAGCCATAGTGTGTTTTCTGCATGTGTGACTCTGTTCTGTTTTGTAATTCAGTTCAAGTGTAACGGTTTTTACAT
This sequence comes from Balaenoptera borealis, assembly GCF_965194805.1. NCBI lineage: Eukaryota > Metazoa > Chordata > Mammalia > Artiodactyla > Balaenopteridae > Balaenoptera > Balaenoptera borealis. Next base: position 94,197 of record NW_028123973.1, read on the forward strand.
TCCCTCTATAAGTGATACCTTATGAGAAGTGTCCTTTTCTGTGTGACTTATTTCACTTAGAATCGTCGTACCTAAATCCACTCATCATGCTGCTATTAGCCTTATGACATTGATTTCATGGCTGAGTGATATTCCATTGTACATAAGGACCACAACTTCTTTATCCATTTTTCTCTTTCCTGGGATATTGAAGGTGGAATGAAGTGGAGGTCCTTGTCAACAGAGCAGCCCTAAACTTTGGGGTGCTTGTGTCTTGCTGATTTTTCATTTTCCCAATTTATACCCCCATGAGTGGAAGTGCCCTATGCTCTCTAAGCTGTGTTTTTTAGATGTTTCAGGACACACCGTACACTTCTCCAGAGTGGCTGTTGGCAATTTACATCCCGCCCATCAGTGTAGCAAGGCTCCCATTTCTCCATGGCCTGTCCTGCATTTCTGGTTTTGAGACTTTTTTCAGCATGGCCCTTTTGACCGATGGGTAGCGAGTCTTCTTTGTAGCCCTGATTTGCCTTTCCAGGTTGCTTGGTTGGCCAAAAAGGGCGTATGCGTTTTTTCCTGAATATATTCAGGAAAAAACGCATACGCCCTTTTTGGCCAAGGGCATCATTGTCAACGTTTTGCCGCTTTTCATGTGCTTTAAAGGCGATTCGAATCTACCTCCTGAAATCTGTTTCCTGCATTTCTGCCTTGATTTCAAATCCTCTTCTTTGCCGTCCCTCAATATATTTGTGGACGAAAGTTATCATTTATAACTCTGCAGGTTTGTGAATTGCAGTGCCCTGAAGCTCCATTTTACAACTCGCTTTTTTGGGAGCTGGCCGCAAAAGCGCAGGATGGCTTCAGGCCCTGTTCTGGTTCCAGGGGGGAGGATGAGCCTGTGGTTAATTCTTCTTCCTGATGGGAAAATAGAGTGACCTGTGCCTGTCCCAACAACAAGAGCTAGTCTCTCACTGGTTCCCCGTCTACCCGTTCATCCTCAGGACAAATTGCAACCTGTATGGAACAGGAGGTTAAAGGTGCTGATGCTCCAAGTAGGGAGATTGCTAGGAAAGCGGCTGGAATGGCGACCCCGGGCACAAGGAGAAGAGAAATGAGGTGCGTTCTAGAAACCTTTCCCCATCACATGGTGTACCATCTTTTTTGTTTTCTCATGCATGTTTTCGATGTAGGAAGATGCCCTTGAACCTGGAGATTTGGGACCCATGCGATGGTTACCACGCAGTATTACTTTAAAGGGTCTGCGTTTGCTCACCCAACCTCACCAAACCTCTCAGCCCCAAGAGTGTCCACCCTTATGTCTCATCCAGCTGTGGGTCTAGAAATGGTCAATCCAGGTTGCATCACATCCCCTGAACGCATTGTGTAAGAATTTCTCTCTCTTTCACTGTCTTTGTTTCATGGGTTTGTAAAAGTAATTTATTTTTATAATGGGTTTAGCTGCTTTTCACTGCTGTGTTTATGCCGCTTTACACCCACTTGACACACTAACAGAGAGATATCAATACATAGGTTTTAAGATTATTACTAGTCAGATATATTCTTGTGCGGTGAATAGGGCGTGTTGAGTCCAGTTCTCTGAGCAAGGAGTAGGTCTTGTCTATTACATATTGGGTTTATGGAACGGTATCTGAGCTAATTTGAAACCCTTGTTTTATGTATCACCCCACCTCACCCTTCCCGTTAAGCAGCCATAGTGTGTTTTCTGCATGTGTGACTCTGTTCTGTTTTGTAATTCAGTTCAAGTGTAACGGTTTTTACAGTCCCTCTATAAGTGATACCTTATGAGAAGTGTCCTTTTCTGTGTGACTTATTTCCCTTAGAATCGTCGTACCTAAATCCACTCATCATGCTGCTACTAGCCTTATGACATTGATTTCATGGCTGAGTGATATTCCATTGTACATAAGGACCACAACTTCTTTATCCATTTTTCTCTTTCCTGGGATATTGAAGGTGGAATGAAGTGGAGGTCCTTGTCAACAGAGCAGCCCTAAACTTTGGGGTGCTTGTGTCTTGCTGATTTTTCATTTTCCCAATTTATACCCCCATGAGTGGAAGTGCCCTATGCTCTCTAAGCTGTGTTGTTTAGATGTTTCAAGACACACCGTACACTTCTCCAGAGTGGCTGTTTGCAATTTACATCCCGCCCATCAGTGTAGCAAGGCTCCCATTTCTCCATGGCCTGTCCTGCATTTCTGGTTTTGAGACTTTTTTCAGCATGGCCCTTTTGACCGATGGGTAGCGAGTCTTCTTTGTAGCCCTGATTTGCCTTTCCAGGTTGCTTGGTTGGCCAAAAAGGGCGTATGCGTTTTTTCCTGAATATATTCAGGAAAAAACGCATACGCCCTTTTTGGCCAAGGGCATCATTGTCAACGTTTTGCCGCTTTTCATGTGCTTTAAAGGCGATTCGAATCTACCTCCTGAAATCTGTTTCCTGCAATTCTGCCTTGATTTCAAATCCTCTTCTTTGCCTTCCCTCAATATATTTGTGGACGAGAGTTATCATTTATAACTCTGCAGGTTTGGGAATTGCAGTGCCCTGAAGCTCCATTTTACAACTCGCTTTTTTGGGAGCTGGCCGCAAAAGCGCAGGATGGCTTCAGGCCCTGTTCTGGTTCCGGGGGGGAGGATGAGCCTGTGGTTAATTCTTCTTCCTGATGGGAAAATAGAGTGACCTGTGCCTGTCCCAACACCAAGAGCTAGTCTCTCACTCGTTCCCCGTCTACCCGTTCATCCTCAGGACAAATTGCAACCTGTACGGAACAGGAGGTTAAAGGTGCTGATGCTCCAAGTAGGGAGATTGTTAGTAAAGCGGATGGAATGGCGAACCCGGGCACAAGGAGAAGAGAAATGAGGTGCGTTTTAGAAACCTTTCCCCATCACATGGTGTACCATCTTTTTGTTTTCTCATGCATGTTTTCGATGTAGGAAGATGCCCTTGAACCTGGAGATTTGGGACCCATGCGATGGGTACCACGCAGTATTACTTTAAAGGGTCTGCGTTTGCTCACCCAACCTCACCAAACCTCTCAGCCCCAAGAGTGTCCACCCTTATGTCTCATCCAGCTGTGGGTCTAGATATGGTCAATCCAGGTTGCATCACAGCCCCTGAACGCATTGTGTAAGAATTTCTCTCTCTTTCACTGTCTTTGTTTCATGGGTTTTTCAAAGTAATTTATTTTTATAATGGGGTTTAGCTGCTTTTCACTGCTGTGTTTATGCCGCTTTACACCCACTTGACACACTAACAGAGAGATATCAATACATAGGTTTTAAGATTATTACTAGTCAGATATATTCTTGTGCGGTGAATAGGGCGTGTTGAGTCCAGTTCTCTGAGCAAGGAGTAGGTCTTGTCTATTACATATTGGGTTTATGGAACGGTATCTGAGCTAATTTGAAACCCTTGTTTTATGTATCACCCCACCTCACCCTTCCCGTTAAGCAGCCATAGTGTGTTTTCTGCATGTGTGACTCTGTTCTGTTTTGTAATTCAGTTCAAGTGTAACGGTTTTTACAGTCCCTCTATAAGTGATACCTTATGAGAAGTGTCCTTTTCTGTGTGACTTATTTCCCTTAGAATCGTCGTACCTAAATCCACTCATCATGCTGCTACTAGCCTTATGACATTGATTTCATGGCTGAGTGATATTCCATTGTACATAAGGACCACAACTTCTTTATCCATTTTTCTCTTTCCTGGGATATTGAAGGTGGAATGAAGTGGAGGTCCTTGTCAACAGAGCAGCCCTAAACTTTGGGGTGCTTGTGTCTTGCTGATTTTTCATTTTCCCAATTTATACCCCCATGAGTGGAAGTGCCCTATGCTCTCTAAGCTGTGTTGTTTAGATGTTTCAGGACACACCGTACACTTCTCCAGAGTGGCTGTTGGCAATTTACATCCCGCCCATCAGTGTAGCAAGGCTCCCATTTCTCCATGGCCTGTCCTGCATTTCTGGTTTTGAGACTTTTTTCAGCATGGCCCTTTTGACCGATGGGTAGCGAGTCTTCTTTGTAGCCCTGATTTGCCTTTCCAGGTTGCTTGGTTGGCCAAAAAGGGCGTATGCGTTTTTTCCTGAATATATTCAGGAAAAAACGCATACGCCCTTTTTGGCCAAGGGCATCATTGTCAACGTTTTGCCGCTTTTCATGTGCTTTAAAGGCGATTCGAATCTACCTCCTGAAATCTGTTTCCTGCAATTCTGCCTTGATTTCAAATCCTCTTCTTTGCCTTCCCTCAATATATTTGTGGACGAGAGTTATCATTTATAACTCTGCAGGTTTGTGAATTGCAGTGCCCTGAAGCTCCATTTTACAACTCGCTTTTTTGGGAGCTGGCCGCGAAAGCGCAGGATGGCTTCAGGCCCTGTTCTGGTTCCGGGGGGGAGGATGAGCCTGTGGTTAATTCTTCTTCCTGATGGGAAAATAGAGTGACCTGTGCCTGTCCCAACACCAAGAGCTAGTCTCTCACTGGTTCCCCGTCTACCCGTTCATCCTCAGGACAAATTGCAACCTGTAGGGAACAGGAGGTTAAAGGTGCTGATGCTCCAAGTAGGGAGCTTGCTAGTAAAGCGGCTGGAATGGCGAACCCGGGCACAAGGAGATGAGAAATGAGGTGCGTTTTAGAAACCTTTCCCCATCACACGGTGTACCATCTTCTGGGTTTCTCATGCATGTTTTTGATGTAGGAAGATGCCCTTGAACCTGGAGATTTGGGACCCATGCGATGGGTACCATGCAGTATTACTTTAAAGGGTCTGCGTTTGCTCACCCAACCTCACCAAACCTCTCAGCCCCAAGAGTGTCCACCCTTATGTCTCATCCAGCTGTGGGTCTAGATATGGTCAATCCAGGTTGCATCACAGCCCCTGAACGCATTGTGTAAGAATTTCTCTCTCTTTCACTGTCTTTGTTTCATGGGTTTTTCAAAGTAATTTATTTTTATAATGGGGTTTAGCTGCTTTTCACTGCTGTGTTTATGCCGCTTTACACCCACTTGACACACTAACAGAGAGATATCAATACATAGGTTTTAAGATTATTACTAGTCAGATATATTCTTGTGCGGTGAATAGGGCGTGTTGAGTCCAGTTCTCTGAGCAAGGAGTAGGTCTTGTCTATTACATATTGGGTTTATGGAACGGTATCTGAGCTAATTTGAAACCCTTGTTTTATGTATCACCCCACCTCACCTTTCCCGTTAATCAGCCATAGTGTGTTTTCTGCATGTGTGACTCTGTTCTGTTTTGTAATTCAGTTCAAGTGTAACGGTTTTTACATTCCCTCTATAAGTGATACCTTATGAGAAGTGTCCTTTTCTGTGTGACTTATTTCACTTAGAATCGTCGTACCTAAATCCACTCATCATGCTGCTATTAGCCTTATGACATTGATTTCATGGCTGAGTGATATTCCATTGTACATAAGGACCACAACTTCTTTATCCATTTTTCTCTTTCCTGGGATATTGAAGGTGGAATGAAGTGGAGGTCCTTGTCAACAGAGCAGCCCTAAACTTTGGGGTGCTTGTGTCTTGCTGATTTTTCATTTTCCCAATTTATACCCCCATGAGTGGAAGTGCCCTATGCTCTCTAAGCTGTGTTTTTTAGATGTTTCAGGACACACCGTACACTTCTCCAGAGTGGCTGTTGGCAATTTACATCCCGCCCATCAGTGTAGCAAGGCTCCCATTTCTCCATGGCCTGTCCTGCATTTCTGGTTTTGAGACTTTTTTCAGCATGGCCCTTTTGACCGATGGGTAGCGAGTCTTCTTTGTAGCCCTGATTTGCCTTTCCAGGTTGCTTGGTTGGCCAAAAAGGGCGTATGCGTTTTTTCCTGAATATATTCAGGAAAAAACGCATACGCCCTTTTTGGCCAAGGGCATCATTGTCAACGTTTTGCCGCTTTTCATGTGCTTTAAAGGCGATTCGAATCTACCTCCTGAAATCTGTTTCCTGCATTTCTGCCTTGATTTCAAATCCTCTTCTTTGCCGTCCCTCAATATATTTGTGGACGAAAGTTATCATTTATAACTCTGCAGGTTTGTGAATTGCAGTGCCCTGAAGCTCCATTTTACAACTCGCTTTTTTGGGAGCTGGCCGCAAAAGCGCAGGATGGCTTCAGGCCCTGTTCTGGTTCCAGGGGGGAGGATGAGCCTGTGGTTAATTCTTCTTCCTGATGGGAAAATAGAGTGACCTGTGCCTGTCCCAACACCAAGAGCTAGTCTCTCACTGGTTCCCCGTCTACCCGTTCATCCTCAGGACAAATTGCAACCTGTATGGAACAGGAGGTTAAAGGTGCTGATGCTCCAAGTAGGGAGATTGCTAGGAAAGTGGCTGGAATGGCGATCCCGGGCACAAGGAGAAGAGAAATGAGGTGCGTTCTAGAAACCTTTCCCCATCACATGGTGTACCATCTTTTTTGTTTTCTCATGCATGTTTTCGATGTAGGAAGATGCCCTTGAACCTGGAGATTTGGGACCCATGCGATGGTTACCACGCAGTATTACTTTAAAGGGTCTGCGTTTGCTCACCCAACCTCACCAAACCTCTCAGCCCCAAGAGTGTCCACCCTTATGTCTCATCCAGCTGTGGGTCTAGAAATGGTCAATCCAGGTTGCATCACATCCCCTGAACGCATTGTGTAAGAATTTCTCTCTCTTTCACTGTCTTTGTTTCATGGGTTTGTAAAAGTAATTTATTTTTATAATGGGTTTAGCTGCTTTTCACTGCTGTGTTTATGCCGCTTTACACCCACTTGACACACTAACAGAGAGATATCAATACATAGGTTTTAAGATTATTACTAGTCAGATATATTCTTGTGCGGTGAATAGGGCGTGTTGAGTCCAGTTCTCTGAGCAAGGAGTAGGTTTTGTCTATTACATATTGGGTTTATGGAACGGTATCTGAGCTAATTTGAAACCCTTGTTTTATGTATCACCCCACCTCACCCTTCCCGTTAAGCAGCCATAGTGTGTTTTCTGCATGTGTGACTCTGTTCTGTTTTGTAATTCAGTTCAAGTGTAACGGTTTTTACAGTCCCTCTATAAGTGATACCTTATGAGAAGTGTCCTTTTCTGTGTGACTTATTTCCCTTAGAATCGTCGTACCTAAATCCACTCATCATGCTGCTACTAGCCTTATGACATTGATTTCATGGCTGAGTGATATTCCATTGTACATAAGGACCACAACTTCTTTATCCATTTTTCTCTTTCCTGGGATATTGAAGGTGGAATGAAGTGGAGGTCCTTGTCAACAGAGCAGCCCTAAACTTTGGGGTGCTTGTGTCTTGCTGATTTTTCATTTTCCCAATTTATACCCCCATGAGTGGAAGTGCCCTAAGCTCTCTAAGCTGTGTTTTTTAGATGTTTCAGGACACACCGTACACTTCTCCAGAGTGGCTGTTGGCAATTTACATCCCGCCCATCAGTGTAGCAAGGCTCCCATTTCTCCATGGCCTGTCCTGCATTTCTGGTTTTGAGACTTTTTTCAGCATGGCCCTTTTGACCGATGGGTAGCGAGTCTTCTTTGTAGCCCTGATTTGCCTTTCCAGGTTGCTTGGTTGGCCAAAAAGGGCGTATGCGTTTTTTCCTGAATATATTCAGGAAAAAACGCATACGCCCTTTTTGGCCAAGGGCATCATTGTCAACGTTTTGCCGCTTTTCATGTGCTTTAAAGGCGATTCGAATCTACCTCCTGAAATCTGTTTCCTGCAATTCTGCCTTGATTTCAAATCCTCTTCTTTGCCTTCCCTCAATATATTTGTGGACGAGAGTTATCATTTATAACTCTGCAGGTTTGGGAATTGCAGTGCCCTGAAGCTCCATTTTACAACTCGCTTTTTTGGGAGCTGGCCGCAAAAGCGCAGGATGGCTTCAGGCCCTGTTCTGGTTCCGGGGGGGAGGATGAGCCTGTGGTTAATTCTTCTTCCTGATGGGAAAATAGAGTGACCTGTGCCTGTCCCAACACCAAGAGCTAGTCTCTCACTGGTTCCCCGTCTACCCGTTCATCCTCAGGACAAATTGCAACCTGTACGGAACAGGAGGTTAAAGGTGCTGATGCTCCAAGTAGGGAGATTGTTAGTAAAGCGGCTGGAATGGCGAACCCGGGCACAAGGAGAAGAGAAATGAGGTGCGTTTTAGAAACCTTTCCCCATCACATGGTGTACCATCTTTTTGTTTTCTCATGCATGTTTTCGATGTAGGAAGATGCCCTTGAACCTGGAGATTTGGGACCCATGCGATGGGTACCACGCAGTATTACTTTAAAGGGTCTGCGTTTGCTCACCCAACCTCACCAAACCTCTCAGCCCCAAGAGTGTCCACCCTTATGTCTCATCCAGCTGTGGGTCTAGATATGGTCAATCCAGGTTGCATCACAGCCCCTGAACGCATTGTGTAAGAATTTCTCTCTCTTTCACTGTCTTTGTTTCATGGGTTTTTCAAAGTAATTTATTTTTATAATGGGGTTTAGCTGCTTTTCACTGCTGTGTTTATGCCGCTTTACACCCACTTGACACACTAACAGAGAGATATCAATACATAGGTTTTAAGATTATTACTAGTCAGATATATTCTTGTGCGGTGAATAGGGCGTGTTGAGTCCAGTTCTCTGAGCAAGGAGTAGGTCTTGTCTATTACATATTGGGTTTATGGAACGGTATCTGAGCTAATTTGAAACCCTTGTTTGATGTATCACCCCACCTCACCCTTCCCGTTAAGCAGCCATAGTGTGTTTTCTGCATGTGTGACTCTGTTCTGTTTTGTAATTCAGTTCAAGTGTAACGGTTTTTACAGTCCCTCTATAAGTGATACCTTATGAGAAGTGTCCTTTTCTGTGTGACTTATTTCCCTTAGAATCGTCGTACCTAAATCCACTCATCATGCTGCTACTAGCCTTATGACATTGATTTCATGGCTGAGTGATATTCCATTGTACATAAGGACCACAACTTCTTTATCCATTTTTCTCTTTCCTGGGATATTGAAGGTGGAATGAAGTGGAGGTCCTTGTCAACAGAGCAGCCCTAAACTTTGGGGTGCTTGTGTCTTGCTGATTTTTCATTTTCCCAATTTATACCCCCATGAGTGGAAGTGCCCTAAGCTCTCTAAGCTGTGTTGTTTAGATGTTTCAGGACACAACGTACACTTCTCCAGAGTGGCTGTTTGCAATTTACATCCCGCCCATCAGTGTAGCAAGGCTCCCATTTCTCCATGGCCTGTCCTGCATTTCTGGTTTTGAGACTTTTTTCAGCATGGCCCTTTTGACCGATGGGTAGCGAGTCTTCTTTGTAGCCCTGATTTGCCTTTCCAGGTTGCTTGGTTGGCCAAAAAGGGCGTATGCGTTTTTTCCTGAATATATTCAGGAAAAAACGCATACGCCCTTTTTGGCCAAGGGCATCATTGTCAACGTTTTGCCGCTTTTCATGTGCTTTAAAGGCGATTCGAATCTACCTCCTGAAATCTGTTTCCTGCAATTCTGCCTTGATTTCAAATCCTCTTCTTTGCCTTCCCTCAATATATTTGTGGACGAGAGTTATCATTTATAACTCTGCAGGTTTGTGAATTGCAGTGCCCTGAAGCTCCATTTTACAACTCGCTTTTTTGGGAGCTGGCCGCGAAAGCGCAGGATGGCTTCAGGCCCTGTTCTGGTTCCGGGGGGGAGGATGAGCCTGTGGTTAATTCTTCTTCCTGATGGGAAAATAGAGTGACCTGTGCCTGTCCCAACACCAAGAGCTAGTCTCTCACTGGTTCCCCGTCTACCCGTTCATCCTCAGGACAAATTGCAACCTGTAGGGAACAGGAGGTTAAAGGTGCTGATGCTCCAAGTAGGGAGCTTGCTAGTAAAGCGGCTGGAATGGCGAACCCGGGCACAAGGAGATGAGAAATGAGGTGCGTTTTAGAAACCTTTCCCCATCACACGGTGTACCATCTTCTGGGTTTCTCATGCATGTTTTTGATGTAGGAAGATGCCCTTGAACCTGGAGATTTGGGACCCATGCGATGGGTACCATGCAGTATTACTTTAAAGGGTCTGCGTTTGCTCACCCAACCTCACCAAACCTCTCAGCCCCAAGAGTGTCCACCCTTATGTCTCATCCAGCTGTGGGTCTAGATATGGTCAATCCAGGTTGCATCACAGCCCCTGAACGCATTGTGTAAGAATTTCTCTCTCTTTCACTGTCTTTGTTTCATGGGTTTTTCAAAGTAATTTATTTTTATAATGGGGTTTAGCTGCTTTTCACTGCTGTGTTTATGCCGCTTTACACCCACTTGACACACTAACAGAGAGATATCAATACATAGGTTTTAAGATTATTACTAGTCAGATATATTCTTGTGCGGTGAATAGGGCGTGTTGAGTCCAGTTCTCTGAGCAAGGAGTAGGTCTTGTCTATTACATATTGGGTTTATGGAACGGTATCTGAGCTAATTTGAAACCCTTGTTTTATGTATCACCCCACCTCACCTTTCCCGTTAATCAGCCATAGTGTGTTTTCTGCATGTGTGACTCTGTTCTGTTTTGTAATTCAGTTCAAGTGTAACGGTTTTTACATTCCCTCTATAAGTGATACCTTATGAGAAGTGTCCTTTTCTGTGTGACTTATTTCACTTAGAATCGTCGTACCTAAATCCACTCATCATGCTGCTATTAGCCTTATGACATTGATTTCATGGCTGAGTGATATTCCATTGTACATAAGGACCACAACTTCTTTATCCATTTTTCTCTTTCCTGGGATATTGAAGGTGGAATGAAGTGGAGGTCCTTGTCAACAGAGCAGCCCTAAACTTTGGGGTGCTTGTGTCTTGCTGATTTTTCATTTTCCCAATTTATACCCCCATGAGTGGAAGTGCCCTATGCTCTCTAAGCTGTGTTTTTTAGATGTTTCAGGACACACCGTACACTTCTCCAGAGTGGCTGTTGGCAATTTACATCCCGCCCATCAGTGTAGCAAGGCTCCCATTTCTCCATGGCCTGTCCTGCATTTCTGGTTTTGAGACTTTTTTCAGCATGGCCCTTTTGACCGATGGGTAGCGAGTCTTCTTTGTAGCCCTGATTTGCCTTTCCAGGTTGCTTGGTTGGCCAAAAAGGGCGTATGCGTTTTTTCCTGAATATATTCAGGAAAAAACGCATACGCCCTTTTTGGCCAAGGGCATCATTGTCAACGTTTTGCCGCTTTTCATGTGCTTTAAAGGCGATTCGAATCTACCTCCTGAAATCTGTTTCCTGCATTTCTGCCTTGATTTCAAATCCTCTTCTTTGCCGTCCCTCAATATATTTGTGGACGAAAGTTATCATTTATAACTCTGCAGGTTTGTGAATTGCAGTGCCCTGAAGCTCCATTTTACAACTCGCTTTTTTGGGAGCTGGCCGCAAAAGCGCAGGATGGCTTCAGGCCCTGTTCTGGTTCCAGGGGGGAGGATGAGCCTGTGGTTAATTCTTCTTCCTGATGGGAAAATAGAGTGACCTGTGCCTGTCCCAACAACAAGAGCTAGTCTCTCACTGGTTCCCCGTCTACCCGTTCATCCTCAGGACAAATTGCAACCTGTATGGAACAGGAGGTTAAAGGTGCTGATGCTCCAAGTAGGGAGATTCCTAGGAAAGTCGCTGGAATGGCGACCCCGGGCACAAGGAGAAGAGAAATGAGGTGCGTTCTAGAAACCTTTCCCCATCACATGGTGTACCATCTTTTTTGTTTTCTCATGCATGTTTTCGATGTAGGAAGATGCCCTTGAACCTGGAGATTTGGGACCCATGCGATGGTTACCACGCAGTATTACTTTAAAGGGTCTGCGTTTGCTCACCCAACCTCACCAAACCTCTCAGCCCCAAGAGTGTCCACCCTTATGTCTCATCCAGCTGTGGGTCTAGAAATGGTCAATCCAGGTTGCATCACATCCCCTGAACGCATTGTGTAAGAATTTCTCTCTCTTTCACTGTCTTTGTTTCATGGGTTTGTAAAAGTAATTTATTTTTATAATGGGTTTAGCTGCTTTTCACTGCTGTGTTTATGCCGCTTTACACCCACTTGACACACTAACAGAGAGATATCAATACATAGGTTTTAAGATTATTACTAGTCAGATATATTCTTGTGCGGTGAATAGGGCGTGTTGAGTCCAGTTCTCTGAGCAAGGAGTAGGTCTTGTCTATTACATATTGGGTTTATGGAACGGTATCTGAGCTAATTTGAAACCCTTGTTTGATGTATCACCCCACCTCACCCTTCCCGTTAAGCAGCCATAGTGTGTTTTCTGCATGTGTGACTCTGTTCTGTTTTGTAATTCAGTTCAAGTGTAACGGTTTTTACAGTCCCTCTATAAGTGATACCTTATGAGAAGTGTCCTTTTCTGTGTGACTTATTTCCCTTAGAATCGTCGTACCTAAATCCACTCATCATGCTGCTACTAGCCTTATGACATTGATTTCATGGCTGAGTGATATTCCATTGTACATAAGGACCACAACTTCTTTATCCATTTTTCTCTTTCCTGGGATATTGAAGGTGGAATGAAGTGGAGGTCCTTGTCAACAGAGCAGCCCTAAACTTTGGGGTGCTTGTGTCTTGCTGATTTTTCATTTTCCCAATTTATACCCCCATGAGTGGAAGTGCCCTATGCTCTCTAAGCTGTGTTGTTTAGATGTTTCAAGACACACCGTACACTTCTCCAGAGTGGCTGTTTGCAATTTACATCCCGCCCATCAGTGTAGCAAGGCTCCCATTTCTCCATGGCCTGTCCTGCATTTCTGGTTTTGAGACTTTTTTCAGCATGGCCCTTTTGACCGATGGGTAGCGAGTCTTCTTTGTAGCCCTGATTTGCCTTTCCAGGTTGCTTGGTTGGCCAAAAAGGGCGTATGCGTTTTTTCCTGAATATATTCAGGAAAAAACGCATACGCCCTTTTTGGCCAAGGGCATCATTGTCAACGTTTTGCCGCTTTTCATGTGCTTTAAAGGCGATTCGAATCTACCTCCTGAAATCTGTTTCCTGCAATTCTGCCTTGATTTCAAATCCTCTTCTTTGCCTTCCCTCAATATATTTGTGGACGAGAGTTATCATTTATAACTCTGCAGGTTTGGGAATTGCAGTGCCCTGAAGCTCCATTTTACAACTCGCTTTTTTGGGAGCTGGCCGCGAAAGCGCAGGATGGCTTCAGGCCCTGTTCTGGTTCCGGGGGGGAGGATGAGCCTGTGGTTAATTCTTCTTCCTGATGGGAAAATAGAGTGACCTGTGCCTGTCCCAACACCAAGAGCTAGTCTCTCACTGGTTCCCCGTCTACCCGTTCATCCTCAGGACAAATTGCAACCTGTACGGAACAGGAGGTTAAAGGTGCTGATGCTCCAAGTAGGGAGATTGTTAGTAAAGCGGCTGGAATGGCGAACCCGGGCACAAGGAGAAGAGAAATGAGGTGCGTTTTAGAAACCTTTCCCCATCACATGGTGTACCATCTTTTTGTTTTCTCATGCATGTTTTCGATGTAGGAAGATGCCCTTGAACCTGGAGATTTGGGACCCATGCGATGGGTACCACGCAGTATTACTTTAAAGGGTCTGCGTTTGCTCACCCAACCTCACCAAACCTCTCAGCCCCAAGAGTGTCCACCCTTATGTCTCATCCAGCTGTGGGTCTAGATATGGTCAATCCAGGTTGCATCACAGCCCCTGAACGCATTGTGTAAGAATTTCTCTCTCTTTCACTGTCTTTGTTTCATGGGTTTTTCAAAGTAATTTATTTTTGTAATGGGGTTTAGCTGCTTTTCACTGCTGTGTTTATGCCGCTTTACACCCACTTGACACACTAACAGAGAGATATCAATACATAGGTTTTAAGATTATTACTAGTCAGATATATTCTTGTGCGGTGAATAGGGCGTGTTGAGTCCAGTTCTCTGAGCAAGGAGTAGGTCTTGTCTATTACATATTGGGTTTATGGAACGGTATCTGAGCTAATTTGAAACCCTTGTTTGATGTATCACCCCACCTCACCCTTCCCGTTAAGCAGCCATAGTGTGTTTTCTGCATGTGTGACTCTGTTCTGTTTTGTAATTCAGTTCAAGTGTAACGGTTTTTACAGTCCCTCTATAAGTGATACCTTATGAGAAGTGTCCTTTTCTGTGTGACTTATGTCACTTAGAATCGTCGTACCTAAATCCACTCATCATGCTGCTACTAGCCTTATGACATTGATTTCATGGCTGAGTGATATTCCATTGTACATAAGGACCACAACTTCTTTATCCATTTTTCTCTTTCCTGGGATATTGAAGGTGGAATGAAGTGGAGGTCCTTGTCAACAGAGCAGCCCTAAACTTTCGGGTGCTTGTGTCTTGCTGATTTTTCATTTTCCCAATTTATACCCCCATGAGTGGAAGTGCCCTAAGCTCTCTAAGCTGTGTTTTTTAGATGTTTCAGGACACACCGTACACTTCTCCAGAGTGGCTGTTGGCAATTTACATCCCGCCCATCAGTGTAGCAAGGCTCCCATTTCTCCATGGCCTGTCCTGCATTTCTGGTTTTGAGACTTTTTTCAGCATGGCCCTTTTGACCGATGGGTAGCGAGTCTTCTTTGTAGCCCTGATTTGCCTTTCCAGGTTGCTTGGTTGGCCAAAAAGGGCGTATGCGTTTTTTCCTGAATATATTCAGGAAAAAACGCATACGCCCTTTTTGGCCAAGGGCATCATTGTCAACGTTTTGCCGCTTTTCATGTGCTTTAAAGGCGATTCGAATCTACCTCCTGAAATCTGTTTCCTGCAATTCTGCCTTGATTTCAAATCCTCTTCTTTGCCTTCCCTCAATATATTTGTGGACGAGAGTTATCATTTATAACTCTGCAGGTTTGGGAATTGCAGTGCCCTGAAGCTCCATTTTACAACTCGCTTTTTTGGGAGCTGGCCGCAAAAGCGCAGGATGGCTTCAGGCCCTGTTCTGGTTCCGGGGGGGAGGATGAGCCTGTGGTTAATTCTTCTTCCTGATGGGAAAATAGAGTGACCTGTGCCTGTCCCAACACCAAGAGCTAGTCTCTCACTGGTTCCCCGTCTACCCGTTCATCCTCAGGACAAATTGCAACCTGTACGGAACAGGAGGTTAAAGGTGCTGATGCTCCAAGTAGGGAGATTGTTAGTAAAGCGGCTGGAATGGCGAACCCGGGCACAAGGAGAAGAGAAATGAGGTGCGTTTTAGAAACCTTTCCCCATCACATGGTGTACCATCTTTTTGTTTTCTCATGCATGTTTTCGATGTAGGAAGATGCCCTTGAACCTGGAGATTTGGGACCCATGCGATGGGTACCACGCAGTATTACTTTAAAGGGTCTGCATTTGCTCACCCAACCTCACCAAACCTCTCAGCCCCAAGAGTGTCCACCCTTATGTCTCATCCAGCTGTGGGTCTAGATATGGTCAATCCAGGTTGCATCACAGCCTCTGAACGCATTGTGTAAGAATTTCTCTCTCTTTCACTGTCTTTGTTTCATGGGTTTTTCAAAGTAATTTATTTTTATACTGGGGTTTAGCTGCTTTTCACTGCTGTGTTTATGCCGCTTTACACCCACTTGACACACTAACAGAGAGATATAAATACATAGGTTTTAAGATTATTACTAGTCAGATATATTCTTGTGCGGTGAATAGGGCGTGTTGAGTCCAGTTCTCTGAGCAAGGAGTAGGTCTTGTCTATTACATATTGGGTTTATGGAACGGTATCTGAGCTAATTTGAAACCCTTGTTTGATGTATCACCCCACCTCACCCTTCCCGTTAAGCAGCCATAGTGTGTTTTCTGCATGTGTGACTCTGTTCTGTTTTGTAATTCAGTTCAAGTGTAACGGTTTTTACAGTCCCTCTATAAGTGATACCTTATGAGAAGTGTCCTTTTCTGTGTGACTTATGTCACTTAGAATCGTCGTACCTAAATCCACTCATCATGCTGCTACTAGCCTTATGACATTGATTTCATGGCTGAGTGATATTCCATTGTACATAAGGACCACAACTTCTTTATCCATTTTTCTCTTTCCTGGGATATTGAAGGTGGAATGAAGTGGAGGTCCTTGTCAACAGAGCAGCCCTAAACTTTCGGGTGCTTGTGTCTTGCTGATTTTTCATTTTCCCAATTTATACCCCCATGAGTGGAAGTGCCCTAAGCTCTCTAAGCTGTGTTTTTTAGATGTTTCAGGACACACCGTACACTTCTCCAGAGTGGCTGTTGGCAATTTACATCCCGCCCATCAGTGTAGCAAGGCTCCCATTTCTCCATGGCCTGTCCTGCATTTCTGGTTTTGAGACTTTTTTCAGCATGGCCCTTTTGACCGATGGGTAGCGAGTCTTCTTTGTAGCCCTGATTTGCCTTTCCAGGTTGCTTGGTTGGCCAAAAAGGGCGTATGCGTTTTTTCCTGAATATATTCAGGAAAAAACGCATACGCCCTTTTTGGCCAAGGGCATCATTGTCAACGTTTTGCCGCTTTTCATGTGCTTTAAAGGCGATTCGAATCTACCTCCTGAAATCTGTTTCCTGCAATTCTGCCTTGATTTCAAATCCTCTTCTTTGCCTTCCCTCAATATATTTGTGGGCGAGAGTTATCATTTATAACTCTGCAGGTTTGGGAATTGCAGTGCCCTGAAGCTCCATTTTACAACTCGCTTTTTTGGGAGCTGGCCGCAAAAGCGCAGGATGGCTTCAGGCCCTGTTCTGGTTCCGGGGGGGAGGATGAGCCTGTGGTTAATTCTTCTTCCTGATGGGAAAATAGAGTGACCTGTGCCTGTCCCAACACCAAGAGCTAGTCTCTCACTGGTTCCCCGTCTACCCGTTCATCCTCAGGACAAATTGCAACCTGTACGGAACAGGAGGTTAAAGGTGCTGATGCTCCAAGTAGGGAGATTGTTAGTAAAGCGGCTGGAATGGCGAACCCGGGCACAAGGAGAAGAGAAATGAGGTGCGTTTTAGAAACCTTTCCCCATCACATGGTGTACCATCTTTTTGTTTTCTCATGCATGTTTTCGATGTAGGAAGATGCCCTTGAACCTGGAGATTTGGGACCCATGCGATGGGTACCACGCAGTATTACTTTAAAGGGTCTGCGTTTGCTCACCCAACCTCACCAAACCTCTCAGCCCCAAGAGTGTCCACCCTTATGTCTCATCCAGCTGTGGGTCTAGATATGGTCAATCCAGGTTGCATCACAGCCCCTGAACGCATTGTGTAAGAATTTCTCTCTCTTTCACTGTCTTTGTTTCATGGGTTTTTCAAAGTAATTTATTTTTATAATGGGGTTTAGCTGCTTTTCACTGCTGTGTTTATGCCGCTTTACACCCACTTGACACACTAACAGAGAGATATCAATACATAGGTTTTAAGATTATTACTAGTCAGATATATTCTTGTGTGGTGAATAGGACGTGTTGAGTCCAGTTCTCTGAGCAAGGAGTAGGTCTTGTCTATTACATATTGGGTTTATGGAACGGTATCTGAGCTAATTTGAAACCCTTGTTTTATGTATCACCCCACCTCACCTTTCCCGTTAAGCAGCCATAGTGTGTTTTCTGCATGTGTGACTCTGTTCTGTTTTGTAATTCAGTTCAAGTGTAACGGTTTTTACAGTCCCTCTATAAGTGATACCTTATGAGAAGTGTCCTTTTCTGTGTGACTTATTTCACTTAGAATCGTCGTACCTAAATCCACTCATCATGCTGCTACTAGCCTTATGACATTGATTTCATGGCTGAGTGATATTCCATTGTACATAAGGACCACAACTTCTTTATCCATTTTTCTCTTTCCTGGGATATTGAAGGTGGAATGAAGTGGAGGTCCTTGTCAACAGAGCAGCCCTAAACTTTGGGGTGCTTGTGTCTTGCTAATTTTTCATTTTCCCAATTTATACCCCCATGAGTGGAAGTGCCCTATGCTCTCTAAGCTGTGTTTTTTAGATGTTTCAGGACACACCGTACACTTCTCCAGAGTGGCTGTTGGCAATTTACATCCCACCCATCAGTGTAGCAAGGCTCCCATTTCTCCATGGCCTGTCCTGCATTTCTGGTTTTGAGACTTTTTTCAGCATGGCCCTTTTGACCGATGGGTAGCGAGTCTTCTTTGTAGCCCTGATTTGCCTTTCCAGGTTGCTTGGTTGGCCAAAAAGGGCGTATGCGTTTTTTCCTGAATATATTCAGGAAAAAACGCATACGCCCTTTTTGGCCAAGGGCATCATTGTCAACGTTTTGCCGCTTTTCATGTGCTTTAAAGGCGATTCGAATCTACCTCCTGAAATCTGTTTCCTGCATTTCTGCCTTGATTTCAAATCCTCTTCTTTGCCTTCCCTCAATATATTTGTGGACGAGAGTTATCATTTATAACTCTGCAGGTTTGGGAATTGCAGTGCCCTGAAGCTCCATTTTACAACTCGCTTTTTTGGGAGCTGGCCGCAAAAGCGCAGGATGGCTTCAGGCCCTGTTCTGGTTCCGGGGGGGAGGATGAGCCTGTGGTTAATTCTTCTTCCTGATGGGAAAATAGAGTGACCTGTGCCTGTCCCAACACCAAGAGCTAGTCTCTCACTGGTTCCCCGTCTACCCGTTCATCCTCAGGACAAATTGCAACCTGTACGGAACAGGAGGTTAAAGGTGCTGATGCTCCAAGTAGGGAGATTGTTAGTAAAGCGGCTGGAATGGCGAACCCGGGCACAAGGAGAAGAGAAATGAGGTGCGTTTTAGAAACCTTTCCCCATCACATGGTGTACCATCTTTTTGTTTTCTCATGCATGTTTTCGATGTAGGAAGATGCCCTTGAACCTGGAGATTTGGGACCCATGCGATGGGTACCACGCAGTATTACTTTAAAGGGTCTGCGTTTGCTCACCCAACCTCACCAAACCTCTCAGCCCCAAGAGTGTCCACCCTTATGTCTCATCCAGCTGTGGGTCTAGAAATGGTCAATCCAGGTTGCATCACATCCCCTGAACGCATTGTGTAAGAATTTCTCTCTCTTTCACTGTCTTTGTTTCATGGGTTTGTAAAAGTAATTTATTTTTATAATGGGTTTAGCTGCTTTTCACTGCTGTGTTTATGCCGCTTTACACCCACTTGACACACTAACAGAGAGATATCAATACATAGGTTTTAAGATTATTACTAGTCAGATATATTCTTGTGCGGTGAATAGGGCGTGTTGAGTCCAGTTCTCTGAGCAAGGAGTAGGTCTTGTCTATTACATATTGGGTTTATGGAACGGTATCTGAGCTAATTTGAAACCCTTGTTTTATGTATCACCCCACCTCACCCTTCCCGTTAAGCAGCCATAGTGTGTTTTCTGCATGTGTGACTCTGTTCTGTTTTGTAATTCAGTTCAAGTGTAACGGTTTTTACAGTCCCTCTATAAGTGATACCTTATGAGAAGTGTCCTTTTCTGTGTGACTTATTTCCCTTAGAATCGTCGTACCTAAATCCACTCATCATGCTGCTACTAGCCTTATGACATTGATTTCATGGCTGAGTGATATTCCATTGTACATAAGGACCACAACTTCTTTATCCATTTTTCTCTTTCCTGGGATATTGAAGGTGGAATGAAGTGGAGGTCCTTGTCAACAGAGCAGCCCTAAACTTTGGGGTGCTTGTGTCTTGCTGATTTTTCATTTTCCCAATTTATACCCCCATGAGTGGAAGTGCCCTATGCTCTCTAAGCTGTGTTGTTTAGATGTTTCAAGACACACCGTACACTTCTCCAGAGTGGCTGTTTGCAATTTACATCCCGCCCATCAGTGTAGCAAGGCTCCCATTTCTCCATGGCCTGTCCTGCATTTCTGGTTTTGAGACTTTTTTCAGCATGGCCCTTTTGACCGATGGGTAGCGAGTCTTCTTTGTAGCCCTGATTTGCCTTTCCAGGTTGCTTGGTTGGCCAAAAAGGGCGTATGCGTTTTTTCCTGAATATATTCAGGAAAAAACGCATACGCCCTTTTTGGCCAAGGGCATCATTGTCAACGTTTTGCCGCTTTTCATGTGCTTTAAAGGCGATTCGAATCTACCTCCTGAAATCTGTTTCCTGCAATTCTGCCTTGATTTCAAATCCTCTTCTTTGCCTTCCCTCAATATATTTGTGGACGAGAGTTATCATTTATAACTCTGCAGGTTTGGGAATTGCAGTGCCCTGAAGCTCCATTTTACAACTCGCTTTTTTGGGAGCTGGCCGCAAAAGCGCAGGATGGCTTCAGGCCCTGTTCTGGTTCCGGGGGGGAGGATGAGCCTGTGGTTAATTCTTCTTCCTGATGGGAAAATAGAGTGACCTGTGCCTGTCCCAACACCAAGAGCTAGTCTCTCACTGGTTCCCCGTCTACCCGTTCATCCTCAGGACAAATTGCAACCTGTACGGAACAGGAGGTTAAAGGTGCTGATGCTCCAAGTAGGGAGATTGTTAGTAAAGCGGATGGAATGGCGAACCCGGGCACAAGGAGAAGAGAAATGAGGTGCGTTTTAGAAACCTTTCCCCATCACATGGTGTACCATCTTTTTGTTTTCTCATGCATGTTTTCGATGTAGGAAGATGCCCTTGAACCTGGAGATTTGGGACCCATGCGATGGGTACCACGCAGTATTACTTTAAAGGGTCTGCATTTGCTCACCCAACCTCACCAAACCTCTCAGCCCCAAGAGTGTCCACCCTTATGTCTCATCCAGCTGTGAGTCTAGATATGGTCAATCCAGGTTGCATCACAGCCTCTGAACGCATTGTGTAAGAATTTCTCTCTCTTTCACTGTCTTTGTTTCATGGGTTTTTCAAAGTAATTTATTTTTATAATGGGGTTTAGCTGCTTTTCACTGCTGTGTTTATGCCGCTTTACACCCACTTGACACACTAACAGAGAGATATCAATACATAGGTTTTAAGATTATTACTAGTCAGATATATTCTTGTGTGGTGAATAGGGCGTGTTGAGTCCAGTTCTCTGAGCAAGGAGTAGGTCTTGTCTATTACATATTGGGTTTATGGAACGGTATCTGAGCTAATTTGAAACCCTTGTTTCATGTATCACCCCACCTCACCTTTCCCGTTAAGCAGCCATAGTGTGTTTTCTGCATGTGTGACTCTGTTCTGTTTTGTAATTCAGTTCAAGTGTAACGGTTTTTACAGTCCCTCTATAAGTGATACCTTATGAGAAGTGTCCTTTTCTGTGTGACTTATTTCACTTAGAATCGTCGTACCTAAATCCACTCATCATGCTGCTACTAGCCTTATGACATTGATTTCATGGCTGAGTGATATTCCATTGTACATAAGGACCACAACTTCTTTATCCATTTTTCTCTTTCCTGGGATATTGAAGGTGGAATGAAGTGGAGGTCCTTGTCAACAGAGCAGCCCTAAACTTTGGGGTGCTTGTGTCTTGCTAATTTTTCATTTTCCCAATTTATACCCCCATGAGTGGAAGTGCCCTATGCTCTCTAAGCTGTGTTTTTTAGATGTTTCAGGACACACCGTACACTTCTCCAGAGTGGCTGTTGGCAATTTACATCCCGCCCATCAGTGTAGCAAGGCTCCCATTTCTCCATGGCCTGTCCTGCATTTCTGGTTTTGAGACTTTTTTCAGCATGGCCCTTTTGACCGATGGGTAGCGAGTCTTCTTTGTAGCCCTGATTTGCCTTTCCAGGTTGCTTGGTTGGCCAAAAAGGGCGTATGCGTTTTTTCCTGAATATATTCAGGAAAAAACGCATACGCCCTTTTTGGCCAAGGGCATCATTGTCAACGTTTTGCCGCTTTTCATGTGCTTTAAAGGCGATTCGAATCTACCTCCTGAAATCTGTTTCCTGCATTTCTGCCTTGATTTCAAATCCTCTTCTTTGCCTTCCCTCAATATATTTGTGGACGAGAGTTATCATTTATAACTCTGCAGGTTTGGGAATTGCAGTGCCCTGAAGCTCCATTTTACAACTCGCTTTTTTGGGAGCTGGCCGCAAAAGCGCAGGATGGCTTCAGGCCCTGTTCTGGTTCCGGGGGGGAGGATGAGCCTGTGGTTAATTCTTCTTCCTGATGGGTAAATAGAGTGACCTGTGCCTGTCCCAACACCAAGAGCTAGTCTCTCACTGGTTCCCCGTCTACCCGTTCATCCTCAGGACAAATTGCAACCTGTACGGAACAGGAGGTTAAAGGTGCTGATGCTCCAAGTAGGGAGATTGTTAGTAAAGCGGCTGGAATGGCAAACCCGGGCACAAGGAGAAGAGAAATGAGGTGC
The DNA here is from genome assembly GCF_965194805.1 of Balaenoptera borealis. Lineage (NCBI taxonomy): Eukaryota > Metazoa > Chordata > Mammalia > Artiodactyla > Balaenopteridae > Balaenoptera > Balaenoptera borealis. The sequence goes on from NW_028123973.1 coordinate 116,415, forward strand.
GTTTTAGAAACCTTTCCCCATCACATGGTGTACCATCATTTTGTTTTCTCATGCATGTTTTCGATGTAGGAAGATGCCCTTGAACCTGGAGATTTGGGACCCATGCGATGGGTACCACGCAGTATTACTTTAAAGGGTCTGCGTTTGCTCACCCAACCTCACCAAACCTCTCAGCCCCAAGAGTGTCCACCCTTATGTCTCATCCAGCTGTGGGTCTAGAAATGGTCAATCCAGGTTGCATCACATCCCCTGAACGCATTGTGTAAGAATTTCTCTCTCTTTCACTGTCTTTGTTTCATGGGTTTGTAAAAGTAATTTATTTTTATAATGGGTTTAGCTGCTTTTCACTGCTGTGTTTATGCCGCTTTACACCCACTTGACACACTAACAGAGAGATATCAATACATAGGTTTTAAGATTATTACTAGTCAGATATATTCTTGTGCGGTGAATAGGGCGTGTTGAGTCCAGTTCTCTGAGCAAGGAGTAGGTCTTGTCTATTACATATTGGGTTTATGGAACGGTATCTGAGCTAATTTGAAACCCTTGTTTTATGTATCACCCCACCTCACCCTTCCCGTTAAGCAGCCATAGTGTGTTTTCTGCATGTGTGACTCTGTTCTGTTTTGTAATTCAGTTCAAGTGTAACGGTTTTTACAGTCCCTCTATAAGTGATACCTTATGAGAAGTGTCCTTTTCTGTGTGACTTATTTCCCTTAGAATCGTCGTACCTAAATCCACTCATCATGCTGCTACTAGCCTTATGACATTGATTTCATGGCTGAGTGATATTCCATTGTACATAAGGACCACAACTTCTTTATCCATTTTTCTCTTTCCTGGGATATTGAAGGTGGAATGAAGTGGAGGTCCTTGTCAACAGAGCAGCCCTAAACTTTGGGGTGCTTGTGTCTTGCTGATTTTTCATTTTCCCAATTTATACCCCCATGAGTGGAAGTGCCCTATGCTCTCTAAGCTGTGTTGTTTAGATGTTTCAAGACACACCGTACACTTCTCCAGAGTGGCTGTTTGCAATTTACATCCCGCCCATCAGTGTAGCAAGGCTCCCATTTCTCCATGGCCTGTCCTGCATTTCTGGTTTTGAGACTTTTTTCAGCATGGCCCTTTTGACCGATGGGTAGCGAGTCTTCTTTGTAGCCCTGATTTGCCTTTCCAGGTTGCTTGGTTGGCCAAAAAGGGCGTATGCGTTTTTTCCTGAATATATTCAGGAAAAAACGCATACGCCCTTTTTGGCCAAGGGCATCATTGTCAACGTTTTGCCGCTTTTCATGTGCTTTAAAGGCGATTCGAATCTACCTCCTGAAATCTGTTTCCTGCAATTCTGCCTTGATTTCAAATCCTCTTCTTTGCCTTCCCTCAATATATTTGTGGACGAGAGTTATCATTTATAACTCTGCAGGTTTGGGAATTGCAGTGCCCTGAAGCTCCATTTTACAACTCGCTTTTTTGGGAGCTGGCCGCAAAAGCGCAGGATGGCTTCAGGCCCTGTTCTGGTTCCGGGGGGGAGGATGAGCCTGTGGTTAATTCTTCTTCCTGATGGGAAAATAGAGTGACCTGTGCCTGTCCCAACACCAAGAGCTAGTCTCTCACTGGTTCCCCGTCTACCCGTTCATCCTCAGGACAAATTGCAACCTGTACGGAACAGGAGGTTAAAGGTGCTGATGCTCCAAGTAGGGAGATTGTTAGTAAAGCGGATGGAATGGCGAACCCGGGCACAAGGAGAAGAGAAATGAGGTGCGTTTTAGAAACCTTTCCCCATCACATGGTGTACCATCTTTTTGTTTTCTCATGCATGTTTTCGATGTAGGAAGATGCCCTTGAACCTGGAGATTTGGGACCCATGCGATGGGTACCACGCAGTATTACTTTAAAGGGTCTGCGTTTGCTCACCCAACCTCACCAAACCTCTCAGCCCCAAGAGTGTCCACCCTTATGTCTCATCCAGCTGTGGGTCTAGATATGGTCAATCCAGGTTGCATCACAGCCTCTGAACGCATTGTGTAAGAATTTCTCTCTCTTTCACTGTCTTTGTTTCATGGGTTTTTCAAAGTAATTTATTTTTATAATGGGGTTTAGCTGCTTTTCACTGCTGTGTTTATGCCGCTTTACACCCACTTGACACACTAACAGAGAGATATCAATACATAGGTTTTAAGATTATTACTAGTCAGATATATTCTTGTGCGGTGAATAGGGCGTGTTGAGTCCAGTTCTCTGAGCAAGGAGTAGGTCTTGTCTATTACATATTGGGTTTATGGAACGGTATCTGAGCTAATTTGAAACCCTTGTTTGATGTATCACCCCACCTCACCTTTCCCGTTAAGCAGCCATAGTGTGTTTTCTGCATGTGTGACTCTGTTCTGTTTTGTAATTCAGTTCAAGTGTAACGGTTTTTACAGTCCCTCTATAAGTGATACCTTATGAGAAGTGTCCTTTTCTGTGTGACTTATTTCACTTAGAATCGTCGTACCTAAATCCACTCATCATGCTGCTACTAGCCTTATGACATTGATTTCATGGCTGAGTGATATTCCATTGTACATAAGGACCACAACTTCTTTATCCATTTTTCTCTTTCCTGGGATATTGAAGGTGGAATGAAGTGGAGGTCCTTGTCAACAGAGCAGCCCTAAACTTTGGGGTGCTTGTGTCTTGCTAATTTTTCATTTTCCCAATTTATACCCCCATGAGTGGAAGTGCCCTATGCTCTCTAAGCTGTGTTTTTTAGATGTTTCAGGACACACCGTACACTTCTCCAGAGTGGCTGTTGGCAATTTACATCCCGCCCATCAGTGTAGCAAGGCTCCCATTTCTCCATGGCCTGTCCTGCATTTCTGGTTTTGAGACTTTTTTCAGCATGGCCCTTTTGACCGATGGGTAGCGAGTCTTCTTTGTAGCCCTGATTTGCCTTTCCAGGTTGCTTGGTTGGCCAAAAAGGGCGTATGCGTTTTTTCCTGAATATATTCAGGAAAAAACGCATACGCCCTTTTTGGCCAAGGGCATCATTGTCAACGTTTTGCCGCTTTTCATGTGCTTTAAAGGCGATTCGAATCTACCTCCTGAAATCTGTTTCCTGCATTTCTGCCTTGATTTCAAATCCTCTTCTTTGCCTTCCCTCAATATATTTGTGGACGAGAGTTATCATTTATAACTCTGCAGGTTTGGGAATTGCAGTGCCCTGAAGCTCCATTTTACAACTCGCTTTTTTGGGAGCTGGCCGCAAAAGCGCAGGATGGCTTCAGGCCCTGTTCTGGTTCCGGGGGGGAGGATGAGCCTGTGGTTAATTCTTCTTCCTGATGGGTAAATAGAGTGACCTGTGCCTGTCCCAACACCACGAGCTAGTCTCTCACTGGTTCCCCGTCTACCCGTTCATCCTCAGGACAAATTGCAACCTGTACGGAACAGGAGGTTAAAGGTGCTGATGCTCCAAGTAGGGAGATTGTTAGTAAAGCGGCTGGAATGGCGAACCCGGGCACAAGGAGAAGAGAAATGAGGTGCGTTTTAGAAACCTTTCCCCATCACATGGTGTACCATCTTTTTGTTTTCTCATGCATGTTTTCGATGTAGGAAGATGCCCTTGAACCTGGAGATTTGGGACCCATGCGATGGGTACCACGCAGTATTACTTTAAAGGGTCTGCGTTTGCTCACCCAACCTCACCAAACCTCTCAGCCCCAAGAGTGTCCACCCTTATGTCTCATCCAGCTGTGGGTCTAGATATGGTCAATCCAGGTTGCATCACAGCCCCTGAACGCATTGTGTAAGAATTTCTCTCTCTTTCACTGTCTTTGTTTCATGGGTTTTTCAAAGTAATTTATTTTTATAATGGGGTTTAGCTGCTTTTCACTGCTGTGTTTATGCCGCTTTACACCCACTTGACACACTAACAGAGAGATATCAATACATAGGTTTTAAGATTATTACTAGTCAGATATATTCTTGTGCGGTGAATAGGGCGTGTTGAGTCCAGTTCTCTGAGCAAGGAGTAGGTCTTGTCTATTACATATTGGGTTTATGGAACGGTATCTGAGCTAATTTGAAACCCTTGTTTTATGTATCACCCCACCTTACCCTTCCCGTTAAGCAACCATAGTGTGTTTTCTGCATGTGTGACTCTGTTCTGTTTTGTAATTCAGTTCAAGTGTAACGGTTTTTACAGTCCCTCTATAAGTGATACCTTATGAGAAGTGTCCTTTTCTGTGTGACTTATGTCACTTAGAATCGTCGTACCTAAATCCACTCATCATGCTGCTACTAGCCTTATGACATTGATTTCATGGCTGAGTGATATTCCATTGTACATAAGGACCACAACTTCTTTATCCATTTTTCTCTTTCCTGGGATATTGAAGGTGGAATGAAGTGGAGGTCCTTGTCAACAGAGCAGCCCTAAACTTTCGGGTGCTTGTGTCTTGCTGATTTTTCATTTTCCCAATTTATACCCCCATGAGTGGAAGTGCCCTATGCTCTCTAAGCTGTGTTTTTTAGATGTTTCAGGACACACCGTACACTTCTCCAGAGTGGCTGTTGGCAATTTACATCCCGCCCATCAGTGTAGCAAGGCTCCCATTTCTCCATGGCCTGTCCTGCATTTCTGGTTTTGAGACTTTTTTCAGCATGGCCCTTTTGACCGATGGGTAGCGAGTCTTCTTTGTAGCCCTGATTTGCCTTTCCAGGTTGCTTGGTTGGCCAAAAAGGGCGTATGCGTTTTTTCCTGAATATATTCAGGAAAAAACGCATACGCCCTTTTTGGCCAAGGGCATCATTGTCAACGTTTTGCCGCTTTTCATGTGCTTTAAAGGCGATTCGAATCTACCTCCTGAAATCTGTTTCCTGCAATTCTGCCTTGATTTCAAATCCTCTTCTTTGCCTTCCCTCAATATATTTGTGGACGAGAGTTATCATTTATAACTCTGCAGGTTTGGGAATTGCAGTGCCCTGAAGCTCCATTTTACAACTCGCTTTTTTGGGAGCTGGCCGCAAAAGCGCAGGATGGCTTCAGGCCCTGCTCTGGTTCCGGGGGGGAGGATGAGCCTGTGGTTAATTCTTCTTCCTGATGGGAAAATAGAGTGACCTGTGCCTGTCCCAACACCAAGAGCTAGTCTCTCACTGGTTCCCCGTCTACCCGTTCATCCTCAGGACAAATTGCAACCTGTACGGAACAGGAGGTTAAAGGTGCTGATGCTCCAAGTAGGGAGATTGTTAGTAAAGCGGATGGAATGGCAAACCCGGGCACAAGGAGAAGAGAAATGAGGTGCGTTTTAGAAACCTTTCCCCATCACATGGTGTACCATCTTTTTGTTTTCTCATGCATGTTTTCGATGTAGGAAGATGCCCTTGAACCTGGAGATTTGGGACCCATGCGATGGGTACCACGCAGTATTACTTTAAAGGGTCTGCGTTTGCTCACCCAACCTCACCAAACCTCTCAGCCCCAAGAGTGTCCACCCTTATGTCTCATCCAGCTGTGGGTCTAGATATGGTCAATCCAGGTTGCATCACAGCCCCTGAACGCATTGTGTAAGAATTTCTCTCTCTTTCACTGTCTTTGTTTCATGGGTTTTTCAAAGTAATTTATTTTTATACTGGGGTTTAGCTGCTTTTCACTGCTGTGTTTATGCCGCTTTACACCCACTTGACACACTAACAGAGAGATATCAATACATAGGTTTTAAGATTATTACTAGTCAGATATATTCTTGTGTGGTGAATAGGGCGTGTTGAGTCCAGTTCTCTGAGCAAGGAGTAGGTCTTGTCTATTACATATTGGGTTTATGGAACGGTATCTGAGCTAATTTGAAACCCTTGTTTGATGTATCACCCCACCTCACCTTTCCCGTTAAGCAGCCATACTGTGTTTTCTGCATGTGTGACTCTGTTCTGTTTTGTAATTCAGTTCAAGTGTAACGGTTTTTACAGTCCCTCTATAAGTGATACCTTATGAGAAGTGTCCTTTTCTGTGTGACTTATGTCACTTAGAATCGTCGTACCTAAATCCACTCATCATGCTGCTACTAGCCTTATGACATTGATTTCATGGCTGAGTGATATTCCATTGTACATAAGGACCACAACTTCTTTATCCATTTTTCTCTTTCCTGGGATATTGAAGGTGGAATGAAGTGGAGGTCCTGGTCAACAGAGCAGCCCTAAACTTTGGGGTGCTTGTGTCTTGCTGATTTTTCATTTTCCCAATTTATACCCCCATGAGTGGAAGTGCCCTATGCTCTCTAAGCTGTGTTTTTTAGATGTTTCAGGACACACCGTACACTTCTCCAGAGTGGCTGTTGGCAATTTACATCCCGCCCATCAGTGTAGCAAGGCTCCCATTTCTCCATGGCCTGTCCTGCATTTCTGGTTTTGAGACTTTTTTCAGCATGGCCCTTTTGACCGATGGGTAGCGAGTCTTCTTTGTAGCCCTGATTTGCCTTTCCAGGTTGCTTGGTTGGCCAAAAAGGGCGTATGCGTTTTTTCCTGAATATATTCAGGAAAAAACGCATACGCCCTTTTTGGCCAAGGGCATCATTGTCAACGTTTTGCCGCTTTTCATGTGCTTTAAAGGCGATTCGAATCTACCTCCTGAAATCTGTTTCCTGCAATTCTGCCTTGATTTCAAATCCTCTTCTTTGCCTTCCCTCAATATATTTGTGGACGAGAGTTATCATTTATAACTCTGCAGGTTTGGGAATTGCAGTGCCCTGAAGCTCCATTTTACAACTCGCTTTTTTGGGAGCTGGCCGCAAAAGCGCAGGATGGCTTCAGGCCCTGTTCTGGTTCCGGGGGGGAGGATGAGCCTGTGGTTAATTCTTCTTCCTGATGGGAAAATAGAGTGACCTGTGCCTGTCCCAACACCAAGAGCTAGTCTCTCACTGGTTCCCCGTCTACCCGTTCATCCTCAGGACAAATTGCAACCTGTACGGAACAGGAGGTTAAAGGTGCTGATGCTCCAAGTAGGGAGATTGTTAGTAAAGCGGATGGAATGGCAAACCCGGGCACAAGGAGAAGAGAAATGAGGTGCGTTTTAGAAACCTTTCCCCATCACATGGTGTACCATCATTTTGTTTTCTCATGCATGTTTTCGATGTAGGAAGATGCCCTTGAACCTGGAGATTTGGGACCCATGCGATGGGTACCACGCAGTATTACTTTAAAGGGTCTGCGTTTGCTCACCCAACCTCACCAAACCTCTCAGCCCCAAGAGTGTCCACCCTTATGTCTCATCCAGCTGTGGGTCTAGATATGGTCAATCCAGGTTGCATCACAGCCCCTGAACGCATTGTGTAAGAATTTCTCTCTCTTTCACTGTCTTTGTTTCATGGGTTTTTCAAAGTAATTTATTTTTATACTGGGGTTTAGCTGCTTTTCACTGCTGTGTTTATGCCGCTTTACACCCACTTGACACACTAACAGAGAGATATCAATACATAGGTTTTAAGATTATTACTAGTCAGATATATTCTTGTGTGGTGAATAGGGCGTGTTGAGTCCAGTTCTCTGAGCAAGGAGTAGGTCTTGTCTATTACATATTGGGTTTATGGAACGGTATCTGAGCTAATTTGAAACCCTTGTTTGATGTATCACCCCACCTCACCTTTCCCGTTAAGCAGCCATACTGTGTTTTCTGCATGTGTGACTCTGTTCTGTTTTGTAATTCAGTTCAAGTGTAACGGTTTTTACAGTCCCTCTATAAGTGATACCTTATGAGAAGTGTCCTTTTCTGTGTGACTTATTTCACTTAGAATCGTCGTACCTAAATCCACTCATCATGCTGCTACTAGCCTTATGACATTGATTTCATGGCTGAGTGATATTCCATTGTACATAAGGACCACAACTTCTTTATCCATTTTTCTCTTTCCTGGGATATTGAAGGTGGAATGAAGTGGAGGTCCTTGTCAACAGAGCAGCCCTAAACTTTGGGGTGCTTGTGTCTTGCTAATTTTTCATTTTCCCAATTTATACCCCCATGAGTGGAAGTGCCCTATGCTCTCTAAGCTGTGTTTTTTAGATGTTTCAGGACACACCGTACACTTCTCCAGAGTGGCTGTTGGCAATTTACATCCCGCCCATCAGTGTAGCAAGGCTCCCATTTCTCCATGGCCTGTCCTGCATTTCTGGTTTTGAGACTTTTTTCAGCATGGCCTTTTTGACCGATGGGTAGCGAGTCTTCTTTGTAGCCCTGATTTGCCTTTCCAGGTTGCTTGGTTGGCCAAAAAGGGCGTATGCGTTTTTTCCTGAATATATTCAGGAAAAAACGCATACGCCCTTTTTGGCCAAGGGCATCATTGTCAACGTTTTGCCGCTTTTCATGTGCTTTAAAGGCGATTCGAATCTACCTCCTGAAATCTGTGTCCTGCATTTCTGCCTTGATTTCAAATCCTTTTCTTTGCCTTCCCTCAATATATTTGTGGACGAGAGTTATCATTTATAACTCTGCAGGTTTGGGAATTGCAGTGCCCTGAAACTCCATTTTACAACTCGCTTTTTTGGGAGCTGGCCGCAAAAGCGCAGGATGGCTTCAGGCCCTGTTCTGGTTCCGGGGGGGAGGATGAGCCTGTGGTTAATTCTTCTTCCTGATGGGAAAATAGAGTGACCTGTGCCTCTCCCAACACCAAGAGCTAGTCTCTCACTGGTTCCCCGTCTACCCGTTCATCCTCAGGACAAATTGCAACCTGTACGGAACAGGAGGTTAAAGGTGCTGATGCTCCAAGTAGGGAGATTGTTAGTAAAGCGGATGGAATGGCGAACCCGGGCACAAGGAGAAGAGAAATGAGGTGCGTTTTAGAAACCTTTCCCCATCACATGGTGTACCATCTTTTTGTTTTCTCATGCATGTTTTCGATGTAGGAAGATGCCCTTGAACCTGGAGATTTGGGACCCATGCGATGGGTACCACGCAGTATTACTTTAAAGGGTCTGCGTTTGCTCACCCAACCTCACCAAACCTCTCAGCCCCAAGAGTGTCCACCCTTATGTCTCATCCAGCTGTGGGTCTAGATATGGTCAATCCAGGTTGCATCACAGCCCCTGAACGCATTGTGTAAGAATTTCTCTCTCTTTCACTGTCTTTGTTTCATGGGTTTTTCAAAGTAATTTATTTTTATAATGGGGTTTAGCTGCTTTTCACTGCTGTGTTTATGCCGCTTTACACCCACTTGACACACTAACAGAGAGATATCAATACATAGGTTTTAAGATTATTACTAGTCAGATATATTCTTGTGTGGTGAATAGGACGTGTTGAGTCCAGTTCTCTGAGCAAGGAGTAGGTCTTGTCTATTACATATTGGGTTTATGGAACGGTATCTGAGCTAATTTGAAACCCTTGTTTTATGTATCACCCCACCTCACCTTTCCCGTTAAGCAGCCATAGTGTGTTTTCTGCATGTGTGACTCTGTTCTGTTTTGTAATTCAGTTCAAGTGTAACGGTTTTTACAGTCCCTCTATAAGTGATACCTTATGAGAAGTGTCCTTTTCTGTGTGACTTATGTCACTTAGAATCGTCGTACCTAAATCCACTCATCATGCTGCTACTAGCCTTATGACATTGATTTCATGGCTGAGTGATATTCCATTGTACATAAGGACCACAACTTCTTTATCCATTTTTCTCTTTCCTGGGATATTGAAGGTGGAATGAAGTGGAGGTCCTTGTCAACAGAGCAGCCCTAAACTTTCGGGTGCTTGTGTCTTGCTGATTTTTCATTTTCCCAATTTATACCCCCATGAGTGGAAGTGCCCTATGCTCTCTAAGCTGTGTTTTTTAGATGTTTCAGGACACACCGTACACTTCTCCAGAGTGGCTGTTGGCAATTTACATCCCGCCCATCAGTGTAGCAAGGCTCCCATTTCTCCATGGCCTGTCCTGCATTTCTGGTTTTGAGACTTTTTTCAGCATGGCCCTTTTGACCGATGGGTAGCGAGTCTTCTTTGTAGCCCTGATTTGCCTTTCCAGGTTGCTTTGTTGGCCAAAAAGGGCGTATGCGTTTTTTCCTGAATATATTCAGGAAAAAACGCATACGCCCTTTTTGGCCAAGGGCATCATTGTCAACGTTTTGCCGCTTTTCATGTGCTTTAAAGGCGATTCGAATCTACCTCCTGAAATCTGTTTCCTGCAATTCTGCCTTGATTTCAAATCCTCTTCTTTGCCTTCCCTCAATATATTTGTGGACGAGAGTTATCATTTATAACTCTGCAGGTTTGGGAATTGCAGTGCCCTGAAGCTCCATTTTACAACTCGCTTTTTTGGGAGCTGGCCGCAAAAGCGCAGGATGGCTTCAGGCCCTGTTCTGGTTCCGGGGGGGAGGATGAGCCTGTGGTTAATTCTTCTTCCTGATGGGAAAATAGAGTGACCTGTGCCTGTCCCAACACCAAGAGCTAGTCTCTCACTGGTTCCCCGTCTACCCGTTCATCCTCAGGACAAATTGCAACCTGTACGGAACAGGAGGTTAAAGGTGCTGATGCTCCAAGTAGGGAGATTGTTAGTAAAGCGGATGGAATGGCAAACCCGGGCACAAGGAGAAGAGAAATGAGGTGCGTTTTAGAAACCTTTCCCCATCACATGGTGTACCATCATTTTGTTTTCTCATGCATGTTTTCGATGTAGGAAGATGCCCTTGAACCTGGAGATTTGGGACCCATGCGATGGGTACCACGCAGTATTACTTTAAAGGGTCTGCGTTTGCTCACCCAACCTCACCAAACCTCTCAGCCCCAAGAGTGTCCACCCTTATGTCTCATCCAGCTGTGGGTCTAGAAATGGTCAATCCAGGTTGCATCACATCCCCTGAACGCATTGTGTAAGAATTTCTCTCTCTTTCACTGTCTTTGTTTCATGGGTTTGTAAAAGTAATTTATTTGTATAATGGGTTTAGCTGCTTTTCACTGCTGTGTTTATGCCGCTTTACACCCACTTGACACACTAACAGAGAGATATCAATACATAGGTTTTAAGATTATTACTAGTCAGATATATTCTTGTGCGGTGAATAGGACGTGTTGAGTCCAGTTCTCTGAGCAAGGAGTAGGTCTTGTCTATTACATATTGGGTTTATGGAACGGTATCTGAGCTAATTTGAAACCCTTGTTTTATGTATCACCCCACCTCACCCTTCCCGTTAAGCAGCCATAGTGTGTTTTCTGCATGTGTGACTCTGTTCTGTTTTGTAATTCAGTTCAAGTGTAACGGTTTTTACAGTCCCTCTATAAGTGATACCTTATGAGAAGTGTCCTTTTCTGTGTGACTTATTTCCCTTAGAATCGTCGTACCTAAATCCACTCATCATGCTGCTACTAGCCTTATGACATTGATTTCATGGCTGAGTGATATTCCATTGTACATAAGGACCACAACTTCTTTATCCATTTTTCTCTTTCCTGGGATATTGAAGGTGGAATGAAGTGGAGGTCCTTGTCAACAGAGCAGCCCTAAACTTTGGGGTGCTTGTGTCTTGCTGATTTTTCATTTTCCCAATTTATACCCCCATGAGTGGAAGTGCCCTATGCTCTCTAAGCTGTGTTGTTTAGATGTTTCAAGACACACCGTACACTTCTCCAGAGTGGCTGTTTGCAATTTACATCCCGCCCATCAGTGTAGCAAGGCTCCCATTTCTCCATGGCCTGTCCTGCATTTCTGGTTTTGAGACTTTTTTCAGCATGGCCCTTTTGACCGATGGGTAGCGAGTCTTCTTTGTAGCCCTGATTTGCCTTTCCAGGTTGCTTGGTTGGCCAAAAAGGGCGTATGCGTTTTTTCCTGAATATATTCAGGAAAAAACGCATACGCCCTTTTTGGCCAAGGGCATCATTGTCAACGTTTTGCCGCTTTTCATGTGCTTTAAAGGCGATTCGAATCTACCTCCTGAAATCTGTTTCCTGCAATTCTGCCTTGATTTCAAATCCTCTTCTTTGCCTTCCCTCAATATATTTGTGGACGAGAGTTATCATTTATAACTCTGCAGGTTTGGGAATTGCAGTGCCCTGAAGCTCCATTTTACAACTCGCTTTTTTGGGAGCTGGCCGCAAAAGCGCAGGATGGCTTCAGGCCCTGTTCTGGTTCCGGGGGGGAGGATGAGCCTGTGGTTAATTCTTCTTCCTGATGGGAAAATAGAGTGACCTGTGCCTGTCCCAACACCAAGAGCTAGTCTCTCACTGGTTCCCCGTCTACCCGTTCATCCTCAGGACAAATTGCAACCTGTACGGAACAGGAGGTTAAAGGTGCTGATGCTCCAAGTAGGGAGATTGTTAGTAAAGCGGATGGAATGGCGAACCCGGGCACAAGGAGAAGAGAAATGAGGTGCGTTTTAGAAACCTTTCCCCATCACATGGTGTACCATCTTTTTGTTTTCTCATGCATGTTTTCGATGTAGGAAGATGCCCTTGAACCTGGAGATTTGGGACCCATGCGATGGGTACCACGCAGTATTACTTTAAAGGGTCTGCGTTTGCTCACCCAACCTCACCAAACCTCTCAGCCCCAAGAGTGTCCACCCTTATGTCTCATCCAGCTGTGGGTCTAGATATGGTCAATCCAGGTTGCATCACAGCCTCTGAACGCATTGTGTAAGAATTTCTCTCTCTTTCACTGTCTTTGTTTCATGGGTTTTTCAAAGTAATTTATTTTTATAATGGGGTTTAGCTGCTTTTCACTGCTGTGTTTATGCCGCTTTACACCCACTTGACACACTAACAGAGAGATATCAATACATAGGTTTTAAGATTATTACTAGTCAGATATATTCTTGTGCGGTGAATAGGGCGTGTTGAGTCCAGTTCTCTGAGCAAGGAGTAGGTCTTGTCTATTACATATTGGGTTTATGGAACGGTATCTGAGCTAATTTGAAACCCTTGTTTGATGTATCACCCCACCTCACCTTTCCCGTTAAGCAGCCATAGTGTGTTTTCTGCATGTGTGACTCTGTTCTGTTTTGTAATTCAGTTCAAGTGTAACGGTTTTTACAGTCCCTCTATAAGTGATACCTTATGAGAAGTGTCCTTTTCTGTGTGACTTATTTCACTTAGAATCGTCGTACCTAAATCCACTCATCATGCTGCTACTAGCCTTATGACATTGATTTCATGGCTGAGTGATATTCCATTGTACATAAGGACCACAACTTCTTTATCCATTTTTCTCTTTCCTGGGATATTGAAGGTGGAATGAAGTGGAGGTCCTTGTCAACAGAGCAGCCCTAAACTTTCGGGTGCTTGTGTCTTGCTGATTTTTCATTTTCCCAATTTATACCCCCATGAGTGGAAGTGCCCTATGCTCTCTAAGCTGTGTTTTTTAGATGTTTCAGGACACACCGTACACTTCTCCAGAGTGGCTGTTGGCAATTTACATCCCGCCCATCAGTGTAGCAAGGCTCCCATTTCTCCATGGCCTGTCCTGCATTTCTGGTTTTGAGACTTTTTTCAGCATGGCCCTTTTGACCGATGGGTAGCGAGTCTTCTTTGTAGCCCTGATTTGCCTTTCCAGGTTGCTTGGTTGGCCAAAAAGGGCGTATGCGTTTTTTCCTGAATATATTCAGGAAAAAACGCATACGCCCTTTTTGGCCAAGGGCATCATTGTCAACGTTTTGCCGCTTTTCATGTGCTTTAAAGGCGATTCGAATCTACCTCCTGAAATCTGTTTCCTGCAATTCTGCCTTGATTTCAAATCCTCTTCTTTGCCTTCCCTCAATATATTTGTGGACGAGAGTTATCATTTATAACTCTGCAGGTTTGGGAATTGCAGTGCCCTGAAGCTCCATTTTACAACTCGCTTTTTTGGGAGCTGGCCGCAAAAGCGCAGGATGGCTTCAGGCCCTGTTCTGGTTCCGGGGGGGAGGATGAGCCTGTGGTTAATTCTTCTTCCTGATGGGAAAATAGAGTGACCTGTGCCTGTCCCAACACCAAGAGCTAGTCTCTCACTGGTTCCCCGTCTACCCGTTCATCCTCAGGACAAATTGCAACCTGTACGGAACAGGAGGTTAAAGGTGCTGATGCTCCAAGTAGGGAGATTGTTAGTAAAGCGGATGGAATGGCAAACCCGGGCACAAGGAGAAGAGAAATGAGGTGCGTTTTAGAAACCTTTCCCCATCACATGGTGTACCATCATTTTGTTTTCTCATGCATGTTTTCGATGTAGGAAGATGCCCTTGAACCTGGAGATTTGGGACCCATGCGATGGGTACCACGCAGTATTACTTTAAAGGGTCTGCGTTTGCTCACCCAACCTCACCAAACCTCTCAGCCCCAAGAGTGTCCACCCTTATGTCTCATCCAGCTGTGGGTCTAGATATGGTCAATCCAGGTTGCATCACAGCCCCTGAACGCATTGTGTAAGAATTTCTCTCTCTTTCACTGTCTTTGTTTCATGGGTTTTTCAAAGTAATTTATTTTTATACTGGGGTTTAGCTGCTTTTCACTGCTGTGTTTATGCCGCTTTACACCCACTTGACACACTAACAGAGAGATATCAATACATAGGTTTTAAGATTATTACTAGTCAGATATATTCTTGTGTGGTGAATAGGGCGTGTTGAGTCCAGTTCTCTGAGCAAGGAGTAGGTCTTGTCTATTACATATTGGGTTTATGGAACGGTATCTGAGCTAATTTGAAACCCTTGTTTGATGTATCACCCCACCTCACCTTTCCCGTTAAGCAGCCATACTGTGTTTTCTGCATGTGTGACTCTGTTCTGTTTTGTAATTCAGTTCAAGTGTAACGGTTTTTACAGTCCCTCTATAAGTGATACCATATGAGAAGTGTCCTTTTCTGTGTGACTTATTTCACTTAGAATCGTCGTACCTAAATCCACTCATCATGCTGCTACTAGCCTTATGACATTGATTTCATGGCTGAGTGATATTCCATTGTACATAAGGACCACAACTTCTTTATCCATTTTTCTCTTTCCTGGGATATTGAAGGTGGAATGAAGTGGAGGTCCTTGTCAACAGAGCAGCCCTAAACTTTGGGGTGCTTGTGTCTTGCTAATTTTTCATTTTCCCAATTTATACCCCCATGAGTGGAAGTGCCCTATGCTCTCTAAGCTGTGTTTTTTAGATGTTTCAGGACACACCGTACACTTCTCCAGAGTGGCTGTTGGCAATTTACATCCCGCCCATCAGTGTAGCAAGGCTCCCATTTCTCCATGGCCTGTCCTGCATTTCTGGTTTTGAGACTTTTTTCAGCATGGCCTTTTTGACCGATGGGTAGCGAGTCTTCTTTGTAGCCCTGATTTGCCTTTCCAGGTTGCTTGGTTGGCCAAAAAGGGCGTATGCGTTTTTTCCTGAATATATTCAGGAAACAACGCATACGCCCTTTTTGGCCAAGGGCATCATTGTCAACGTTTTGCCGCTTTTCATGTGCTTTAAAGGCGATTCGAATCTACCTCCTGAAATCTGTGTCCTGCATTTCTGCCTTGATTTCAAATCCTTTTCTTTGCCTTCCCTCAATATATTTGTGGACGAGAGTTATCATTTATAACTCTGCAGGTTTGGGAATTGCAGTGCCCTGAAACTCCATTTTACAACTCGCTTTTTTGGGAGCTGGCCGCAAAAGCGCAGGATGGCTTCAGGCCCTGTTCTGGTTCCGGGGGGGAGGATGAGCCTGTGGTTAATTCTTCTTCCTGATGGGAAAATAGAGTGACCTGTGCCTCTCCCAACACCAAGAGCTAGTCTCTCACTGGTTCCCCGTCTACCCGTTCATCCTCAGGACAAATTGCAACCTGTACGGAACAGGAGGTTAAAGGTGCTGATGCTCCAAGTAGGGAGATTGTTAGTAAAGCGGATGGAATGGCGAACCCGGGCACAAGGAGAAGAGAAATGAGGTGCGTTTTAGAAACCTTTCCCCATCACATGGTGTACCATCTTTTTGTTTTCTCATGCATGTTTTCGATGTAGGAAGATGCCCTTGAACCTGGAGATTTGGGACCCATGCGATGGGTACCACGCAGTATTACTTTAAAGGGTCTGCGTTTGCTCACCCAACCTCACCAAACCTCTCAGCCCCAAGAGTGTCCACCCTTATGTCTCATCCAGCTGTGGGTCTAGATATGGTCAATCCAGGTTGCATCACAGCCCCTGAACGCATTGTGTAAGAATTTCTCTCTCTTTCACTGTCTTTGTTTCATGGGTTTTTCAAAGTAATTTATTTTTATAATGGGGTTTAGCTGCTTTTCACTGCTGTGTTTATGCCGCTTTACACCCACTTGACACACTAACAGAGAGATATCAATACATAGGTTTTAAGATTATTACTAGTCAGATATATTCTTGTGTGGTGAATAGGACGTGTTGAGTCCAGTTCTCTGAGCAAGGAGTAGGTCTTGTCTATTACATATTGGGTTTATGGAACGGTATCTGAGCTAATTTGAAACCCTTGTTTTATGTATCACCCCACCTCACCTTTCCCGTTAAGCAGCCATAGTGTGTTTTCTGCATGTGTGACTCTGTTCTGTTTTGTAATTCAGTTCAAGTGTAACGGTTTTTACAGTCCCTCTATAAGTGATACCTTATGAGAAGTGTCCTTTTCTGTGTGACTTATTTCACTTAGAATCGTCGTACCTAAATCCACTCATCATGCTGCTACTAGCCTTATGACATTGATTTCATGGCTGAGTGATATTCCATTGTACATAAGGACCACAACTTCTTTATCCATTTTTCTCTTTCCTGGGATATTGAAGGTGGAATGAAGTGGAGGTCCTTGTCAACAGAGCAGCCCTAAACTTTGGGGTGCTTGTGTCTTGCTAATTTTTCATTTTCCCAATTTATACCCCCATGAGTGGAAGTGCCCTATGCTCTCTAAGCTGTGTTTTTTAGATGTTTCAGGACACACCGTACACTTCTCCAGAGTGGCTGTTGGCAATTTACATCCCACCCATCAGTGTAGCAAGGCTCCCATTTCTCCATGGCCTGTCCTGCATTTCTGGTTTTGAGACATTTTTCAGCATGGCCCTTTTGACCGATGGGTAGCGAGTCTTCTTTGTAGCCCTGATTTGCCTTTCCAGGTTGCTTGGTTGGCCAAAAAGGGCGTATGCGTTTTTTCCTGAATATATTCAGGAAAAAACGCATACGCCCTTTTTGGCCAAGGGCATCATTGTCAACGTTTTGCCGCTTTTCATGTGCTTTAAAGGCGATTCGAATCTACCTCCTGAAATCTGTTTCCTGCATTTCTGCCTTGATTTCAAATCCTCTTCTTTGCCTTCCCTCAATATATTTGTGGACGAGAGTTATCATTTATAACTCTGCAGGTTTGGGAATTGCAGTGCCCTGAAGCTCCATTTTACAACTCGCTTTTTTGGGAGCTGGCCGCAAAAGCGCAGGATGGCTTCAGGCCCTGTTCTGGTTCCGGGGGGGAGGATGAGCCTGTGGTTAATTCTTCTTCCTGATGGGTAAATAGAGTGACCTGTGCCTGTCCCAACACCACGAGCTAGTCTCTCACTGGTTCCCCGTCTACCCGTTCATCCTCAGGACAAATTGCAACCTGTACGGAACAGGAGGTTAAAGGTGCTGATGCTCCAAGTAGGGAGATTGTTAGTAAAGCGGCTGGAATGGCGAACCCGGGCACAAGGAGAAGAGAAATGAGGTGCGTTTTAGAAACCTTTCCCCATCACATGGTGTACCATCTTTTTGTTTTCTCATGCATGTTTTCGATGTAGGAAGATGCCCTTGAACCTGGAGATTTGGGACCCATGCGATGGGTACCACGCAGTATTACTTTAAAGGGTCTGCGTTTGCTCACCCAACCTCACCAAACCTCTCAGCCCCAAGAGTGTCCACCCTTATGTCTCATCCAGCTGTGGGTCTAGATATGGTCAATCCAGGTTGCATCACAGCCCCTGAACGCATTATGTAAGAATTTCTCTCTCTTTCACTGTCTTTGTTTCATGGGTTTTTCAAAGTAATTTATTTTTATAATGGGGTTTAGCTGCTTTTCACTGCTGTGTTTATGCCGCTTTACACCCACTTGACACACTAACAGAGAGATATCAATACATAGGTTTTAAGATTATTACTAGTCAGATATATTCTTGTGCGGTGAATAGGGCGTGTTGAGTCCAGTTCTCTGAGCAAGGAGTAGGTCTTGTCTATTACATATTGGGTTTATGGAACGGTATCTGAGCTAATTTGAAACCCTTGTTTTATGTATCACCCCACCTTACCCTTCCCGTTAAGCAACCATAGTGTGTTTTCTGCATGTGTGACTCTGTTCTGTTTTGTAATTCAGTTCAAGTGTAACGGTTTTTACAGTCCCTCTATAAGTGATACCTTATGAGAAGTGTCCTTTTCTGTGTGACTTATGTCACTTAGAATCGTCGTACCTAAATCCACTCATCATGCTGCTACTAGCCTTATGACATTGATTTCATGGCTGAGTGATATTCCATTGTACATAAGGACCACAACTTCTTTATCCATTTTTCTCTTTCCTGGGATATTGAAGGTGGAATGAAGTGGAGGTCCTTGTCAACAGAGCAGCCCTAAACTTTCGGGTGCTTGTGTCTTGCTGATTTTTCATTTTCCCAATTTATACCCCCATGAGTGGAAGTGCCCTATGCTCTCTAAGCTGTGTTTTTTAGATGTTTCAGGACACACCGTACACTTCTCCAGAGTGGCTGTTGGCAATTTACATCCCGCCCATCAGTGTAGCAAGGCTCCCATTTCTCCATGGCCTGTCCTGCATTTCTGGTTTTGAGACTTTTTTCAGCATGGCCCTTTTGACTGATGGGTAGCGAGTCGTCTTTGTAGCCCTGATTTGCCTTTCCAGGTTGCTTGGTTGGCCAAAAAGGGCGTATGCGTTTTTTCCTGAATATATTCAGGAAAAAACGCATACGCCCTTTTTGGCCAAGGGCATCATTGTCAACGTTTTGCCGCTTTTCATGTGCTTTAAAGGCGATTCGAATCTACCTCCTGAAATCTGTTTCCTGCAATTCTGCCTTGATTTCAAATCCTCTTCTTTGCCTTCCCTCAATATATTTGTGGACGAGAGTTATCATTTATAACTCTGCAGGTTTGGGAATTGCAGTGCCCTGAAGCTCCATTTTACAACTCGCTTTTTTGGGAGCTGGCCGCAAAAGCGCAGGATGGCTTCAGGCCCTGCTCTGGTTCCGGGGGGGAGGATGAGCCTGTGGTTAATTCTTCTTCCTGATGGGAAAATAGAGTGACCTGTGCCTGTCCCAACACCAAGAGCTAGTCTCTCACTGGTTCCCCGTCTACCCGTTCATCCTCAGGACAAATTGCAACCTGTACGGAACAGGAGGTTAAAGGTGCTGATGCTCCAAGTAGGGAGATTGTTAGTAAAGCGGATGGAATGGCAAACCCGGGCACAAGGAGAAGAGAAATGAGGTGCGTTTTAGAAACCTTTCCCCATCACATGGTGTACCATCTTTTTGTTTTCTCATGCATGTTTTCGATGTAGGAAGATGCCCTTGAACCTGGAGATTTGGGACCCATGCGATGGGTACCACGCAGTATTACTTTAAAGGGTCTGCGTTTGCTCACCCAACCTCACCAAACCTCTCAGCCCCAAGAGTGTCCACCCTTATGTCTCATCCAGCTGTGGGTCTAGATATGGTCAATCCAGGTTGCATCACAGCCCCTGAACGCATTGTGTAAGAATTTCTCTCTCTTTCACTGTCTTTGTTTCATGGGTTTTTCAAAGTAATTTATTTTTATAATGGGGTTTAGCTGCTTTTCACTGCTGTGTTTATGCCGCTTTACACCCACTTGACACACTAACAGAGAGATATCAATACATAGGTTTTAAGATTATTACTAGTCAGATATATTCTTGTGCGGTGAATAGGACGTGTTGAGTCCAGTTCTCTGAGCAAGGAGTAGGTCTTGTCTATTACATATTGGGTTTATGGAACGGTATCTGAGCTAATTTGAAACCCTTGTTTTATGTATCACCCCACCTCACCTTTCCCGTTAAGCAGCCATAGTGTGTTTTCTGCATGTGTGACTCTGTTCTGTTTTGTAATTCAGTTCAAGTGTAACGGTTTTTACAGTCCCTCTATAAGTGATACCTTATGAGAAGTGTCCTTTTCTGTGTGACTTATTTCACTTAGAATCGTCGTACCTAAATCCACTCATCATGCTGCTACTAGCCTTATGACATTGATTTCATGGCTGAGTGATATTCCATTGTACATAAGGACCACAACTTCTTTATCCATTTTTCTCTTTCCTGGGATATTGAAGGTGGAATGAAGTGGAGGTCCTTGTCAACAGAGCAGCCCTAAACTTTGGGGTGCTTGTGTCTTGCTAATTTTTCATTTTCCCAATTTATACCCCCATGAGTGGAAGTGCCCTATGCTCTCTAAGCTGTGTTTTTTAGATGTTTCAGGACACACCGTACACTTCTCCAGAGTGGCTGTTGGCAATTTACATCCCACCCATCAGTGTAGCAAGGCTCCCATTTCTCCATGGCCTGTCCTGCATTTCTGGTTTTGAGACTTTTTTCAGCATGGCCCTTTTGACCGATGGGTAGCGAGTCTTCTTTGTAGCCCTGATTTGCCTTTCCAGGTTGCTTGGTTGGCCAAAAAGGGCGTATGCGTTTTTTCCTGAATATATTCAGGAAAAAACGCATACGCCCTTTTTGGCCAAGGGCATCATTGTCAACGTTTTGCCGCTTTTCATGTGCTTTAAAGGCGATTCGAATCTACCTCCTGAAATCTGTTTCCTGCAATTCTGCCTTGATTTCAAATCCTCTTCTTTGCCTTCCCTCAATATATTTGTGGACGAGAGTTATCATTTATAACTCTGCAGGTTTGGGAATTGCAGTGCCCTGAAGCTCCATTTTACAACTCGCTTTTTTGGGAGCTGGCCGCAAAAGCGCAGGATGGCTTCAGGCCCTGTTCTGGTTCCGGGGGGGAGGATGAGCCTGTGGTTAATTCTTCTTCCTGATGGGAAAATAGAGTGACCTGTGCCTGTCCCAACACCAAGAGCTAGTCTCTCACTGGTTCCCCGTCTACCCGTTCATCCTCAGGACAAATTGCAACCTGTACGGAACAGGAGGTTAAAGGTGCTGATGCTCCAAGTAGGGAGATTGTTAGTAAAGCGGATGGAATGGCGAACCCGGGCACAAGGAGAAGAGAAATGAGGTGCGTTTTAGAAACCTTTCCCCATCACATGGTGTACCATCTTTTTGTTTTCTCATGCATGTTTTCGATGTAGGAAGATGCCCTTGAACCTGGAGATTTGGGACCCATG
Organism: Balaenoptera borealis; assembly: GCF_965194805.1. Classification (NCBI taxonomy): domain Eukaryota; kingdom Metazoa; phylum Chordata; class Mammalia; order Artiodactyla; family Balaenopteridae; genus Balaenoptera; species Balaenoptera borealis. The sequence goes on from NW_028123973.1 coordinate 137,638, forward strand.
CGATGGGTACCACGCAGTATTACTTTAAAGGGTCTGCGTTTGCTCACCCAACCTCACCAAACCTCTCAGCCCCAAGAGTGTCCACCCTTATGTCTCATCCAGCTGTGGGTCTAGATATGGTCAATCCAGGTTGCATCACAGCCCCTGAACGCATTGTGTAAGAATTTCTCTCTCTTTCACTGTCTTTGTTTCATGGGTTTTTCAAAGTAATTTATTTTTATAATGGGGTTTAGCTGCTTTTCACTGCTGTGTTTATGCCGCTTTACACCCACTTGACACACTAACAGAGAGATATCAATACATAGGTTTTAAGATTATTACTAGTCAGATATATTCTTGTGCGGTGAATAGGGCGTGTTGAGTCCAGTTCTCTGAGCAAGGAGTAGGTCTTGTCTATTACATATTGGGTTTATGGAACGGTATCTGAGCTAATTTGAAACCCTTGTTTTATGTATCACCCCACCTTACCCTTCCCGTTAAGCAGCCATAGTGTGTTTTCTGCATGTGTGACTCTGTTCTGTTTTGTAATTCAGTTCAAGTGTAACGGTTTTTACAGTCCCTCTATAAGTGATACCTTATGAGAAGTGTCCTTTTCTGTGTGACTTATGTCACTTAGAATCGTCGTACGTAAATCCACTCATCATGCTGCTACTAGCCTTATGACATTGATTTCATGGCTGAGTGATATTCCATTGTACATAAGGACCACAACTTCTTTATCCATTTTTCTCTTTCCTGGGATATTGAAGGTGGAATGAAGTGGAGGTCCTTGTCAACAGAGCAGCCCTAAACTTTCGGGTGCTTGTGTCTTGCTGATTTTTCATTTTCCCAATTTATACCCCCATGAGTGGAAGTGCCCTATGCTCTCTAAGCTGTGTTTTTTAGATGTTTCAGGACACACCGTACACTTCTCCAGAGTGGCTGTTGGCAATTTACATCCCGCCCATCAGTGTAGCAAGGCTCCCATTTCTCCATGGCCTGTCCTGCATTTCTGGTTTTGAGACTTTTTTCAGCATGGCCCTTTTGACCGATGGGTAGCGAGTCTTCTTTGTAGCCCTGATTTGCCTTTCCAGGTTGCTTGGTTGGCCAAAAAGGGCGTATGCGTTTTTTCCTGAATATATTCAGGAAAAAACGCATACGCCCTTTTTGGCCAAGGGCATCATTGTCAACGTTTTGCCGCTTTTCATGTGCTTTAAAGGCGATTCGAATCTACCTCCTGAAATCTGTTTCCTGCAATTCTGCCTTGATTTCAAATCCTCTTCTTTGCCTTCCCTCAATATATTTGTGGACGAGAGTTATCATTTATAACTCTGCAGGTTTGGGAATTGCAGTGCCCTGAAGCTCCATTTTACAACTCGCTTTTTTGGGAGCTGGCCGCAAAAGCGCAGGATGGCTTCAGGCCCTGTTCTGGTTCCGGGGGGGAGGATGAGCCTGTGGTTAATTCTTCTTCCTGATGGGAAAATAGAGTGACCTGTGCCTGTCCCAACACCAAGAGCTAGTCTCTCACTGGTTCCCCGTCTACCCGTTCATCCTCAGGACAAATTGCAACCTGTACGGAACAGGAGGTTAAAGGTGCTGATGCTCCAAGTAGGGAGATTGTTAGTAAAGCGGATGGAATGGCAAACCCGGGCACAAGGAGAAGAGAAATGAGGTGCGTTTTAGAAACCTTTCCCCATCACATGGTGTACCATCATTTTGTTTTCTCATGCATGTTTTCGATGTAGGAAGATGCCCTTGAACCTGGAGATTTGGGACCCATGCGATGGGTACCACGCAGTATTACTTTAAAGGGTCTGCGTTTGCTCACCCAACCTCACCAAACCTCTCAGCCCCAAGAGTGTCCACCCTTATGTCTCATCCAGCTGTGGGTCTAGATATGGTCAATCCAGGTTGCATCACAGCCCCTGAACGCATTGTGTAAGAATTTCTCTCTCTTTCACTGTCTTTGTTTCATGGGTTTTTCAAAGTAATTTATTTTTATACTGGGGTTTAGCTGCTTTTCACTGCTGTGTTTATGCCGCTTTACACCCACTTGACACACTAACAGAGAGATATCAATACATAGGTTTTAAGATTATTACTAGTCAGATATATTCTTGTGTGGTGAATAGGGCGTGTTGAGTCCAGTTCTCTGAGCAAGGAGTAGGTCTTGTCTATTACATATTGGGTTTATGGAACGGTATCTGAGCTAATTTGAAACCCTTGTTTGATGTATCACCCCACCTCACCTTTCCCGTTAAGCAGCCATACTGTGTTTTCTGCATGTGTGACTCTGTTCTGTTTTGTAATTCAGTTCAAGTGTAACGGTTTTTACAGTCCCTCTATAAGTGATACCATATGAGAAGTGTCCTTTTCTGTGTGACTTATTTCACTTAGAATCGTCGTACCTAAATCCACTCATCATGCTGCTACTAGCCTTATGACATTGATTTCATGGCTGAGTGATATTCCATTGTACATAAGGACCACAACTTCTTTATCCATTTTTCTCTTTCCTGGGATATTGAAGGTGGAATGAAGTGGAGGTCCTTGTCAACAGAGCAGCCCTAAACTTTGGGGTGCTTGTGTCTTGCTAATTTTTCATTTTCCCAATTTATACCCCCATGAGTGGAAGTGCCCTATGCTCTCTAAGCTGTGTTTTTTAGATGTTTCAGGACACACCGTACACTTCTCCAGAGTGGCTGTTGGCAATTTACATCCCGCCCATCAGTGTAGCAAGGCTCCCATTTCTCCATGGCCTGTCCTGCATTTCTGGTTTTGAGACTTTTTTCAGCATGGCCTTTTTGACCGATGGGTAGCGAGTCTTCTTTGTAGCCCTGATTTGCCTTTCCAGGTTGCTTGGTTGGCCAAAAAGGGCGTATGCGTTTTTTCCTGAATATATTCAGGAAACAACGCATACGCCCTTTTTGGCCAAGGGCATCATTGTCAACGTTTTGCCGCTTTTCATGTGCTTTAAAGGCGATTCGAATCTACCTCCTGAAATCTGTGTCCTGCATTTCTGCCTTGATTTCAAATCCTTTTCTTTGCCTTCCCTCAATATATTTGTGGACGAGAGTTATCATTTATAACTCTGCAGGTTTGGGAATTGCAGTGCCCTGAAACTCCATTTTACAACTCGCTTTTTTGGGAGCTGGCCGCAAAAGCGCAGGATGGCTTCAGGCCCTGTTCTGGTTCCGGGGGGGAGGATGAGCCTGTGGTTAATTCTTCTTCCTGATGGGAAAATAGAGTGACCTGTGCCTCTCCCAACACCAAGAGCTAGTCTCTCACTGGTTCCCCGTCTACCCGTTCATCCTCAGGACAAATTGCAACCTGTACGGAACAGGAGGTTAAAGGTGCTGATGCTCCAAGTAGGGAGATTGTTAGTAAAGCGGATGGAATGGCGAACCCGGGCACAAGGAGAAGAGAAATGAGGTGCGTTTTAGAAACCTTTCCCCATCACATGGTGTACCATCTTTTTGTTTTCTCATGCATGTTTTCGATGTAGGAAGATGCCCTTGAACCTGGAGATTTGGGACCCATGCGATGGGTACCACGCAGTATTACTTTAAAGGGTCTGCGTTTGCTCACCCAACCTCACCAAACCTCTCAGCCCCAAGAGTGTCCACCCTTATGTCTCATCCAGCTGTGGGTCTAGATATGGTCAATCCAGGTTGCATCACAGCCCCTGAACGCATTGTGTAAGAATTTCTCTCTCTTTCACTGTCTTTGTTTCATGGGTTTTTCAAAGTAATTTATTTTTATAATGGGGTTTAGCTGCTTTTCACTGCTGTGTTTATGCCGCTTTACACCCACTTGACACACTAACAGAGAGATATCAATACATAGGTTTTAAGATTATTACTAGTCAGATATATTCTTGTGTGGTGAATAGGACGTGTTGAGTCCAGTTCTCTGAGCAAGGAGTAGGTCTTGTCTATTACATATTGGGTTTATGGAACGGTATCTGAGCTAATTTGAAACCCTTGTTTTATGTATCACCCCACCTCACCTTTCCCGTTAAGCAGCCATAGTGTGTTTTCTGCATGTGTGACTCTGTTCTGTTTTGTAATTCAGTTCAAGTGTAACGGTTTTTACAGTCCCTCTATAAGTGATACCTTATGAGAAGTGTCCTTTTCTGTGTGACTTATTTCACTTAGAATCGTCGTACCTAAATCCACTCATCATGCTGCTACTAGCCTTATGACATTGATTTCATGGCTGAGTGATATTCCATTGTACATAAGGACCACAACTTCTTTATCCATTTTTCTCTTTCCTGGGATATTGAAGGTGGAATGAAGTGGAGGTCCTTGTCAACAGAGCAGCCCTAAACTTTGGGGTGCTTGTGTCTTGCTAATTTTTCATTTTCCCAATTTATACCCCCATGAGTGGAAGTGCCCTATGCTCTCTAAGCTGTGTTTTTTAGATGTTTCAGGACACACCGTACACTTCTCCAGAGTGGCTGTTGGCAATTTACATCCCACCCATCAGTGTAGCAAGGCTCCCATTTCTCCATGGCCTGTCCTGCATTTCTGGTTTTGAGACATTTTTCAGCATGGCCCTTTTGACCGATGGGTAGCGAGTCTTCTTTGTAGCCCTGATTTGCCTTTCCAGGTTGCTTGGTTGGCCAAAAAGGGCGTATGCGTTTTTTCCTGAATATATTCAGGAAAAAACGCATACGCCCTTTTTGGCCAAGGGCATCATTGTCAACGTTTTGCCGCTTTTCATGTGCTTTAAAGGCGATTCGAATCTACCTCCTGAAATCTGTTTCCTGCAATTCTGCCTTGATTTCAAATCCTCTTCTTTGCCTTCCCTCAATATATTTGTGGACGAGAGTTATCATTTATAACTCTGCAGGTTTGGGAATTGCAGTGCCCTGAAGCTCCATTTTACAACTCGCTTTTTTGGGAGCTGGCCGCAAAAGCGCAGGATGGCTTCAGGCCCTGTTCTGGTTCCGGGGGGGAGGATGAGCCTGTGGTTAATTCTTCTTCCTGATGGGAAAATAGAGTGACCTGTGCCTGTCCCAACACCAAGAGCTAGTCTCTCACTGGTTCCCCGTCTACCCGTTCATCCTCAGGACAAATTGCAACCTGTACGGAACAGGAGGTTAAAGGTGCTGATGCTCCAAGTAGGGAGATTGTTAGTAAAGCGGATGGAATGGCGAACCCGGGCACAAGGAGAAGAGAAATGAGGTGCGTTTTAGAAACCTTTCCCCATCACATGGTGTACCATCTTTTTGTTTTCTCATGCATGTTTTCGATGTAGGAAGATGCCCTTGAACCTGGAGATTTGGGACCCATGCGATGGGTACCACGCAGTATTACTTTAAAGGGTCTGCGTTTGCTCACCCAACCTCACCAAACCTCTCAGCCCCAAGAGTGTCCACCCTTATGTCTCATCCAGCTGTGGGTCTAGATATGGTCAATCCAGGTTGCATCACAGCCCCTGAACGCATTGTGTAAGAATTTCTCTCTCTTTCACTGTCTTTGTTTCATGGGTTTTTCAAAGTAATTTATTTTTATAATGGGGTTTAGCTGCTTTTCACTGCTGTGTTTATGCCGCTTTACACCCACTTGACACACTAACAGAGAGATATCAATACATAGGTTTTAAGATTATTACTAGTCAGATATATTCTTGTGCGGTGAATAGGGCGTGTTGAGTCCAGTTCTCTGAGCAAGGAGTAGGTCTTGTCTATTACATATTGGGTTTATGGAACGGTATCTGAGCTAATTTGAAACCCTTGTTTTATGTATCACCCCACCTTACCCTTCCCGTTAAGCAGCCATAGTGTGTTTTCTGCATGTGTGACTCTGTTCTGTTTTGTAATTCAGTTCAAGTGTAACGGTTTTTACAGTCCCTCTATAAGTGATACCTTATGAGAAGTGTCCTTTTCTGTGTGACTTATGTCACTTAGAATCGTCGTACCTAAATCCACTCATCATGCTGCTACTAGCCTTATGACATTGATTTCATGGCTGAGTGATATTCCATTGTACATAAGGACCACAACTTCTTTATCCATTTTTCTCTTTCCTGGGATATTGAAGGTGGAATGAAGTGGAGGTCCTTGTCAACAGAGCAGCCCTAAACTTTCGGGTGCTTGTGTCTTGCTGATTTTTCATTTTCCCAATTTATACCCCCATGAGTGGAAGTGCCCTATGCTCTCTAAGCTGTGTTTTTTAGATGTTTCAGGACACACCGTACACTTCTCCAGAGTGGCTGTTGGCAATTTACATCCCGCCCATCAGTGTAGCAAGGCTCCCATTTCTCCATGGCCTGTCCTGCATTTCTGGTTTTGAGACTTTTTTCAGCATGGCCCTTTTGACCGATGGGTAGCGAGTCTTCTTTGTAGCCCTGATTTGCCTTTCCAGGTTGCTTGGTTGGCCAAAAAGGGCGTATGCGTTTTTTCCTGAATATATTCAGGAAAAAACGCATACGCCCTTTTTGGCCAAGGGCATCATTGTCAACGTTTTGCCGCTTTTCATGTGCTTTAAAGGCGATTCGAATCTACCTCCTGAAATCTGTTTCCTGCAATTCTGCCTTGATTTCAAATCCTCTTCTTTGCCTTCCCTCAATATATTTGTGGACGAGAGTTATCATTTATAACTCTGCAGGTTTGGGAATTGCAGTGCCCTGAAGCTCCATTTTACAACTCGCTTTTTTGGGAGCTGGCCGCAAAAGCGCAGGATGGCTTCAGGCCCTGTTCTGGTTCCGGGGGGGAGGATGAGCCTGTGGTTAATTCTTCTTCCTGATGGGAAAATAGAGTGACCTGTGCCTGTCCCAACACCAAGAGCTAGTCTCTCACTGGTTCCCCGTCTACCCGTTCATCCTCAGGACAAATTGCAACCTGTACGGAACAGGAGGTTAAAGGTGCTGATGCTCCAAGTAGGGAGATTGTTAGTAAAGCGGATGGAATGGCAAACCCGGGCACAAGGAGAAGAGAAATGAGGTGCGTTTTAGAAACCTTTCCCCATCACATGGTGTACCATCATTTTGTTTTCTCATGCATGTTTTCGATGTAGGAAGATGCCCTTGAACCTGGAGATTTGGGACCCATGCGATGGGTACCACGCAGTATTACTTTAAAGGGTCTGCGTTTGCTCACCCAACCTCACCAAACCTCTCAGCCCCAAGAGTGTCCACCCTTATGTCTCATCCAGCTGTGGGTCTAGATATGGTCAATCCAGGTTGCATCACAGCCCCTGAACGCATTGTGTAAGAATTTCTCTCTCTTTCACTGTCTTTGTTTCATGGGTTTTTCAAAGTAATTTATTTTTATACTGGGGTTTAGCTGCTTTTCACTGCTGTGTTTATGCCGCTTTACACCCACTTGACACACTAACAGAGAGATATCAATACATAGGTTTTAAGATTATTACTAGTCAGATATATTCTTGTGTGGTGAATAGGGCGTGTTGAGTCCAGTTCTCTGAGCAAGGAGTAGGTCTTGTCTATTACATATTGGGTTTATGGAACGGTATCTGAGCTAATTTGAAACCCTTGTTTGATGTATCACCCCACCTCACCTTTCCCGTTAAGCAGCCATACTGTGTTTTCTGCATGTGTGACTCTGTTCTGTTTTGTAATTCAGTTCAAGTGTAACGGTTTTTACAGTCCCTCTATAAGTGATACCTTATGAGAAGTGTCCTTTTCTGTGTGACTTATTTCACTTAGAATCGTCGTACCTAAATCCACTCATCATGCTGCTACTAGCCTTATGACATTGATTTCATGGCTGAGTGATATTCCATTGTACATAAGGACCACAACTTCTTTATCCATTTTTCTCTTTCCTGGGATATTGAAGGTGGAATGAAGTGGAGGTCCTTGTCAACAGAGCAGCCCTAAACTTTGGGGTGCTTGTGTCTTGCTAATTTTTCATTTTCCCAATTTATACCCCCATGAGTGGAAGTGCCCTATGCTCTCTAAGCTGTGTTTTTTAGATGTTTCAGGACACACCGTACACTTCTCCAGAGTGGCTGTTGGCAATTTACATCCCGCCCATCAGTGTAGCAAGGCTCCCATTTCTCCATGGCCTGTCCTGCATTTCTGGTTTTGAGACTTTTTTCAGCATGGCCTTTTTGACCGATGGGTAGCGAGTCTTCTTTGTAGCCCTGATTTGCCTTTCCAGGTTGCTTGGTTGGCCAAAAAGGGCGTATGCGTTTTTTCCTGAATATATTCAGGAAAAAACGCATACGCCCTTTTTGGCCAAGGGCATCATTGTCAACGTTTTGCCGCTTTTCATGTGCTTTAAAGGCGATTCGAATCTACCTCCTGAAATCTGTGTCCTGCATTTCTGCCTTGATTTCAAATCCTTTTCTTTGCCTTCCCTCAATATATTTGTGGACGAGAGTTATCATTTATAACTCTGCAGGTTTGGGAATTGCAGTGCCCTGAAACTCCATTTTACAACTCGCTTTTTTGGGAGCTGGCCGCAAAAGCGCAGGATGGCTTCAGGCCCTGTTCTGGTTCCGGGGGGGAGGATGAGCCTGTGGTTAATTCTTCTTCCTGATGGGAAAATAGAGTGACCTGTGCCTCTCCCAACACCAAGAGCTAGTCTCTCACTGGTTCCCCGTCTACCCGTTCATCCTCAGGACAAATTGCAACCTGTACGGAACAGGAGGTTAAAGGTGCTGATGCTCCAAGTAGGGAGATTGTTAGTAAAGCGGATGGAATGGCGAACCCGGGCACAAGGAGAAGAGAAATGAGGTGCGTTTTAGAAACCTTTCCCCATCACATGGTGTACCATCTTTTTGTTTTCTCATGCATGTTTTCGATGTAGGAAGATGCCCTTGAACCTGGAGATTTGGGACCCATGCGATGGGTACCACGCAGTATTACTTTAAAGGGTCTGCGTTTGCTCACCCAACCTCACCAAACCTCTCAGCCCCAAGAGTGTCCACCCTTATGTCTCATCCAGCTGTGGGTCTAGATATGGTCAATCCAGGTTGCATCACAGCCCCTGAACGCATTGTGTAAGAATTTCTCTCTCTTTCACTGTCTTTGTTTCATGGGTTTTTCAAAGTAATTTATTTTTATAATGGGGTTTAGCTGCTTTTCACTGCTGTGTTTATGCCGCTTTACACCCACTTGACACACTAACAGAGAGATATCAATACATAGGTTTTAAGATTATTACTAGTCAGATATATTCTTGTGTGGTGAATAGGACGTGTTGAGTCCAGTTCTCTGAGCAAGGAGTAGGTCTTGTCTATTACATATTGGGTTTATGGAACGGTATCTGAGCTAATTTGAAACCCTTGTTTTATGTATCACCCCACCTCACCTTTCCCGTTAAGCAGCCATAGTGTGTTTTCTGCATGTGTGACTCTGTTCTGTTTTGTAATTCAGTTCAAGTGTAACGGTTTTTACAGTCCCTCTATAAGTGATACCTTATGAGAAGTGTCCTTTTCTGTGTGACTTATGTCACTTAGAATCGTCGTACCTAAATCCACTCATCATGCTGCTACTAGCCTTATGACATTGATTTCATGGCTGAGTGATATTCCATTGTACATAAGGACCACAACTTCTTTATCCATTTTTCTCTTTCCTGGGATATTGAAGGTGGAATGAAGTGGAGGTCCTTGTCAACAGAGCAGCCCTAAACTTTCGGGTGCTTGTGTCTTGCTGATTTTTCATTTTCCCAATTTATACCCCCATGAGTGGAAGTGCCCTATGCTCTCTAAGCTGTGTTTTTTAGATGTTTCAGGACACACCGTACACTTCTCCAGAGTGGCTGTTGGCAATTTACATCCCGCCCATCAGTGTAGCAAGGCTCCCATTTCTCCATGGCCTGTCCTGCATTTCTGGTTTTGAGACTTTTTTCCGCATGGCCCTTTTGACCGATGGGTAGCGAGTCTTCTTTGTAGCCCTGATTTGCCTTTCCAGGTTGCTTGGTTGGCCAAAAAGGGCGTATGCGTTTTTTCCTGAATATATTCAGGAAAAAACGCATACGCCCTTTTTGGCCAAGGGCATCATTGTCAACGTTTTGCCGCTTTTCATGTGCTTTAAAGGCGATTCGAATCTACCTCCTGAAATCTGTTTCCTGCAATTCTGCCTTGATTTCAAATCCTCTTCTTTGCCTTCCCTCAATATATTTGTGGACGAGAGTTATCATTTATAACTCTGCAGGTTTGGGAATTGCAGTGCCCTGAAGCTCCATTTTACAACTCGCTTTTTTGGGAGCTGGCCGCAAAAGCGCAGGATGGCTTCAGGCCCTGTTCTGGTTCCGGGGGGGAGGATGAGCCTGTGGTTAATTCTTCTTCCTGATGGGAAAATAGAGTGACCTGTGCCTGTCCCAACACCAAGAGCTAGTCTCTCACTGGTTCCCCGTCTACCCGTTCATCCTCAGGACAAATTGCAACCTGTACGGAACAGGAGGTTAAAGGTGCTGATGCTCCAAGTAGGGAGATTGTTAGTAAAGCGGATGGAATGGCAAACCCGGGCACAAGGAGAAGAGAAATGAGGTGCGTTTTAGAAACCTTTCCCCATCACATGGTGTACCATCATTTTGTTTTCTCATGCATGTTTTCGATGTAGGAAGATGCCCTTGAACCTGGAGATTTGGGACCCATGCGATGGGTACCACGCAGTATTACTTTAAAGGGTCTGTGTTTGCTCACCCAACCTCACCAAACCTCTCAGCCCCAAGAGTGTCCACCCTTATGTCTCATCCAGCTGTGGGTCTAGATATGGTCAATCCAGGTTGCATCACAGCCCCTGAACGCATTGTGTAAGAATTTCTCTCTCTTTCACTGTCTTTGTTTCATGGGTTTTTCAAAGTAATTTATTTTTATACTGGGGTTTAGCTGCTTTTCACTGCTGTGTTTATGCCGCTTTACACCCACTTGACACACTAACAGAGAGATATCAATACATAGGTTTTAAGATTATTACTAGTCAGATATATTCTTGTGTGGTGAATAGGGCGTGTTGAGTCCAGTTCTCTGAGCAAGGAGTAGGTCTTGTCTATTACATATTGGGTTTATGGAACGGTATCTGAGCTAATTTGAAACCCTTGTTTGATGTATCACCCCACCTCACCTTTCCCGTTAAGCAGCCATACTGTGTTTTCTGCATGTGTGACTCTGTTCTGTTTTGTAATTCAGTTCAAGTGTAACGGTTTTTACAGTCCCTCTATAAGTGATACCTTATGAGAAGTGTCCTTTTCTGTGTGACTTATTTCACTTAGAATCGTCGTACCTAAATCCACTCATCATGCTGCTACTAGCCTTATGACATTGATTTCATGGCTGAGTGATATTCCATTGTACATAAGGACCACAACTTCTTTATCCATTTTTCTCTTTCCTGGGATATTGAAGGTGGAATGAAGTGGAGGTCCTTGTCAACAGAGCAGCCCTAAACTTTGGGGTGCTTGTGTCTTGCTAATTTTTCATTTTCCCAATTTATACCCCCATGAGTGGAAGTGCCCTATGCTCTCTAAGCTGTGTTTTTTAGATGTTTCAGGACACACCGTACACTTCTCCAGAGTGGCTGTTGGCAATTTACATCCCGCCCATCAGTGTAGCAAGGCTCCCATTTCTCCATGGCCTGTCCTGCATTTCTGGTTTTGAGACTTTTTTCAGCATGGCCTTTTTGACCGATGGGTAGCGAGTCTTCTTTGTAGCCCTGATTTGCCTTTCCAGGTTGCTTGGTTGGCCAAAAAGGGCGTATGCGTTTTTTCCTGAATATATTCAGGAAAAAACGCATACGCCCTTTTTGGCCAAGGGCATCATTGTCAACGTTTTGCCGCTTTTCATGTGCTTTAAAGGCGATTCGAATCTACCTCCTGAAATCTGTGTCCTGCATTTCTGCCTTGATTTCAAATCCTTTTCTTTGCCTTCCCTCAATATATTTGTGGACGAGAGTTATCATTTATAACTCTGCAGGTTTGGGAATTGCAGTGCCCTGAAACTCCATTTTACAACTCGCTTTTTTGGGAGCTGGCCGCAAAAGCGCAGGATGGCTTCAGGCCCTGTTCTGGTTCCGGGGGGGAGGATGAGCCTGTGGTTAATTCTTCTTCCTGATGGGAAAATAGAGTGACCTGTGCCTCTCCCAACACCAAGAGCTAGTCTCTCACTGGTTCCCCGTCTACCCGTTCATCCTCAGGACAAATTGCAACCTGTACGGAACAGGAGGTTAAAGGTGCTGATGCTCCAAGTAGGGAGATTGTTAGTAAAGCGGATGGAATGGCGAACCCGGGCACAAGGAGAAGAGAAATGAGGTGCGTTTTAGAAACCTTTCCCCATCACATGGTGTACCATCTTTTTGTTTTCTCATGCATGTTTTCGATGTAGGAAGATGCCCTTGAACCTGGAGATTTGGGACCCATGCGATGGGTACCACGCAGTATTACTTTAAAGGGTCTGCGTTTGCTCACCCAACCTCACCAAACCTCTCAGCCCCAAGAGTGTCCACCCTTATGTCTCATCCAGCTGTGGGTCTAGATATGGTCAATCCAGGTTGCATCACAGCCCCTGAACGCATTGTGTAAGAATTTCTCTCTCTTTCACTGTCTTTGTTTCATGGGTTTGTAAAAGTAATTTATTTTTATAATGGGTTTAGCTGCTTTTCACTGCTGTGTTTATGCCGCTTTACACCCACTTGACACACTAACAGAGAGATATCAATACATAGGTTTTAAGATTATTACTAGTCAGATATATTCTTGTGCGGTGAATAGGGCGTGTTGAGTCCAGTTCTCTGAGCAAGGAGTAGGTCTTGTCTATTACATATTGGGTTTATGGAACGGTATCTGAGCTAATTTGAAACCCTTGTTTTATGTATCACCCCACCTCACCCTTCCCGTTAAGCAGCCATAGTGTGTTTTCTGCATGTGTGACTCTGTTCTGTTTTGTAATTCAGTTCAAGTGTAACGGTTTTTACAGTCCCTCTATAAGTGATACCTTATGAGAAGTGTCCTTTTCTGTGTGACTTATTTCCCTTAGAATCGTCGTACCTAAATCCACTCATCATGCTGCTACTAGCCTTATGACATTGATTTCATGGCTGAGTGATATTCCATTGTACATAAGGACCACAACTTCTTTATCCATTTTTCTCTTTCCTGGGATATTGAAGGTGGAATGAAGTGGAGGTCCTTGTCAACAGAGCAGCCCTAAACTTTGGGGTGCTTGTGTCTTGCTGATTTTTCATTTTCCCAATTTATACCCCCATGAGTGGAAGTGCCCTATGCTCTCTAAGCTGTGTTGTTTAGATGTTTCAAGACACACCGTACACTTCTCCAGAGTGGCTGTTTGCAATTTACATCCCGCCCATCAGTGTAGCAAGGCTCCCATTTCTCCATGGCCTGTCCTGCATTTCTGGTTTTGAGACTTTTTTCAGCATGGCCCTTTTGACCGATGGGTAGCGAGTCTTCTTTGTAGCCCTGATTTGCCTTTCCAGGTTGCTTGGTTGGCCAAAAAGGGCGTATGCGTTTTTTCCTGAATATATTCAGGAAAAAACGCATACGCCCTTTTTGGCCAAGGGCATCATTGTCAACGTTTTGCCGCTTTTCATGTGCTTTAAAGGCGATTCGAATCTACCTCCTGAAATCTGTTTCCTGCAATTCTGCCTTGATTTCAAATCCTCTTCTTTGCCTTCCCTCAATATATTTGTGGACGAGAGTTATCATTTATAACTCTGCAGGTTTGGGAATTGCAGTGCCCTGAAGCTCCATTTTACAACTCGCTTTTTTGGGAGCTGGCCGCAAAAGCGCAGGATGGCTTCAGGCCCTGTTCTGGTTCCGGGGGGGAGGATGAGCCTGTGGTTAATTCTTCTTCCTGATGGGAAAATAGAGTGACCTGTGCCTGTCCCAACACCAAGAGCTAGTCTCTCACTGGTTCCCCGTCTACCCGTTCATCCTCAGGACAAATTGCAACCTGTACGGAACAGGAGGTTAAAGGTGCTGATGCTCCAAGTAGGGAGATTGTTAGTAAAGCGGATGGAATGGCGAACCCGGGCACAAGGAGAAGAGAAATGAGGTGCGTTTTAGAAACCTTTCCCCATCACATGGTGTACCATCTTTTTGTTTTCTCATGCATGTTTTCGATGTAGGAAGATGCCCTTGAACCTGGAGATTTGGGACCCATGCGATGGGTACCACGCAGTATTACTTTAAAGGGTCTGCGTTTGCTCACCCAACCTCACCAAACCTCTCAGCCCCAAGAGTGTCCACCCTTATGTCTCATCCAGCTGTGGGTCTAGATATGGTCAATCCAGGTTGCATCACAGCCTCTGAACGCATTGTGTAAGAATTTCTCTCTCTTTCACTGTCTTTGTTTCATGGGTTTTTCAAAGTAATTTATTTTTATAATGGGGTTTAGCTGCTTTTCACTGCTGTGTTTATGCCGCTTTACACCCACTTGACACACTAACAGAGAGATATCAATACATAGGTTTTAAGATTATTACTAGTCAGATATATTCTTGTGCGGTGAATAGGGCGTGTTGAGTCCAGTTCTCTGAGCAAGGAGTAGGTCTTGTCTATTACATATTGGGTTTATGGAACGGTATCTGAGCTAATTTGAAACCCTTGTTTGATGTATCACCCCACCTCACCTTTCCCGTTAAGCAGCCATAGTGTGTTTTCTGCATGTGTGACTCTGTTCTGTTTTGTAATTCAGTTCAAGTGTAACGGTTTTTACAGTCCCTCTATAAGTGATACCTTATGAGAAGTGTCCTTTTCTGTGTGACTTATTTCCCTTAGAATCGTCGTACCTAAATCCACTCATCATGCTGCTACTAGCCTTATGACATTGATTTCATGGCTGAGTGATATTCCATTGTACATAAGGACCACAACTTCTTTATCCATTTTTCTCTTTCCTGGGATATTGAAGGTGGAATGAAGTGGAGGTCCTTGTCAACAGAGCAGCCCTAAACTTTGGGGTGCTTGTGTCTTGCTGATTTTTCATTTTCCCAATTTATACCCCCATGAGTGGAAGTGCCCTATGCTCTCTAAGCTGTGTTGTTTAGATGTTTCAAGACACACCGTACACTTCTCCAGAGTGGCTGTTTGCAATTTACATCCCGCCCATCAGTGTAGCAAGGCTCCCATTTCTCCATGGCCTGTTCTGCATTTCTGGTTTTGAGACTTTTTTCAGCATGGCCCTTTTGACCGATGGGTAGCGAGTCTTCTTTGTAGCCCTGATTTGCCTTTCCAGGTTGCTTGGTTGGCCAAAAAGGGCGTATGCGTTTTTTCCTGAATATATTCAGGAAAAAACGCATACGCCCTTTTTGGCCAAGGGCATCATTGTCAACGTTTTGCCGCTTTTCATGTGCTTTAAAGGCGATTCGAATCTACCTCCTGAAATCTGTTTCCTGCAATTCTGCCTTGATTTCAAATCCTCTTCTTTGCCTTCCCTCAATATATTTGTGGACGAGAGTTATCATTTATAACTCTGCAGGTTTGGGAATTGCAGTGCCCTGAAGCTCCATTTTACAACTCGCTTTTTTGGGAGCTGGCCGCAAAAGCGCAGGATGGCTTCAGGCCCTGTTCTGGTTCCGGGGGGGAGGATGAGCCTGTGGTTAATTCTTCTTCCTGATGGGAAAATAGAGTGACCTGTGCCTGTCCCAACACCAAGAGCTAGTCTCTCACTGGTTCCCCGTCTACCCGTTCATCCTCAGGACAAATTGCAACCTGTACGGAACAGGAGGTTAAAGGTGCTGATGCTCCAAGTAGGGAGATTGTTAGTAAAGCGGATGGAATGGCGAACCCGGGCACAAGGAGAAGAGAAATGAGGTGCGTTTTAGAAACCTTTCCCCATCACATGGTGTACCATCTTTTTGTTTTCTCATGCATGTTTTCGATGTAGGAAGATGCCCTTGAACCTGGAGATTTGGGACCCATGCGATGGGTACCACGCAGTATTACTTTAAAGGGTCTGCGTTTGCTCACCCAACCTCACCAAACCTCTCAGCCCCAAGAGTGTCCACCCTTATGTCTCATCCAGCTGTGGGTCTAGATATGGTCAATCCAGGTTGCATCACAGCCTCTGAACGCATTGTGTAAGAATTTCTCTCTCTTTCACTGTCTTTGTTTCATGGGTTTTTCAAAGTAATTTATTTTTATAATGGGGTTTAGCTGCTTTTCACTGCTGTGTTTATGCCGCTTTACACCCACTTGACACACTAACAGAGAGATATCAATACATAGGTTTTAAGATTATTACTAGTCAGATATATTCTTGTGCGGTGAATAGGGCGTGTTGAGTCCAGTTCTCTGAGCAAGGAGTAGGTCTTGTCTATTACATATTGGGTTTATGGAACGGTATCTGAGCTAATTTGAAACCCTTGTTTGATGTATCACCCCACCTCACCTTTCCCGTTAAGCAGCCATAGTGTGTTTTCTGCATGTGTGACTCTGTTCTGTTTTGTAATTCAGTTCAAGTGTAACGGTTTTTACAGTCCCTCTATAAGTGATACCTTATGAGAAGTGTCCTTTTCTGTGTGACTTATTTCCCTTAGAATCGTCGTACCTAAATCCACTCATCATGCTGCTACTAGCCTTATGACATTGATTTCATGGCTGAGTGATATTCCATTGTACATAAGGACCACAACTTCTTTATCCATTTTTCTCTTTCCTGGGATATTGAAGGTGGAATGAAGTGGAGGTCCTTGTCAACAGAGCAGCCCTAAACTTTGGGGTGCTTGTGTCTTGCTGATTTTTCATTTTCCCAATTTATACCCCCATGAGTGGAAGTGCCCTATGCTCTCTAAGCTGTGTTGTTTAGATGTTTCAAGACACACCGTACACTTCTCCAGAGTGGCTGTTTGCAATTTACATCCCGCCCATCAGTGTAGCAAGGCTCCCATTTCTCCATGGCCTGTTCTGCATTTCTGGTTTTGAGACTTTTTTCAGCATGGCCCTTTTGACCGATGGGTAGCGAGTCTTCTTTGTAGCCCTGATTTGCCTTTCCAGGTTGCTTGGTTGGCCAAAAAGGGCGTATGCGTTTTTTCCTGAATATATTCAGGAAAAAACGCATACGCCCTTTTTGGCCAAGGGCATCATTGTCAACGTTTTGCCGCTTTTCATGTGCTTTAAAGGCGATTCGAATCTACCTCCTGAAATCTGTTTCCTGCAATTCTGCCTTGATTTCAAATCCTCTTCTTTGCCTTCCCTCAATATATTTGTGGACGAGAGTTATCATTTATAACTCTGCAGGTTTGGGAATTGCAGTGCCCTGAAGCTCCATTTTACAACTCGCTTTTTTGGGAGCTGGCCGCAAAAGCGCAGGATGGCTTCAGGCCCTGTTCTGGTTCCGGGGGGGAGGATGAGCCTGTGGTTAATTCTTCTTCCTGATGGGAAAATAGAGTGACCTGTGCCTGTCCCAACACCAAGAGCTAGTCTCTCACTGGTTCCCCGTCTACCCGTTCATCCTCAGGACAAATTGCAACCTGTACGGAACAGGAGGTTAAAGGTGCTGATGCTCCAAGTAGGGAGATTGTTAGTAAAGCGGATGGAATGGCGAACCCGGGCACAAGGAGAAGAGAAATGAGGTGCGTTTTAGAAACCTTTCCCCATCACATGGTGTACCATCTTTTTGTTTTCTCATGCATGTTTTCGATGTAGGAAGATGCCCTTGAACCTGGAGATTTGGGACCCATGCGATGGGTACCACGCAGTATTACTTTAAAGGGTCTGCGTTTGCTCACCCAACCTCACCAAACCTCTCAGCCCCAAGAGTGTCCACCCTTATGTCTCATCCAGCTGTGGGTCTAGATATGGTCAATCCAGGTTGCATCACAGCCTCTGAACGCATTGTGTAAGAATTTCTCTCTCTTTCACTGTCTTTGTTTCATGGGTTTTTCAAAGTAATTTATTTTTATAATGGGGTTTAGCTGCTTTTCACTGCTGTGTTTATGCCGCTTTACACCCACTTGACACACTAACAGAGAGATATCAATACATAGGTTTTAAGATTATTACTAGTCAGATATATTCTTGTGCGGTGAATAGGGCGTGTTGAGTCCAGTTCTCTGAGCAAGGAGTAGGTCTTGTCTATTACATATTGGGTTTATGGAACGGTATCTGAGCTAATTTGAAACCCTTGTTTGATGTATCACCCCACCTCACCTTTCCCGTTAAGCAGCCATAGTGTGTTTTCTGCATGTGTGACTCTGTTCTGTTTTGTAATTCAGTTCAAGTGTAACGGTTTTTACAGTCCCTCTATAAGTGATACCTTATGAGAAGTGTCCTTTTCTGTGTGACTTATTTCACTTAGAATCGTCGTACCTAAATCCACTCATCATGCTGCTACTAGCCTTATGACATTGATTTCATGGCTGAGTGATATTCCATTGTACATAAGGACCACAACTTCTTTATCCATTTTTCTCTTTCCTGGGATATTGAAGGTGGAATGAAGTGGAGGTCCTTGTCAACAGAGCAGCCCTAAACTTTGGGGTGCTTGTGTCTTGCTAATTTTTCATTTTCCCAATTTATACCCCCATGAGTGGAAGTGCCCTATGCTCTCTAAGCTGTGTTTTTTAGATGTTTCAGGACACACCGTACACTTCTCCAGAGTGGCTGTTGGCAATTTACATCCCGCCCATCAGTGTAGCAAGGCTCCCATTTCTCCATGGCCTGTCCTGCATTTCTGGTTTTGAGACTTTTTTCAGCATGGCCCTTTTGACCGATGGGTAGCGAGTCTTCTTTGTAGCCCTGATTTGCCTTTCCAGGTTGCTTGGTTGGCCAAAAAGGGCGTATGCGTTTTTTCCTGAATATATTCAGGAAAAAACGCATACGCCCTTTTTGGCCAAGGGCATCATTGTCAACGTTTTGCCGCTTTTCATGTGCTTTAAAGGCGATTCGAATCTACCTCCTGAAATCTGTTTCCTGCATTTCTGCCTTGATTTCAAATCCTCTTCTTTGCCTTCCCTCAATATATTTGTGGACGAGAGTTATCATTTATAACTCTGCAGGTTTGGGAATTGCAGTGCCCTGAAGCTCCATTTTACAACTCGCTTTTTTGGGAGCTGGCCGCAAAAGCGCAGGATGGCTTCAGGCCCTGTTCTGGTTCCGGGGGGGAGGATGAGCCTGTGGTTAATTCTTCTTCCTGATGGGTAAATAGAGTGACCTGTGCCTGTCCCAACACCACGAGCTAGTCTCTCACTGGTTCCCCGTCTACCCGTTCATCCTCAGGACAAATTGCAACCTGTACGGAACAGGAGGTTAAAGGTGCTGATGCTCCAAGTAGGGAGATTGTTAGTAAAGCGGCTGGAATGGCGAACCCGGGCACAAGGAGAAGAGAAATGAGGTGCGTTTTAGAAACCTTTCCCCATCACATGGTGTACCATCTTTTTGTTTTCTCATGCATGTTTTCGATGTAGGAAGATGCCCTTGAACCTGGAGATTTGGGACCCATGCGATGGGTACCACGCAGTATTACTTTAAAGGGTCTGCGTTTGCTCACCCAACCTCACCAAACCTCTCAGCCCCAAGAGTGTCCACCCTTATGTCTCATCCAGCTGTGGGTCTAGATATGGTCAATCCAGGTTGCATCACAGCCCCTGAACGCATTGTGTAAGAATTTCTCTCTCTTTCACTGTCTTTGTTTCATGGGTTTTTCAAAGTAATTTATTTTTATAATGGGGTTTAGCTGCTTTTCACTGCTGTGTTTATGCCGCTTTACACCCACTTGACACACTAACAGAGAGATATCAATACATAGGTTTTAAGATTATTACTAGTCAGATATATTCTTGTGCGGTGAATAGGGCGTGTTGAGTCCAGTTCTCTGAGCAAGGAGTAGGTCTTGTCTATTACATATTGGGTTTATGGAACGGTATCTGAGCTAATTTGAAACCCTTGTTTTATGTATCACCCCACCTTACCCTTCCCGTTAAGCAACCATAGTGTGTTTTCTGCATGTGTGACTCTGTTCTGTTTTGTAATTCAGTTCAAGTGTAACGGTTTTTACAGTCCCTCTATAAGTGATACCTTATGAGAAGTGTCCTTTTCTGTGTGACTTATGTCACTTAGAATCGTCGTACCTAAATCCACTCATCATGCTGCTACTAGCCTTATGACATTGATTTCATGGCTGAGTGATATTCCATTGTACATAAGGACCACAACTTCTTTATCCATTTTTCTCTTTCCTGGGATATTGAAGGTGGAATGAAGTGGAGGTCCTTGTCAACAGAGCAGCCCTAAACTTTCGGGTGCTTGTGTCTTGCTGATTTTTCATTTTCCCAATTTATACCCCCATGAGTGGAAGTGCCCTATGCTCTCTAAGCTGTGTTTTTTAGATGTTTCAGGACACACCGTACACTTCTCCAGAGTGGCTGTTGGCAATTTACATCCCGCCCATCAGTGTAGCAAGGCTCCCATTTCTCCATGGCCTGTCCTGCATTTCTGGTTTTGAGACTTTTTTCAGCATGGCCCTTTTGACTGATGGGTAGCGAGTCTTCTTTGTAGCCCTGATTTGCCTTTCCAGGTTGCTTGGTTGGCCAAAAAGGGCGTATGCGTTTTTTCCTGAATATATTCAGGAAAAAACGCATACGCCCTTTTTGGCCAAGGGCATCATTGTCAACGTTTTGCCGCTTTTCATGTGCTTTAAAGGCGATTCGAATCTACCTCCTGAAATCTGTTTCCTGCAATTCTGCCTTGATTTCAAATCCTCTTCTTTGCCTTCCCTCAATATATTTGTGGACGAGAGTTATCATTTATAACTCTGCAGGTTTGGGAATTGCAGTGCCCTGAAGCTCCATTTTACAACTCGCTTTTTTGGGAGCTGGCCGCAAAAGCGCAGGATGGCTTCAGGCCCTGCTCTGGTTCCGGGGGGGAGGATGAGCCTGTGGTTAATTCTTCTTCCTGATGGGAAAATAGAGTGACCTGTGCCTGTCCCAACACCAAGAGCTAGTCTCTCACTGGTTCCCCGTCTACCCGTTCATCCTCAGGACAAATTGCAACCTGTACGGAACAGGAGGTTAAAGGTGCTGATGCTCCAAGTAGGGAGATTGTTAGTAAAGCGGATGGAATGGCAAACCCGGGCACAAGGAGAAGAGAAATGAGGTGCGTTTTAGAAACCTTTCCCCATCACATGGTGTACCATCTTTTTGTTTTCTCATGCATGTTTTCGATGTAGGAAGATGCCCTTGAACCTGGAGATTTGGGACCCATGCGATGGGTACCACGCAGTATTACTTTAAAGGGTCTGCGTTTGCTCACCCAACCTCACCAAACCTCTCAGCCCCAAGAGTGTCCACCCTTATGTCTCATCCAGCTGTGGGTCTAGATATGGTCAATCCAGGTTGCATCACAGCCCCTGAACGCATTGTGTAAGAATTTCTCTCTCTTTCACTGTCTTTGTTTCATGGGTTTTTCAAAGTAATTTATTTTTATACTGGGGTTTAGCTGCTTTTCACTGCTGTGTTTATGCCGCTTTACACCCACTTGACACACTAACAGAGAGATATCAATACATAGGTTTTAAGATTATTACTAGTCAGATATATTCTTGTGTGGTGAATAGGGCGTGTTGAGTCCAGTTCTCTGAGCAAGGAGTAGGTCTTGTCTATTACATATTGGGTTTATGGAACGGTATCTGAGCTAATTTGAAACCCTTGTTTGATGTATCACCCCACCTCACCTTTCCCGTTAAGCAGCCATACTGTGTTTTCTGCATGTGTGACTCTGTTCTGTTTTGTAATTCAGTTCAAGTGTAACGGTTTTTACAGTCCCTCTATAAGTGATACCTTATGAGAAGTGTCCTTTTCTGTGTGACTTATTTCACTTAGAATCGTCGTACCTAAATCCACTCATCATGCTGCTACTAGCCTTATGACATTGATTTCATGGCTGAGTGATATTCCATTGTACATAAGGACCACAACTTCTTTATCCATTTTTCTCTTTCCTGGGATATTGAAGGTGGAATGAAGTGGAGGTCCTTGTCAACAGAGCAGCCCTAAACTTTGGGGTGCTTGTGTCTTGCTAATTTTTCATTTTCCCAATTTATACCCCCATGAGTGGAAGTGCCCTATGCTCTCTAAGCTGTGTTTTTTAGATGTTTCAGGACACACCGTACACTTCTCCAGAGTGGCTGTTGGCAATATACATCCCGCCCATCAGTGTAGCAAGGCTCCCATTTCTCCATGGCCTGTCCTGCATTTCTGGTTTTGAGACTTTTTTCAGCATGGCCTTTTTGACCGATGGGTAGCGAGTCTTCTTTGTAGCCCTGATTTGCCTTTCCAGGTTGCTTGGTTGGCCAAAAAGGGCGTATGCGTTTTTTCCTGAATATATTCAGGAAAAAACGCATACGCCCTTTTTGGCCAAGGGCATCATTGTCAACGTTTTGCCGCTTTTCATGTGCTTTAAAGGCGATTCGAATCTACCTCCTGAAATCTGTGTCCTGCATTTCTGCCTTGATTTCAAATCCTTTTCTTTGCCTTCCCTCAATATATTTGTGGACGAGAGTTATCATTTATAACTCTGCAGGTTTGGGAATTGCAGTGCCCTGAAACTCCATTTTACAACTCGCTTTTTTGGGAGCTGGCCGCAAAAGCGCAGGATGGCTTCAGGCCCTGTTCTGGTTCCGGGGGGGAGGATGAGCCTGTGGTTAATTCTTCTTCCTGATGGGAAAATAGAGTGACCTGTGCCTCTCCCAACACCAAGAGCTAGTCTCTCACTGGTTCCCCGTCTACCCGTTCATCCTCAGGACAAATTGCAACCTGTACGGAACAGGAGGTTAAAAGTGCTGATGCTCCAAGTAGGGAGATTGTTAGTAAAGCGGATGGAATGGCGAACCCGGGCACAAGGAGAAGAGAAATGAGGTGCGTTTTAGAAACCTTTCCCCATCACATGGTGTACCATCTTTTTGTTTTCTCATGCATGTTTTCGATGTAGGAAGATGCCCTTGAACCTGGAGATTTGGGACCCATGCGATGGGTACCACGCAGTATTACTTTAAAGGGTCTGCGTTTGCTCACCCAACCTCACCAAACCTCTCAGCCCCAAGAGTGTCCACCCTTATGTCTCATCCAGCTGTGGGTCTAGATATGGTCAATCCAGGTTGCATCACAGCCCCTGAACGCATTGTGTAAGAATTTCTCTCTCTTTCACTGTCTTTGTTTCATGGGTTTTTCAAAGTAATTTATTTTTATAATGGGGTTTAGCTGCTTTTCACTGCTGTGTTTATGCCGCTTTACACCCACTTGACACACTAACAGAGAGATATCAATACATAGGTTTTAAGATTATTACTAGTCAGATATATTCTTGTGTGGTGAATAGGACGTGTTGAGTCCAGTTCTCTGAGCAAGGAGTAGGTCTTGTCTATTACATATTGGGTTTATGGAACGGTATCTGAGCTAATTTGAAACCCTTGTTTTATGTATCACCCCACCTCACCTTTCCCGTTAAGCAGCCATAGTGTGTTTTCTGCATGTGTGACTCTGTTCTGTTTTGTAATTCAGTTCAAGTGTAACGGTTTTTACAGTCCCTCTATAAGTGATACCTTATGAGAAGTGTCCTTTTCTGTGTGACTTATGTCACTTAGAATCGTCGTACCTAAATCCACTCATCATGCTGCTACTAGCCTTATGACATTGATTTCATGGCTGAGTGATATTCCATTGTACATAAGGACCACAACTTCTTTATCCATTTTTCTCTTTCCTGGGATATTGAAGGTGGAATGAAGTGGAGGTCCTTGTCAACAGAGCAGCCCTAAACTTTGGGGTGCTTGTGTCTTGCTGATTTTTCATTTTCCCAATTTATACCCCCATGAGTGGAAGTGCCCTATGCTCTCTAAGGGGTGTTTTTTAGATGTTTCAGGACACACCGTACACTTCTCCAGAGTGGCTGTTGGCAATTTACATCCCGCCCATCAGTGTAGCAAGGCTCCCATTTCTCCATGGCCTGTCCTGCATTTCTGGTTTTGAGACTTTTTTCAGCATGGCCCTTTTGACCGATGGGTAGCGAGTCTTCTTTGTAGCCCTGATTTGCCTTTCCAGGTTGCTTGGTTGGCCAAAAAGGGCGTATGCGTTTTTTCCTGAATATATTCAGGAAAAAACGCATACGCCCTTTTTGGCCAAGGGCATCATTGTCAACGTTTTGCCGCTTTTCATGTGCTTTAAAGGCGATTCGAATCTACCTCCTGAAATCTGTTTCCTGCAATTCTGCCTTGATTTCAAATCCTCTTCTTTGCCTTCCCTCAATATATTTGTGGACGAGAGTTATCATTTATAACTCTGCAGGTTTGGGAATTGCAGTGCCCTGAAGCTCCATTTTACAACTCGCTTTTTTGGGAGCTGGCCGCAAAAGCGCAGGATGGCTTCAGGCCCTGTTCTGGTTCCGGGGGGGAGGATGAGCCTGTGGTTAATTCTTCTTCCTGATGGGAAAATAGAGTGACCTGTGCCTGTCCCAACACCAAGAGCTAGTCTCTCACTGGTTCCCCGTCTACCCGTTCATCCTCAGGACAAATTGCAACCTGTACGGAACAGGAGGTTAAAGGTGCTGATGCTCCAAGTAGGGAGATTGTTAGTAAAGCGGATGGAATGGCAAACCCGGGCACAAGGAGAAGAGAAATGAGGTGCGTTTTAGAAACCTTTCCCCATCACATGGTGTACCATCATTTTGTTTTCTCATGCATGTTTTCGATGTAGGAAGATGCCCTTGAACCTGGAGATTTGGGACCCATGCGATGGGTACCACGCAGTATTACTTTAAAGGGTCTGCGTTTGCTCACCCAACCTCACCAAACCTCTCAGCCCCAAGAGTGTCCACCCTTATGTCTCATCCAGCTGTGGGTCTAGATATGGTCAATCCAGGTTGCATCACAGCCCCTGAACGCATTGTGTAAGAATTTCTCTCTCTTTCACTGTCTTTGTTTCATGGGTTTTTCAAAGTAATTTATTTTTATACTGGGGTTTAGCTGCTTTTCACTGCTGTGTTTATGCCGCTTTACACCCACTTGACACACTAACAGAGAGATATCAATACATAGGTTTTAAGATTATTACTAGTCAGATATATTCTTGTGTGGTGAATAGGGCGTGTTGAGTCCAGTTCTCTGAGCAAGGAGTAGGTCTTGTCTATTACATATTGGGTTTATGGAACGGTATCTGAGCTAATTTGAAACCCTTGTTTGATGTATCACCCCACCTCACCTTTCCCGTTAAGCAGCCATACTGTGTTTTCTGCATGTGTGACTCTGTTCTGTTTTGTAATTCAGTTCAAGTGTAACGGTTTTTACAGTCCCTCTATAAGTGATACCTTATGAGAAGTGTCCTTTTCTGTGTGACTTATTTCACTTAGAATCGTCGTACCTAAATCCACTCATCATGCTGCTACTAGCCTTATGACATTGATTTCATGGCTGAGTGATATTCCATTGTACATAAGGACCACAACTTCTTTATCCATTTTTCTCTTTCCTGGGATATTGAAGGTGGAATGAAGTGGAGGTCCTTGTCAACAGAGCAGCCCTAAACTTTGGGGTGCTTGTGTCTTGCTAATTTTTCATTTTCCCAATTTATACCCCCATGAGTGGAAGTGCCCTATGCTCTCTAAGCTGTGTTTTTTAGATGTTTCAGGACACACCGTACACTTCTCCAGAGTGGCTGTTGGCAATTTACATCCCGCCCATCAGTGTAGCAAGGCTCCCATTTCTCCATGGCCTGTCCTGCATTTCTGGTTTTGAGACTTTTTTCAGCATGGCCTTTTTGACCGATGGGTAGCGAGTCTTCTTTGTAGCCCTGATTTGCCTTTCCAGGTTGCTTGGTTGGCCAAAAAGGGCGTATGCGTTTTTTCCTGAATATATTCAGGAAAAAACGCATACGCCCTTTTTGGCCAAGGGCATCATTGTCAACGTTTTGCCGCTTTTCATGTGCTTTAAAGGCGATTCGAATCTACCTCCTGAAATCTGTGTCCTGCATTTCTGCCTTGATTTCAAATCCTTTTCTTTGCCTTCCCTCAATATATTTGTGGACGAGAGTTATCATTTATAACTCTGCAGGTTTGGGAATTGCAGTGCCCTGAAACTCCATTTTACAACTCGCTTTTTTGGGAGCTGGCCGCAAAAGCGCAGGATGGCTTCAGGCCCTGTTCTGGTTCCGGGGGGGAGGATGAGCCTGTGGTTAATTCTTCTTCCTGATGGGAAAATAGAGTGACCTGTGCCTGTCCCAACACCAAGAGCTAGTCTCTCACTGGTTCCCCGTCTACCCGTTCATCCTCAGGACAAATTGCAACCTGTACGGAACAGGAGGTTAAAGGTGCTGATGCTCCAAGTAGGGAGATTGTTAGTAAAGCGGATGGAATGGCGAACCCGGGCACAAGGAGAAGAGAAATGAGGTGCGTTTTAGAAACCTTTCCCCATCACATGGTGTACCATCTTTTTGTTTTCTCATGCATGTTTTCGATGTAGGAAGATGCCCTTGAACCTGGAGATTTGGGACCCATGCGATGGGTACCACGCAGTATTACTTTAAAGGGTCTGCGTTTGCTCACCCAACCTCACCAAACCTCTCAGCCCCAAGAGTGTCCACCCTTATGTCTCATCCAGCTGTGGGTCTAGATATGGTCAATCCAGGTTGCATCACAGCCCCTGAACGCATTGTGTAAGAATTTCTCTCTCTTTCACTGTCTTTGTTTCATGGGTTTTTCAAAGTAATTTATTTTTATAATGGGGTTTAGCTGCTTTCACTGCTGTGTTTATGCCGCTTTACACCCACTTGACACACTAACAGAGAGATATCAATACATAGGTTTTAAGATTATTACTAGTCAGATATATTCTTGTGTGGTGAATAGGACGTGTTGAGTCCAGTTCTCTGAGCAAGGAGTAGGTCTTGTCTATTACATATTGGGTTTATGGAACGGTATCTGAGCTAATTTGAAACCCTTGTTTTATGTATCACCCCACCTCACCTTTCCCGTTAAGCAGCCATAGTGTGTTTTCTGCATGTGTGACTCTGTTCTGTTTTGTAATTCAGTTCAAGTGTAACGGTTTTTACAGTCCCTCTATAAGTGATACCTTATGAGAAGTGTCCTTTTCTGTGTGACTTATGTCACTTAGAATCGTCGTACCTAAATCCACTCATCATGCTGCTACTAGCCTTATGACATTGATTTCATGGCTGAGTGATATTCCATTGTACATAAGGACCACAACTTCTTTATCCATTTTTCTCTTTCCTGGGATATTGAAGGTGGAATGAAGTGGAGGTCCTTGTCAACAGAGCAGCCCTAAACTTTCGGGTGCTTGTGTCTTGCTGATTTTTCATTTTCCCAATTTATACCCCCATGAGTGGAAGTGCCCTATGCTCTCTAAGCTGTGTTTTTTAGATGTTTCAGGACACACCGTACACTTCTCCAGAGTGGCTGTTGGCAATTTACATCCCGCCCATCAGTGTAGCAAGGCTCCCATTTCTCCATGGCCTGTCCTGCATTTCTGGTTTTGAGACTTTTTTCAGCATGGCCCTTTTGACCGATGGGTAGCGAGTCTTCTTTGTAGCCCTGATTTGCCTTTCCAGGTTGCTTTGTTGGCCAAAAAGGGCGTATGCGTTTTTTCCTGAATATATTCAGGAAAAAACGCATACGCCCTTTTTGGCCAAGGGCATCATTGTCAACGTTTTGCCGCTTTTCATGTGCTTTAAAGGCGATTCGAATCTACCTCCTGAAATCTGTTTCCTGCAATTCTGCCTTGATTTCAAATCCTCTTCTTTGCCTTCCCTCAATATATTTGTGGACGAGAGTTATCATTTATAACTCTGCAGGTTTGGGAATTGCAGTGCCCTGAAGCTCCATTTTACAACTCGCTTTTTTGGGAGCTGGCCGCAAAAGCGCAGGATGGCTTCAGGCCCTGTTCTGGTTCCGGGGGGGAGGATGAGCCTGTGGTTAATTCTTCTTCCTGATGGGAAAATAGAGTGACCTGTGCCTGTCCCAACACCAAGAGCTAGTCTCTCACTGGTTCCCCGTCTACCCGTTCATCCTCAGGACAAATTGCAACCTGTACGGAACAGGAGGTTAAAGGTGCTGATGCTCCAAGTAGGGAGATTGTTAGTAAAGCGGATGGAATGGCAAACCCGGGCACAAGGAGAAGAGAAATGAGGTGCGTTTTAGAAACCTTTCCCCATCACATGGTGTACCATCATTTTGTTTTCTCATGCATGTTTTCGATGTAGGAAGATGCCCTTGAACCTGGAGATTTGGGACCCATGCGATGGGTACCACGCAGTATTACTTTAAAGGGTCTGCGTTTGCTCACCCAACCTCACCAAACCTCTCAGCCCCAAGAGTGTCCACCCTTATGTCTCATCCAGCTGTGGGTCTAGAAATGGTCAATCCAGGTTGCATCACATCCCCTGAACGCATTGTGTAAGAATTTCTCTCTCTTTCACTGTCTTTGTTTCATGGGTTTGTAAAAGTAATTTATTTTTATAATGGGTTTAGCTGCTTTTCACTGCTGTGTTTATGCCGCTTTACACCCACTTGACACACTAACAGAGAGATATCAATACATAGGTTTTAAGATTATTACTAGTCAGATATATTCTTGTGCGGTGAATAGGGCGTGTTGAGTCCAGTTCTCTGAGCAAGGAGTAGGTCTTGTCTATTACATATTGGGTTTATGGAACGGTATCTGAGCTAATTTGAAACCCTTGTTTTATGTATCACCCCACCTCACCCTTCCCGTTAAGCAGCCATAGTGTGTTTTCTGCATGTGTGACTCTGTTCTGTTTTGTAATTCAGTTCAAGTGTAACGGTTTTTACAGTCCCTCTATAAGTGATACCTTATGAGAAGTGTCCTTTTCTGTGTGACTTATTTCCCTTAGAATCGTCGTACCTAAATCCACTCATCATGCTGCTACTAGCCTTATGACATTGATTTCATGGCTGAGTGATATTCCATTGTACATAAGGACCACAACTTCTTTATCCATTTTTCTCTTTCCTGGGATATTGAAGGTGGAATGAAGTGGAGGTCCTTGTCAACAGAGCAGCCCTAAACTTTGGGGTGCTTGTGTCTTGCTGATTTTTCATTTTCCCAATTTATACCCCCATGAGTGGAAGTGCCCTATGCTCTCTAAGCTGTGTTGTTTAGATGTTTCAAGACACACCGTACACTTCTCCAGAGTGGCTGTTTGCAATTTACATCCCGCCCATCAGTGTAGCAAGGCTCCCATTTCTCCATGGCCTGTCCTGCATTTCTGGTTTTGAGACTTTTTTCAGCATGGCCCTTTTGACCGATGGGTAGCGAGTCTTCTTTGTAGCCCTGATTTGCCTTTCCAGGTTGCTTGGTTGGCCAAAAAGGGCGTATGCGTTTTTTCCTGAATATATTCAGGAAAAAACGCATACGCCCTTTTTGGCCAAGGGCATCATTGTCAACGTTTTGCCGCTTTTCATGTGCTTTAAAGGCGATTCGAATCTACCTCCTGAAATCTGTTTCCTGCAATTCTGCCTTGATTTCAAATCCTCTTCTTTGCCTTCCCTCAATATATTTGTGGACGAGAGTTATCATTTATAACTCTGCAGGTTTGGGAATTGCAGTGCCCTGAAGCTCCATTTTACAACTCGCTTTTTTGGGAGCTGGCCGCAAAAGCGCAGGATGGCTTCAGGCCCTGTTCTGGTTCCGGGGGGGAGGATGAGCCTGTGGTTAATTCTTCTTCCTGATGGGAAAATAGAGTGACCTGTGCCTGTCCCAACACCAAGAGCTAGTCTCTCACTGGTTCCCCGTCTACCCGTTCATCCTCAGGACAAATTGCAACCTGTACGGAACAGGAGGTTAAAGGTGCTGATGCTCCAAGTAGGGAGATTGTTAGTAAAGCGGATGGAATGGCGAACCCGGGCACAAGGAGAAGAGAAATGAGGTGCGTTTTAGAAACCTTTCCCCATCACATGGTGTACCATCTTTTTGTTTTCTCATGCATGTTTTCGATGTAGGAAGATGCCCTTGAACCTGGAGATTTGGGACCCATGCGATGGGTACCACGCAGTATTACTTTAAAGGGTCTGCGTTTGCTCACCCAACCTCACCAAACCTCTCAGCCCCAAGAGTGTCCACCCTTATGTCTCATCCAGCTGTGGGTCTAGATATGGTCAATCCAGGTTGCATCACAGCCTCTGAACGCATTGTGTAAGAATTTCTCTCTCTTTCACTGTCTTTGTTTCATGGGTTTTTCAAAGTAATTTATTTTTATAATGGGGTTTAGCTGCTTTTCACTGCTGTGTTTATGCCGCTTTACACCCACTTGACACACTAACAGAGAGATATCAATACATAGGTTTTAAGATTATTACTAGTCAGATATATTCTTGTGCGGTGAATAGGGCGTGTTGAGTCCAGTTCTCTGAGCAAGGAGTAGGTCTTGTCTATTACATATTGGGTTTATGGAACGGTATCTGAGCTAATTTGAAACCCTTGTTTGATGTATCACCCCACCTCACCTTTCCCGTTAAGCAGCCATAGTGTGTTTTCTGCATGTGTGACTCTGTTCTGTTTTGTAATTCAGTTCAAGTGTAACGGTTTTTACAGTCCCTCTATAAGTGATACCTTATGAGAAGTGTCCTTTTCTGTGTGACTTATTTCCCTTAGAATCGTCGTACCTAAATCCACTCATCATGCTGCTACTAGCCTTATGACATTGATTTCATGGCTGAGTGATATTCCATTGTACATAAGGACCACAACTTCTTTATCCATTTTTCTCTTTCCTGGGATATTGAAGGTGGAATGAAGTGGAGGTCCTTGTCAACAGAGCAGCCCTAAACTTTGGGGTGCTTGTGTCTTGCTGATTTTTCATTTTCCCAATTTATACCCCCATGAGTGGAAGTGCCCTATGCTCTCTAAGCTGTGTTGTTTAGATGTTTCAAGACACACCGTACACTTCTCCAGAGTGGCTGTTTGCAATTTACATCCCGCCCATCAGTGTAGCAAGGCTCCCATTTCTCCATGGCCTGTTCTGCATTTCTGGTTTTGAGACTTTTTTCAGCATGGCCCTTTTGACCGATGGGTAGCGAGTCTTCTTTGTAGCCCTGATTTGCCTTTCCAGGTTGCTTGGTTGGCCAAAAAGGGCGTATGCGTTTTTTCCTGAATATATTCAGGAAAAAACGCATACGCCCTTTTTGGCCAAGGGCATCATTGTCAACGTTTTGCCGCTTTTCATGTGCTTTAAAGGCGATTCGAATCTACCTCCTGAAATCTGTTTCCTGCAATTCTGCCTTGATTTCAAATCCTCTTCTTTGCCTTCCCTCAATATATTTGTGGACGAGAGTTATCATTTATAACTCTGCAGGTTTGGGAATTGCAGTGCCCTGAAGCTCCATTTTACAACTCGCTTTTTTGGGAGCTGGCCGCAAAAGCGCAGGATGGCTTCAGGCCCTGTTCTGGTTCCGGGGGGGAGGATGAGCCTGTGGTTAATTCTTCTTCCTGATGGGAAAATAGAGTGACCTGTGCCTGTCCCAACACCAAGAGCTAGTCTCTCACTGGTTCCCCGTCTACCCGTTCATCCTCAGGACAAATTGCAACCTGTACGGAACAGGAGGTTAAAGGTGCTGATGCTCCAAGTAGGGAGATTGTTAGTAAAGCGGATGGAATGGCGAACCCGGGCACAAGGAGAAGAGAAATGAGGTGCGTTTTAGAAACCTTTCCCCATCACATGGTGTACCATCTTTTTGTTTTCTCATGCATGTTTTCGATGTAGGAAGATGCCCTTGAACCTGGAGATTTGGGACCCATGCGATGGGTACCACGCAGTATTACTTTAAAGGGTCTGCGTTTGCTCACCCAACCTCACCAAACCTCTCAGCCCCAAGAGTGTCCACCCTTATGTCTCATCCAGCTGTGGGTCTAGATATGGTCAATCCAGGTTGCATCACAGCCTCTGAACGCATTGTGTAAGAATTTCTCTCTCTTTCACTGTCTTTGTTTCATGGGTTTTTCAAAGTAATTTATTTTTATAATGGGGTTTAGCTGCTTTTCACTGCTGTGTTTATGCCGCTTTACACCCACTTGACACACTAACAGAGAGATATCAATACATAGGTTTTAAGATTATTACTAGTCAGATATATTCTTGTGCGGTGAATAGGGCGTGTTGAGTCCAGTTCTCTGAGCAAGGAGTAGGTCTTGTCTATTACATATTGGGTTTATGGAACGGTATCTGAGCTAATTTGAAACCCTTGTTTGATGTATCACCCCACCTCACCTTTCCCGTTAAGCAGCCATAGTGTGTTTTCTGCATGTGTGACTCTGTTCTGTTTTGTAATTCAGTTCAAGTGTAACGGTTTTTACAGTCCCTCTATAAGTGATACCTTATGAGAAGTGTCCTTTTCTGTGTGACTTATTTCACTTAGAATCGTCGTACCTAAATCCACTCATCATGCTGCTACTAGCCTTATGACATTGATTTCATGGCTGAGTGATATTCCATTGTACATAAGGACCACAACTTCTTTATCCATTTTTCTCTTTCCTGGGATATTGAAGGTGGAATGAAGTGGAGGTCCTTGTCAACAGAGCAGCCCTAAACTTTGGGGTGCTTGTGTCTTGCTAATTTTTCATTTTCCCAATTTATACCCCCATGAGTGGAAGTGCCCTATGCTCTCTAAGCTGTGTTTTTTAGATGTTTCAGGACACACCGTACACTTCTCCAGAGTGGCTGTTGGCAATTTACATCCCGCCCATCAGTGTAGCAAGGCTCCCATTTCTCCATGGCCTGTCCTGCATTTCTGGTTTTGAGACTTTTTTCAGCATGGCCCTTTTGACCGATGGGTAGCGAGTCTTCTTTGTAGCCCTGATTTGCCTTTCCAGGTTGCTTGGTTGGCCAAAAAGGGCGTATGCGTTTTTTCCTGAATATATTCAGGAAAAAACGCATACGCCCTTTTTGGCCAAGGGCATCATTGTCAACGTTTTGCCGCTTTTCATGTGCTTTAAAGGCGATTCGAATCTACCTCCTGAAATCTGTTTCCTGCATTTCTGCCTTGATTTCAAATCCTCTTCTTTGCCTTCCCTCAATATATTTGTGGACGAGAGTTATCATTTATAACTCTGCAGGTTTGGGAATTGCAGTGCCCTGAAGCTCCATTTTACAACTCGCTTTTTTGGGAGCTGGCCGCAAAAGCGCAGGATGGCTTCAGGCCCTGTTCTGGTTCCGGGGGGGAGGATGAGCCTGTGGTTAATTCTTCTTCCTGATGGGTAAATAGAGTGACCTGTGCCTGTCCCAACACCACGAGCTAGTCTCTCACTGGTTCCCCGTCTACCCGTTCATCCTCAGGACAAATTGCAACCTGTACGGAACAGGAGGTTAAAGGTGCTGATGCTCCAAGTAGGGAGATTGTTAGTAAAGCGGCTGGAATGGCGAACCCGGGCACAAGGAGAAGAGAAATGAGGTGCGTTTTAGAAACCTTTCCCCATCACATGGTGTACCATCTTTTTGTTTTCTCATGCATGTTTTCGATGTAGGAAGATGCCCTTGAACCTGGAGATTTGGGACCCATGCGATGGGTACCACGCAGTATTACTTTAAAGGGTCTGCGTTTGCTCACCCAACCTCACCAAACCTCTCAGCCCCAAGAGTGTCCACCCTTATGTCTCATCCAGCTGTGGGTCTAGATATGGTCAATCCAGGTTGCATCACAGCCCCTGAACGCATTGTGTAAGAATTTCTCTCTCTTTCACTGTCTTTGTTTCATGGGTTTTTCAAAGTAATTTATTTTTATAATGGGGTTTAGCTGCTTTTCACTGCTGTGTTTATGCCGCTTTACACCCACTTGACACACTAACAGAGAGATATCAATACATAGGTTTTAAGATTATTACTAGTCAGATATATTCTTGTGCGGTGAATAGGGCGTGTTGAGTCCAGTTCTCTGAGCAAGGAGTAGGTCTTGTCTATTACATATTGGGTTTATGGAACGGTATCTGAGCTAATTTGAAACCCTTGTTTGATGTATCACCCCACCTTACCCTTCCCGTTAAGCAACCATAGTGTGTTTTCTGCATGTGTGACTCTGTTCTGTTTTGTAATTCAGTTCAAGTGTAACGGTTTTTACAGTCCCTCTATAAGTGATACCTTATGAGAAGTGTCCTTTTCTGTGTGACTTATGTCACTTAGAATCGTCGTACCTAAATCCACTCATCATGCTGCTACTAGCCTTATGACATTGATTTCATGGCTGAGTGATATTCCATTGTACATAAGGACCACAACTTCTTTATCCATTTTTCTCTTTCCTGGGATATTGAAGGTGGAATGAAGTGGAGGTCCTTGTCAACAGAGCAGCCCTAAACTTTCGGGTGCTTGTGTCTTGCTGATTTTTCATTTTCCCAATTTATACCCCCATGAGTGGAAGTGCCCTATGCTCTCTAAGCTGTGTTTTTTAGATGTTTCAGGACACACCGTACACTTCTCCAGAGTGGCTGTTGGCAATTTACATCCCGCCCATCAGTGTAGCAAGGCTCCCATTTCTCCATGGCCTGTCCTGCATTTCTGGTTTTGAGACTTTTTTCAGCATGGCCCTTTTGACTGATGGGTAGCGAGTCTTCTTTGTAGCCCTGATTTGCCTTTCCAGGTTGCTTGGTTGGCCAAAAAGGGCGTATGCGTTTTTTCCTGAATATATTCAGGAAAAAACGCATACGCCCTTTTTGGCCAAGGGCATCATTGTCAACGTTTTGCCGCTTTTCATGTGCTTTAAAGGCGATTCGAATCTACCTCCTGAAATCTGTTTCCTGCAATTCTGCCTTGATTTCAAATCCTCTTCTTTGCCTTCCCTCAATATATTTGTGGACGAGAGTTATCATTTATAACTCTGCAGGTTTGGGAATTGCAGTGCCCTGAAGCTCCATTTTACAACTCGCTTTTTTGGGAGCTGGCCGCAAAAGCGCAGGATGGCTTCAGGCCCTGCTCTGGTTCCGGGGGGGAGGATGAGCCTGTGGTTAATTCTTCTTCCTGATGGGAAAATAGAGTGACCTGTGCCTGTCCCAACACCAAGAGCTAGTCTCTCACTGGTTCCCCGTCTACCCGTTCATCCTCAGGACAAATTGCAACCTGTACGGAACAGGAGGTTAAAGGTGCTGATGCTCCAAGTAGGGAGATTGTTAGTAAAGCGGATGGAATGGCAAACCCGGGCACAAGGAGAAGAGAAATGAGGTGCGTTTTAGAAACCTTTCCCCATCACATGGTGTACCATCTTTTTGTTTTCTCATGCATGTTTTCGATGTAGGAAGATGCCCTTGAACCTGGAGATTTGGGACCCATGCGATGGGTACCACGCAGTATTACTTTAAAGGGTCTGCGTTTGCTCACCCAACCTCACCAAACCTCTCAGCCCCAAGAGTGTCCACCCTTATGTCTCATCCAGCTGTGGGTCTAGATATGGTCAATCCAGGTTGCATCACAGCCCCTGAACGCATTGTGTAAGAATTTCTCTCTCTTTCACTGTCTTTGTTTCATGGGTTTTTCAAAGTAATTTATTTTTATACTGGGGTTTAGCTGCTTTTCACTGCTGTGTTTATGCCGCTTTACACCCACTTGACACACTAACAGAGAGATATCAATACATAGGTTTTAAGATTATTACTAGTCAGATATATTCTTGTGTGGTGAATAGGGCGTGTTGAGTCCAGTTCTCTGAGCAAGGAGTAGGTCTTGTCTATTACATATTGGGTTTATGGAACGGTATCTGAGCTAATTTGAAACCCTTGTTTGATGTATCACCCCACCTCACCTTTCCCGTTAAGCAGCCATACTGTGTTTTCTGCATGTGTGACTCTGTTCTGTTTTGTAATTCAGTTCAAGTGTAACGGTTTTTACAGTCCCTCTATAAGTGATACCTTATGAGAAGTGTCCTTTTCTGTGTGACTTATTTCACTTAGAATCGTCGTACCTAAATCCACTCATCATGCTGCTACTAGCCTTATGACATTGATTTCATGGCTGAGTGATATTCCATTGTACATAAGGACCACAACTTCTTTATCCATTTTTCTCTTTCCTGGGATATTGAAGGTGGAATGAAGTGGAGGTCCTTGTCAACAGAGCAGCCCTAAACTTTGGGGTGCTTGTGTCTTGCTAATTTTTCATTTTCCCAATTTATACCCCCATGAGTGGAAGTGCCCTATGCTCTCTAAGCTGTGTTTTTTAGATGTATCAGGACACACCGTACACTTCTCCAGAGTGGCTGTTGGCAATTTACATCCCGCCCATCAGTGTAGCAAGGCTCCCATTTCTCCATGGCCTGTCCTGCATTTCTGGTTTTGAGACTTTTTTCAGCATGGCCCTTTTGACCGATGGGTAGCGAGTCTTCTTTGTAGCCCTGATTTGCCTTTCCAGGTTGCTTGGTTGGCCAAAAAGGGCGTATGCGTTTTTTCCTGAATATATTCAGGAAAAAACGCATACGCCCTTTTTGGCCAAGGGCATCATTGTCAACGTTTTGCCGCTTTTCATGTGCTTTAAAGGCGATTCGAATCTACCTCCTGAAATCTGTTTCCTGCAATTCTGCCTTGATTTCAAATCCTCTTCTTTGCCTTCCCTCAATATATTTGTGGACGAGAGTTATCATTTATAACTCTGCAGGTTTGGGAATTGCAGTGCCCTGAAGCTCCATTTTACAACTCGCTTTTTTGGGAGCTGGCCGCAAAAGCGCAGGATGGCTTCAGGCCCTGTTCTGGTTCCGGGGGGGAGGATGAGCCTGTGGTTAATTCTTCTTCCTGATGGGAAAATAGAGTGACCTGTGCCTGTCCCAACACCAAGAGCTAGTCTCTCACTGGTTCCCCGTCTACCCGTTCATCCTCAGGACAAATTGCAACCTGTACGGAACAGGAGGTTAAAGGTGCTGATGCTCCAAGTAGGGAGATTGTTAGTAAAGCGGATGGAATGGCGAACCCGGGCACAAGGAGAAGAGAAATGA
Source organism: Balaenoptera borealis (assembly GCF_965194805.1). Taxonomy (NCBI): domain Eukaryota; kingdom Metazoa; phylum Chordata; class Mammalia; order Artiodactyla; family Balaenopteridae; genus Balaenoptera; species Balaenoptera borealis. The sequence continues at coordinate 174,485 of NW_028123973.1, forward strand.
GGTGCGTTTTAGAAACCTTTCCCCATCACATGGTGTACCATCTTTTTGTTTTCTCATGCATGTTTTCGATGTAGGAAGATGCCCTTGAACCTGGAGATTTGGGACCCATGCGATGGGTACCACGCAGTATTACTTTAAAGGGTCTGCGTTTGCTCACCCAACCTCACCAAACCTCTCAGCCCCAAGAGTGTCCACCCTTATGTCTCATCCAGCTGTGGGTCTAGATATGGTCAATCCAGGTTGCATCACAGCCTCTGAACGCATTGTGTAAGAATTTCTCTCTCTTTCACTGTCTTTGTTTCATGGGTTTTTCAAAGTAATTTATTTTTATAATGGGGTTTAGCTGCTTTTCACTGCTGTGTTTATGCCGCTTTACACCCACTTGACACACTAACAGAGAGATATCAATACATAGGTTTTAAGATTATTACTAGTCAGATATATTCTTGTGCGGTGAATAGGGCGTGTTGAGTCCAGTTCTCTGAGCAAGGAGTAGGTCTTGTCTATTACATATTGGGTTTATGGAACGGTATCTGAGCTAATTTGAAACCCTTGTTTGATGTATCACCCCACCTCACCTTTCCCGTTAAGCAGCCATAGTGTGTTTTCTGCATGTGTGACTCTGTTCTGTTTTGTAATTCAGTTCAAGTGTAACGGTTTTTACAGTCCCTCTATAAGTGATACCTTATGAGAAGTGTCCTTTTCTGTGTGACTTATTTCACTTAGAATCGTCGTACCTAAATCCACTCATCATGCTGCTACTAGCCTTATGACATTGATTTCATGGCTGAGTGATATTCCATTGTACATAAGGACCACAACTTCTTTATCCATTTTTCTCTTTCCTGGGATATTGAAGGTGGAATGAAGTGGAGGTCCTTGTCAACAGAGCAGCCCTAAACTTTGGGGTGCTTGTGTCTTGCTAATTTTTCATTTTCCCAATTTATACCCCCATGAGTGGAAGTGCCCTATGCTCTCTAAGCTGTGTTTTTTAGATGTTTCAGGACACACCGTACACTTCTCCAGAGTGGCTGTTGGCAATTTACATCCCGCCCATCAGTGTAGCAAGGCTCCCATTTCTCCATGGCCTGTCCTGCATTTCTGGTTTTGAGACTTTTTTCAGCATGGCCCTTTTGACCGATGGGTAGCGAGTCTTCTTTGTAGCCCTGATTTGCCTTTCCAGGTTGCTTGGTTGGCCAAAAAGGGCGTATGCGTTTTTTCCTGAATATATTCAGGAAAAAACGCATACGCCCTTTTTGGCCAAGGGCATCATTGTCAACGTTTTGCCGCTTTTCATGTGCTTTAAAGGCGATTCGAATCTACCTCCTGAAATCTGTTTCCTGCATTTCTGCCTTGATTTCAAATCCTCTTCTTTGCCTTCCCTCAATATATTTGTGGACGAGAGTTATCATTTATAACTCTGCAGGTTTGGGAATTGCAGTGCCCTGAAGCTCCATTTTACAACTCGCTTTTTTGGGAGCTGGCCGCAAAAGCGCAGGATGGCTTCAGGCCCTGTTCTGGTTCCGGGGGGGAGGATGAGCCTGTGGTTAATTCTTCTTCCTGATGGGTAAATAGAGTGACCTGTGCCTGTCCCAACACCACGAGCTAGTCTCTCACTGGTTCCCCGTCTACCCGTTCATCCTCAGGACAAATTGCAACCTGTACGGAACAGGAGGTTAAAGGTGCTGATGCTCCAAGTAGGGAGATTGTTAGTAAAGCGGCTGGAATGGCGAACCCGGGCACAAGGAGAAGAGAAATGAGGTGCGTTTTAGAAACCTTTCCCCATCACATGGTGTACCATCTTTTTGTTTTCTCATGCATGTTTTCGATGTAGGAAGATGCCCTTGAACCTGGAGATTTGGGACCCATGCGATGGGTACCACGCAGTATTACTTTAAAGGGTCTGCGTTTGCTCACCCAACCTCACCAAACCTCTCAGCCCCAAGAGTGTCCACCCTTATGTCTCATCCAGCTGTGGGTCTAGATATGGTCAATCCAGGTTGCATCACAGCCCCTGAACGCATTGTGTAAGAATTTCTCTCTCTTTCACTGTCTTTGTTTCATGGGTTTTTCAAAGTAATTTATTTTTATAATGGGGTTTAGCTGCTTTTCACTGCTGTGTTTATGCCGCTTTACACCCACTTGACACACTAACAGAGAGATATCAATACATAGGTTTTAAGATTATTACTAGTCAGATATATTCTTGTGCGGTGAATAGGGCGTGTTGAGTCCAGTTCTCTGAGCAAGGAGTAGGTCTTGTCTATTACATATTGGGTTTATGGAACGGTATCTGAGCTAATTTGAAACCCTTGTTTTATGTATCACCCCACCTTACCCTTCCCGTTAAGCAACCATAGTGTGTTTTCTGCATGTGTGACTCTGTTCTGTTTTGTAATTCAGTTCAAGTGTAACGGTTTTTACAGTCCCTCTATAAGTGATACCTTATGAGAAGTGTCCTTTTCTGTGTGACTTATGTCACTTAGAATCGTCGTACCTAAATCCACTCATCATGCTGCTACTAGCCTTATGACATTGATTTCATGGCTGAGTGATATTCCATTGTACATAAGGACCACAACTTCTTTATCCATTTTTCTCTTTCCTGGGATATTGAAGGTGGAATGAAGTGGAGGTCCTTGTCAACAGAGCAGCCCTAAACTTTCGGGTGCTTGTGTCTTGCTGATTTTTCATTTTCCCAATTTATACCCCCATGAGTGGAAGTGCCCTATGCTCTCTAAGCTGTGTTTTTTAGATGTTTCAGGACACACCGTACACTTCTCCAGAGTGGCTGTTGGCAATTTACATCCCGCCCATCAGTGTAGCAAGGCTCCCATTTCTCCATGGCCTGTCCTGCATTTCTGGTTTTGAGACTTTTTTCAGCATGGCCCTTTTGACTGATGGGTAGCGAGTCTTCTTTGTAGCCCTGATTTGCCTTTCCAGGTTGCTTGGTTGGCCAAAAAGGGCGTATGCGTTTTTTCCTGAATATATTCAGGAAAAAACGCATACGCCCTTTTTGGCCAAGGGCATCATTGTCAACGTTTTGCCGCTTTTCATGTGCTTTAAAGGCGATTCGAATCTACCTCCTGAAATCTGTTTCCTGCAATTCTGCCTTGATTTCAAATCCTCTTCTTTGCCTTCCCTCAATATATTTGTGGACGAGAGTTATCATTTATAACTCTGCAGGTTTGGGAATTGCAGTGCCCTGAAGCTCCATTTTACAACTCGCTTTTTTGGGAGCTGGCCGCAAAAGCGCAGGATGGCTTCAGGCCCTGCTCTGGTTCCGGGGGGGAGGATGAGCCTGTGGTTAATTCTTCTTCCTGATGGGAAAATAGAGTGACCTGTGCCTGTCCCAACACCAAGAGCTAGTCTCTCACTGGTTCCCCGTCTACCCGTTCATCCTCAGGACAAATTGCAACCTGTACGGAACAGGAGGTTAAAGGTGCTGATGCTCCAAGTAGGGAGATTGTTAGTAAAGCGGATGGAATGGCAAACCCGGGCACAAGGAGAAGAGAAATGAGGTGCGTTTTAGAAACCTTTCCCCATCACATGGTGTACCATCTTTTTGTTTTCTCATGCATGTTTTCGATGTAGGAAGATGCCCTTGAACCTGGAGATTTGGGACCCATGCGATGGGTACCACGCAGTATTACTTTAAAGGGTCTGCGTTTGCTCACCCAACCTCACCAAACCTCTCAGCCCCAAGAGTGTCCACCCTTATGTCTCATCCAGCTGTGGGTCTAGATATGGTCAATCCAGGTTGCATCACAGCCCCTGAACGCATTGTGTAAGAATTTCTCTCTCTTTCACTGTCTTTGTTTCATGGGTTTTTCAAAGTAATTTATTTTTATACTGGGGTTTAGCTGCTTTTCACTGCTGTGTTTATGCCGCTTTACACCCACTTGACACACTAACAGAGAGATATCAATACATAGGTTTTAAGATTATTACTAGTCAGATATATTCTTGTGTGGTGAATAGGGCGTGTTGAGTCCAGTTCTCTGAGCAAGGAGTAGGTCTTGTCTATTACATATTGGGTTTATGGAACGGTATCTGAGCTAATTTGAAACCCTTGTTTGATGTATCACCCCACCTCACCTTTCCCGTTAAGCAGCCATACTGTGTTTTCTGCATGTGTGACTCTGTTCTGTTTTGTAATTCAGTTCAAGTGTAACGGTTTTTACAGTCCCTCTATAAGTGATACCTTATGAGAAGTGTCCTTTTCTGTGTGACTTATTTCACTTAGAATCGTCGTACCTAAATCCACTCATCATGCTGCTACTAGCCTTATGACATTGATTTCATGGCTGAGTGATATTCCATTGTACATAAGGACCACAACTTCTTTATCCATTTTTCTCTTTCCTGGGATATTGAAGGTGGAATGAAGTGGAGGTCCTTGTCAACAGAGCAGCCCTAAACTTTGGGGTGCTTGTGTCTTGCTAATTTTTCATTTTCCCAATTTATACCCCCATGAGTGGAAGTGCCCTATGCTCTCTAAGCTGTGTTTTTTAGATGTATCAGGACACACCGTACACTTCTCCAGAGTGGCTGTTGGCAATTTACATCCCGCCCATCAGTGTAGCAAGGCTCCCATTTCTCCATGGCCTGTCCTGCATTTCTGGTTTTGAGACTTTTTTCAGCATGGCCTTTTTGACCGATGGGTAGCGAGTCTTCTTTGTAGCCCTGATTTGCCTTTCCAGGTTGCTTGGTTGGCCAAAAAGGGCGTATGCGTTTTTTCCTGAATATATTCAGGAAAAAACGCATACGCCCTTTTTGGCCAAGGGCATCATTGTCAACGTTTTGCCGCTTTTCATGTGCTTTAAAGGCGATTCGAATCTACCTCCTGAAATCTGTGTCCTGCATTTCTGCCTTGATTTCAAATCCTTTTCTTTGCCTTCCCTCAATATATTTGTGGACGAGAGTTATCATTTATAACTCTGCAGGTTTGGGAATTGCAGTGCCCTGAAACTCCATTTTACAACTCGCTTTTTTGGGAGCTGGCCGCAAAAGCGCAGGATGGCTTCAGGCCCTGTTCTGGTTCCGGGGGGGAGGATGAGCCTGTGGTTAATTCTTCTTCCTGATGGGAAAATAGAGTGACCTGTGCCTGTCCCAACACCAAGAGCTAGTCTCTCACTGGTTCCCCGTCTACCCGTTCATCCTCAGGACAAATTGCAACCTGTACGGAACAGGAGGTTAAAGGTGCTGATGCTCCAAGTAGGGAGATTGTTAGTAAAGCGGATGGAATGGCGAACCCGGGCACAAGGAGAAGAGAAATGAGGTGCGTTTTAGAAACCTTTCCCCATCACATGGTGTACCATCTTTTTGTTTTCTCATGCATGTTTTCGATGTAGGAAGATGCCCTTGAACCTGGAGATTTGGGACCCATGCGATGGGTACCACGCAGTATTACTTTAAAGGGTCTGCGTTTGCTCACCCAACCTCACCAAACCTCTCAGCCCCAAGAGTGTCCACCCTTATGTCTCATCCAGCTGTGGGTCTAGATATGGTCAATCCAGGTTGCATCACAGCCCCTGAACGCATTGTGTAAGAATTTCTCTCTCTTTCACTGTCTTTGTTTCATGGGTTTTTCAAAGTAATTTATTTTTATAATGGGGTTTAGCTGCTTTTCACTGCTGTGTTTATGCCGCTTTACACCCACTTGACACACTAACAGAGAGATATCAATACATAGGTTTTAAGATTATTACTAGTCAGATATATTCTTGTGTGGTGAATAGGACGTGTTGAGTCCAGTTCTCTGAGCAAGGAGTAGGTCTTGTCTATTACATATTGGGTTTATGGAACGGTATCTGAGCTAATTTGAAACCCTTGTTTTATGTATCACCCCACCTCACCTTTCCCGTTAAGCAGCCATAGTGTGTTTTCTGCATGTGTGACTCTGTTCTGTTTTGTAATTCAGTTCAAGTGTAACGGTTTTTACAGTCCCTCTATAAGTGATACCTTATGAGAAGTGTCCTTTTCTGTGTGACTTATGTCACTTAGAATCGTCGTACCTAAATCCACTCATCATGCTGCTACTAGCCTTATGACATTGATTTCATGGCTGAGTGATATTCCATTGTACATAAGGACCACAACTTCTTTATCCATTTTTCTCTTTCCTGGGATATTGAAGGTGGAATGAAGTGGAGGTCCTTGTCAACAGAGCAGCCCTAAACTTTCGGGTGCTTGTGTCTTGCTGATTTTTCATTTTCCCAATTTATACCCCCATGAGTGGAAGTGCCCTATGCTCTCTAAGCTGTGTTTTTTAGATGTTTCAGGACACACCGTACACTTCTCCAGAGTGGCTGTTGGCAATTTACATCCCGCCCATCAGTGTAGCAAGGCTCCCATTTCTCCATGGCCTGTCCTGCATTTCTGGTTTTGAGACTTTTTTCAGCATGGCCCTTTTGACCGATGGGTAGCGAGTCTTCTTTGTAGCCCTGATTTGCCTTTCCAGGTTGCTTGGTTGGCCAAAAAGGGCGTATGCGTTTTTTCCTGAATATATTCAGGAAAAAACGCATACGCCCTTTTTGGCCAAGGGCATCATTGTCAACGTTTTGCCGCTTTTCATGTGCTTTAAAGGCGATTCGAATCTACCTCCTGAAATCTGTTTCCTGCAATTCTGCCTTGATTTCAAATCCTCTTCTTTGCCTTCCCTCAATATATTTGTGGACGAGAGTTATCATTTATAACTCTGCAGGTTTGGGAATTGCAGTGCCCTGAAGCTCCATTTTACAACTCGCTTTTTTGGGAGCTGGCCGCAAAAGCGCAGGATGGCTTCAGGCCCTGTTCTGGTTCCGGGGGGGAGGATGAGCCTGTGGTTAATTCTTCTTCCTGATGGGAAAATAGAGTGACCTGTGCCTGTCCCAACACCAAGAGCTAGTCTCTCACTGGTTCCCCGTCTACCCGTTCATCCTCAGGACAAATTGCAACCTGTACGGAACAGGAGGTTAAAGGTGCTGATGCTCCAAGTAGGGAGATTGTTAGTAAAGCGGCTGGAATGGCGAACCCGGGCACAAGGAGAAGAGAAATGAGGTGCGTTTTAGAAACCTTTCCCCATCACATGGTGTACCATCTTTTTGTTTTCTCATGCATGTTTTCGATGTAGGAAGATGCCCTTGAACCTGGAGATTTGGGACCCATGCGATGGGTACCACGCAGTATTACTTTAAAGGGTCTGCGTTTGCTCACCCAACCTCACCAAACCTCTCAGCCCCAAGAGTGTCCACCCTTATGTCTCATCCAGCTGTGGGTCTAGATATGGTCAATCCAGGTTGCATCACAGCCCCTGAACGCATTGTGTAAGAATTTCTCTCTCTTTCACTGTCTTTGTTTCATGGGTTTTTCAAAGTAATTTATTTTTATAATGGGGTTTAGCTGCTTTTCACTGCTGTGTTTATGCCGCTTTACACCCACTTGACACACTAACAGAGAGATATCAATACATAGGTTTTAAGATTATTACTAGTCAGATATATTCTTGTGCGGTGAATAGGGCGTGTTGAGTCCAGTTCTCTGAGCAAGGAGTAGGTCTTGTCTATTACATATTGGGTTTATGGAACGGTATCTGAGCTAATTTGAAACCCTTGTTTTATGTATCACCCCACCTTACCCTTCCCGTTAAGCAACCATAGTGTGTTTTCTGCATGTGTGACTCTGTTCTGTTTTGTAATTCAGTTCAAGTGTAACGGTTTTTACAGTCCCTCTATAAGTGATACCTTATGAGAAGTGTCCTTTTCTGTGTGACTTATGTCACTTAGAATCGTCGTACCTAAATCCACTCATCATGCTGCTACTAGCCTTATGACATTGATTTCATGGCTGAGTGATATTCCATTGTACATAAGGACCACAACTTCTTTATCCATTTTTCTCTTTCCTGGGATATTGAAGGTGGAATGAAGTGGAGGTCCTTGTCAACAGAGCAGCCCTAAACTTTCGGGTGCTTGTGTCTTGCTGATTTTTCATTTTCCCAATTTATACCCCCATGAGTGGAAGTGCCCTATGCTCTCTAAGCTGTGTTTTTTAGATGTTTCAGGACACACCGTACACTTCTCCAGAGTGGCTGTTGGCAATTTACATCCCGCCCATCAGTGTAGCAAGGCTCCCATTTCTCCATGGCCTGTCCTGCATTTCTGGTTTTGAGACTTTTTTCAGCATGGCCCTTTTGACTGATGGGTAGCGAGTCTTCTTTGTAGCCCTGATTTGCCTTTCCAGGTTGCTTGGTTGGCCAAAAAGGGCGTATGCGTTTTTTCCTGAATATATTCAGGAAAAAACGCATACGCCCTTTTTGGCCAAGGGCATCATTGTCAACGTTTTGCCGCTTTTCATGTGCTTTAAAGGCGATTCGAATCTACCTCCTGAAATCTGTTTCCTGCAATTCTGCCTTGATTTCAAATCCTCTTCTTTGCCTTCCCTCAATATATTTGTGGACGAGAGTTATCATTTATAACTCTGCAGGTTTGGGAATTGCAGTGCCCTGAAGCTCCATTTTACAACTCGCTTTTTTGGGAGCTGGCCGCAAAAGCGCAGGATGGCTTCAGGCCCTGCTCTGGTTCCGGGGGGGAGGATGAGCCTGTGGTTAATTCTTCTTCCTGATGGGAAAATAGAGTGACCTGTGCCTGTCCCAACACCAAGAGCTAGTCTCTCACTGGTTCCCCGTCTACCCGTTCATCCTCAGGACAAATTGCAACCTGTACGGAACAGGAGGTTAAAGGTGCTGATGCTCCAAGTAGGGAGATTGTTAGTAAAGCGGATGGAATGGCAAACCCGGGCACAAGGAGAAGAGAAATGAGGTGCGTTTTAGAAACCTTTCCCCATCACATGGTGTACCATCTTTTTGTTTTCTCATGCATGTTTTCGATGTAGGAAGATGCCCTTGAACCTGGAGATTTGGGACCCATGCGATGGGTACCACGCAGTATTACTTTAAAGGGTCTGCGTTTGCTCACCCAACCTCACCAAACCTCTCAGCCCCAAGAGTGTCCACCCTTATGTCTCATCCAGCTGTGGGTCTAGATATGGTCAATCCAGGTTGCATCACAGCCCCTGAACGCATTGTGTAAGAATTTCTCTCTCTTTCACTGTCTTTGTTTCATGGGTTTTTCAAAGTAATTTATTTTTATACTGGGGTTTAGCTGCTTTTCACTGCTGTGTTTATGCCGCTTTACACCCACTTGACACACTAACAGAGAGATATCAATACATAGGTTTTAAGATTATTACTAGTCAGATATATTCTTGTGTGGTGAATAGGGCGTGTTGAGTCCAGTTCTCTGAGCAAGGAGTAGGTCTTGTCTATTACATATTGGGTTTATGGAACGGTATCTGAGCTAATTTGAAACCCTTGTTTGATGTATCACCCCACCTCACCTTTCCCGTTAAGCAGCCATACTGTGTTTTCTGCATGTGTGACTCTGTTCTGTTTTGTAATTCAGTTCAAGTGTAACGGTTTTTACAGTCCCTCTATAAGTGATACCTTATGAGAAGTGTCCTTTTCTGTGTGACTTATTTCACTTAGAATCGTCGTACCTAAATCCACTCATCATGCTGCTACTAGCCTTATGACATTGATTTCATGGCTGAGTGATATTCCATTGTACATAAGGACCACAACTTCTTTATCCATTTTTCTCTTTCCTGGGATATTGAAGGTGGAATGAAGTGGAGGTCCTTGTCAACAGAGCAGCCCTAAACTTTGGGGTGCTTGTGTCTTGCTAATTTTTCATTTTCCCAATTTATACCCCCATGAGTGGAAGTGCCCTATGCTCTCTAAGCTGTGTTTTTTAGATGTATCAGGACACACCGTACACTTCTCCAGAGTGGCTGTTGGCAATTTACATCCCGCCCATCAGTGTAGCAAGGCTCCCATTTCTCCATGGCCTGTCCTGCATTTCTGGTTTTGAGACTTTTTTCAGCATGGCCTTTTTGACCGATGGGTAGCGAGTCTTCTTTGTAGCCCTGATTTGCCTTTCCAGGTTGCTTGGTTGGCCAAAAAGGGCGTATGCGTTTTTTCCTGAATATATTCAGGAAAAAACGCATACGCCCTTTTTGGCCAAGGGCATCATTGTCAACGTTTTGCCGCTTTTCATGTGCTTTAAAGGCGATTCGAATCTACCTCCTGAAATCTGTGTCCTGCATTTCTGCCTTGATTTCAAATCCTTTTCTTTGCCTTCCCTCAATATATTTGTGGACGAGAGTTATCATTTATAACTCTGCAGGTTTGGGAATTGCAGTGCCCTGAAACTCCATTTTACAACTCGCTTTTTTGGGAGCTGGCCGCAAAAGCGCAGGATGGCTTCAGGCCCTGTTCTGGTTCCGGGGGGGAGGATGAGCCTGTGGTTAATTCTTCTTCCTGATGGGAAAATAGAGTGACCTGTGCCTGTCCCAACACCAAGAGCTAGTCTCTCACTGGTTCCCCGTCTACCCGTTCATCCTCAGGACAAATTGCAACCTGTACGGAACAGGAGGTTAAAGGTGCTGATGCTCCAAGTAGGGAGATTGTTAGTAAAGCGGATGGAATGGCGAACCCGGGCACAAGGAGAAGAGAAATGAGGTGCGTTTTAGAAACCTTTCCCCATCACATGGTGTACCATCTTTTTGTTTTCTCATGCATGTTTTCGATGTAGGAAGATGCCCTTGAACCTGGAGATTTGGGACCCATGCGATGGGTACCACGCAGTATTACTTTAAAGGGTCTGCGTTTGCTCACCCAACCTCACCAAACCTCTCAGCCCCAAGAGTGTCCACCCTTATGTCTCATCCAGCTGTGGGTCTAGATATGGTCAATCCAGGTTGCATCACAGCCCCTGAACGCATTGTGTAAGAATTTCTCTCTCTTTCACTGTCTTTGTTTCATGGGTTTTTCAAAGTAATTTATTTTTATAATGGGGTTTAGCTGCTTTTCACTGCTGTGTTTATGCCGCTTTACACCCACTTGACACACTAACAGAGAGATATCAATACATAGGTTTTAAGATTATTACTAGTCAGATATATTCTTGTGTGGTGAATAGGACGTGTTGAGTCCAGTTCTCTGAGCAAGGAGTAGGTCTTGTCTATTACATATTGGGTTTATGGAACGGTATCTGAGCTAATTTGAAACCCTTGTTTTATGTATCACCCCACCTCACCTTTCCCGTTAAGCAGCCATAGTGTGTTTTCTGCATGTGTGACTCTGTTCTGTTTTGTAATTCAGTTCAAGTGTAACGGTTTTTACAGTCCCTCTATAAGTGATACCTTATGAGAAGTGTCCTTTTCTGTGTGACTTATGTCACTTAGAATCGTCGTACCTAAATCCACTCATCATGCTGCTACTAGCCTTATGACATTGATTTCATGGCTGAGTGATATTCCATTGTACATAAGGACCACAACTTCTTTATCCATTTTTCTCTTTCCTGGGATATTGAAGGTGGAATGAAGTGGAGGTCCTTGTCAACAGAGCAGCCCTAAACTTTCGGGTGCTTGTGTCTTGCTGATTTTTCATTTTCCCAATTTATACCCCCATGAGTGGAAGTGCCCTATGCTCTCTAAGCTGTGTTTTTTAGATGTTTCAGGACACACCGTACACTTCTCCAGAGTGGCTGTTGGCAATTTACATCCCGCCCATCAGTGTAGCAAGGCTCCCATTTCTCCATGGCCTGTCCTGCATTTCTGGTTTTGAGACTTTTTTCAGCATGGCCCTTTTGACCGATGGGTAGCGAGTCTTCTTTGTAGCCCTGATTTGCCTTTCCAGGTTGCTTGGTTGGCCAAAAAGGGCGTATGCGTTTTTTCCTGAATATATTCAGGAAAAAACGCATACGCCCTTTTTGGCCAAGGGCATCATTGTCAACGTTTTGCCGCTTTTCATGTGCTTTAAAGGCGATTCGAATCTACCTCCTGAAATCTGTTTCCTGCAATTCTGCCTTGATTTCAAATCCTCTTCTTTGCCTTCCCTCAATATATTTGTGGACGAGAGTTATCATTTATAACTCTGCAGGTTTGGGAATTGCAGTGCCCTGAAGCTCCATTTTACAACTCGCTTTTTTGGGAGCTGGCCGCAAAAGCGCAGGATGGCTTCAGGCCCTGTTCTGGTTCCGGGGGGGAGGATGAGCCTGTGGTTAATTCTTCTTCCTGATGGGAAAATAGAGTGACCTGTGCCTGTCCCAACACCAAGAGCTAGTCTCTCACTGGTTCCCCGTCTACCCGTTCATCCTCAGGACAAATTGCAACCTGTACGGAACAGGAGGTTAAAGGTGCTGATGCTCCAAGTAGGGAGATTGTTAGTAAAGCGGATGGAATGGCAAACCCGGGCACAAGGAGAAGAGAAATGAGGTGCGTTTTAGAAACCTTTCCCCATCACATGGTGTACCATCATTTTGTTTTCTCATGCATGTTTTCGATGTAGGAAGATGCCCTTGAACCTGGAGATTTGGGACCCATGCGATGGGTACCACGCAGTATTACTTTAAAGGGTCTGCGTTTGCTCACCCAACCTCACCAAACCTCTCAGCCCCAAGAGTGTCCACCCTTATGTCTCATCCAGCTGTGGGTCTAGATATGGTCAATCCAGGTTGCATCACAGCCCCTGAACGCATTGTGTAAGAATTTCTCTCTCTTTCACTGTCTTTGTTTCATGGGTTTTTCAAAGTAATTTATTTTTATACTGGGGTTTAGCTGCTTTTCACTGCTGTGTTTATGCCGCTTTACACCCACTTGACACACTAACAGAGAGATATCAATACATAGGTTTTAAGATTATTACTAGTCAGATATATTCTTGTGTGGTGAATAGGGCGTGTTGAGTCCAGTTCTCTGAGCAAGGAGTAGGTCTTGTCTATTACATATTGGGTTTATGGAACGGTATCTGAGCTAATTTGAAACCCTTGTTTGATGTATCACCCCACCTCACCTTTCCCGTTAAGCAGCCATACTGTGTTTTCTGCATGTGTGACTCTGTTCTGTTTTGTAATTCAGTTCAAGTGTAACGGTTTTTACAGTCCCTCTATAAGTGATACCTTATGAGAAGTGTCCTTTTCTGTGTGACTTATTTCACTTAGAATCGTCGTACCTAAATCCACTCATCATGCTGCTACTAGCCTTATGACATTGATTTCATGGCTGAGTGATATTCCATTGTACATAAGGACCACAACTTCTTTATCCATTTTTCTCTTTCCTGGGATATTGAAGGTGGAATGAAGTGGAGGTCCTTGTCAACAGAGCAGCCCTAAACTTTGGGGTGCTTGTGTCTTGCTAATTTTTCATTTTCCCAATTTATACCCCCATGAGTGGAAGTGCCCTATGCTCTCTAAGCTGTGTTTTTTAGATGTTTCAGGACACACCGTACACTTCTCCAGAGTGGCTGTTGGCAATTTACATCCCGCCCATCAGTGTAGCAAGGCTCCCATTTCTCCATGGCCTGTCCTGCATTTCTGGTTTTGAGACTTTTTTCAGCATGGCCTTTTTGACCGATGGGTAGCGAGTCTTCTTTGTAGCCCTGATTTGCCTTTCCAGGTTGCTTGGTTGGCCAAAAAGGGCGTATGCGTTTTTTCCTGAATATATTCAGGAAAAAACGCATACGCCCTTTTTGGCCAAGGGCATCATTGTCAACGTTTTGCCGCTTTTCATGTGCTTTAAAGGCGATTCGAATCTACCTCCTGAAATCTGTGTCCTGCATTTCTGCCTTGATTTCAAATCCTTTTCTTTGCCTTCCCTCAATATATTTGTGGACGAGAGTTATCATTTATAACTCTGCAGGTTTGGGAATTGCAGTGCCCTGAAACTCCATTTTACAACTCGCTTTTTTGGGAGCTGGCCGCAAAAGCGCAGGATGGCTTCAGGCCCTGTTCTGGTTCCGGGGGGGAGGATGAGCCTGTGGTTAATTCTTCTTCCTGATGGGAAAATAGAGTGACCTGTGCCTCTCCCAACACCAAGAGCTAGTCTCTCACTGGTTCCCCGTCTACCCGTTCATCCTCAGGACAAATTGCAACCTGTACGGAACAGGAGGTTAAAGGTGCTGATGCTCCAAGTAGGGAGATTGTTAGTAAAGCGGATGGAATGCGAACCCGGGCACAAGGAGAAGAGAAATGAGGTGCGTTTTAGAAACCTTTCCCCATCACATGGTGTACCATCTTTTTGTTTTCTCATGCATGTTTTCGATGTAGGAAGATGCCCTTGAACCTGGAGATTTGGGACCCATGCGATGGGTACCACGCAGTATTACTTTAAAGGGTCTGCGTTTGCTCACCCAACCTCACCAAACCTCTCAGCCCCAAGAGTGTCCACCCTTATGTCTCATCCAGCTGTGGGTCTAGATATGGTCAATCCAGGTTGCATCACAGCCCCTGAACGCATTGTGTAAGAATTTCTCTCTCTTTCACTGTCTTTGTTTCATGGGTTTTTCAAAGTAATTTATTTTTATAATGGGGTTTAGCTGCTTTCACTGCTGTGTTTATGCCGCTTTACACCCACTTGACACACTAACAGAGAGATATCAATACATAGGTTTTAAGATTATTACTAGTCAGATATATTCTTGTGTGGTGAATAGGACGTGTTGAGTCCAGTTCTCTGAGCAAGGAGTAGGTCTTGTCTATTACATATTGGGTTTATGGAACGGTATCTGAGCTAATTTGAAACCCTTGTTTTATGTATCACCCCACCTCACCTTTCCCGTTAAGCAGCCATAGTGTGTTTTCTGCATGTGTGACTCTGTTCTGTTTTGTAATTCAGTTCAAGTGTAACGGTTTTTACAGTCCCTCTATAAGTGATACCTTATGAGAAGTGTCCTTTTCTGTGTGACTTATGTCACTTAGAATCGTCGTACCTAAATCCACTCATCATGCTGCTACTAGCCTTATGACATTGATTTCATGGCTGAGTGATATTCCATTGTACATAAGGACCACAACTTCTTTATCCATTTTTCTCTTTCCTGGGATATTGAAGGTGGAATGAAGTGGAGGTCCTTGTCAACAGAGCAGCCCTAAACTTTCGGGTGCTTGTGTCTTGCTGATTTTTCATTTTCCCAATTTATACCCCCATGAGTGGAAGTGCCCTATGCTCTCTAAGCTGTGTTTTTTAGATGTTTCAGGACACACCGTACACTTCTCCAGAGTGGCTGTTGGCAATTTACATCCCGCCCATCAGTGTAGCAAGGCTCCCATTTCTCCATGGCCTGTCCTGCATTTCTGGTTTTGAGACTTTTTTCAGCATGGCCCTTTTGACCGATGGGTAGCGAGTCTTCTTTGTAGCCCTGATTTGCCTTTCCAGGTTGCTTTGTTGGCCAAAAAGGGCGTATGCGTTTTTTCCTGAATATATTCAGGAAAAAACGCATACGCCCTTTTTGGCCAAGGGCATCATTGTCAACGTTTTGCCGCTTTTCATGTGCTTTAAAGGCGATTCGAATCTACCTCCTGAAATCTGTTTCCTGCAATTCTGCCTTGATTTCAAATCCTCTTCTTTGCCTTCCCTCAATATATTTGTGGACGAGAGTTATCATTTATAACTCTGCAGGTTTGGGAATTGCAGTGCCCTGAAGCTCCATTTTACAACTCGCTTTTTTGGGAGCTGGCCGCAAAAGCGCAGGATGGCTTCAGGCCCTGTTCTGGTTCCGGGGGGGAGGATGAGCCTGTGGTTAATTCTTCTTCCTGATGGGAAAATAGAGTGACCTGTGCCTGTCCCAACACCAAGAGCTAGTCTCTCACTGGTTCCCCGTCTACCCGTTCATCCTCAGGACAAATTGCAACCTGTACGGAACAGGAGGTTAAAGGTGCTGATGCTCCAAGTAGGGAGATTGTTAGTAAAGCGGATGGAATGGCAAACCCGGGCACAAGGAGAAGAGAAATGAGGTGCGTTTTAGAAACCTTTCCCCATCACATGGTGTACCATCATTTTGTTTTCTCATGCATGTTTTCGATGTAGGAAGATGCCCTTGAACCTGGAGATTTGGGACCCATGCGATGGGTACCACGCAGTATTACTTTAAAGGGTCTGCGTTTGCTCACCCAACCTCACCAAACCTCTCAGCCCCAAGAGTGTCCACCCTTATGTCTCATCCAGCTGTGGGTCTAGAAATGGTCAATCCAGGTTGCATCACATCCCCTGAACGCATTGTGTAAGAATTTCTCTCTCTTTCACTGTCTTTGTTTCATGGGTTTGTAAAAGTAATTTATTTTTATAATGGGTTTAGCTGCTTTTCACTGCTGTGTTTATGCCGCTTTACACCCACTTGACACACTAACAGAGAGATATCAATACATAGGTTTTAAGATTATTACTAGTCAGATATATTCTTGTGCGGTGAATAGGGCGTGTTGAGTCCAGTTCTCTGAGCAAGGAGTAGGTCTTGTCTATTACATATTGGGTTTATGGAACGGTATCTGAGCTAATTTGAAACCCTTGTTTTATGTATCACCCCACCTCACCCTTCCCGTTAAGCAGCCATAGTGTGTTTTCTGCATGTGTGACTCTGTTCTGTTTTGTAATTCAGTTCAAGTGTAACGGTTTTTACAGTCCCTCTATAAGTGATACCTTATGAGAAGTGTCCTTTTCTGTGTGACTTATTTCCCTTAGAATCGTCGTACCTAAATCCACTCATCATGCTGCTACTAGCCTTATGACATTGATTTCATGGCTGAGTGATATTCCATTGTACATAAGGACCACAACTTCTTTATCCATTTTTCTCTTTCCTGGGATATTGAAGGTGGAATGAAGTGGAGGTCCTTGTCAACAGAGCAGCCCTAAACTTTGGGGTGCTTGTGTCTTGCTGATTTTTCATTTTCCCAATTTATACCCCCATGAGTGGAAGTGCCCTATGCTCTCTAAGCTGTGTTGTTTAGATGTTTCAAGACACACCGTACACTTCTCCAGAGTGGCTGTTTGCAATTTACATCCCGCCCATCAGTGTAGCAAGGCTCCCATTTCTCCATGGCCTGTCCTGCATTTCTGGTTTTGAGACTTTTTTCAGCATGGCCCTTTTGACCGATGGGTAGCGAGTCTTCTTTGTAGCCCTGATTTGCCTTTCCAGGTTGCTTGGTTGGCCAAAAAGGGCGTATGCGTTTTTTCCTGAATATATTCAGGAAAAAACGCATACGCCCTTTTTGGCCAAGGGCATCATTGTCAACGTTTTGCCGCTTTTCATGTGCTTTAAAGGCGATTCGAATCTACCTCCTGAAATCTGTTTCCTGCAATTCTGCCTTGATTTCAAATCCTCTTCTTTGCCTTCCCTCAATATATTTGTGGACGAGAGTTATCATTTATAACTCTGCAGGTTTGGGAATTGCAGTGCCCTGAAGCTCCATTTTACAACTCGCTTTTTTGGGAGCTGGCCGCAAAAGCGCAGGATGGCTTCAGGCCCTGTTCTGGTTCCGGGGGGGAGGATGAGCCTGTGGTTAATTCTTCTTCCTGATGGGAAAATAGAGTGACCTGTGCCTGTCCCAACACCAAGAGCTAGTCTCTCACTGGTTCCCCGTCTACCCGTTCATCCTCAGGACAAATTGCAACCTGTACGGAACAGGAGGTTAAAGGTGCTGATGCTCCAAGTAGGGAGATTGTTAGTAAAGCGGATGGAATGGCGAACCCGGGCACAAGGAGAAGAGAAATGAGGTGCGTTTTAGAAACCTTTCCCCATCACATGGTGTACC
Organism: Balaenoptera borealis; assembly: GCF_965194805.1. Lineage (NCBI taxonomy): Eukaryota > Metazoa > Chordata > Mammalia > Artiodactyla > Balaenopteridae > Balaenoptera > Balaenoptera borealis. The sequence continues at coordinate 192,121 of NW_028123973.1, forward strand.
ATCTTTTTGTTTTCTCATGCATGTTTTCGATGTAGGAAGATGCCCTTGAACCTGGAGATTTGGGACCCATGCGATGGGTACCACGCAGTATTACTTTAAAGGGTCTGCGTTTGCTCACCCAACCTCACCAAACCTCTCAGCCCCAAGAGTGTCCACCCTTATGTCTCATCCAGCTGTGGGTCTAGATATGGTCAATCCAGGTTGCATCACAGCCTCTGAACGCATTGTGTAAGAATTTCTCTCTCTTTCACTGTCTTTGTTTCATGGGTTTTTCAAAGTAATTTATTTTTATAATGGGGTTTAGCTGCTTTTCACTGCTGTGTTTATGCCGCTTTACACCCACTTGACACACTAACAGAGAGATATCAATACATAGGTTTTAAGATTATTACTAGTCAGATATATTCTTGTGCGGTGAATAGGGCGTGTTGAGTCCAGTTCTCTGAGCAAGGAGTAGGTCTTGTCTATTACATATTGGGTTTATGGAACGGTATCTGAGCTAATTTGAAACCCTTGTTTGATGTATCACCCCACCTCACCTTTCCCGTTAAGCAGCCATAGTGTGTTTTCTGCATGTGTGACTCTGTTCTGTTTTGTAATTCAGTTCAAGTGTAACGGTTTTTACAGTCCCTCTATAAGTGATACCTTATGAGAAGTGTCCTTTTCTGTGTGACTTATTTCCCTTAGAATCGTCGTACCTAAATCCACTCATCATGCTGCTACTAGCCTTATGACATTGATTTCATGGCTGAGTGATATTCCATTGTACATAAGGACCACAACTTCTTTATCCATTTTTCTCTTTCCTGGGATATTGAAGGTGGAATGAAGTGGAGGTCCTTGTCAACAGAGCAGCCCTAAACTTTGGGGTGCTTGTGTCTTGCTGATTTTTCATTTTCCCAATTTATACCCCCATGAGTGGAAGTGCCCTATGCTCTCTAAGCTGTGTTTTTTAGATGTTTCAGGACACACCGTACACTTCTCCAGAGTGGCTGTTGGCAATTTACATCCCGCCCATCAGTGTAGCAAGGCTCCCATTTCTCCATGGCCTGTCCTGCATTTCTGGTTTTGAGACTTTTTTCAGCATGGCCCTTTTGACCGATGGGTAGCGAGTCTTCTTTGTAGCCCTGATTTGCCTTTCCAGGTTGCTTGGTTGGCCAAAAAGGGCGTATGCGTTTTTTCCTGAATATATTCAGGAAAAAACGCATACGCCCTTTTTGGCCAAGGGCATCATTGTCAACGTTTTGCCGCTTTTCATGTGCTTTAAAGGCGATTCGAATCTACCTCCTGAAATCTGTTTCCTGCAATTCTGCCTTGATTTCAAATCCTCTTCTTTGCCTTCCCTCAATATATTTGTGGACGAGAGTTATCATTTATAACTCTGCAGGTTTGGGAATTGCAGTGCCCTGAAGCTCCATTTTACAACTCGCTTTTTTGGGAGCTGGCCGCAAAAGCGCAGGATGGCTTCAGGCCCTGTTCTGGTTCCGGGGGGGAGGATGAGCCTGTGGTTAATTCTTCTTCCTGATGGGAAAATAGAGTGACCTGTGCCTGTCCCAACACCAAGAGCTAGTCTCTCACTGGTTCCCCGTCTACCCGTTCATCCTCAGGACAAATTGCAACCTGTACGGAACAGGAGGTTAAAGGTGCTGATGCTCCAAGTAGGGAGATTGTTAGTAAAGTGGATGGAATGGCAAACCCGGGCACAAGGAGAAGAGAAATGAGGTGCGTTTTAGAAACCTTTCCCCATCACATGGTGTACCATCATTTTGTTTTCTCATGCATGTTTTCGATGTAGGAAGATGCCCTTGAACCTGGAGATTTGGGACCCATGCGATGGGTACCACGCAGTATTACTTTAAAGGGTCTGCGTTTGCTCACCCAACCTCACCAAACCTCTCAGCCCCAAGAGTGTCCACCCTTATGTCTCATCCAGCTGTGGGTCTAGATATGGTCAATCCAGGTTGCATCACAGCCCCTGAACGCATTGTGTAAGAATTTCTCTCTCTTTCACTGTCTTTGTTTCATGGGTTTTTCAAAGTAATTTATTTTTATACTGGGGTTTAGCTGCTTTTCACTGCTGTGTTTATGCCGCTTTACACCCACTTGACACACTAACAGAGAGATATCAATACATAGGTTTTAAGATTATTACTAGTCAGATATATTCTTGTGTGGTGAATAGGGCGTGTTGAGTCCAGTTCTCTGAGCAAGGAGTAGGTCTTGTCTATTACATATTGGGTTTATGGAACGGTATCTGAGCTAATTTGAAACCCTTGTTTGATGTATCACCCCACCTCACCTTTCCCGTTAAGCAGCCATACTGTGTTTTCTGCATGTGTGACTCTGTTCTGTTTTGTAATTCAGTTCAAGTGTAACGGTTTTTACAGTCCCTCTATAAGTGATACCTTATGAGAAGTGTCCTTTTCTGTGTGACTTATTTCACTTAGAATCGTCGTACCTAAATCCACTCATCATGCTGCTACTAGCCTTATGACATTGATTTCATGGCTGAGTGATATTCCATTGTACATAAGGACCACAACTTCTTTATCCATTTTTCTCTTTCCTGGGATATTGAAGGTGGAATGAAGTGGAGGTCCTTGTCAACAGAGCAGCCCTAAACTTTGGGGTGCTTGTGTCTTGCTAATTTTTCATTTTCCCAATTTATACCCCCATGAGTGGAAGTGCCCTATGCTCTCTAAGCTGTGTTTTTTAGATGTTTCAGGACACACCGTACACTTCTCCAGAGTGGCTGTTGGCAATTTACATCCCGCCCATCAGTGTAGCAAGGCTCCCATTTCTCCATGGCCTGTCCTGCATTTCTGGTTTTGAGACTTTTTTCAGCATGGCCTTTTTGACCGATGGGTAGCGAGTCTTCTTTGTAGCCCTGATTTGCCTTTCCAGGTTGCTTGGTTGGCCAAAAAGGGCGTATGCGTTTTTTCCTGAATATATTCAGGAAAAAACGCATACGCCCTTTTTGGCCAAGGGCATCATTGTCAACGTTTTGCCGCTTTTCATGTGCTTTAAAGGCGATTCGAATCTACCTCCTGAAATCTGTGTCCTGCATTTCTGCCTTGATTTCAAATCCTTTTCTTTGCCTTCCCTCAATATATTTGTGGACGAGAGTTATCATTTATAACTCTGCAGGTTTGGGAATTGCAGTGCCCTGAAACTCCATTTTACAACTCGCTTTTTTGGGAGCTGGCCGCAAAAGCGCAGGATGGCTTCAGGCCCTGTTCTGGTTCCGGGGGGGAGGATGAGCCTGTGGTTAATTCTTCTTCCTGATGGGAAAATAGAGTGACCTGTGCCTCTCCCAACACCAAGAGCTAGTCTCTCACTGGTTCCCCGTCTACCCGTTCATCCTCAGGACAAATTGCAACCTGTACGGAACAGGAGGTTAAAGGTGCTGATGCTCCAAGTAGGGAGATTGTTAGTAAAGCGGATGGAATGGCGAACCCGGGCACAAGGAGAAGAGAAATGAGGTGCGTTTTAGAAACCTTTCCCCATCACATGGTGTACCATCTTTTTGTTTTCTCATGCATGTTTTCGATGTAGGAAGATGCCCTTGAACCTGGAGATTTGGGACCCATGCGATGGGTACCACGCAGTATTACTTTAAAGGGTCTGCGTTTGCTCACCCAACCTCACCAAACCTCTCAGCCCCAAGAGTGTCCACCCTTATGTCTCATCCAGCTGTGGGTCTAGATATGGTCAATCCAGGTTGCATCACAGCCCCTGAACGCATTGTGTAAGAATTTCTCTCTCTTTCACTGTCTTTGTTTCATGGGTTTTTCAAAGTAATTTATTTTTATAATGGGGTTTAGCTGCTTTCACTGCTGTGTTTATGCCGCTTTACACCCACTTGACACACTAACAGAGAGATATCAATACATAGGTTTTAAGATTATTACTAGTCAGATATATTCTTGTGTGGTGAATAGGACGTGTTGAGTCCAGTTCTCTGAGCAAGGAGTAGGTCTTGTCTATTACATATTGGGTTTATGGAACGGTATCTGAGCTAATTTGAAACCCTTGTTTTATGTATCACCCCACCTCACCTTTCCCGTTAAGCAGCCATAGTGTGTTTTCTGCATGTGTGACTCTGTTCTGTTTTGTAATTCAGTTCAAGTGTAACGGTTTTTACAGTCCCTCTATAAGTGATACCTTATGAGAAGTGTCCTTTTCTGTGTGACTTATGTCACTTAGAATCGTCGTACCTAAATCCACTCATCATGCTGCTACTAGCCTTATGACATTGATTTCATGGCTGAGTGATATTCCATTGTACATAAGGACCACAACTTCTTTATCCATTTTTCTCTTTCCTGGGATATTGAAGGTGGAATGAAGTGGAGGTCCTTGTCAACAGAGCAGCCCTAAACTTTCGGGTGCTTGTGTCTTGCTGATTTTTCATTTTCCCAATTTATACCCCCATGAGTGGAAGTGCCCTATGCTCTCTAAGCTGTGTTTTTTAGATGTTTCAGGACACACCGTACACTTCTCCAGAGTGGCTGGTTGGCAATTTACATCCCGCCCATCAGTGTAGCAAGGCTCCCATTTCTCCATGGCCTGTCCTGCATTTCTGGTTTTGAGACTTTTTTCAGCATGGCCCTTTTGACCGATGGGTAGCGAGTCTTCTTTGTAGCCCTGATTTGCCTTTCCAGGTTGCTTTGTTGGCCAAAAAGGGCGTATGCGTTTTTTCCTGAATATATTCAGGAAAAAACGCATACGCCCTTTTTGGCCAAGGGCATCATTGTCAACGTTTTGCCGCTTTTCATGTGCTTTAAAGGCGATTCGAATCTACCTCCTGAAATCTGTTTCCTGCAATTCTGCCTTGATTTCAAATCCTCTTCTTTGCCTTCCCTCAATATATTTGTGGACGAGAGTTATCATTTATAACTCTGCAGGTTTGGGAATTGCAGTGCCCTGAAGCTCCATTTTACAACTCGCTTTTTTGGGAGCTGGCCGCAAAAGCGCAGGATGGCTTCAGGCCCTGTTCTGGTTCCGGGGGGGAGGATGAGCCTGTGGTTAATTCTTCTTCCTGATGGGAAAATAGAGTGACCTGTGCCTGTCCCAACACCAAGAGCTAGTCTCTCACTGGTTCCCCGTCTACCCGTTCATCCTCAGGACAAATTGCAACCTGTACGGAACAGGAGGTTAAAGGTGCTGATGCTCCAAGTAGGGAGATTGTTAGTAAAGCGGATGGAATGGCAAACCCGGGCACAAGGAGAAGAGAAATGAGGTGCGTTTTAGAAACCTTTCCCCATCACATGGTGTACCATCATTTTGTTTTCTCATGCATGTTTTCGATGTAGGAAGATGCCCTTGAACCTGGAGATTTGGGACCCATGCGATGGGTACCACGCAGTATTACTTTAAAGGGTCTGCGTTTGCTCACCCAACCTCACCAAACCTCTCAGCCCCAAGAGTGTCCACCCTTATGTCTCATCCAGCTGTGGGTCTAGAAATGGTCAATCCAGGTTGCATCACATCCCCTGAACGCATTGTGTAAGAATTTCTCTCTCTTTCACTGTCTTTGTTTCATGGGTTTGTAAAAGTAATTTATTTTTATAATGGGTTTAGCTGCTTTTCACTGCTGTGTTTATGCCGCTTTACACCCACTTGACACACTAACAGAGAGATATCAATACATAGGTTTTAAGATTATTACTAGTCAGATATATTCTTGTGCGGTGAATAGGGCGTGTTGAGTCCAGTTCTCTGAGCAAGGAGTAGGTCTTGTCTATTACATATTGGGTTTATGGAACGGTATCTGAGCTAATTTGAAACCCTTGTTTTATGTATCACCCCACCTCACCCTTCCCGTTAAGCAGCCATAGTGTGTTTTCTGCATGTGTGACTCTGTTCTGTTTTGTAATTCAGTTCAAGTGTAACGGTTTTTACAGTCCCTCTATAAGTGATACCTTATGAGAAGTGTCCTTTTCTGTGTGACTTATTTCCCTTAGAATCGTCGTACCTAAATCCACTCATCATGCTGCTACTAGCCTTATGACATTGATTTCATGGCTGAGTGATATTCCATTGTACATAAGGACCACAACTTCTTTATCCATTTTTCTCTTTCCTGGGATATTGAAGGTGGAATGAAGTGGAGGTCCTTGTCAACAGAGCAGCCCTAAACTTTGGGGTGCTTGTGTCTTGCTGATTTTTCATTTTCCCAATTTATACCCCCATGAGTGGAAGTGCCCTATGCTCTCTAAGCTGTGTTGTTTAGATGTTTCAAGACACACCGTACACTTCTCCAGAGTGGCTGTTTGCAATTTACATCCCGCCCATCAGTGTAGCAAGGCTCCCATTTCTCCATGGCCTGTCCTGCATTTCTGGTTTTGAGACTTTTTTCAGCATGGCCCTTTTGACCGATGGGTAGCGAGTCTTCTTTGTAGCCCTGATTTGCCTTTCCAGGTTGCTTGGTTGGCCAAAAAGGGCGTATGCGTTTTTTCCTGAATATATTCAGGAAAAAACGCATACGCCCTTTTTGGCCAAGGGCATCATTGTCAACGTTTTGCCGCTTTTCATGTGCTTTAAAGGCGATTCGAATCTACCTCCTGAAATCTGTTTCCTGCAATTCTGCCTTGATTTCAAATCCTCTTCTTTGCCTTCCCTCAATATATTTGTGGACGAGAGTTATCATTTATAACTCTGCAGGTTTGGGAATTGCAGTGCCCTGAAGCTCCATTTTACAACTCGCTTTTTTGGGAGCTGGCCGCAAAAGCGCAGGATGGCTTCAGGCCCTGTTCTGGTTCCGGGGGGGAGGATGAGCCTGTGGTTAATTCTTCTTCCTGATGGGAAAATAGAGTGACCTGTGCCTGTCCCAACACCAAGAGCTAGTCTCTCACTGGTTCCCCGTCTACCCGTTCATCCTCAGGACAAATTGCAACCTGTACGGAACAGGAGGTTAAAGGTGCTGATGCTCCAAGTAGGGAGATTGTTAGTAAAGCGGATGGAATGGCGAACCCGGGCACAAGGAGAAGAGAAATGAGGTGCGTTTTAGAAACCTTTCCCCATCACATGGTGTACCATCTTTTTGTTTTCTCATGCATGTTTTCGATGTAGGAAGATGCCCTTGAACCTGGAGATTTGGGACCCATGCGATGGGTACCACGCAGTATTACTTTAAAGGGTCTGCGTTTGCTCACCCAACCTCACCAAACCTCTCAGCCCCAAGAGTGTCCACCCTTATGTCTCATCCAGCTGTGGGTCTAGATATGGTCAATCCAGGTTGCATCACAGCCTCTGAACGCATTGTGTAAGAATTTCTCTCTCTTTCACTGTCTTTGTTTCATGGGTTTTTCAAAGTAATTTATTTTTATAATGGGGTTTAGCTGCTTTTCACTGCTGTGTTTATGCCGCTTTACACCCACTTGACACACTAACAGAGAGATATCAATACATAGGTTTTAAGATTATTACTAGTCAGATATATTCTTGTGCGGTGAATAGGGCGTGTTGAGTCCAGTTCTCTGAGCAAGGAGTAGGTCTTGTCTATTACATATTGGGTTTATGGAACGGTATCTGAGCTAATTTGAAACCCTTGTTTGATGTATCACCCCACCTCACCTTTCCCGTTAAGCAGCCATAGTGTGTTTTCTGCATGTGTGACTCTGTTCTGTTTTGTAATTCAGTTCAAGTGTAACGGTTTTTACAGTCCCTCTATAAGTGATACCTTATGAGAAGTGTCCTTTTCTGTGTGACTTATTTCCCTTAGAATCGTCGTACCTAAATCCACTCATCATGCTGCTACTAGCCTTATGACATTGATTTCATGGCTGAGTGATATTCCATTGTACATAAGGACCACAACTTCTTTATCCATTTTTCTCTTTCCTGGGATATTGAAGGTGGAATGAAGTGGAGGTCCTTGTCAACAGAGCAGCCCTAAACTTTGGGGTGCTTGTGTCTTGCTGATTTTTCATTTTCCCAATTTATACCCCCATGAGTGGAAGTGCCCTATGCTCTCTAAGCTGTGTTTTTTAGATGTTTCAGGACACACCGTACACTTCTCCAGAGTGGCTGTTGGCAATTTACATCCCGCCCATCAGTGTAGCAAGGCTCCCATTTCTCCATGGCCTGTCCTGCATTTCTGGTTTTGAGACTTTTTTCAGCATGGCCCTTTTGACCGATGGGTAGCGAGTCTTCTTTGTAGCCCTGATTTGCCTTTCCAGGTTGCTTGGTTGGCCAAAAAGGGCGTATGCGTTTTTTCCTGAATATATTCAGGAAAAAACGCATACGCCCTTTTTGGCCAAGGGCATCATTGTCAACGTTTTGCCGCTTTTCATGTGCTTTAAAGGCGATTCGAATCTACCTCCTGAAATCTGTTTCCTGCAATTCTGCCTTGATTTCAAATCCTCTTCTTTGCCTTCCCTCAATATATTTGTGGACGAGAGTTATCATTTATAACTCTGCAGGTTTGGGAATTGCAGTGCCCTGAAGCTCCATTTTACAACTCGCTTTTTTGGGAGCTGGCCGCAAAAGCGCAGGATGGCTTCAGGCCCTGTTCTGGTTCCGGGGGGGAGGATGAGCCTGTGGTTAATTCTTCTTCCTGATGGGAAAATAGAGTGACCTGTGCCTGTCCCAACACCAAGAGCTAGTCTCTCACTGGTTCCCCGTCTACCCGTTCATCCTCAGGACAAATTGCAACCTGTACGGAACAGGAGGTTAAAGGTGCTGATGCTCCAAGTAGGGAGATTGTTAGTAAAGTGGATGGAATGGCAAACCCGGGCACAAGGAGAAGAGAAATGAGGTGCGTTTTAGAAACCTTTCCCCATCACATGGTGTACCATCATTTTGTTTTCTCATGCATGTTTTCGATGTAGGAAGATGCCCTTGAACCTGGAGATTTGGGACCCATGCGATGGGTACCACGCAGTATTACTTTAAAGGGTCTGCGTTTGCTCACCCAACCTCACCAAACCTCTCAGCCCCAAGAGTGTCCACCCTTATGTCTCATCCAGCTGTGGGTCTAGATATGGTCAATCCAGGTTGCATCACAGCCCCTGAACGCATTGTGTAAGAATTTCTCTCTCTTTCACTGTCTTTGTTTCATGGGTTTTTCAAAGTAATTTATTTTTATACTGGGGTTTAGCTGCTTTTCACTGCTGTGTTTATGCCGCTTTACACCCACTTGACACACTAACAGAGAGATATCAATACATAGGTTTTAAGATTATTACTAGTCAGATATATTCTTGTGTGGTGAATAGGGCGTGTTGAGTCCAGTTCTCTGAGCAAGGAGTAGGTCTTGTCTATTACATATTGGGTTTATGGAACGGTATCTGAGCTAATTTGAAACCCTTGTTTGATGTATCACCCCACCTCACCTTTCCCGTTAAGCAGCCATACTGTGTTTTCTGCATGTGTGACTCTGTTCTGTTTTGTAATTCAGTTCAAGTGTAACGGTTTTTACAGTCCCTCTATAAGTGATACCTTATGAGAAGTGTCCTTTTCTGTGTGACTTATTTCACTTAGAATCGTCGTACCTAAATCCACTCATCATGCTGCTACTAGCCTTATGACATTGATTTCATGGCTGAGTGATATTCCATTGTACATAAGGACCACAACTTCTTTATCCATTTTTCTCTTTCCTGGGATATTGAAGGTGGAATGAAGTGGAGGTCCTTGTCAACAGAGCAGCCCTAAACTTTGGGGTGCTTGTGTCTTGCTAATTTTTCATTTTCCCAATTTATACCCCCATGAGTGGAAGTGCCCTATGCTCTCTAAGCTGTGTTTTTTAGATGTTTCAGGACACACCGTACACTTCTCCAGAGTGGCTGTTGGCAATTTACATCCCGCCCATCAGTGTAGCAAGGCTCCCATTTCTCCATGGCCTGTCCTGCATTTCTGGTTTTGAGACTTTTTTCAGCATGGCCTTTTTGACCGATGGGTAGCGAGTCTTCTTTGTAGCCCTGATTTGCCTTTCCAGGTTGCTTGGTTGGCCAAAAAGGGCGTATGCGTTTTTTCCTGAATATATTCAGGAAAAAACGCATACGCCCTTTTTGGCCAAGGGCATCATTGTCAACGTTTTGCCGCTTTTCATGTGCTTTAAAGGCGATTCGAATCTACCTCCTGAAATCTGTGTCCTGCATTTCTGCCTTGATTTCAAATCCTTTTCTTTGCCTTCCCTCAATATATTTGTGGACGAGAGTTATCATTTATAACTCTGCAGGTTTGGGAATTGCAGTGCCCTGAAACTCCATTTTACAACTCGCTTTTTTGGGAGCTGGCCGCAAAAGCGCAGGATGGCTTCAGGCCCTGTTCTGGTTCCGGGGGGGAGGATGAGCCTGTGGTTAATTCTTCTTCCTGATGGGAAAATAGAGTGACCTGTGCCTCTCCCAACACCAAGAGCTAGTCTCTCACTGGTTCCCCGTCTACCCGTTCATCCTCAGGACAAATTGCAACCTGTACGGAACAGGAGGTTAAAGGTGCTGATGCTCCAAGTAGGGAGATTGTTAGTAAAGCGGATGGAATGGCGAACCCGGGCACAAGGAGAAGAGAAATGAGGTGCGTTTTAGAAACCTTTCCCCATCACATGGTGTACCATCTTTTTGTTTTCTCATGCATGTTTTCGATGTAGGAAGATGCCCTTGAACCTGGAGATTTGGGACCCATGCGATGGGTACCACGCAGTATTACTTTAAAGGGTCTGCGTTTGCTCACCCAACCTCACCAAACCTCTCAGCCCCAAGAGTGTCCACCCTTATGTCTCATCCAGCTGTGGGTCTAGATATGGTCAATCCAGGTTGCATCACAGCCCCTGAACGCATTGTGTAAGAATTTCTCTCTCTTTCACTGTCTTTGTTTCATGGGTTTTTCAAAGTAATTTATTTTTATAATGGGGTTTAGCTGCTTTCACTGCTGTGTTTATGCCGCTTTACACCCACTTGACACACTAACAGAGAGATATCAATACATAGGTTTTAAGATTATTACTAGTCAGATATATTCTTGTGTGGTGAATAGGACGTGTTGAGTCCAGTTCTCTGAGCAAGGAGTAGGTCTTGTCTATTACATATTGGGTTTATGGAACGGTATCTGAGCTAATTTGAAACCCTTGTTTTATGTATCACCCCACCTCACCTTTCCCGTTAAGCAGCCATAGTGTGTTTTCTGCATGTGTGACTCTGTTCTGTTTTGTAATTCAGTTCAAGTGTAACGGTTTTTACAGTCCCTCTATAAGTGATACCTTATGAGAAGTGTCCTTTTCTGTGTGACTTATGTCACTTAGAATCGTCGTACCTAAATCCACTCATCATGCTGCTACTAGCCTTATGACATTGATTTCATGGCTGAGTGATATTCCATTGTACATAAGGACCACAACTTCTTTATCCATTTTTCTCTTTCCTGGGATATTGAAGGTGGAATGAAGTGGAGGTCCTTGTCAACAGAGCAGCCCTAAACTTTCGGGTGCTTGTGTCTTGCTGATTTTTCATTTTCCCAATTTATACCCCCATGAGTGGAAGTGCCCTATGCTCTCTAAGCTGTGTTTTTTAGATGTTTCAGGACACACCGTACACTTCTCCAGAGTGGCTGTTGGCAATTTACATCCCGCCCATCAGTGTAGCAAGGCTCCCATTTCTCCATGGCCTGTCCTGCATTTCTGGTTTTGAGACTTTTTTCAGCATGGCCCTTTTGACCGATGGGTAGCGAGTCTTCTTTGTAGCCCTGATTTGCCTTTCCAGGTTGCTTGGTTGGCCAAAAAGGGCGTATGCGTTTTTTCCTGAATATATTCAGGAAAAAACGCATACGCCCTTTTTGGCCAAGGGCATCATTGTCAACGTTTTGCCGCTTTTCATGTGCTTTAAAGGCGATTCGAATCTACCTCCTGAAATCTGTTTCCTGCAATTCTGCCTTGATTTCAAATCCTCTTCTTTGCCTTCCCTCAATATATTTGTGGACGAGAGTTATCATTTATAACTCTGCAGGTTTGGGAATTGCAGTGCCCTGAAGCTCCATTTTACAACTCGCTTTTTTGGGAGCTGGCCGCAAAAGCGCAGGATGGCTTCAGGCCCTGTTCTGGTTCCGGGGGGGAGGATGAGCCTGTGGTTAATTCTTCTTCCTGATGGGAAAATAGAGTGACCTGTGCCTGTCCCAACACCAAGAGCTAGTCTCTCACTGGTTCCCCGTCTACCCGTTCATCCTCAGGACAAATTGCAACCTGTACGGAACAGGAGGTTAAAGGTGCTGATGCTCCAAGTAGGGAGATTGTTAGTAAAGCGGATGGAATGGCAAACCCGGGCACAAGGAGAAGAGAAATGAGGTGCGTTTTAGAAACCTTTCCCCATCACATGGTGTACCATCATTTTGTTTTCTCATGCATGTTTTCGATGTAGGAAGATGCCCTTGAACCTGGAGATTTGGGACCCATGCGATGGGTACCACGCAGTATTACTTTAAAGGGTCTGCGTTTGCTCACCCAACCTCACCAAACCTCTCAGCCCCAAGAGTGTCCACCCTTATGTCTCATCCAGCTGTGGGTCTAGAAATGGTCAATCCAGGTTGCATCACATCCCCTGAACGCATTGTGTAAGAATTTCTCTCTCTTTCACTGTCTTTGTTTCATGGGTTTGTAAAAGTAATTTATTTTTATAATGGGTTTAGCTGCTTTTCACTGCTGTGTTTATGCCGCTTTACACCCACTTGACACACTAACAGAGAGATATCAATACATAGGTTTTAAGATTATTACTAGTCAGATATATTCTTGTGCGGTGAATAGGGCGTGTTGAGTCCAGTTCTCTGAGCAAGGAGTAGGTCTTGTCTATTACATATTGGGTTTATGGAACGGTATCTGAGCTAATTTGAAACCCTTGTTTTATGTATCACCCCACCTCACCCTTCCCGTTAAGCAGCCATAGTGTGTTTTCTGCATGTGTGACTCTGTTCTGTTTTGTAATTCAGTTCAAGTGTAACGGTTTTTACAGTCCCTCTATAAGTGATACCTTATGAGAAGTGTCCTTTTCTGTGTGACTTATTTCCCTTAGAATCGTCGTACCTAAATCCACTCATCATGCTGCTACTAGCCTTATGACATTGATTTCATGGCTGAGTGATATTCCATTGTACATAAGGACCACAACTTCTTTATCCATTTTTCTCTTTCCTGGGATATTGAAGGTGGAATGAAGTGGAGGTCCTTGTCAACAGAGCAGCCCTAAACTTTGGGGTGCTTGTGTCTTGCTGATTTTTCATTTTCCCAATTTATACCCCCATGAGTGGAAGTGCCCTATGCTCTCTAAGCTGTGTTGTTTAGATGTTTCAAGACACACCGTACACTTCTCCAGAGTGGCTGTTTGCAATTTACATCCCGCCCATCAGTGTAGCAAGGCTCCCATTTCTCCATGGCCTGTCCTGCATTTCTGGTTTTGAGACTTTTTTCAGCATGGCCCTTTTGACCGATGGGTAGCGAGTCTTCTTTGTAGCCCTGATTTGCCTTTCCAGGTTGCTTGGTTGGCCAAAAAGGGCGTATGCGTTTTTTCCTGAATATATTCAGGAAAAAACGCATACGCCCTTTTTGGCCAAGGGCATCATTGTCAACGTTTTGCCGCTTTTCATGTGCTTTAAAGGCGATTCGAATCTACCTCCTGAAATCTGTTTCCTGCAATTCTGCCTTGATTTCAAATCCTCTTCTTTGCCTTCCCTCAATATATTTGTGGACGAGAGTTATCATTTATAACTCTGCAGGTTTGGGAATTGCAGTGCCCTGAAGCTCCATTTTACAACTCGCTTTTTTGGGAGCTGGCCGCAAAAGCGCAGGATGGCTTCAGGCCCTGTTCTGGTTCCGGGGGGGAGGATGAGCCTGTGGTTAATTCTTCTTCCTGATGGGAAAATAGAGTGACCTGTGCCTGTCCCAACACCAAGAGCTAGTCTCTCACTGGTTCCCCGTCTACCCGTTCATCCTCAGGACAAATTGCAACCTGTACGGAACAGGAGGTTAAAGGTGCTGATGCTCCAAGTAGGGAGATTGTTAGTAAAGCGGATGGAATGGCGAACCCGGGCACAAGGAGAAGAGAAATGAGGTGCGTTTTAGAAACCTTTCCCCATCACATGGTGTACCATCTTTTTGTTTTCTCATGCATGTTTTCGATGTAGGAAGATGCCCTTGAACCTGGAGATTTGGGACCCATGCGATGGGTACCACGCAGTATTACTTTAAAGGGTCTGCGTTTGCTCACCCAACCTCACCAAACCTCTCAGCCCCAAGAGTGTCCACCCTTATGTCTCATCCAGCTGTGGGTCTAGATATGGTCAATCCAGGTTGCATCACAGCCTCTGAACGCATTGTGTAAGAATTTCTCTCTCTTTCACTGTCTTTGTTTCATGGGTTTTTCAAAGTAATTTATTTTTATAATGGGGTTTAGCTGCTTTTCACTGCTGTGTTTATGCCGCTTTACACCCACTTGACACACTAACAGAGAGATATCAATACATAGGTTTTAAGATTATTACTAGTCAGATATATTCTTGTGCGGTGAATAGGGCGTGTTGAGTCCAGTTCTCTGAGCAAGGAGTAGGTCTTGTCTATTACATATTGGGTTTATGGAACGGTATCTGAGCTAATTTGAAACCCTTGTTTGATGTATCACCCCACCTCACCTTTCCCGTTAAGCAGCCATAGTGTGTTTTCTGCATGTGTGACTCTGTTCTGTTTTGTAATTCAGTTCAAGTGTAACGGTTTTTACAGTCCCTCTATAAGTGATACCTTATGAGAAGTGTCCTTTTCTGTGTGACTTATTTCCCTTAGAATCGTCGTACCTAAATCCACTCATCATGCTGCTACTAGCCTTATGACATTGATTTCATGGCTGAGTGATATTCCATTGTACATAAGGACCACAACTTCTTTATCCATTTTTCTCTTTCCTGGGATATTGAAGGTGGAATGAAGTGGAGGTCCTTGTCAACAGAGCAGCCCTAAACTTTGGGGTGCTTGTGTCTTGCTGATTTTTCATTTTCCCAATTTATACCCCCATGAGTGGAAGTGCCCTATGCTCTCTAAGCTGTGTTGTTTAGATGTTTCAAGACACACCGTACACTTCTCCAGAGTGGCTGTTTGCAATTTACATCCCGCCCATCAGTGTAGCAAGGCTCCCATTTCTCCATGGCCTGTTCTGCATTTCTGGTTTTGAGACTTTTTTCAGCATGGCCCTTTTGACCGATGGGTAGCGAGTCTTCTTTGTAGCCCTGATTTGCCTTTCCAGGTTGCTTGGTTGGCCAAAAAGGGCGTATGCGTTTTTTCCTGAATATATTCAGGAAAAAACGCATACGCCCTTTTTGGCCAAGGGCATCATTGTCAACGTTTTGCCGCTTTTCATGTGCTTTAAAGGCGATTCGAATCTACCTCCTGAAATCTGTTTCCTGCAATTCTGCCTTGATTTCAAATCCTCTTCTTTGCCTTCCCTCAATATATTTGTGGACGAGAGTTATCATTTATAACTCTGCAGGTTTGGGAATTGCAGTGCCCTGAAGCTCCATTTTACAACTCGCTTTTTTGGGAGCTGGCCGCAAAAGCGCAGGATGGCTTCAGGCCCTGTTCTGGTTCCGGGGGGGAGGATGAGCCTGTGGTTAATTCTTCTTCCTGATGGGAAAATAGAGTGACCTGTGCCTGTCCCAACACCAAGAGCTAGTCTCTCACTGGTTCCCCGTCTACCCGTTCATCCTCAGGACAAATTGCAACCTGTACGGAACAGGAGGTTAAAGGTGCTGATGCTCCAAGTAGGGAGATTGTTAGTAAAGCGGATGGAATGGCGAACCCGGGCACAAGGAGAAGAGAAATGAGGTGCGTTTTAGAAACCTTTCCCCATCACATGGTGTACCATCTTTTTGTTTTCTCATGCATGTTTTCGATGTAGGAAGATGCCCTTGAACCTGGAGATTTGGGACCCATGCGATGGGTACCACGCAGTATTACTTTAAAGGGTCTGCGTTTGCTCACCCAACCTCACCAAACCTCTCAGCCCCAAGAGTGTCCACCCTTATGTCTCATCCAGCTGTGGGTCTAGATATGGTCAATCCAGGTTGCATCACAGCCTCTGAACGCATTGTGTAAGAATTTCTCTCTCTTTCACTGTCTTTGTTTCATGGGTTTTTCAAAGTAATTTATTTTTATAATGGGGTTTAGCTGCTTTTCACTGCTGTGTTTATGCCGCTTTACACCCACTTGACACACTAACAGAGAGATATCAATACATAGGTTTTAAGATTATTACTAGTCAGATATATTCTTGTGCGGTGAATAGGGCGTGTTGAGTCCAGTTCTCTGAGCAAGGAGTAGGTCTTGTCTATTACATATTGGGTTTATGGAACGGTATCTGAGCTAATTTGAAACCCTTGTTTGATGTATCACCCCACCTCACCTTTCCCGTTAAGCAGCCATAGTGTGTTTTCTGCATGTGTGACTCTGTTCTGTTTTGTAATTCAGTTCAAGTGTAACGGTTTTTACAGTCCCTCTATAAGTGATACCTTATGAGAAGTGTCCTTTTCTGTGTGACTTATTTCACTTAGAATCGTCGTACCTAAATCCACTCATCATGCTGCTACTAGCCTTATGACATTGATTTCATGGCTGAGTGATATTCCATTGTACATAAGGACCACAACTTCTTTATCCATTTTTCTCTTTCCTGGGATATTGAAGGTGGAATGAAGTGGAGGTCCTTGTCAACAGAGCAGCCCTAAACTTTGGGGTGCTTGTGTCTTGCTAATTTTTCATTTTCCCAATTTATACCCCCATGAGTGGAAGTGCCCTATGCTCTCTAAGCTGTGTTTTTTAGATGTTTCAGGACACACCGTACACTTCTCCAGAGTGGCTGTTGGCAATTTACATCCCGCCCATCAGTGTAGCAAGGCTCCCATTTCTCCATGGCCTGTCCTGCATTTCTGGTTTTGAGACTTTTTTCAGCATGGCCCTTTTGACCGATGGGTAGCGAGTCTTCTTTGTAGCCCTGATTTGCCTTTCCAGGTTGCTTGGTTGGCCAAAAAGGGCGTATGCGTTTTTTCCTGAATATATTCAGGAAAAAACGCATACGCCCTTTTTGGCCAAGGGCATCATTGTCAACGTTTTGCCGCTTTTCATGTGCTTTAAAGGCGATTCGAATCTACCTCCTGAAATCTGTTTCCTGCATTTCTGCCTTGATTTCAAATCCTCTTCTTTGCCTTCCCTCAATATATTTGTGGACGAGAGTTATCATTTATAACTCTGCAGGTTTGGGAATTGCAGTGCCCTGAAGCTCCATTTTACAACTCGCTTTTTTGGGAGCTGGCCGCAAAAGCGCAGGATGGCTTCAGGCCCTGTTCTGGTTCCGGGGGGGAGGATGAGCCTGTGGTTAATTCTTCTTCCTGATGGGTAAATAGAGTGACCTGTGCCTGTCCCAACACCACGAGCTAGTCTCTCACTGGTTCCCCGTCTACCCGTTCATCCTCAGGACAAATTGCAACCTGTACGGAACAGGAGGTTAAAGGTGCTGATGCTCCAAGTAGGGAGATTGTTAGTAAAGCGGCTGGAATGGCGAACCCGGGCACAAGGAGAAGAGAAATGAGGTGCGTTTTAGAAACCTTTCCCCATCACATGGTGTACCATCTTTTTGTTTTCTCATGCATGTTTTCGATGTAGGAAGATGCCCTTGAACCTGGAGATTTGGGACCCATGCGATGGGTACCACGCAGTATTACTTTAAAGGGTCTGCGTTTGCTCACCCAACCTCACCAAACCTCTCAGCCCCAAGAGTGTCCACCCTTATGTCTCATCCAGCTGTGGGTCTAGATATGGTCAATCCAGGTTGCATCACAGCCCCTGAACGCATTGTGTAAGAATTTCTCTCTCTTTCACTGTCTTTGTTTCATGGGTTTTTCAAAGTAATTTATTTTTATAATGGGGTTTAGCTGCTTTTCACTGCTGTGTTTATGCCGCTTTACACCCACTTGACACACTAACAGAGAGATATCAATACATAGGTTTTAAGATTATTACTAGTCAGATATATTCTTGTGCGGTGAATAGGGCGTGTTGAGTCCAGTTCTCTGAGCAAGGAGTAGGTCTTGTCTATTACATATTGGGTTTATGGAACGGTATCTGAGCTAATTTGAAACCCTTGTTTTATGTATCACCCCACCTTACCCTTCCCGTTAAGCAACCATAGTGTGTTTTCTGCATGTGTGACTCTGTTCTGTTTTGTAATTCAGTTCAAGTGTAACGGTTTTTACAGTCCCTCTATAAGTGATACCTTATGAGAAGTGTCCTTTTCTGTGTGACTTATGTCACTTAGAATCGTCGTACCTAAATCCACTCATCATGCTGCTACTAGCCTTATGACATTGATTTCATGGCTGAGTGATATTCCATTGTACATAAGGACCACAACTTCTTTATCCATTTTTCTCTTTCCTGGGATATTGAAGGTGGAATGAAGTGGAGGTCCTTGTCAACAGAGCAGCCCTAAACTTTCGGGTGCTTGTGTCTTGCTGATTTTTCATTTTCCCAATTTATACCCCCATGAGTGGAAGTGCCCTATGCTCTCTAAGCTGTGTTTTTTAGATGTTTCAGGACACACCGTACACTTCTCCAGAGTGGCTGTTGGCAATTTACATCCCGCCCATCAGTGTAGCAAGGCTCCCATTTCTCCATGGCCTGTCCTGCATTTCTGGTTTTGAGACTTTTTTCAGCATGGCCCTTTTGACTGATGGGTAGCGAGTCTTCTTTGTAGCCCTGATTTGCCTTTCCAGGTTGCTTGGTTGGCCAAAAAGGGCGTATGCGTTTTTTCCTGAATATATTCAGGAAAAAACGCATACGCCCTTTTTGGCCAAGGGCATCATTGTCAACGTTTTGCCGCTTTTCATGTGCTTTAAAGGCGATTCGAATCTACCTCCTGAAATCTGTTTCCTGCAATTCTGCCTTGATTTCAAATCCTCTTCTTTGCCTTCCCTCAATATATTTGTGGACGAGAGTTATCATTTATAACTCTGCAGGTTTGGGAATTGCAGTGCCCTGAAGCTCCATTTTACAACTCGCTTTTTTGGGAGCTGGCCGCAAAAGCGCAGGATGGCTTCAGGCCCTGCTCTGGTTCCGGGGGGGAGGATGAGCCTGTGGTTAATTCTTCTTCCTGATGGGAAAATAGAGTGACCTGTGCCTGTCCCAACACCAAGAGCTAGTCTCTCACTGGTTCCCCGTCTACCCGTTCATCCTCAGGACAAATTGCAACCTGTACGGAACAGGAGGTTAAAGGTGCTGATGCTCCAAGTAGGGAGATTGTTAGTAAAGCGGATGGAATGGCAAACCCGGGCACAAGGAGAAGAGAAATGAGGTGCGTTTTAGAAACCTTTCCCCATCACATGGTGTACCATCTTTTTGTTTTCTCATGCATGTTTTCGATGTAGGAAGATGCCCTTGAACCTGGAGATTTGGGACCCATGCGATGGGTACCACGCAGTATTACTTTAAAGGGTCTGCGTTTGCTCACCCAACCTCACCAAACCTCTCAGCCCCAAGAGTGTCCACCCTTATGTCTCATCCAGCTGTGGGTCTAGATATGGTCAATCCAGGTTGCATCACAGCCCCTGAACGCATTGTGTAAGAATTTCTCTCTCTTTCACTGTCTTTGTTTCATGGGTTTTTCAAAGTAATTTATTTTTATACTGGGGTTTAGCTGCTTTTCACTGCTGTGTTTATGCCGCTTTACACCCACTTGACACACTAACAGAGAGATATCAATACATAGGTTTTAAGATTATTACTAGTCAGATATATTCTTGTGTGGTGAATAGGGCGTGTTGAGTCCAGTTCTCTGAGCAAGGAGTAGGTCTTGTCTATTACATATTGGGTTTATGGAACGGTATCTGAGCTAATTTGAAACCCTTGTTTGATGTATCACCCCACCTCACCTTTCCCGTTAAGCAGCCATACTGTGTTTTCTGCATGTGTGACTCTGTTCTGTTTTGTAATTCAGTTCAAGTGTAACGGTTTTTACAGTCCCTCTATAAGTGATACCTTATGAGAAGTGTCCTTTTCTGTGTGACTTATTTCACTTAGAATCGTCGTACCTAAATCCACTCATCATGCTGCTACTAGCCTTATGACATTGATTTCATGGCTGAGTGATATTCCATTGTACATAAGGACCACAACTTCTTTATCCATTTTTCTCTTTCCTGGGATATTGAAGGTGGAATGAAGTGGAGGTCCTTGTCAACAGAGCAGCCCTAAACTTTGGGGTGCTTGTGTCTTGCTAATTTTTCATTTTCCCAATTTATACCCCCATGAGTGGAAGTGCCCTATGCTCTCTAAGCTGTGTTTTTTAGATGTATCAGGACACACCGTACACTTCTCCAGAGTGGCTGTTGGCAATTTACATCCCGCCCATCAGTGTAGCAAGGCTCCCATTTCTCCATGGCCTGTCCTGCATTTCTGGTTTTGAGACTTTTTTCAGCATGGCCTTTTTGACCGATGGGTAGCGAGTCTTCTTTGTAGCCCTGATTTGCCTTTCCAGGTTGCTTGGTTGGCCAAAAAGGGCGTATGCGTTTTTTCCTGAATATATTCAGGAAAAAACGCATACGCCCTTTTTGGCCAAGGGCATCATTGTCAACGTTTTGCCGCTTTTCATGTGCTTTAAAGGCGATTCGAATCTACCTCCTGAAATCTGTGTCCTGCATTTCTGCCTTGATTTCAAATCCTTTTCTTTGCCTTCCCTCAATATATTTGTGGACGAGAGTTATCATTTATAACTCTGCAGGTTTGGGAATTGCAGTGCCCTGAAACTCCATTTTACAACTCGCTTTTTTGGGAGCTGGCCGCAAAAGCGCAGGATGGCTTCAGGCCCTGTTCTGGTTCCGGGGGGGAGGATGAGCCTGTGGTTAATTCTTCTTCCTGATGGGAAAATAGAGTGACCTGTGCCTCTCCCAACACCAAGAGCTAGTCTCTCACTGGTTCCCCGTCTACCCGTTCATCCTCAGGACAAATTGCAACCTGTACGGAACAGGAGGTTAAAGGTGCTGATGCTCCAAGTAGGGAGATTGTTAGTAAAGCGGATGGAATGGCGAACCCGGGCACAAGGAGAAGAGAAATGAGGTGCGTTTTAGAAACCTTTCCCCATCACATGGTGTACCATCTTTTTGTTTTCTCATGCATGTTTTCGATGTAGGAAGATGCCCTTGAACCTGGAGATTTGGGACCCATGCGATGGGTACCACGCAGTATTACTTTAAAGGGTCTGCGTTTGCTCACCCAACCTCACCAAACCTCTCAGCCCCAAGAGTGTCCACCCTTATGTCTCATCCAGCTGTGGGTCTAGATATGGTCAATCCAGGTTGCATCACAGCCCCTGAACGCATTGTGTAAGAATTTCTCTCTCTTTCACTGTCTTTGTTTCATGGGTTTTTCAAAGTAATTTATTTTTATAATGGGGTTTAGCTGCTTTTCACTGCTGTGTTTATGCCGCTTTACACCCACTTGACACACTAACAGAGAGATATCAATACATAGGTTTTAAGATTATTACTAGTCAGATATATTCTTGTGCGGTGAATAGGACGTGTTGAGTCCAGTTCTCTGAGCAAGGAGTAGGTCTTGTCTATTACATATTGGGTTTATGGAACGGTATCTGAGCTAATTTGAAACCCTTGTTTTATGTATCACCCCACCTCACCTTTCCCGTTAAGCAGCCATAGTGTGTTTTCTGCATGTGTGACTCTGTTCTGTTTTGTAATTCAGTTCAAGTGTAACGGTTTTTACAGTCCCTCTATAAGTGATACCTTATGAGAAGTGTCCTTTTCTGTGTGACTTATTTCACTTAGAATCGTCGTACCTAAATCCACTCATCATGCTGCTACTAGCCTTATGACATTGATTTCATGGCTGAGTGATATTCCATTGTACATAAGGACCACAACTTCTTTATCCATTTTTCTCTTTCCTGGGATATTGAAGGTGGAATGAAGTGGAGGTCCTTGTCAACAGAGCAGCCCTAAACTTTGGGGTGCTTGTGTCTTGCTAATTTTTCATTTTCCCAATTTATACCCCCATGAGTGGAAGTGCCCTATGCTCTCTAAGCTGTGTTTTTTAGATGTTTCAGGACACACCGTACACTTCTCCAGAGTGGCTGTTGGCAATTTACATCCCACCCATCAGTGTAGCAAGGCTCCCATTTCTCCATGGCCTGTCCTGCATTTCTGGTTTTGAGACATTTTTCAGCATGGCCCTTTTGACCGATGGGTAGCGAGTCTTCTTTGTAGCCCTGATTTGCCTTTCCAGGTTGCTTGGTTGGCCAAAAAGGGCGTATGCGTTTTTTCCTGAATATATTCAGGAAAAAACGCATACGCCCTTTTTGGCCAAGGGCATCATTGTCAACGTTTTGCCGCTTTTCATGTGCTTTAAAGGCGATTCGAATCTAACTCCTGAAATCTGTTTCCTGCAATTCTGCCTTGATTTCAAATCCTCTTCTTTGCCTTCCCTCAATATATTTGTGGACGAGAGTTATCATTTATAACTCTGCAGGTTTGGGAATTGCAGTGCCCTGAAGCTCCATTTTACAACTCGCTTTTTTGGGAGCTGGCCGCAAAAGCGCAGGATGGCTTCAGGCCCTGTTCTGGTTCCGGGGGGGAGGATGAGCCTGTGGTTAATTCTTCTTCCTGATGGGAAAATAGAGTGACCTGTGCCTGTCCCAACACCAAGAGCTAGTCTCTCACTGGTTCCCCGTCTACCCGTTCATCCTCAGGACAAATTGCAACCTGTACGGAACAGGAGGTTAAAGGTGCTGATGCTCCAAGTAGGGAGATTGTTAGTAAAGCGGATGGAATGGCGAACCCGGGCACAAGGAGAAGAGAAATGAGGTGCGTTTTAGAAACCTTTCCCCATCACATGGTGTACCATCTTTTTGTTTTCTCATGCATGTTTTCGATGTAGGAAGATGCCCTTGAACCTGGAGATTTGGGACCCATGCGATGGGTACCACGCAGTATTACTTTAAAGGGTCTGCGTTTGCTCACCCAACCTCACCAAACCTCTCAGCCCCAAGAGTGTCCACCCTTATGTCTCATCCAGCTGTGGGTCTAGATATGGTCAATCCAGGTTGCATCACAGCCCCTGAACGCATTGTGTAAGAATTTCTCTCTCTTTCACTGTCTTTGTTTCATGGGTTTTTCAAAGTAATTTATTTTTATAATGGGGTTTAGCTGCTTTTCACTGCTGTGTTTATGCCGCTTTACACCCACTTGACACACTAACAGAGAGATATCAATACATAGGTTTTAAGATTATTACTAGTCAGATATATTCTTGTGCGGTGAATAGGGCGTGTTGAGTCCAGTTCTCTGAGCAAGGAGTAGGTCTTGTCTATTACATATTGGGTTTATGGAACGGTATCTGAGCTAATTTGAAACCCTTGTTTTATGTATCACCCCACCTTACCCTTCCCGTTAAGCAGCCATAGTGTGTTTTCTGCATGTGTGACTCTGTTCTGTTTTGTAATTCAGTTCAAGTGTAACGGTTTTTACAGTCCCTCTATAAGTGATACCTTATGAGAAGTGTCCTTTTCTGTGTGACTTATGTCACTTAGAATCGTCGTACCTAAATCCACTCATCATGCTGCTACTAGCCTTATGACATTGATTTCATGGCTGAGTGATATTCCATTGTACATAAGGACCACAACTTCTTTATCCATTTTTCTCTTTCCTGGGATATTGAAGGTGGAATGAAGTGGAGGTCCTTGTCAACAGAGCAGCCCTAAACTTTCGGGTGCTTGTGTCTTGCTGATTTTTCATTTTCCCAATTTATACCCCCATGAGTGGAAGTGCCCTATGCTCTCTAAGCTGTGTTTTTTAGATGTTTCAGGACACACCGTACACTTCTCCAGAGTGGCTGTTGGCAATTTACATCCCGCCCATCAGTGTAGCAAGGCTCCCATTTCTCCATGGCCTGTCCTGCATTTCTGGTTTTGAGACTTTTTTCAGCATGGCCCTTTTGACCGATGGGTAGCGAGTCTTCTTTGTAGCCCTGATTTGCCTTTCCAGGTTGCTTGGTTGGCCAAAAAGGGCGTATGCGTTTTTTCCTGAATATATTCAGGAAAAAACGCATACGCCCTTTTTGGCCAAGGGCATCATTGTCAACGTTTTGCCGCTTTTCATGTGCTTTAAAGGCGATTCGAATCTACCTCCTGAAATCTGTTTCCTGCAATTCTGCCTTGATTTCAAATCCTCTTCTTTGCCTTCCCTCAATATATTTGTGGACGAGAGTTATCATTTATAACTCTGCAGGTTTGGGAATTGCAGTGCCCTGAAGCTCCATTTTACAACTCGCTTTTTTGGGAGCTGGCCGCAAAAGCGCAGGATGGCTTCAGGCCCTGTTCTGGTTCCGGGGGGGAGGATGAGCCTGTGGTTAATTCTTCTTCCTGATGGGAAAATAGAGTGACCTGTGCCTGTCCCAACACCAAGAGCTAGTCTCTCACTGGTTCCCCGTCTACCCGTTCATCCTCAGGACAAATTGCAACCTGTACGGAACAGGAGGTTAAAGGTGCTGATGCTCCAAGTAGGGAGATTGTTAGTAAAGCGGATGGAATGGCAAACCCGGGCACAAGGAGAAGAGAAATGAGGTGCGTTTTAGAAACCTTTCCCCATCACATGGTGTACCATCATTTTGTTTTCTCATGCATGTTTTCGATGTAGGAAGATGCCCTTGAACCTGGAGATTTGGGACCCATGCGATGGGTACCACGCAGTATTACTTTAAAGGGTCTGCGTTTGCTCACCCAACCTCACCAAACCTCTCAGCCCCAAGAGTGTCCACCCTTATGTCTCATCCAGCTGTGGGTCTAGATATGGTCAATCCAGGTTGCATCACAGCCCCTGAACGCATTGTGTAAGAATTTCTCTCTCTTTCACTGTCTTTGTTTCATGGGTTTTTCAAAGTAATTTATTTTTATACTGGGGTTTAGCTGCTTTTCACTGCTGTGTTTATGCCGCTTTACACCCACTTGACACACTAACAGAGAGATATCAATACATAGGTTTTAAGATTATTACTAGTCAGATATATTCTTGTGTGGTGAATAGGGCGTGTTGAGTCCAGTTCTCTGAGCAAGGAGTAGGTCTTGTCTATTACATATTGGGTTTATGGAACGGTATCTGAGCTAATTTGAAACCCTTGTTTGATGTATCACCCCACCTCACCTTTCCCGTTAAGCAGCCATACTGTGTTTTCTGCATGTGTGACTCTGTTCTGTTTTGTAATTCAGTTCAAGTGTAACGGTTTTTACAGTCCCTCTATCAGTGATACCTTATGAGAAGTGTCCTTTTCTGTGTGACTTATTTCCCTTAGAATCGTCGTACCTAAATCCACTCATCATGCTGCTACTAGCCTTATGACATTGATTTCATGGCTGAGTGATATTCCATTGTACATAAGGACCACAACTTCTTTATCCATTTTTCTCTTTCCTGGGATATTGAAGGTGGAATGAAGTGGAGGTCCTTGTCAACAGAGCAGCCCTAAACTTTGGGGTGCTTGTGTCTTGCTAATTTTTCATTTTCCCAATTTATACCCCCATGAGTGGAAGTGCCCTATGCTCTCTAAGCTGTGTTTTTTAGATGTTTCAGGACACACCGTACACTTCTCCAGAGTGGCTGTTGGCAATTTACATCCCGCCCATCAGTGTAGCAAGGCTCCCATTTCTCCATGGCCTGTCCTGCATTTCTGGTTTTGAGACTTTTTTCAGCATGGCCTTTTTGACCGATGGGTAGCGAGTCTTCTTTGTAGCCCTGATTTGCCTTTCCAGGTTGCTTGGTTGGCCAAAAAGGGCGTATGCGTTTTTTCCTGAATATATTCAGGAAAAAACGCATACGCCCTTTTTGGCCAAGGGCATCATTGTCAACGTTTTGCCGCTTTTCATGTGCTTTAAAGGCGATTCGAATCTACCTCCTGAAATCTGTGTCCTGCATTTCTGCCTTGATTTCAAATCCTTTTCTTTGCCTTCCCTCAATATATTTGTGGACGAGAGTTATCATTTATAACTCTGCAGGTTTGGGAATTGCAGTGCCCTGAAACTCCATTTTACAACTCGCTTTTTTGGGAGCTGGCCGCAAAAGCGCAGGATGGCTTCAGGCCCTGTTCTGGTTCCGGGGGGGAGGATGAGCCTGTGGTTAATTCTTCTTCCTGATGGGAAAATAGAGTGACCTGTGCCTGTCCCAACACCAAGAGCTAGTCTCTCACTGGTTCCCCGTCTACCCGTTCATCCTCAGGACAAATTGCAACCTGTACGGAACAGGAGGTTAAAGGTGCTGATGCTCCAAGTAGGGAGATTGTTAGTAAAGCGGATGGAATGGCGAACCCGGGCACAAGGAGAAGAGAAATGAGGTGCGTTTTAGAAACCTTTCCCCATCACATGGTGTACCATCTTTTTGTTTTCTCATGCATGTTTTCGATGTAGGAAGATGCCCTTGAACCTGGAGATTTGGGACCCATGCGATGGGTACCACGCAGTATTACTTTAAAGGGTCTGCGTTTGCTCACCCAACCTCACCAAACCTCTCAGCCCCAAGAGTGTCCACCCTTATGTCTCATCCAGCTGTGGGTCTAGATATGGTCAATCCAGGTTGCATCACAGCCCCTGAACGCATTGTGTAAGAATTTCTCTCTCTTTCACTGTCTTTGTTTCATGGGTTTTTCAAAGTAATTTATTTTTATAATGGGGTTTAGCTGCTTTTCACTGCTGTGTTTATGCCGCTTTACACCCACTTGACACACTAACAGAGAGATATCAATACATAGGTTTTAAGATTATTACTAGTCAGATATATTCTTGTGCGGTGAATAGGGCGTGTTGAGTCCAGTTCTCTGAGCAAGGAGTAGGTCTTGTCTATTACATATTGGGTTTATGGAACGGTATCTGAGCTAATTTGAAACCCTTGTTTTATGTATCACCCCACCTTACCCTTCCCGTTAAGCAGCCATAGTGTGTTTTCTGCATGTGTGACTCTGTTCTGTTTTGTAATTCAGTTCAAGTGTAACGGTTTTTACAGTCCCTCTATAAGTGATACCTTATGAGAAGTGTCCTTTTCTGTGTGACTTATTTCACTTAGAATCGTCGTACCTAAATCCACTCATCATGCTGCTACTAGCCTTATGACATTGATTTCATGGCTGAGTGATATTCCATTGTACATAAGGACCACAACTTCTTTATCCATTTTTCTCTTTCCTGGGATATTGAAGGTGGAATGAAGTGGAGGTCCTTGTCAACAGAGCAGCCCTAAACTTTCGGGTGCTTGTGTCTTGCTGATTTTTCATTTTCCCAATTTATACCCCCATGAGTGGAAGTGCCCTATGCTCTCTAAGCTGTGTTTTTTAGATGTTTCAGGACACACCGTACACTTCTCCAGAGTGGCTGTTGGCAATTTACATCCCGCCCATCAGTGTAGCAAGGCTCCCATTTCTCCATGGCCTGTCCTGCATTTCTGGTTTTGAGACTTTTTTCAGCATGGCCCTTTTGACCGATGGGTAGCGAGTCTTCTTTGTAGCCCTGATTTGCCTTTCCAGGTTGCTTGGTTGGCCAAAAAGGGCGTATGCGTTTTTTCCTGAATATATTCAGGAAAAAACGCATACGCCCTTTTTGGCCAAGGGCATCATTGTCAACGTTTTGCCGCTTTTCATGTGCTTTAAAGGCGATTCGAATCTACCTCCTGAAATCTGTTTCCTGCAATTCTGCCTTGATTTCAAATCCTCTTCTTTGCCTTCCCTCAATATATTTGTGGACGAGAGTTATCATTTATAACTCTGCAGGTTTGGGAATTGCAGTGCCCTGAAGCTCCATTTTACAACTCGCTTTTTTGGGAGCTGGCCGCAAAAGCGCAGGATGGCTTCAGGCCCTGTTCTGGTTCCGGGGGGGAGGATGAGCCTGTGGTTAATTCTTCTTCCTGATGGGAAAATAGAGTGACCTGTGCCTGTCCCAACACCAAGAGCTAGTCTCTCACTGGTTCCCCGTCTACCCGTTCATCCTCAGGACAAATTGCAACCTGTACGGAACAGGAGGTTAAAGGTGCTGATGCTCCAAGTAGGGAGATTGTTAGTAAAGCGGATGGAATGGCAAACCCGGGCACAAGGAGAAGAGAAATGAGGTGCGTTTTAGAAACCTTTCCCCATCACATGGTGTACCATCATTTTGTTTTCTCATGCATGTTTTCGATGTAGGAAGATGCCCTTGAACCTGGAGATTTGGGACCCATGCGATGGGTACCACGCAGTATTACTTTAAAGGGTCTGCGTTTGCTCACCCAACCTCACCAAACCTCTCAGCCCCAAGAGTGTCCACCCTTATGTCTCATCCAGCTGTGGGTCTAGATATGGTCAATCCAGGTTGCATCACAGCCCCTGAACGCATTGTGTAAGAATTTCTCTCTCTTTCACTGTCTTTGTTTCATGGGTTTTTCAAAGTAATTTATTTTTATACTGGGGTTTAGCTGCTTTTCACTGCTGTGTTTATGCCGCTTTACACCCACTTGACACACTAACAGAGAGATATCAATACATAGGTTTTAAGATTATTACTAGTCAGATATATTCTTGTGTGGTGAATAGGGCGTGTTGAGTCCAGTTCTCTGAGCAAGGAGTAGGTCTTGTCTATTACATATTGGGTTTATGGAACGGTATCTGAGCTAATTTGAAACCCTTGTTTGATGTATCACCCCACCTCACCTTTCCCGTTAAGCAGCCATACTGTGTTTTCTGCATGTGTGACTCTGTTCTGTTTTGTAATTCAGTTCAAGTGTAACGGTTTTTACAGTCCCTCTATAAGTGATACCTTATGAGAAGTGTCCTTTTCTGTGTGACTTATTTCCCTTAGAATCGTCGTACCTAAATCCACTCATCATGCTGCTACTAGCCTTATGACATTGATTTCATGGCTGAGTGATATTCCATTGTACATAAGGACCACAACTTCTTTATCCATTTTTCTCTTTCCTGGGATATTGAAGGTGGAATGAAGTGGAGGTCCTTGTCAACAGAGCAGCCCTAAACTTTGGGGTGCTTGTGTCTTGCTAATTTTTCATTTTCCCAATTTATACCCCCATGAGTGGAAGTGCCCTATGCTCTCTAAGCTGTGTTTTTTAGATGTATCAGGACACACCGTACACTTCTCCAGAGTGGCTGTTGGCAATTTACATCCCGCCCATCAGTGTAGCAAGGCTCCCATTTCTCCATGGCCTGTCCTGCATTTCTGGTTTTGAGACTTTTTTCAGCATGGCCTTTTTGACCGATGGGTAGCGAGTCTTCTTTGTAGCCCTGATTTGCCTTTCCAGGTTGCTTGGTTGGCCAAAAAGGGCGTATGCGTTTTTTCCTGAATATATTCAGGAAAAAACGCATACGCCCTTTTTGGCCAAGGGCATCATTGTCAACGTTTTGCCGCTTTTCATGTGCTTTAAAGGCGATTCGAATCTACCTCCTGAAATCTGTGTCCTGCATTTCTGCCTTGATTTCAAATCCTTTTCTTTGCCTTCCCTCAATATATTTGTGGACGAGAGTTATCATTTATAACTCTGCAGGTTTGGGAATTGCAGTGCCCTGAAACTCCATTTTACAACTCGCTTTTTTGGGAGCTGGCCGCAAAAGCGCAGGATGGCTTCAGGCCCTGTTCTGGTTCCGGGGGGGAGGATGAGCCTGTGGTTAATTCTTCTTCCTGATGGGAAAATAGAGTGACCTGTGCCTCTCCCAACACCAAGAGCTAGTCTCTCACTGGTTCCCCGTCTACCCGTTCATCCTCAGGACAAATTGCAACCTGTACGGAACAGGAGGTTAAAGGTGCTGATGCTCCAAGTAGGGAGATTGTTAGTAAAGCGGATGGAATGGCGAACCCGGGCACAAGGAGAAGAGAAATGAGGTGCGTTTTAGAAACCTTTCCCCATCACATGGTGTACCATCTTTTTGTTTTCTCATGCATGTTTTCGATGTAGGAAGATGCCCTTGAACCTGGAGATTTGGGACCCATGCGATGGGTACCACGCAGTATTACTTTAAAGGGTCTGCGTTTGCTCACCCAACCTCACCAAACCTCTCAGCCCCAAGAGTGTCCACCCTTATGTCTCATCCAGCTGTGGGTCTAGATATGGTCAATCCAGGTTGCATCACAGCCCCTGAACGCATTGTGTAAGAATTTCTCTCTCTTTCACTGTCTTTGTTTCATGGGTTTTTCAAAGTAATTTATTTTTATAATGGGGTTTAGCTGCTTTTCACTGCTGTGTTTATGCCGCTTTACACCCACTTGACACACTAACAGAGAGATATCAATACATAGGTTTTAAGATTATTACTAGTCAGATATATTCTTGTGCGGTGAATAGGGCGTGTTGAGTCCAGTTCTCTGAGCAAGGAGTAGGTCTTGTCTATTACATATTGGGTTTATGGAACGGTATCTGAGCTAATTTGAAACCCTTGTTTTATGTATCACCCCACCTCACCCTTCCCGTTAAGCAGCCATAGTGTGTTTTCTGCATGTGTGACTCTGTTCTGTTTTGTAATTCAGTTCAAGTGTAACGGTTTTTACAGTCCCTCTATAAGTGATACCTTATGAGAAGTGTCCTTTTCTGTGTGACTTATTTCCCTTAGAATCGTCGTACCTAAATCCACTCATCATGCTGCTACTAGCCTTATGACATTGATTTCATGGCTGAGTGATATTCCATTGTACATAAGGACCACAACTTCTTTATCCATTTTTCTCTTTCCTGGGATATTGAAGGTGGAATGAAGTGGAGGTCCTTGTCAACAGAGCAGCCCTAAACTTTGGGGTGCTTGTGTCTTGCTGATTTTTCATTTTCCCAATTTATACCCCCATGAGTGGAAGTGCCCTATGCTCTCTAAGCTGTGTTGTTTAGATGTTTCAAGACACACCGTACACTTCTCCAGAGTGGCTGTTTGCAATTTACATCCCGCCCATCAGTGTAGCAAGGCTCCCATTTCTCCATGGCCTGTCCTGCATTTCTGGTTTTGAGACTTTTTTCAGCATGGCCCTTTTGACCGATGGGTAGCGAGTCTTCTTTGTAGCCCTGATTTGCCTTTCCAGGTTGCTTGGTTGGCCAAAAAGGGCGTATGCGTTTTTTCCTGAATATATTCAGGAAAAAACGCATACGCCCTTTTTGGCCAAGGGCATCATTGTCAACGTTTTGCCGCTTTTCATGTGCTTTAAAGGCGATTCGAATCTACCTCCTGAAATCTGTTTCCTGCAATTCTGCCTTGATTTCAAATCCTCTTCTTTGCCTTCCCTCAATATATTTGTGGACGAGAGTTATCATTTATAACTCTGCAGGTTTGGGAATTGCAGTGCCCTGAAGCTCCATTTTACAACTCGCTTTTTTGGGAGCTGGCCGCAAAAGCGCAGGATGGCTTCAGGCCCTGTTCTGGTTCCGGGGGGGAGGATGAGCCTGTGGTTAATTCTTCTTCCTGATGGGAAAATAGAGTGACCTGTGCCTGTCCCAACACCAAGAGCTAGTCTCTCACTGGTTCCCCGTCTACCCGTTCATCCTCAGGACAAATTGCAACCTGTACGGAACAGGAGGTTAAAGGTGCTGATGCTCCAAGTAGGGAGATTGTTAGTAAAGCGGATGGAATGGCGAACCCGGGCACAAGGAGAAGAGAAATGAGGTGCGTTTTAGAAACCTTTCCCCATCACATGGTGTACCATCTTTTTGTTTTCTCATGCATGTTTTCGATGTAGGAAGATGCCCTTGAACCTGGAGATTTGGGACCCATGCGATGGGTACCACGCAGTATTACTTTAAAGGGTCTGCATTTGCTCACCCAACCTCACCAAACCTCTCAGCCCCAAGAGTGTCCACCCTTATGTCTCATCCAGCTGTGAGTCTAGATATGGTCAATCCAGGTTGCATCACAGCCTCTGAACGCATTGTGTAAGAATTTCTCTCTCTTTCACTGTCTTTGTTTCATGGGTTTTTCAAAGTAATTTATTTTTATAATGGGGTTTAGCTGCTTTTCACTGCTGTGTTTATGCCGCTTTACACCCACTTGACACACTAACAGAGAGATATCAATACATAGGTTTTAAGATTATTACTAGTCAGATATATTCTTGTGTGGTGAATAGGGCGTGTTGAGTCCAGTTCTCTGAGCAAGGAGTAGGTCTTGTCTATTACATATTGGGTTTATGGAACGGTATCTGAGCTAATTTGAAACCCTTGTTTCATGTATCACCCCACCTCACCTTTCCCGTTAAGCAGCCATAGTGTGTTTTCTGCATGTGTGACTCTGTTCTGTTTTGTAATTCAGTTCAAGTGTAACGGTTTTTACAGTCCCTCTATAAGTGATACCTTATGAGAAGTGTCCTTTTCTGTGTGACTTATTTCACTTATAATCGTCGTACCTAAATCCACTCATCATGCTGCTACTAGCCTTATGACATTGATTTCATGGCTGAGTGATATTCCATTGTACATAAGGACCACAACTTCTTTATCCATTTTTCTCTTTCCTGGGATATTGAAGGTGGAATGAAGTGGAGGTCCTTGTCAACAGAGCAGCCCTAAACTTTGGGGTGCTTGTGTCTTGCTAATTTTTCATTTTCCCAATTTATACCCCCATGAGTGGAAGTGCCCTATGCTCTCTAAGCTGTGTTTTTTAGATGTTTCAGGACACACCGTACACTTCTCCAGAGTGGCTGTTGGCAATTTACATCCCGCCCATCAGTGTAGCAAGGCTCCCATTTCTCCATGGCCTGTCCTGCATTTCTGGTTTTGAGACTTTTTTCAGCATGGCCCTTTTGACCGATGGGTAGCGAGTCTTCTTTGTAGCCCTGATTTGCCTTTCCAGGTTGCTTGGTTGGCCAAAAAGGGCGTATGCGTTTTTTCCTGAATATATTCAGGAAAAAACGCATACGCCCTTTTTGGCCAAGGGCATCATTGTCAACGTTTTGCCGCTTTTCATGTGCTTTAAAGGCGATTCGAATCTACCTCCTGAAATCTGTTTCCTGCATTTCTGCCTTGATTTCAAATCCTCTTCTTTGCCTTCCCTCAATATATTTGTGGACGAGAGTTATCATTTATAACTCTGCAGGTTTGGGAATTGCAGTGCCCTGAAGCTCCATTTTACAACTCGCTTTTTTGGGAGCTGGCTGCAAAAGCGCAGGATGGCTTCAGGCCCTGTTCTGGTTCCGGGGGGGAGGATGAGCCTGTGGTTAATTCTTCTTCCTGATGGGTAAATAGAGTGACCTGTGCCTGTCCCAACACTACGAGCTAGTCTCTCACTGGTTCCCCGTCTACCCGTTCATCCTCAGGACAAATTGCAAACTGTACGGAACAGGAGGTTAAAGGTGCTGATGCTCCAAGTAGGGAGATTGTTAGTAAAGCGGCTGGAATGGCAAACCCGGGCACAAGGAGAAGAGAAATGAGGTGCGTTTTAGAAACCTTTCCCCATCACATGGTGTACCATCTTTTTGTTTTCTCATGCATGTTTTCGATGTAGGAAGATGCCCTTGAACCTGGAGATTTGGGACCCATGCGATGGGTACCACGCAGTATTACTTTAAAGGGTCTGCGTTTGCTCACCCAACCTCACCAAACCTCTCAGCCCCAAGAGTGTCCACCCTTATGTCTCATCCAGCTGTGGGTCTAGAAATGGTCAATCCAGGTTGCATCACAGCCCCTGAACGCATTGTGTAAGAATTTCTCTCTCTTTCACTGTCTTTGTTTCATGGGTTTTTCAAAGTAATTTATTTTTATAATGGGGTTTAGCTGCTTTTCACTGCTGTGTTTATGCCGCTTTACACCCACTTGACACACTAACAGAGAGATATCAATACATAGGTTTTAAGATTATTACTAGTCAGATATATTCTTGTGCGGTGAATAGGGCGTGTTGAGTCCAGTTCTCTGAGCAAGGAGTAGGTCTTGTCTATTACATATTGGGTTTATGGAACGGTATCTGAGCTAATTTGAAACCCTTGTTTTATGTATCACCCCACCTTACCCTTCCCGTTAAGCAGCCATAGTGTGTTTTCTGCATGTGTGACTCTGTTCTGTTTTGTAATTCAGTTCAAGTGTAACGGTTTTTACAGTCCCTCTATAAGTGATACCTTATGAGAAGTGTCCTTTTCTGTGTGACTTATGTCACTTAGAATCGTCGTACCTAAATCCACTCATCATGCTGCTACTAGCCTTATGACATTGATTTCATGGCTGAGTGATATTCCATTGTACATAAGGACCACAACTTCTTTATCCATTTTTCTCTTTCCTGGGATATTGAAGGTGGAATGAAGTGGAGGTCCTTGTCAACAGAGCAGCCCTAAACTTTCGGGTGCTTGTGTCTTGCTGATTTTTCATTTTCCCAATTTATACCCCCATGAGTGGAAGTGCCCTATGCTCTCTAAGCTGTGTTTTTTAGATGTTTCAGGACACACCGTACACTTCTCCAGAGTGGCTGTTGGCAATTTACATCCCGCCCATCAGTGTAGCAAGGCTCCCATTTCTCCATGGCCTGTCCTGCATTTCTGGTTTTGAGACTTTTTTCAGCATGGCCCTTTTGACCGATGGGTAGCGAGTCTTCTTTGTAGCCCTGATTTGCCTTTCCAGGTTGCTTGGTTGGCCAAAAAGGGCGTATGCGTTTTTTCCTGAATATATTCAGGAAAAAACGCATACGCCCTTTTTGGCCAAGGGCATCATTGTCAACGTTTTGCCGCTTTTCATGTGCTTTAAAGGCGATTCGAATCTACCTCCTGAAATCTGT
Organism: Balaenoptera borealis; assembly: GCF_965194805.1. Taxonomy (NCBI): domain Eukaryota; kingdom Metazoa; phylum Chordata; class Mammalia; order Artiodactyla; family Balaenopteridae; genus Balaenoptera; species Balaenoptera borealis. The sequence goes on from NW_028123973.1 coordinate 226,856, forward strand.
TTCCTGCAATTCTGCCTTGATTTCAAATCCTCTTCTTTGCCTTCCCTCAATATATTTGTGGACGAGAGTTATCATTTATAACTCTGCAGGTTTGGGAATTGCAGTGCCCTGAAGCTCCATTTTACAACTCGCTTTTTTGGGAGCTGGCCGCAAAAGCGCAGGATGGCTTCAGGCCCTGTTCTGGTTCCGGGGGGGAGGATGAGCCTGTGGTTAATTCTTCTTCCTGATGGGAAAATAGAGTGACCTGTGCCTGTCCCAACACCAAGAGCTAGTCTCTCACTGGTTCCCCGTCTACCCGTTCATCCTCAGGACAAATTGCAACCTGTACGGAACAGGAGGTTAAAGGTGCTGATGCTCCAAGTAGGGAGATTGTTAGTAAAGCGGATGGAATGGCAAACCCGGGCACAAGGAGAAGAGAAATGAGGTGCGTTTTAGAAACCTTTCCCCATCACATGGTGTACCATCATTTTGTTTTCTCATGCATGTTTTCGATGTAGGAAGATGCCCTTGAACCTGGAGATTTGGGACCCATGCGATGGGTACCACGCAGTATTACTTTAAAGGGTCTGCGTTTGCTCACCCAACCTCACCAAACCTCTCAGCCCCAAGAGTGTCCACCCTTATGTCTCATCCAGCTGTGGGTCTAGATATGGTCAATCCAGGTTGCATCACAGCCCCTGAACGCATTGTGTAAGAATTTCTCTCTCTTTCACTGTCTTTGTTTCATGGGTTTTTCAAAGTAATTTATTTTTATACTGGGGTTTAGCTGCTTTTCACTGCTGTGTTTATGCCGCTTTACACCCACTTGACACACTAACAGAGAGATATCAATACATAGGTTTTAAGATTATTACTAGTCAGATATATTCTTGTGCGGTGAATAGGGCGTGTTGAGTCCAGTTCTCTGAGCAAGGAGTAGGTCTTGTCTATTACATATTGGGTTTATGGAACGGTATCTGAGCTAATTTGAAACCCTTGTTTTATGTATCACCCCACCTCACCTTTCCCGTTAAGCAGCCATAGTGTGTTTTCTGCATGTGTGACTCTGTTCTGTTTTGTAATTCAGTTCAAGTGTAACGGTTTTTACAGTCCCTCTATAAGTGATACCTTATGAGAAGTGTCCTTTTCTGTGTGACTTATTTCACTTAGAATCGTCGTACCTAAATCCACTCATCATGCTGCTACTAGCCTTATGACATTGATTTCATGGCTGAGTGATATTCCATTGTACATAAGGACCACAACTTCTTTATCCATTTTTCTCTTTCCTGGAATATTGAAGGTGGAATGAAGTGGAGGTCCTTGTCAACAGAGCAGCCCTAAACTTTGGGGTGCTTGTGTCTTGCTAATTTTTCATTTTCCCAATTTATACCCCCATGAGTGGAAGTGCCCTATGCTCTCTAAGCTGTGTTTTTTAGATGTTTCAGGACACACCGTACACTTCTCCAGAGTGGCTGTTGGCAATTTACATCCCGCCCATCAGTGTAGCAAGGCTCCCATTTCTCCATGGCCTGTCCTGCATTTCTGGTTTTGAGACTTTTTTCAGCATGGCCCTTTTGACCGATGGGTAGCGAGTCTTCTTTGTAGCCCTGATTTGCCTTTCCAGGTTGCTTGGTTGGCCAAAAAGGGCGTATGCGTTTTTTCCTGAATATATTCAGGAAAAAACGCATACGCCCTTTTTGGCCAAGGGCATCATTGTCAACGTTTTGCCGCTTTTCATGTGCTTTAAAGGCGATTCGAATCTACCTCCTGAAATCTGTTTCCTGCATTTCTGCCTTGATTTCAAATCCTCTTCTTTGCCTTCCCTCAATATATTTGTGGACGAGAGTTATCATTTATAACTCTGCATGTTTGGGAATTGCAGTGCCCTGAAGCTCCATTTTACAACTCGCTTTTTTGGGAGCTGGCCGCAAAAGCGCAGGATGGCTTCAGGCCCTGTTCTGGTTCCGGGGGGGAGGATGAGCCTGTGGTTAATTCTTCTTCCTGATGGGAAAATAGAGTGACCTGTGCCTGTCCCAACACCAAGAGCTAGTCTCTCACTGGTTCCCCGTCTACCCGTTCATCCTCAGGACAAATTGCAACCTGTACGGAACAGGAGGTTAAAGGTGCTGATGCTCCAAGTAGGGAGATTGTTAGTAAAGCGGCTGGAATGGCAAACCCGGGCACAAGGAGAAGAGAAATGAGGTGCGTTTTAGAAACCTTTCCCCATCACATGGTGTACCATCTTTTTGTTTTCTCATGCATGTTTTCGATGTAGGAAGATGCCCTTGAACCTGGAGATTTGGGACCCATGCGATGGGTACCACGCAGTATTACTTTAAAGGGTCTGCGTTTGCTCACCCAACCTCACCAAACCTCTCAGCCCCAAGAGTGTCCACCCTTATGTCTCATCCAGCTGTGGGTCTAGATATGGTCAATCCAGGTTGCATCACAGCCCCTGAACGCATTGTGTAAGAATTTCTCTCTCTTTCACTGTCTTTGTTTCATGGGTTTTTCAAAGTAATTTATTTTTATAATGGGGTTTAGCTGCTTTTCACTGCTGTGTTTATGCCGCTTTACACCCACTTGACACACTAACAGAGAGATATCAATACATAGGTTTTAAGATTACTACTAGTCAGATATATTCTTGTGCGGTGAATAGGGCGTGTTGAGTCCAGTTCTCTGAGCAAGGAGTAGGTCTTGTCTATTACATATTGGGTTTATGGAACGGTATCTGAGCTAATTTGAAACCCTTGTTTTATGTATCACCCCACCTCACCTTTCCCGTTAAGCAGCCATACTGTGTTTTCTGCATGTGTGACTCTGTTCTGTTTTGTAATTCAGTTCAAGTGTAACGGTTTTTACATTCCCTCTATCAGTGATACGTTATGAGAAGTGTCCTTTTCTGTGTGACTTATTTCACTTAGAATCATCGTACCTAAATCCACTCATCATGCTGCTACTAGCCTTATGACATTGATTTCATGGCTGAGTGATATTCCATTGTACATAAGGACCACAACTTCTTTATCCATTTTTCTCTTTCCTGGGATATTGAAGGTGGAATGAAGTGGAGGTCCTTGTCAACAGAGCAGCCCTAAACTTTCGGGTGCTTGTGTCTTGCTGATTTTTCATTTTCCCAATTTATACCCCCATGAGTGGAAGTGCCCTATGCTCTCTAAGCTGTGTTTTTTAGATGTTTCAGGACACACCGTACACTTCTCCAGAGTGGCTGTTGGCAATTTACATCCCGCCCATCAGTGTAGCAAGGCTCCCATTTCTCCATGGCCTGTCCTGCATTTCTGGTTTTGAGACTTTTTTCAGCATGGCCCTTTTGACCGATGGGTAGCGAGTCTTCTTTGTAGCCCTGATTTGCCTTTCCAGGTTGCTTGGTTGGCCAAAAAGGGCGTATGCGTTTTTTCCTGAATATATTCAGGAAAAAACGCATACGCCCTTTTTGGCCAAGGGCATCATTGTCAACGTATTGCCGCTTTTCATGTGCTTTAAAGGCGATTCGAATCTACCTCCTGAAATCTGTTTCCTGCAATTCTGCCTTGATTTCAAATCCTCTTCTTTGCCTTCCCTCAATATATTTGTGGACGAGAGTTATCATTTATATCTCTGCAGGTTTGTGAATTGCAGTGCCCTGAAGCTCCATTTTACAACTCGCTTTTTTGGGAGCTGGCCGCAAAAGCGCAGGATGGCTTCAGGCCCTGTTCTGGTTCCGGGGGGGGGGGGGAGGATGAGCCTGTGGTTAATTCTTCTTCCTGATGGGAAAATAGAGTGACCTGTTCCTGTCCCAACAACAAGAGGTAGTCTCTCACTGGTTCCCCATCTTCCCGTTCAGCCTCAGGACAAATTGCAACCTGTACGGAACAGGAGGTTAAAGGTGCTGATGCTCCAAGTAGGGAGATTGTTAGTAAAGCGGCTGGAATGGCGACCCCGGGCACAAGGAGAAGAGAAATGAGGTGCGTTTTAGAAACCTTTCCCCATCACATGGTGTACCATCTTTTTGTTTTCTCATGCATGTTTTCGATGTAGGAAGATGTCCTTGAACCTGGAGATTTGGGACCCATGCGATGGGTACCACGCAGTATTACTTTAAAGGGTCTGCGTTTGCTCACCCAACCTCACCAAACCTCTCAGCCCCAAGAGTGTCCACCCTTATGTCTCATCCAGCTGTGGGTCTAGATATGGTCAATCCAGGTTGCATCACAGCCCCTGAACGCATTGTGTAAGAATTTCTCTCTCTTTCACTGTCTTTGTTTCATGGGTTTTTCGAAGTAATTTATTTTTATACTGGGGTTTAGCTGCTTTTCACTGCTGTGTTTATGCCGCTTTACACCCACTTGACACACTAACAGAGAGATATCAATACATAGGTTTTACGATTATTACTAGTCAGATATATTCTTGTGCGGTGAATAGGGCGTGTTGAGTCCAGTTCTCTGAGCAAGGAGTAGGTCTTGTCTATTACATATTGGGTTTATGGAACGGTATCTGAGCTAATTTGAAACGCTTGTTTTATGTATCACCCCACCTCACCTTTCCCGTTAAGCAGCCATAGTGTGTTTTCTGCATGTGTGACTCTGTTCTGTTTTGTAATTCAGTTCAAGTGTAACGGTTTTTACATTCCCTCTATAAGTGATACCTTTTGAGAAGTGTCCTTTTCTGTGTGACTTATTTCACTTAGAATCGTCGAACCTAAATCCACTCATCATGCTGCTACTAGCCTTATGACATTGATTTCATGGCTGAGTGATATTCCATTGTACATAAGGACCACAACTTCTTTATCCATTTTTCTCTTTCCTGGGATATTGAAGGTGGAATGAAGTGGAGGTCCTTGTCAACAGAGCAGCCCTAAACTTTGGGGTGCTTGTGTCTTGCTGATTTTTCATTTTCCCAATTTATACCCCCATGAGTGGAAGTGCCCTATGCTCTCTAAGCTGTGTTTTTTAGATGTTTCAGGACACACCGTACACTTCTCCAGAGTGGCTGTTGGCAATTTACATCCCGCCCATCAGTGTAGCAAGGCTCCCATTTCTCCATGGCCTGTCCTGCATTTCTGGTTTTGACACTTTTTTCAGCATGGCCCTTTTGACCGATGGGAAGCGAGACTTCTCTGTAGCGCTGATTTGCCTTTCCAGGTTGCTTGGTTGGCCAAAAAGGGCGTATGCGTTTTTTCCTGATATTCAGGAAAAAACGCATACGCCCTTTTTGGCCAAGGGCATCATTGTCAACGTTTTGCCGCTTTTCATGTGCTTTAAAGGCGATTCGAATCTACCTCCTGGAATCTGTTTCCTGCAAATCTGCCTTGATTTCAAATCCTCTTCTTTGCCTTCCCTCAGTATATTTGTGGACGAGAGTTATGATTTATAACTCTGCAGGTTTGTGAATTGCAGTGCCCTGAAGCTCCATTTTACAACTCGCTTTTTTGGGAGCTGGCCGCAAAAGCGCAGGATGGCTTCAGGCCCTGTTCTGGTTCCGGGTGGGATGATGAGCCTGTGGTTAATTCTTCTTCCTGATGGGAAAATAGAGTGACCTGTTCCTGTCCCAACAACAAGAGGTAGTCTCTCACTGGTTCCCCATCTTCCCGTTCAGCCTCAGGACAAATTGCAACCTGTACGGAACAGGAGGTTAAAGGTGCTGATGCTCCAAGTAGGGAGATTGTTAGTAAAGCGGCTGGAATGGCGACCCCGGGCACAAGGAGAAGAGAAATGAGGTGCGTTTTAGAAACCTTTCCCCATCACATGGTGTACCATCTTTTTGTTTTCTCATGCATGTTTTCGATGTAGGAAGATGTCCTTGAACCTGGAGATTTGGGACCCATGCGATGGGTACCACGCAGTATTACTTTAAAGGGTCTGCGTTTGCTCACCCAACCTCACCAAACCTCTCAGCCCCAAGAGTGTCCACCCTTATGTCTCATCCAGCTGTGGGTCTAGATATGGTCAATCCAGGTTGCATCACAGCCCCTGAACGCATTGTGTAAGAATTTCTCTCTCTTTCACTGTCTTTGTTTCATGGGTTTTTCGAAGTAATTTATTTTTATACTGGGGTTTAGCTGCTTTTCACTGCTGTGTTTATGCCGCTTTACACCCACTTGACACACTAACAGAGAGATATCAATACATAGGTTTTAAGATTATTACTAGTCACATATATTCTTGTGCGGTGAATAGGGCGTGTTGAGTCCAGTTCTCTGAGCAAGGAGTAGGTCTTGTCTATTACATATTGGGTTTATGGAACGGTATCTGAGCTAATTTGAAACCCTTGTTTGATGTATCACCCCACCTCACCCTTCCCGTTAAGCAGCCATAGTGTGTTTTCTGCATGTGTGACTCTGTTCTGTTTTGTAATTCAGTTCAAGTGTAACGGTTTTTACAGTCCCTCTATAAGTGATACCTTATGAGAAGTGTCCTTTTCTGTGTGACTTATTTCCCTTAGAATCGTCGTACCTAAATCCACTCATCATGCTGATACTAGCCTTATGACATTGATTTCATGGCTGAGTGATATTCCATTGTACATAAGGACCACAACTTCTTTATCCATTTTTCTCTTTCCTGGGATATTGAAGGTGGAATGAAGTGGAGGTCCTTGTCAACAGAGCAGCCCTAAACTTTGGGGTGCTTGTGTCTTGCTGATTTTTCATTTTCCCAATTTATACCCCCATGAGTGGAAGTGCCCTATGCTCTCTAAGCTGTGTTGTTTAGATGTTTCAAGACACACCGTACACTTCTCCAGAGTGGCTGTTTGCAATTTACATCCCGCCCATCAGTGTAGCAAGGCTCCCATTTCTCCATGGCCTGTCCTGCATTTCTGGTTTTGAGACTTTTTTCAGCATGGCCCTTTTGACCGATGGGTAGCGAGTCTTCTTTGTAGCCCTGATTTGCCTTTCCAGGTTGCTTGGTTGGCCAAAAAGGGCTTATGCGTTTTTTCCTGAATATATTCAGGAAAAAACGCATACGCCCTTTTTGGCCAAGGGCATCATTGTCAACGTTTTGCCGCTTTTCATGTGCTTTAAAGGCGATTCGAATCTACCTCCTGAAATCTGTTTCCTGCAATTCTGCCTTGATTTCAAATCCTCTTCTTTGCCTTCCCTCAATATATTTGTGGACGAGAGTTATCATTTATAACTCTGCAGGTTTGGGAATTGCAGTGCCCTGAAGCTCCATTTTACAACTCGCTTTTTTGGGAGCTGGCTGCAAAAGCGCAGGATGGCTTCAGGCCCTGTTCTGGTTCCGGGGGGGAGGATGAGCCTGTGGTTAATTCTTCTTCCTGATGGGAAAATAGAGTGACCTGTGCCTGTCCCAACACCAAGAGCTAGTCTCTCACTGGTTCCCCGTCTACCCGTTCATCCTCAGGACAAATTGCAACCTGTACGGAACAGGAGGTTAAAGGTGCTGATGCTCCAAGTAGGGAGATTGTTAGTAAAGCGGATGGAATGGCGAACCCGGGCACAAGGAGAAGAGAAATGAGGTGCGTTTTAGAAACCTTTCCCCATCACATGGTGTACCATCTTTTTGTTTTCTCATGCATGTTTTCGATGTAGGAAGATGCCCTTGAACCTGGAGATTTGGGACCCATGCGATGGGTACCACGCAGTATTACTTTAAAGGGTCTGCATTTGCTCACCCAACCTCACCAAACCTCTCAGCCCCAAGAGTGTCCACCCTTATGTCTCATCCAGCTGTGGGTCTAGATATGGTCAAACCAGGTTGCATCACAGCCTCTGAACGCATTGTGTAAGAATTTCTCTCTCTTTCACTGTCTTTGTTTCATGGGTTTTTCAAAGTAATTTATTTTTATAATGGGGTTTAGCTGCTTTTCACTGCTGTGTTTATGCCGCTTTACACCCACTTGACACACTAACAGAGAGATATCAATACATAGGTTTTAAGATTATTACTAGTCAGATATATTCTTGTGTGGTGAATAGGGCGTGTTGAGTCCAGTTCTCTGAGCAAGGAGTAGGTCTTGTCTATTACATATTGGGTTTATGGAACGGTATCTGAGCTAATTTGAAACCCTTGTTTGATGTATCACCCCACCTCACCTTTCCCGTTAAGCAGCCATAGTGTGTTTTCTGCATGTGTGACTCTGTTCTGTTTTGTAATTCAGTTCAAGTGTAACGGTTTTTACAGTCCCTCTATAAGTGATACCTTATGAGAAGTGTCCTTTTCTGTGTGACTTATTTCACTTAGAATCGTCGTACCTAAATCCACTCATCATGCTGCTACTAGCCTTATGACATTGATTTCATGGCTGAGTGATATTCCATTGTACATAAGGACCACAACTTCTTTATCCATTTTTCTCTTTCCTGGGATATTGAAGGTGGAATGAAGTGGAGGTCCTTGTCAACAGAGCAGCCCTATACTTTGGGGTGCTTGTGTCTTGCTAATTTTTCATTTTCCCAATTTATACCCCCATGAGTGGAAGTGCCCTATGCTCTCTAAGCTGTGTTTTTTAGATGTTTCAGGACACACCGTACACTTCTCCAGAGTGGCTGTTGGCAATTTACATCCCGCCCATCAGTGTAGCAAGGCTCCCATTTCTCCATGGCCTGTCCTGCATTTCTGGTTTTGAGACTTTTTTCAGCATGGCCCTTTTGACCGATGGGTAGCGAGTCTTCTTTGTAGCCCTGATTTGCCTTTCCAGGTTGCTTGGTTGGCCAAAAAGGGCGTATGCGTTTTTTCCTGAATATATTCAGGAAAAAACGCATACGCCCTTTTTGGCCAAGGGCATCATTGTCAACGTTTTGCCGCTTTTCATGTGCTTTAAAGGCGATTCGAATCTACCTCCTGAAATCTGTTTCCTGCATTTCTGCCTTGATTTCAAATCCTCTTCTTTGCCTTCCCTCAATATATTTGTGGACGAGAGTTATCATTTATAACTCTGCAGGTTTGGGAATTGCAGTGCCCTGAAGCTCCATTTTACAACTCGCTTTTTTGGGAGCTGGCTGCAAAAGCGCAGGATGGCTTCAGGCCCTGTTCTGGTTCCGGGGGGGAGGATGAGCCTGTGGTTAATTCTTCTTCCTGATGGGTAAATAGAGTGACCTGTGCCTGTCCCAACACCACGAGCTAGTCTCTCACTGGTTCCCCGTCTACCCGTTCATCCTCAGGACAAATTGCAACCTGTACGGAACAGGAGGTTAAAGGTGCTGATGCTCCAAGTAGGGAGATTGTTAGTAAAGCGGCTGGAATGGCAAACCCGGGCACAAGGAGAAGAGAAATGAGGTGCGTTTTAGAAACCTTTCCCCATCACATGGTGTACCATCTTTTTGTTTTCTCATGCATGTTTTCGATGTAGGAAGATGCCCTTGAACCTGGAGATTTGGGACCCATGCGATGGGTACCACGCAGTATTACTTTAAAGGGTCTGCGTTTGCTCACCCAACCTCACCAAACCTCTCAGCCCCAAGAGTGTCCACCCTTATGTCTCATCCAGCTGTGGGTCTAGAAATGGTCAATCCAGGTTGCATCACAGCCCCTGAACGCATTGTGTAAGAATTTCTCTCTCTTTCACTGTCTTTGTTTCATGGGTTTTTCAAAGTAATTTATTTTTATACTGGGGTTTAGCTGCTTTTCACTGCTGTGTTTATGCCGCTTTACACCCACTTGACACACTAACAGAGAGATATCAATACATAGGTTTTAAGATTATTACTAGTCAGATATATTCTTGTGCGGTGAATAGGGCGTGTTGAGTCCAGTTCTCTGAGCAAGGAGTAGGTCTTGTCTATTACATATTGGGTTTATGGAACGGTATCTGAGCTAATTTGAAACCCTTGTTTTATGTATCACCCCACCTTACCCTTCCCGTTAAGCAGCCATAGTGTGTTTTCTGCATGTGTGACTCTGTTCTGTTTTGTAATTCAGTTCAAGTGTAACGGTTTTTACAGTCCCTCTATAAGTGATACCTTATGAGAAGTGTCCTTTTCTGTGTGACTTATGTCACTTAGAATCGTCGTACCTAAATCCACTCATCATGCTGCTACTAGCCTTATGACATTGATTTCATGGCTGAGTGATATTCCATTGTACATAAGGACCACAACTTCTTTATCCATTTTTCTCTTTCCTGGGATATTGAAGGTGGAATGAAGTGGAGGTCCTTGTCAACAGAGCAGCCTTAAACTTTCGGGTGCTTGTGTCTTGCTGATTTTTCATTTTCCCAATTTATACCCCCATGAGTGGAAGTGCCCTATGCTCTCTAAGCTGTGTTTTTTAGATGTTTCAGGACACACCGTACACTTCTCCAGAGTGGCTGTTGGCAATTTACATCCCGCCCATCAGTGTAGCAAGGCTCCCATTTCTCCATGGCCTGTCCTGCATTTCTGGTTTTGAGACTTTTTTCAGCATGGCCCTTTTGACCGATGGGTAGCGAGTCTTCTTTGTAGCCCTGATTTGCCTTTCCAGGTTGCTTGGTTGGCCAAAAAGGGCGTATGCGTTTTTTCCTGAATATATTCAGGAAAAAACGCATACGCCCTTTTTGGCCAAGGGCATCATTGTCAACGTTTTGCCGCTTTTCATGTGCTTTAAAGGCGATTCGAATCTACCTCCTGAAATCTGTTTCCTGCAATTCTGCCTTGATTTCAAATCCTCTTCTTTGCCTTCCCTCAATATATTTGTGGACGAGAGTTATCATTTATAACTCTGCAGGTTTGGGAATTGCAGTGCCCTGAAGCTCCATTTTACAACTCGCTTTTTTGGGAGCTGGCCGCAAAAGCGCAGGATGGCTTCAGGCCCTGTTCTGGTTCCGGGGGGGAGGATGAGCCTGTGGTTAATTCTTCTTCCTGATGGGAAAATAGAGTGACCTGTGCCTGTCCCAACACCAAGAGCTAGTCTCTCACTGGTTCCCCGTCTACCCGTTCATCCTCAGGACAAATTGCAACCTGTACGGAACAGGAGGTTAAAGGTGCTGATGCTCCAAGTAGGGAGATTGTTAGTAAAGCGGATGGAATGGCAAACCCGGGCACAAGGAGAAGAGAAATGAGGTGCGTTTTAGAAACCTTTCCCCATCACATGGTGTACCATCATTTTGTTTTCTCATGCATGTTTTCGATGTAGGAAGATGCCCTTGAACCTGGAGATTTGGGACCCATGCGATGGGTACCACGCAGTATTACTTTAAAGGGTCTGCGTTTGCTCACCCAACCTCACCAAACCTCTCAGCCCCAAGAGTGTCCACCCTTATGTCTCATCCAGCTGTGGGTCTAGATATGGTCAATCCAGGTTGCATCACAGCCCCTGAACGCATTGTGTAAGAATTTCTCTCTCTTTCACTGTCTTTGTTTCATGGGTTTTTCAAAGTAATTTATTTTTATACTGGGGTTTAGCTGCTTTTCACTGCTGTGTTTATGCCGCTTTACACCCACTTGACACACTAACAGAGAGATATCAATACATAGGTTTTAAGATTATTACTAGTCAGATATATTCTTGTGCGGTGAATAGGGCGTGTTGAGTCCAGTTCTCTGAGCAAGGAGTAGGTCTTGTCTATTACATATTGGGTTTATGGAACGGTATCTGAGCTAATTTGAAACCCTTGTTTGATGTATCACCCCACCTCACCTTTCCCGTTAAGCAGCCATAGTGTGTTTTCTGCATGTGTGACTCTGTTCTGTTTTGTAATTCAGTTCAAGTGTAACGGTTTTTACAGTCCCTCTATAAGTGATACCTTATGAGAAGTGTCCTTTTCTGTGTGACTTATTTCACTTAGAATCGTCGTACCTAAATCCACTCATCATGCTGCTACTAGCCTTATGACATTGATTTCATGGCTGAGTGATATTCCATTGTACATAAGGACCACAACTTCTTTATCCATTTTTCTCTTTCCTGGAATATTGAAGGTGGAATGAAGTGGAGGTCCTTGTCAACAGAGCAGCCCTAAACTTTGGGGTGCTTGTGTCTTGCTAATTTTTCATTTTCCCAATTTATACCCCCATGAGTGGAAGTGCCCTATGCTCTCTAAGCTGTGTTTTTTAGATGTTTCAGGACACACCGTACACTTCTCCAGAGTGGCTGTTGGCAATTTACATCCCGCCCATCAGTGTAGCAAGGCTCCCATTTCTCCATGGCCTGTCCTGCATTTCTGGTTTTGAGACTTTTTTCAGCATGGCCCTTTTGACCGATGGGTAGCGAGTCTTCTTTGTAGCCCTGATTTGCCTTTCCAGGTTGCTTGGTTGGCCAAAAAGGGCGTATGCGTTTTTTCCTGAATATATTCAGGAAAAAACGCATACGCCCTTTTTGGCCAAGGGCATCATTGTCAACGTTTTGCCGCTTTTCATGTGCTTTAAAGGCGATTCGAATCTACCTCCTGAAATCTGTTTCCTGCATTTCTGCCTTGATTTCAAATCCTCTTCTTTGCCTTCCCTCAATATATTTGTGGACGAGAGTTATCATTTATAACTCTGCATGTTTGGGAATTGCAGTGCCCTGAAGCTCCATTTTACAACTCGCTTTTTTGGGAGCTGGCCGCAAAAGCGCAGGATGGCTTCAGGCCCTGTTCTGGTTCCGGGGGGGAGGATGAGCCTGTGGTTAATTCTTCTTCCTGATGGGAAAATAGAGTGACCTGTGCCTGTCCCAACACCAAGAGCTAGTCTCTCACTGGTTCCCCGTCTACCCGTTCATCCTCAGGACAAATTGCAACCTGTACGGAACAGGAGGTTAAAGGTGCTGATGCTCCAAGTAGGGAGATTGTTAGTAAAGCGGCTGGAATGGCAAACCCGGGCACAAGGAGAAGAGAAATGAGGTGCGTTTTAGAAACCTTTCCCCATCACATGGTGTACCATCTTTTTGTTTTCTCATGCATGTTTTCGATGTAGGAAGATGCCCTTGAACCTGGAGATTTGGGACCCATGCGATGGGTACCACGCAGTATTACTTTAAAGGGTCTGCGTTTGCTCACCCAACCTCACCAAACCTCTCAGCCCCAAGAGTGTCCACCCTTATGTCTCATCCAGCTGTGGGTCTAGATATGGTCAATCCAGGTTGCATCACAGCCCCTGAACGCATTGTGTAAGAATTTCTCTCTCTTTCACTGTCTTTGTTTCATGGGTTTTTCAAAGTAATTTATTTTTATAATGGGGTTTAGCTGCTTTTCACTGCTGTGTTTATGCCGCTTTACACCCACTTGACACACTAACAGAGAGATATCAATACATAGGTTTTAAGATTATTACTAGTCAGATATATTCTTGTGCGGTGAATAGGGCGTGTTGAGTCCAGTTCTCTGAGCAAGGAGTAGGTCTTGTCTATTACATATTGGGTTTATGGAACGGTATCTGAGCTAATTTGAAACCCTTGTTTTATGTATCACCCCACCTCACCTTTCCCGTTAAGCAGCCATACTGTGTTTTCTGCATGTGTGACTCTGTTCTGTTTTGTAATTCAGTTCAAGTGTAACGGTTTTTACATTCCCTCTATCAGTGATACCTTATGAGAAGTGTCCTTTTCTGTGTGACTTATTTCACTTAGAATCATCGTACGTAAATCCACTCATCATGCTGCTACTAGCCTTATGACATTGATTTCATGGCTGAGTGATATTCCATTGTACATAAGGACCACAACTTCTTTATCCATTTTTCTCTTTCCTGGGATATTGAAGGTGGAATGAAGTGGAGGTCCTTGTCAACAGAGCAGCCCTAAACTTTCGGGTGCTTGTGTCTTGCTGATTTTTCATTTTCCCAATTTATACCCCCATGAGTGGAAGTGCCCTATGCTCTCTAAGCTGTGTTTTTTAGATGTTTCAGGACACACCGTACACTTCTCCAGAGTGGCTGTTGGCAATTTACATCCCGCCCATCAGTGTAGCAAGGCTCCCATTTCTCCATGGCCTGTCCTGCATTTCTGGTTTTGAGACTTTTTTCAGCATGGCCCTTTTGACCGATGGGTAGCGAGTCTTCTTTGTAGCCCTGATTTGCCTTTCCAGGTTGCTTGGTTGGCCAAAAAGGGCTTATGCGTTTTTTCCTGAATATATTCAGGAAAAAACGCATACGCCCTTTTTGGCCAAGGGCATCATTGTCAACGTTTTGCCGCTTTTCATGTGCTTTAAAGGCGATTCGAATCTACCTCCTGAAATCTGTTTCCTGCAATTCTGCCTTGATTTCAAATCCTCTTCTTTGCCTTCCCTCAATATATTTGTGGACGAGAGTTATCATTTATAACTCTGCAGGTTTGGGAATTGCAGTGCCCTGAAGCTCCATTTTACAACTCGCTTTTTTGGGAGCTGGCTGCAAAAGCGCAGGATGGCTTCAGGCCCTGTTCTGGTTCCGGGGGGGAGGATGAGCCTGTGGTTAATTCTTCTTCCTGATGGGAAAATAGAGTGACCTGTGCCTGTCCCAACACCAAGAGCTAGTCTCTCACTGGTTCCCCGTCTACCCGTTCATCCTCAGGACAAATTGCAACCTGTACGGAACAGGAGGTTAAAGGTGCTGATGCTCCAAGTAGGGAGATTGTTAGTAAAGCGGATGGAATGGCGAACCCGGGCACAAGGAGAAGAGAAATGAGGTGCGTTTTAGAAACCTTTCCCCATCACATGGTGTACCATCTTTTTGTTTTCTCATGCATGTTTTCGATGTAGGAAGATGCCCTTGAACCTGGAGATTTGGGACCCATGCGATGGGTACCACGCAGTATTACTTTAAAGGGTCTGCATTTGCTCACCCAACCTCACCAAACCTCTCAGCCCCAAGAGTGTCCACCCTTATGTCTCATCCAGCTGTGGGTCTAGATATGGTCAAACCAGGTTGCATCACAGCCTCTGAACGCATTGTGTAAGAATTTCTCTCTCTTTCACTGTCTTTGTTTCATGGGTTTTTCAAAGTAATTTATTTTTATAATGGGGTTTAGCTGCTTTTCACTGCTGTGTTTATGCCGCTTTACACCCACTTGACACACTAACAGAGAGATATCAATACATAGGTTTTAAGATTATTACTAGTCAGATATATTCTTGTGTGGTGAATAGGGCGTGTTGAGTCCAGTTCTCTGAGCAAGGAGTAGGTCTTGTCTATTACATATTGGGTTTATGGAACGGTATCTGAGCTAATTTGAAACCCTTGTTTGATGTATCACCCCACCTCACCTTTCCCGTTAAGCAGCCATAGTGTGTTTTCTGCATGTGTGACTCTGTTCTGTTTTGTAATTCAGTTCAAGTGTAACGGTTTTTACAGTCCCTCTATAAGTGATACCTTATGAGAAGTGTCCTTTTCTGTGTGACTTATTTCACTTAGAATCGTCGTACCTAAATCCACTCATCATGCTGCTACTAGCCTTATGACATTGATTTCATGGCTGAGTGATATTCCATTGTACATAAGGACCACAACTTCTTTATCCATTTTTCTCTTTCCTGGGATATTGAAGGTGGAATGAAGTGGAGGTCCTTGTCAACAGAGCAGCCCTATACTTTGGGGTGCTTGTGTCTTGCTAATTTTTCATTTTCCCAATTTATACCCCCATGAGTGGAAGTGCCCTATGCTCTCTAAGCTGTGTTTTTTAGATGTTTCAGGACACACCGTACACTTCTCCAGAGTGGCTGTTGGCAATTTACATCCCGCCCATCAGTGTAGCAAGGCTCCCATTTCTCCATGGCCTGTCCTGCATTTCTGGTTTTGAGACTTTTTTCAGCATGGCCCTTTTGACCGATGGGTAGCGAGTCTTCTTTGTAGCCCTGATTTGCCTTTCCAGGTTGCTTGGTTGGCCAAAAAGGGCGTATGCGTTTTTTCCTGAATATATTCAGGAAAAAACGCATACGCCCTTTTTGGCCAAGGGCATCATTGTCAACGTTTTGCCGCTTTTCATGTGCTTTAAAGGCGATTCGAATCTACCTCCTGAAATCTGTTTCCTGCATTTCTGCCTTGATTTCAAATCCTCTTCTTTGCCTTCCCTCAATATATTTGTGGACGAGAGTTATCATTTATAACTCTGCAGGTTTGGGAATTGCAGTGCCCTGAAGCTCCATTTTACAACTCGCTTTTTTGGGAGCTGGCTGCAAAAGCGCAGGATGGCTTCAGGCCCTGTTCTGGTTCCGGGGGGGAGGATGAGCCTGTGGTTAATTCTTCTTCCTGATGGGTAAATAGAGTGACCTGTGCCTGTCCCAACACCACGAGCTAGTCTCTCACTGGTTCCCCGTCTACCCGTTCATCCTCAGGACAAATTGCAACCTGTACGGAACAGGAGGTTAAAGGTGCTGATGCTCCAAGTAGGGAGATTGTTAGTAAAGCGGCTGGAATGGCAAACCCGGGCACAAGGAGAAGAGAAATGAGGTGCGTTTTAGAAACCTTTCCCCATC
Organism: Balaenoptera borealis; assembly: GCF_965194805.1. NCBI lineage: Eukaryota > Metazoa > Chordata > Mammalia > Artiodactyla > Balaenopteridae > Balaenoptera > Balaenoptera borealis. The sequence continues at coordinate 243,149 of NW_028123973.1, forward strand.
ACATGGTGTACCATCTTTTTGTTTTCTCATGCATGTTTTCGATGTAGGAAGATGCCCTTGAACCTGGAGATTTGGGACCCATGCGATGGGTACCACGCAGTATTACTTTAAAGGGTCTGCGTTTGCTCACCCAACCTCACCAAACCTCTCAGCCCCAAGAGTGTCCACCCTTATGTCTCATCCAGCTGTGGGTCTAGAAATGGTCAATCCAGGTTGCATCACAGCCCCTGAACGCATTGTGTAAGAATTTCTCTCTCTTTCACTGTCTTTGTTTCATGGGTTTTTCAAAGTAATTTATTTTTATACTGGGGTTTAGCTGCTTTTCACTGCTGTGTTTATGCCGCTTTACACCCACTTGACACACTAACAGAGAGATATCAATACATAGGTTTTAAGATTATTACTAGTCAGATATATTCTTGTGCGGTGAATAGGGCGTGTTGAGTCCAGTTCTCTGAGCAAGGAGTAGGTCTTGTCTATTACATATTGGGTTTATGGAACGGTATCTGAGCTAATTTGAAACCCTTGTTTTATGTATCACCCCACCTTACCCTTCCCGTTAAGCAGCCATAGTGTGTTTTCTGCATGTGTGACTCTGTTCTGTTTTGTAATTCAGTTCAAGTGTAACGGTTTTTACAGTCCCTCTATAAGTGATACCTTATGAGAAGTGTCCTTTTCTGTGTGACTTATGTCACTTAGAATCGTCGTACCTAAATCCACTCATCATGCTGCTACTAGCCTTATGACATTGATTTCATGGCTGAGTGATATTCCATTGTACATAAGGACCACAACTTCTTTATCCATTTTTCTCTTTCCTGGGATATTGAAGGTGGAATGAAGTGGAGGTCCTTGTCAACAGAGCAGCCCTAAACTTTCGGGTGCTTGTGTCTTGCTGATTTTTCATTTTCCCAATTTATACCCCCATGAGTGGAAGTGCCCTATGCTCTCTAAGCTGTGTTTTTTAGATGTTTCAGGACACACCGTACACTTCTCCAGAGTGGCTGTTGGCAATTTACATCCCGCCCATCAGTGTAGCAAGGCTCCCATTTCTCCATGGCCTGTCCTGCATTTCTGGTTTTGAGACTTTTTTCAGCATGGCCCTTTTGACCGATGGGTAGCGAGTCTTCTTTGTAGCCCTGATTTGCCTTTCCAGGTTGCTTGGTTGGCCAAAAAGGGCGTATGCGTTTTTTCCTGAATATATTCAGGAAAAAACGCATACGCCCTTTTTGGCCAAGGGCATCATTGTCAACGTTTTGCCGCTTTTCATGTGCTTTAAAGGCGATTCGAATCTACCTCCTGAAATCTGTTTCCTGCAATTCTGCCTTGATTTCAAATCCTCTTCTTTGCCTTCCCTCAATATATTTGTGGACGAGAGTTATCATTTATAACTCTGCAGGTTTGGGAATTGCAGTGCCCTGAAGCTCCATTTTACAACTCGCTTTTTTGGGAGCTGGCCGCAAAAGCGCAGGATGGCTTCAGGCCCTGTTCTGGTTCCGGGGGGGAGGATGAGCCTGTGGTTAATTCTTCTTCCTGATGGGAAAATAGAGTGACCTGTGCCTGTCCCAACACCAAGAGCTAGTCTCTCACTGGTTCCCCGTCTACCCGTTCATCCTCAGGACAAATTGCAACCTGTACGGAACAGGAGGTTAAAGGTGCTGATGCTCCAAGTAGGGAGATTGTTAGTAAAGCGGATGGAATGGCAAACCCGGGCACAAGGAGAAGAGAAATGAGGTGCGTTTTAGAAACCTTTCCCCATCACATGGTGTACCATCATTTTGTTTTCTCATGCATGTTTTCGATGTAGGAAGATGCCCTTGAACCTGGAGATTTGGGACCCATGCGATGGGTACCACGCAGTATTACTTTAAAGGGTCTGCGTTTGCTCACCCAACCTCACCAAACCTCTCAGCCCCAAGAGTGTCCACCCTTATGTCTCATCCAGCTGTGGGTCTAGATATGGTCAATCCAGGTTGCATCACAGCCCCTGAACGCATTGTGTAAGAATTTCTCTCTCTTTCACTGTCTTTGTTTCATGGGTTTTTCAAAGTAATTTATTTTTATACTGGGGTTTAGCTGCTTTTCACTGCTGTGTTTATGCCGCTTTACACCCACTTGACACACTAACAGAGAGATATCAATACATAGGTTTTAAGATTATTACTAGTCAGATATATTCTTGTGCGGTGAATAGGGCGTGTTGAGTCCAGTTCTCTGAGCAAGGAGTAGGTCTTGTCTATTACATATTGGGTTTATGGAACGGTATCTGAGCTAATTTGAAACCCTTGTTTGATGTATCACCCCACCTCACCTTTCCCGTTAAGCAGCCATAGTGTGTTTTCTGCATGTGTGACTCTGTTCTGTTTTGTAATTCAGTTCAAGTGTAACGGTTTTTACAGTCCCTCTATAAGTGATACCTTATGAGAAGTGTCCTTTTCTGTGTGACTTATTTCACTTAGAATCGTCGTACCTAAATCCACTCATCATGCTGCTACTAGCCTTATGACATTGATTTCATGGCTGAGTGATATTCCATTGTACATAAGGACCACAACTTCTTTATCCATTTTTCTCTTTCCTGGAATATTGAAGGTGGAATGAAGTGGAGGTCCTTGTCAACAGAGCAGCCCTAAACTTTGGGGTGCTTGTGTCTTGCTAATTTTTCATTTTCCCAATTTATACCCCCATGAGTGGAAGTGCCCTATGCTCTCTAAGCTGTGTTTTTTAGATGTTTCAGGACACACCGTACACTTCTCCAGAGTGGCTGTTGGCAATTTACATCCCGCCCATCAGTGTAGCAAGGCTCCCATTTCTCCATGGCCTGTCCTGCATTTCTGGTTTTGAGACTTTTTTCAGCATGGCCCTTTTGACCGATGGGTAGCGAGTCTTCTTTGTAGCCCTGATTTGCCTTTCCAGGTTGCTTGGTTGGCCAAAAAGGGCGTATGCGTTTTTTCCTGAATATATTCAGGAAAAAACGCATACGCCCTTTTTGGCCAAGGGCATCATTGTCAACGTTTTGCCGCTTTTCATGTGCTTTAAAGGCGATTCGAATCTACCTCCTGAAATCTGTTTCCTGCATTTCTGCCTTGATTTCAAATCCTCTTCTTTGCCTTCCCTCAATATATTTGTGGACGAGAGTTATCATTTATAACTCTGCATGTTTGGGAATTGCAGTGCCCTGAAGCTCCATTTTACAACTCGCTTTTTTGGGAGCTGGCCGCAAAAGCGCAGGATGGCTTCAGGCCCTGTTCTGGTTCCGGGGGGGAGGATGAGCCTGTGGTTAATTCTTCTTCCTGATGGGAAAATAGAGTGACCTGTGCCTGTCCCAACACCAAGAGCTAGTCTCTCACTGGTTCCCCGTCTACCCGTTCATCCTCAGGACAAATTGCAACCTGTACGGAACAGGAGGTTAAAGGTGCTGATGCTCCAAGTAGGGAGATTGTTAGTAAAGCGGCTGGAATGGCAAACCCGGGCACAAGGAGAAGAGAAATGAGGTGCGTTTTAGAAACCTTTCCCCATCACATGGTGTACCATCTTTTTGTTTTCTCATGCATGTTTTCGATGTAGGAAGATGCCCTTGAACCTGGAGATTTGGGACCCATGCGATGGGTACCACGCAGTATTACTTTAAAGGGTCTGCGTTTGCTCACCCAACCTCACCAAACCTCTCAGCCCCAAGAGTGTCCACCCTTATGTCTCATCCAGCTGTGGGTCTAGATATGGTCAATCCAGGTTGCATCACAGCCCCTGAACGCATTGTGTAAGAATTTCTCTCTCTTTCACTGTCTTTGTTTCATGGGTTTTTCAAAGTAATTTATTTTTATAATGGGGTTTAGCTGCTTTTCACTGCTGTGTTTATGCCGCTTTACACCCACTTGACACACTAACAGAGAGATATCAATACATAGGTTTTAAGATTATTACTAGTCAGATATATTCTTGTGCGGTGAATAGGGCGTGTTGAGTCCAGTTCTCTGAGCAAGGAGTAGGTCTTGTCTATTACATATTGGGTTTATGGAACGGTATCTGAGCTAATTTGAAACCCTTGTTTTATGTATCACCCCACCTCACCTTTCCCGTTAAGCAGCCATACTGTGTTTTCTGCATGTGTGACTCTGTTCTGTTTTGTAATTCAGTTCAAGTGTAACGGTTTTTACATTCCCTCTATCAGTGATACCTTATGAGAAGTGTCCTTTTCTGTGTGACTTATTTCACTTAGAATCATCGTACGTAAATCCACTCATCATGCTGCTACTAGCCTTATGACATTGATTTCATGGCTGAGTGATATTCCATTGTACATAAGGACCACAACTTCTTTATCCATTTTTCTCTTTCCTGGGATATTGAAGGTGGAATGAAGTGGAGGTCCTTGTCAACAGAGCAGCCCTAAACTTTCGGGTGCTTGTGTCTTGCTGATTTTTCATTTTCCCAATTTATACCCCCATGAGTGGAAGTGCCCTATGCTCTCTAAGCTGTGTTTTTTAGATGTTTCAGGACACACCGTACACTTCTCCAGAGTGGCTGTTGGCAATTTACATCCCGCCCATCAGTGTAGCAAGGCTCCCATTTCTCCATGGCCTGTCCTGCATTTCTGGTTTTGAGACTTTTTTCAGCATGGCCCTTTTGACCGATGGGTAGCGAGTCTTCTTTGTAGCCCTGATTTGCCTTTCCAGGTTGCTTGGTTGGCCAAAAAGGGCGTATGCGTTTTTTCCTGAATATATTCAGGAAAAAACACATACGCCCTTTTTGGCCAAGGGCATCATTGTCAACGTATTGCCGCTTTTCATGTGCTTTAAAGGCGATTCGAATCTACCTCCTGAAATCTGTTTCCTGCAATTCTGCCTTGATTTCAAATCCTCTTCTTTGCCTTCCCTCAATATATTTGTGGACGAGAGTTATCATTTATATCTCTGCAGGTTTGTGAATTGCAGTGCCCTGAAGCTCCATTTTACAACTCGCTTTTTTGGGAGCTGGCCGCAAAAGCGCAGGATGGCTTCAGGCCCTGTTCTGGTTCCGGGGGGGGGGGGGAGGATGAGCCTGTGGTTAATTCTTCTTCCTGATGGGAAAATAGAGTGACCTGTTCCTGTCCCAACAACAAGAGGTAGTCTCTCACTGGTTCCCCATCTTCCCGTTCAGCCTCAGGACAAATTGCAACCTGTACGGAACAGGAGGTTAAAGGTGCTGATGCTCCAAGTAGGGAGATTGTTAGTAAAGCGGCTGGAATGGCGACCCCGGGCACAAGGAGAAGAGAAATGAGGTGCGTTTTAGAAACCTTTCCCCATCACATGGTGTACCATCTTTTTGTTTTCTCATGCATGTTTTCGATGTAGGAAGATGTCCTTGAACCTGGAGATTTGGGACCCATGCGATGGGTACCACGCAGTATTACTTTAAAGGGTCTGCGTTTGCTCACCCAACCTCACCAAACCTCTCAGCCCCAAGAGTGTCCACCCTTATGTCTCATCCAGCTGTGGGTCTAGATATGGTCAATCCAGGTTGCATCACAGCCCCTGAACGCATTGTGTAAGAATTTCTCTCTCTTTCACTGTCTTTGTTTCATGGGTTTTTCAAAGTAATTTATTTTTATAATGGGGTTTAGCTGCTTTTCACTGCTGTGTTTATGCCGCTTTACACCCACTTGACACACTAACAGAGAGATATCAATACATAGGTTTTAAGATTATTACTAGTCAGATATATTCTTGTGCGGTGAATAGGGCGTGTTGAGTCCAGTTCTCTGAGCAAGGAGTAGGTCTTGTCTATTACATATTGGGTTTATGGAACGGTATCTGAGCTAATTTGAAACCCTTGTTTTATGTATCACCCCACCTCACCTTTCCCGTTAAGCAGCCATACTGTGTTTTCTGCATGTGTGACTCTGTTCTGTTTTGTAATTCAGTTCAAGTGTAACGGTTTTTACATTCCCTCTATCAGTGATACCTTATGAGAAGTGTCCTTTTCTGTGTGACTTATTTCACTTAGAATCATCGTACCTAAATCCACTCATCATGCTGCTACTAGCCTTATGACATTGATTTCATGGCTGAGTGATATTCCATTGTACATAAGGACCACAACTTCTTTATCCATTTTTCTCTTTCCTGGGATATTGAAGGTGGAATGAAGTGGAGGTCCTTGTCAACAGAGCAGCCCTAAACTTTCGGGTGCTTGTGTCTTGCTGATTTTTCATTTTCCCAATTTATACCCCCATGAGTGGAAGTGCCCTATGCTCTCTAAGCTGTGTTTTTTAGATGTTTCAGGACACACCGTACACTTCTCCAGAGTGGCTGTTGGCAATTTACATCCCGCCCATCAGTGTAGCAAGGCTCCCATTTCTCCATGGCCTGTCCTGCATTTCTGGTTTTGAGACTTTTTTCAGCATGGCCCTTTTGACCGATGGGTAGCGAGTCTTCTTTGTAGCCCTGATTTGCCTTTCCAGGTTGCTTGGTTGGCCAAAAAGGGCGTATGCGTTTTTTCCTGAATATATTCAGGAAAAAACGCATACGCCCTTTTTGGCCAAGGGCATCATTGTCAACGTATTGCCGCTTTTCATGTGCTTTAAAGGCGATTCGAATCTACCTCCTGAAATCTGTTTCCTGCAATTCTGCCTTGATTTCAAATCCTCTTCTTTGCCTTCCCTCAATATATTTGTGGACGAGAGTTATCATTTATATCTCTGCAGGTTTGTGAATTGCAGTGCCCTGAAGCTCCATTTTACAACTCGCTTTTTTGGGAGCTGGCCGCAAAAGCGCAGGATTGCTTCAGGCCCTGTTCTGGTTCCGGGGGGGGGGGGGAGGATGAGCCTGTGGTTAATTCTTCTTCCTGATGGGAAAATAGAGTGACCTGTTCCTGTCCCAACAACAAGAGGTAGTCTCTCACTGGTTCCCCATCTTCCCGTTCAGCCTCAGGACAAATTGCAACCTGTACGGAACAGGAGGTTAAAGGTGCTGATGCTCCAAGTAGGGAGATTGTTAGTAAAGCGGCTGGAATGGCGACCCCGGGCACAAGGAGAAGAGAAATGAGGTGCGTTTTAGAAACCTTTCCCCATCACATGGTGTACCATCTTTTTGTTTTCTCATGCATGTTTTCGATGTAGGAAGATGTCCTTGAACCTGGAGATTTGGGACCCATGCGATGGGTACCACGCAGTATTACTTTAAAGGGTCTGCGTTTGCTCACCCAACCTCACCAAACCTCTCAGCCCCAAGAGTGTCCACCCTTATGTCTCATCCAGCTGTGGGTCTAGATATGGTCAATCCAGGTTGCATCACAGCCCCTGAACGCATTGTGTAAGAATTTCTCTCTCTTTCACTGTCTTTGTTTCATGGGTTTTTCGAAGTAATTTATTTTTATACTGGGGTTTAGCTGCTTTTCACTGCTGTGTTTATGCCGCTTTACACCCACTTGACACACTAACAGAGAGATATCAATACATAGGTTTTACGATTATTACTAGTCAGATATATTCTTGTGCGGTGAATAGGGCGTGTTGAGTCCAGTTCTCTGAGCAAGGAGTAGGTCTTGTCTATTACATATTGGGTTTATGGAACGGTATCTGAGCTAATTTGAAACGCTTGTTTTATGTATCACCCCACCTCACCTTTCCCGTTAAGCAGCCATAGTGTGTTTTCTGCATGTGTGACTCTGTTCTGTTTTGTAATTCAGTTCAAGTGTAACGGTTTTTACATTCCCTCTATAAGTGATACCTTTTGAGAAGTGTCCTTTTCTGTGTGACTTATTTCACTTAGAATCGTCGAACCTAAATCCACTCATCATGCTGCTACTAGCCTTATGACATTGATTTCATGGCTGAGTGATATTCCATTGTACATAAGGACCACAACTTCTTTATCCATTTTTCTCTTTCCTGGGATATTGAAGGTGGAATGAAGTGGAGGTCCTTGTCAACAGAGCAGCCCTAAACTTTGGGGTGCTTGTGTCTTGCTGATTTTTCATTTTCCCAATTTATACCCCCATGAGTGGAAGTGCCCTATGCTCTCTAAGCTGTGTTTTTTAGATGTTTCAGGACACACCGTACACTTCTCCAGAGTGGCTGTTGGCAATTTACATCCCGCCCATCAGTGTAGCAAGGCTCCCATTTCTCCATGGCCTGTCCTGCATTTCTGGTTTTGACACTTTTTTCAGCATGGCCCTTTTGACCGATGGGAAGCGAGACTTCTCTGTAGCGCTGATTTGCCTTTCCAGGTTGCTTGGTTGGCCAAAAAGGGCGTATGCGTTTTTTCCTGATATTCAGGAAAAAACGCATACGCCCTTTTTGGCCAAGGGCATCATTGTCAACGTTTTGCCGCTTTTCATGTGCTTTAAAGGCGATTCGAATCTACCTCCTGGAATCTGTTTCCTGCAAATCTGCCTTGATTTCAAATCCTCTTCTTTGCCTTCCCTCAGTATATTTGTGGACGAGAGTTATGATTTATAACTCTGCAGGTTTGTGAATTGCAGTGCCCTGAAGCTCCATTTTACAACTCGCTTTTTTGGGAGCTGGCCGCAAAAGCGCAGGATGGCTTCAGGCCCTGTTCTGGTTCCGGGTGGGATGATGAGCCTGTGGTTAATTCTTCTTCCTGATGGGAAAATAGAGTGACCTGTTCCTGTCCCAACAACAAGAGGTAGTCTCTCACTGGTTCCCCATCTTCCCGTTCAGCCTCAGGACAAATTGCAACCTGTACGGAACAGGAGGTTAAAGGTGCTGATGCTCCAAGTAGGGAGATTGTTAGTAAAGCGGCTGGAATGGCGACCCCGGGCACAAGGAGAAGAGAAATGAGGTGCGTTTTAGAAACCTTTCCCCATCACATGGTGTACCATCTTTTTGTTTTCTCATGCATGTTTTCGATGTAGGAAGATGTCCTTGAACCTGGAGATTTGGGACCCATGCGATGGGTACCACGCAGTATTACTTTAAAGGGTCTGCGTTTGCTCACCCAACCTCACCAAACCTCTCAGCCCCAAGAGTGTCCACCCTTATGTCTCATCCAGCTGTGGGTCTAGATATGGTCAATCCAGGTTGCATCACAGCCCCTGAACGCATTGTGTAAGAATTTCTCTCTCTTTCACTGTCTTTGTTTCATGGGTTTTTCGAAGTAATTTATTTTTATACTGGGGTTTAGCTGCTTTTCACTGCTGTGTTTATGCCGCTTTACACCCACTTGACACACTAACAGAGAGATATCAATACATAGGTTTTAAGATTATTACTAGTCACATATATTCTTGTGCGGTGAATAGGGCGTGTTGAGTCCAGTTCTCTGAGCAAGGAGTAGGTCTTGTCTATTACATATTGGGTTTATGGAACGGTATCTGAGCTAATTTGAAACCCTTGTTTGATGTATCACCCCACCTCACCCTTCCCGTTAAGCAGCCATAGTGTGTTTTCTGCATGTGTGACTCTGTTCTGTTTTGTAATTCAGTTCAAGTGTAACGGTTTTTACAGTCCCTCTATAAGTGATACCTTATGAGAAGTGTCCTTTTCTGTGTGACTTATTTCCCTTAGAATCGTCGTACCTAAATCCACTCATCATGCTGCTACTAGCCTTATGACATTGATTTCATGGCTGAGTGATATTCCATTGTACATAAGGACCACAACTTCTTTATCCATTTTTCTCTTTCCTGGGATATTGAAGGTGGAATGAAGTGGAGGTCCTTGTCAACAGAGCAGCCCTAAACTTTCGGGTGCTTGTGTCTTGCTGATTTTTCATTTTCCCAATTTATACCCCCATGAGTGGAAGTGCCCTATGCTCTCTAAGCTGTGTTGTTTAGATGTTTCAAGACACACCGTACACTTCTCCAGAGTGGCTGTTTGCAATTTACATCCCGCCCATCAGTGTAGCAAGGCTCCCATTTCTCCATGGCCTGTCCTGCATTTCTGGTTTTGAGACTTTTTTCAGCATGGCCCTTTTGACCGATGGGTAGCGAGTCTTCTTTGTAGCCCTGATTTGCCTTTCCAGGTTGCTTGGTTGGCCAAAAAGGGCGTATGCGTTTTTTCCTGAATATATTCAGGAAAAAACGCATACGCCCTTTTTGGCCAAGGGCATCATTGTCAACGTTTTGCCGCTTTTCATGTGCTTTAAAGGCGATTCGAATCTACCTCCTGAAATCTGTTTCCTGCAATTCTGCCTTGATTTCAAATCCTCTTCTTTGCCTTCCCTCAATATATTTGTGGACGAGAGTTATCATTTATAACTCTGCAGGTTTGGGAATTGCAGTGCCCTGAAGCTCCATTTTACAACTCGCTTTTTTGGGAGCTGGCTGCAAAAGCGCAGGATGGCTTCAGGCCCTGTTCTGGTTCCGGGGGGGAGGATGAGCCTGTGGTTAATTCTTCTTCCTGATGGGAAAATAGAGTGACCTGTGCCTGTCCCAACACCAAGAGCTAGTCTCTCACTGGTTCCCCGTCTACCCGTTCATCCTCAGGACAAATTGCAACCTGTACGGAACAGGAGGTTAAAGGTGCTGATGCTCCAAGTAGGGAGATTGTTAGTAAAGCGGATGGAATGGCGAACCCGGGCACAAGGAGAAGAGAAATGAGGTGCGTTTTAGAAACCTTTCCCCATCACATGGTGTACCATCTTTTTGTTTTCTCATGCATGTTTTCGATGTAGGAAGATGCCCTTGAACCTGGAGATTTGGGACCCATGCGATGGGTACCACGCAGTATTACTTTAAAGGGTCTGCATTTGCTCACCCAACCTCACCAAACCTCTCAGCCCCAAGAGTGTCCACCCTTATGTCTCATCCAGCTGTGGGTCTAGATATGGTCAAACCAGGTTGCATCACAGCCTCTGAACGCATTGTGTAAGAATTTCTCTCTCTTTCACTGTCTTTGTTTCATGGGTTTTTCAAAGTAATTTATTTTTATAATGGGGTTTAGCTGCTTTTCACTGCTGTGTTTATGCCGCTTTACACCCACTTGACACACTAACAGAGAGATATCAATACATAGGTTTTAAGATTATTACTAGTCAGATATATTCTTGTGTGGTGAATAGGGCGTGTTGAGTCCAGTTCTCTGAGCAAGGAGTAGGTCTTGTCTATTACATATTGGGTTTATGGAACGGTATCTGAGCTAATTTGAAACCCTTGTTTGATGTATCACCCCACCTCACCTTTCCCGTTAAGCAGCCATAGTGTGTTTTCTGCATGTGTGACTCTGTTCTGTTTTGTAATTCAGTTCAAGTGTAACGGTTTTTACAGTCCCTCTATAAGTGATACCTTATGAGAAGTGTCCTTTTCTGTGTGACTTATTTCACTTAGAATCGTCGTACCTAAATCCACTCATCATGCTGCTACTAGCCTTATGACATTGATTTCATGGCTGAGTGATATTCCATTGTACATAAGGACCACAACTTCTTTATCCATTTTTCTCTTTCCTGGGATATTGAAGGTGGAATGAAGTGGAGGTCCTTGTCAACAGAGCAGCCCTAAACTTTGGGGTGCTTGTGTCTTGCTAATTTTTCATTTTCCCAATTTATACCCCCATGAGTGGAAGTGCCCTATGCTCTCTAAGCTGTGTTTTTTAGATGTTTCAGGACACACCGTACACTTCTCCAGAGTGGCTGTTGGCAATTTACATCCCGCCCATCAGTGTAGCAAGGCTCCCATTTCTCCATGGCCTGTCCTGCATTTCTGGTTTTGAGACTTTTTTCAGCATGGCCCTTTTGACCGATGGGTAGCGAGTCTTCTTTGTAGCCCTGATTTGCCTTTCCAGGTTGCTTGGTTGGCCAAAAAGGGCGTATGCGTTTTTTCCTGAATATATTCAGGAAAAAACGCATACGCCCTTTTTGGCCAAGGGCATCATTGTCAACGTTTTGCCGCTTTTCATGTGCTTTAAAGGCGATTCGAATCTACCTCCTGAAATCTGTTTCCTGCATTTCTGCCTTGATTTCAAATCCTCTTCTTTGCCTTCCCTCAATATATTTGTGGACGAGAGTTATCATTTATAACTCTGCAGGTTTGGGAATTGCAGTGCCCTGAAGCTCCATTTTACAACTCGCTTTTTTGGGAGCTGGCTGCAAAAGCGCAGGATGGCTTCAGGCCCTGTTCTGGTTCCGGGGGGGAGGATGAGCCTGTGGTTAATTCTTCTTCCTGATGGGTAAATAGAGTGACCTGTGCCTGTCCCAACACCACGAGCTAGTCTCTCACTGGTTCCCCGTCTACCCGTTCATCCTCAGGACAAATTGCAACCTGTACGGAACAGGAGGTTAAAGGTGCTGATGCTCCAAGTAGGGAGATTGTTAGTAAAGCGGCTGGAATGGCAAACCCGGGCACAAGGAGAAGAGAAATGAGGTGCGTTTTAGAAACCTTTCCCCATCACATGGTGTACCATCTTTTTGTTTTCTCATGCATGTTTTCGATGTAGGAAGATGCCCTTGAACCTGGAGATTTGGGACCCATGCGATGGGTACCACGCAGTATTACTTTAAAGGGTCTGCGTTTGCTCACCCAACCTCACCAAACTTCTCAGCCCCAAGAGTGTCCACCCTTATGTCTCATCCAGCTGTGGGTCTAGAAATGGTCAATCCAGGTTGCATCACAGCCCCTGAACACATTGTGTAAGAATTTCTCTCTCTTTCACTGTCTTTGTTTCATGGGTTTTTCAAAGTAATTTATTTTTATAATGGGGTTTAGCTGCTTTTCACTGCTGTGTTTATGCCGCTTTACACCCACTTGACACACTAACAGAGAGATATCAATACATAGGTTTTAAGATTATTACTAGTCAGATATATTCTTGTGCGGTGAATAGGGCGTGTTGAGTCCAGTTCTCTGAGCAAGGAGTAGGTCTTGTCTATTACATATTGGGTTTATGGAACGGTATCTGAGCTAATTTGAAACCCTTGTTTTATGTATCACCCCACCTTACCCTTCCCGTTAAGCAGCCATAGTGTGTTTTCTGCATGTGTGACTCTGTTCTGTTTTGTAATTCAGTTCAAGTGTAACGGTTTTTACAGTCCCTCTATAAGTGATACCTTATGAGAAGTGTCCTTTTCTGTGTGACTTATGTCACTTAGAATCGTCGTACCTAAATCCACTCATCATGCTGCTACTAGCCTTATGACATTGATTTCATGGCTGAGTGATATTCCATTGTACATAAGGACCACAACTTCTTTATCCATTTTTCTCTTTCCTGGGATATTGAAGGTGGAATGAAGTGGAGGTCCTTGTCAACAGAGCAGCCCTAAACTTTCGGGTGCTTGTGTCTTGCTGATTTTTCATTTTCCCAATTTATACCCCCATGAGTGGAAGTGCCCTATGCTCTCTAAGCTGTGTTTTTTAGATGTTTCAGGACACACCGTACACTTCTCCAGAGTGGCTGTTGGCAATTTACATCCCGCCCATCAGTGTAGCAAGGCTCCCATTTCTCCATGGCCTGTCCTGCATTTCTGGTTTTGAGACTTTTTTCAGCATGGCCCTTTTGACCGATGGGTAGCGAGTCTTCTTTGTAGCCCTGATTTGCCTTTCCAGGTTGCTTGGTTGGCCAAAAAGGGCGTATGCGTTTTTTCCTGAATATATTCAGGAAAAAACGCATACGCCCTTTTTGGCCAAGGGCATCATTGTCAACGTTTTGCCGCTTTTCATGTGCTTTAAAGGCGATTCGAATCTACCTCCTGAAATCTGTTTCCTGCAATTCTGCCTTGATTTCAAATCCTCTTCTTTGCCTTCCCTCAATATATTTGTGGACGAGAGTTATCATTTATAACTCTGCAGGTTTGGGAATTGCAGTGCCCTGAAGCTCCATTTTACAACTCGCTTTTTTGGGAGCTGGCCGCAAAAGCGCAGGATGGCTTCAGGCCCTGTTCTGGTTCCGGGGGGGAGGATGAGCCTGTGGTTAATTCTTCTTCCTGATGGGAAAATAGAGTGACCTGTGCCTGTCCCAACACCAAGAGCTAGTCTCTCACTGGTTCCCCGTCTACCCGTTCATCCTCAGGACAAATTGCAACCTGTACGGAACAGGAGGTTAAAGGTGCTGATGCTCCAAGTAGGGAGATTGTTAGTAAAGCGGATGGAATGGCAAACCCGGGCACAAGGAGAAGAGAAATGAGGTGCGTTTTAGAAACCTTTCCCCATCACATGGTGTACCATCATTTTGTTTTCTCATGCATGTTTTCGATGTAGGAAGATGCCCTTGAACCTGGAGATTTGGGACCCATGCGATGGGTACCACGCAGTATTACTTTAAAGGGTCTGCGTTTGCTCACCCAACCTCACCAAACCTCTCAGCCCCAAGAGTGTCCACCCTTATGTCTCATCCAGCTGTGGGTCTAGATATGGTCAATCCAGGTTGCATCACAGCCCCTGAACGCATTGTGTAAGAATTTCTCTCTCTTTCACTGTCTTTGTTTCATGGGTTTTTCAAAGTAATTTATTTTTATACTGGGGTTTAGCTGCTTTTCACTGCTGTGTTTATGCCGCTTTACACCCACTTGACACACTAACAGAGAGATATCAATACATAGGTTTTAAGATTATTACTAGTCAGATATATTCTTGTGCGGTGAATAGGGCGTGTTGAGTCCAGTTCTCTGAGCAAGGAGTAGGTCTTGTCTATTACATATTGGGTTTATGGAACGGTATCTGAGCTAATTTGAAACCCTTGTTTGATGTATCACCCCACCTCACCTTTCCCGTTAAGCAGCCATAGTGTGTTTTCTGCATGTGTGACTCTGTTCTGTTTTGTAATTCAGTTCAAGTGTAACGGTTTTTACAGTCCCTCTATAAGTGATACCTTATGAGAAGTGTCCTTTTCTGTGTGACTTATTTCACTTAGAATCGTCGTACCTAAATCCACTCATCATGCTGCTACTAGCCTTATGACATTGATTTCATGGCTGAGTGATATTCCATTGTACATAAGGACCACAACTTCTTTATCCATTTTTCTCTTTCCTGGAATATTGAAGGTGGAATGAAGTGGAGGTCCTTGTCAACAGAGCAGCCCTAAACTTTGGGGTGCTTGTGTCTTGCTAATTTTTCATTTTCCCAATTTATACCCCCATGAGTGGAAGTGCCCTATGCTCTCTAAGCTGTGTTTTTTAGATGTTTCAGGACACACCGTACACTTCTCCAGAGTGGCTGTTGGCAATTTACATCCCGCCCATCAGTGTAGCAAGGCTCCCATTTCTCCATGGCCTGTCCTGCATTTCTGGTTTTGAGACTTTTTTCAGCATGGCCCTTTTGACCGATGGGTAGCGAGTCTTCTTTGTAGCCCTGATTTGCCTTTCCAGGTTGCTTGGTTGGCCAAAAAGGGCGTATGCGTTTTTTCCTGAATATATTCAGGAAAAAACGCATACGCCCTTTTTGGCCAAGGGCATCATTGTCAACGTTTTGCCGCTTTTCATGTGCTTTAAAGGCGATTCGAATCTACCTCCTGAAATCTGTTTCCTGCATTTCTGCCTTGATTTCAAATCCTCTTCTTTGCCTTCCCTCAATATATTTGTGGACGAGAGTTATCATTTATAACTCTGCATGTTTGGGAATTGCAGTGCCCTGAAGCTCCATTTTACAACTCGCTTTTTTGGGAGCTGGCCGCAAAAGCGCAGGATGGCTTCAGGCCCTGTTCTGGTTCCGGGGGGGAGGATGAGCCTGTGGTTAATTCTTCTTCCTGATGGGAAAATAGAGTGACCTGTGCCTGTCCCAACACCAAGAGCTAGTCTCTCACTGGTTCCCCGTCTACCCGTTCATCCTCAGGACAAATTGCAACCTGTACGGAACAGGAGGTTAAAGGTGCTGATGCTCCAAGTAGGGAGATTGTTAGTAAAGCGGCTGGAATGGCAAACCCGGGCACAAGGAGAAGAGAAATGAGGTGCGTTTTAGAAACCTTTCCCCATCACATGGTGTACCATCTTTTTGTTTTCTCATGCATGTTTTCGATGTAGGAAGATGCCCTTGAACCTGGAGATTTGGGACCCATGCGATGGGTACCACGCAGTATTACTTTAAAGGGTCTGCGTTTGCTCACCCAACCTCACCAAACCTCTCAGCCCCAAGAGTGTCCACCCTTATGTCTCATCCAGCTGTGGGTCTAGATATGGTCAATCCAGGTTGCATCACAGCCCCTGAACGCATTGTGTAAGAATTTCTCTCTCTTTCACTGTCTTTGTTTCATGGGTTTTTCAAAGTAATTTATTTTTATAATGGGGTTTAGCTGCTTTTCACTGCTGTGTTTATGCCGCTTTACACCCACTTGACACACTAACAGAGAGATATCAATACATAGGTTTTAAGATTATTACTAGTCAGATATATTCTTGTGCGGTGAATAGGGCGTGTTGAGTCCAGTTCTCTGAGCAAGGAGTAGGTCTTGTCTATTACATATTGGGTTTATGGAACGGTATCTGAGCTAATTTGAAACCCTTGTTTTATGTATCACCCCACCTCACCTTTCCCGTTAAGCAGCCATACTGTGTTTTCTGCATGTGTGACTCTGTTCTGTTTTGTAATTCAGTTCAAGTGTAACGGTTTTTACATTCCCTCTATCAGTGATACCTTATGAGAAGTGTCCTTTTCTGTGTGACTTATTTCACTTAGAATCATCGTACCTAAATCCACTCATCATGCTGCTACTAGCCTTATGACATTGATTTCATGGCTGAGTGATATTCCATTGTACATAAGGACCACAACTTCTTTATCCATTTTTCTCTTTCCTGGGATATTGAAGGTGGAATGAAGTGGAGGTCCTTGTCAACAGAGCAGCCCTAAACTTTCGGGTGCTTGTGTCTTGCTGATTTTTCATTTTCCCAATTTATACCCCCATGAGTGGAAGTGCCCTATGCTCTCTAAGCTGTGTTTTTTAGATGTTTCAGGACACACCGTACACTTCTCCAGAGTGGCTGTTGGCAATTTACATCCCGCCCATCAGTGTAGCAAGGCTCCCATTTCTCCATGGCCTGTCCTGCATTTCTGGTTTTGAGACTTTTTTCAGCATGGCCCTTTTGACCGATGGGTAGCGAGTCTTCTTTGTAGCCCTGATTTGCCTTTCCAGGTTGCTTGGTTGGCCAAAAAGGGCGTATGCGTTTTTTCCTGAATATATTCAGGAAAAAACACATACGCCCTTTTTGGCCAAGGGCATCATTGTCAACGTATTGCCGCTTTTCATGTGCTTTAAAGGCGATTCGAATCTACCTCCTGAAATCTGTTTCCTGCAATTCTGCCTTGATTTCAAATCCTCTTCTTTGCCTTCCCTCAATATATTTGTGGACGAGAGTTATCATTTATATCTCTGCAGGTTTGTGAATTGCAGTGCCCTGAAGCTCCATTTTACAACTCGCTTTTTTGGGAGCTGGCCGCAAAAGCGCAGGATGGCTTCAGGCCCTGTTCTGGTTCCGGGGGGGGGGGGGAGGATGAGCCTGTGGTTAATTCTTCTTCCTGATGGGAAAATAGAGTGACCTGTTCCTGTCCCAACAACAAGAGGTAGTCTCTCACTGGTTCCCCATCTTCCCGTTCAGCCTCAGGACAAATTGCAACCTGTACGGAACAGGAGGTTAAAGGTGCTGATGCTCCAAGTAGGGAGATTGTTAGTAAAGCGGCTGGAATGGCGACCCCGGGCACAAGGAGAAGAGAAATGAGGTGCGTTTTAGAAACCTTTCCCCATCACATGGTGTACCATCTTTTTGTTTTCTCATGCATGTTTTCGATGTAGGAAGATGTCCTTGAACCTGGAGATTTGGGACCCATGCGATGGGTACCACGCAGTATTACTTTAAAGGGTCTGCGTTTGCTCACCCAACCTCACCAAACCTCTCAGCCCCAAGAGTGTCCACCCTTATGTCTCATCCAGCTGTGGGTCTAGATATGGTCAATCCAGGTTGCATCACAGCCCCTGAACGCATTGTGTAAGAATTTCTCTCTCTTTCACTGTCTTTGTTTCATGGGTTTTTCGAAGTAATTTATTTTTATACTGGGGTTTAGCTGCTTTTCACTGCTGTGTTTATGCCGCTTTACACCCACTTGACACACTAACAGAGAGATATCAATACATAGGTTTTACGATTATTACTAGTCAGATATATTCTTGTGCGGTGAATAGGGCGTGTTGAGTCCAGTTCTCTGAGCAAGGAGTAGGTCTTGTCTATTACATATTGGGTTTATGGAACGGTATCTGAGCTAATTTGAAACGCTTGTTTTATGTATCACCCCACCTCACCTTTCCCGTTAAGCAGCCATAGTGTGTTTTCTGCATGTGTGACTCTGTTCTGTTTTGTAATTCAGTTCAAGTGTAACGGTTTTTACATTCCCTCTATAAGTGATACCTTTTGAGAAGTGTCCTTTTCTGTGTGACTTATTTCACTTAGAATCGTCGAACCTAAATCCACTCATCATGCTGCTACTAGCCTTATGACATTGATTTCATGGCTGAGTGATATTCCATTGTACATAAGGACCACAACTTCTTTATCCATTTTTCTCTTTCCTGGGATATTGAAGGTGGAATGAAGTGGAGGTCCTTGTCAACAGAGCAGCCCTAAACTTTGGGGTGCTTGTGTCTTGCTGATTTTTCATTTTCCCAATTTATACCCCCATGAGTGGAAGTGCCCTATGCTCTCTAAGCTGTGTTTTTTAGATGTTTCAGGACACACCGTACACTTCTCCAGAGTGGCTGTTGGCAATTTACATCCCGCCCATCAGTGTAGCAAGGCTCCCATTTCTCCATGGCCTGTCCTGCATTTCTGGTTTTGACACTTTTTTCAGCATGGCCCTTTTGACCGATGGGAAGCGAGACTTCTCTGTAGCGCTGATTTGCCTTTCCAGGTTGCTTGGTTGGCCAAAAAGGGCGTATGCGTTTTTTCCTGATATTCAGGAAAAAACGCATACGCCCTTTTTGGCCAAGGGCATCAGTGTCAACGTTTTGCCGCTTTTCATGTGCTTTAAAGGCGATTCGAATCTACCTCCTGGAATCTGTTTCCTGCAAATCTGCCTTGATTTCAAATCCTCTTCTTTGCCTTCCCTCAGTATATTTGTGGACGAGAGTTATGATTTATAACTCTGCAGGTTTGTGAATTGCAGTGCCCTGAAGCTCCATTTTACAACTCGCTTTTTTGGGAGCTGGCCGCAAAAGCGCAGGATGGCTTCAGGCCCTGTTCTGGTTCCGGGTGGGATGATGAGCCTGTGGTTAATTCTTCTTCCTGATGGGAAAATAGAGTGACCTGTTCCTGTCCCAACAACAAGAGGTAGTCTCTCACTGGTTCCCCATCTTCCCGTTCAGCCTCAGGACAAATTGCAACCTGTACGGAACAGGAGGTTAAAGGTGCTGATGCTCCAAGTAGGGAGATTGTTAGTAAAGCGGCTGGAATGGCGACCCCGGGCACAAGGAGAAGAGAAATGAGGTGCGTTTTAGAAACCTTTCCCCATCACATGGTGTACCATCTTTTTGTTTTCTTATGCATGTTTTCGATGTAGGAAGATGTCCTTGAACCTGGAGATTTGGGACCCATGCGATGGGTACCACGCAGTATTACTTTAAAGGGTCTGCGTTTGCTCACCCAACCTCACCAAACCTCTCAGCCCCAAGAGTGTCCACCCTTATGTCTCATCCAGCTGTGGGTCTAGATATGGTCAATCCAGGTTGCATCACAGCCCCTGAACGCATTGTGTAAGAATTTCTCTCTCTTTCACTGTCTTTGTTTCATGGGTTTTTCGAAGTAATTTATTTTTATACTGGGGTTTAGCTGCTTTTCACTGCTGTGTTTATGCCGCTTTACACCCACTTGACACACTAACAGAGAGATATCAATACATAGGTTTTAAGATTATTACTAGTCAGATATATTCTTGTGCGGTGAATAGGGCGTGTTGAGTCCAGTTCTCTGAGCAAGGAGTAGGTCTTGTCTATTACATATTGGGTTTATGGAACGGTATCTGAGCTAATTTGAAACCCTTGTTTTATGTATCACCCCACCTCACCTTTCCCGTTAAGCAGCCATAGTGTGTTTTCTGCATGTGTGACTCTGTTCTGTTTTGTAATTCAGTTCAAGTGTAACGCTTTTTACATTCCCTCTATAAGTGATACCTTATGAGAAGTGTCCTTTTCTGTGTGACTTATTTCACTTAGAATCGTCAAACCTAAATCCACTCATCATGCTGCTACTAGCCTTATGACATTGATTTCATGGCTGAGTGATATTCCATTGTACATAAGGACCACAACTTCTTTATCCATTTTTCTCTTTCCTGGGATATTGAAGGTGGAATGAAGTGGAG
The DNA here is from genome assembly GCF_965194805.1 of Balaenoptera borealis. NCBI lineage: Eukaryota > Metazoa > Chordata > Mammalia > Artiodactyla > Balaenopteridae > Balaenoptera > Balaenoptera borealis. The sequence goes on from NW_028123973.1 coordinate 263,369, forward strand.
GTCCTTGTCAACAGAGCAGCCCTAAACTTTGGGGTGCTTGTGTCTTGCTGATTTTTCATTTTCCCAATTTATACCCCCATGAGTGGAAGTGCCCTATGCTCTCTAAGCTGTGTTTTTTAGATGTTTCAGGACACACCGTACACTTCTCCAGAGTGGCTGTTGGCAATTTACATCCCGCCCATCAGTGTAGCAAGGCTCCCATTTCTCCATGGCCTGTCCTGCATTTCTGGTTTTGAGACTTTTTTCAGCATGGCCCTTTTGACCGATGGGTAGCGAGTCTTCTTTGTAGCCCTGATTTGCCTTTCCAGGTTGCTTGGTTGGCCAAAAAGGGCGTATGCGTTTTTTCCTGAATATATTCAGGAAAAAACGCATACGCCCTTTTTGGCCAAGGGCATCATTGTCAACGTATTGCCGCTTTTCATGTGCTTTAAAGGCGATTCGAATCTACCTCCTGAAATCTGTTTCCTGCAATTCTGCCTTGATTTCAAATCCTCTTCTTTGCCTTCCCTCAATATATTTGTGGACGAGAGTTATCATTTATATCTCTGCAGGTTTGTGAATTGCAGTGCCCTGAAGCTCCATTTTACAACTCGCTTTTTTGGGAGCTGGCCGCAAAAGCGCAGGATGGCTTCAGGCCCTGTTCTGGTTCCGGGGGGGGGGGGAGGATGAGCCTGTGGTTAATTCTTCTTCCTGATGGGAAAATAGAGTGACCTGTTCCTGTCCCAACAACAAGAGGTAGTCTCTCACTGGTTCCCCATCTTCCCGTTCAGCCTCAGGACAAATTGCAACCTGTACGGAACAGGAGGTTAAAGGTGCTGATGCTCCAAGTAGGGAGATTGTTAGTAAAGCGGCTGGAATGGCGACCCCGGGCACAAGGAGAAGAGAAATGAGGTGCGTTTTAGAAACCTTTCCCCATCACATGGTGTACCATCTTTTTGTTTTCTCATGCATGTTTTCGATGTAGGAAGATGTCCTTGAACCTGGAGATTTGGGACCCATGCGATGGGTACCACGCAGTATTACTTTAAAGGGTCTGCGTTTGCTCACCCAACCTCACCAAACCTCTCAGCCCCAAGAGTGTCCACCCTTATGTCTCATCCAGCTGTGGGTCTAGATATGGTCAATCCAGGTTGCATCACAGCCCCTGAACGCATTGTGTAAGAATTTCTCTCTCTTTCACTGTCTTTGTTTCATGGGTTTTTCGAAGTAATTTATTTTTATACTGGGGTTTAGCTGCTTTTCACTGCTGTGTTTATGCCGCTTTACACCCACTTGACACACTAACAGAGAGATATCAATACATAGGTTTTACGATTATTACTAGTCAGATATATTCTTGTGCGGTGAATAGGGCGTGTTGAGTCCAGTTCTCTGAGCAAGGAGTAGGTCTTGTCTATTACATATTGGGTTTATGGAACGGTATCTGAGCTAATTTGAAACGCTTGTTTTATGTATCACCCCACCTCACCTTTCCCGTTAAGCAGCCATAGTGTGTTTTCTGCATGTGTGACTCTGTTCTGTTTTGTAATTCAGTTCAAGTGTAACGGTTTTTACATTCCCTCTATAAGTGATACCTTTTGAGAAGTGTCCTTTTCTGTGTGACTTATTTCACTTAGAATCGTCGAACCTAAATCCACTCATCATGCTGCTACTAGCCTTATGACATTGATTTCATGGCTGAGTGATATTCCATTGTACATAAGGACCACAACTTCTTTATCCATTTTTCTCTTTCCTGGGATATTGAAGGTGGAATGAAGTGGAGGTCCTTGTCAACAGAGCAGCCCTAAACTTTGGGGTGCTTGTGTCTTGCTGATTTTTCATTTTCCCAATTTATACCCCCATGAGTGGAAGTGCCCTATGCTCTCTAAGCTGTGTTTTTTAGATGTTTCAGGACACACCGTACACTTCTCCAGAGTGGCTGTTGGCAATTTACATCCCGCCCATCAGTGTAGCAAGGCTCCCATTTCTCCATGGCCTGTCCTGCATTTCTGGTTTTGACACTTTTTTCAGCATGGCCCTTTTGACCGATGGGAAGCGAGACTTCTCTGTAGCGCTGATTTGCCTTTCCAGGTTGCTTGGTTGGCCAAAAAGGGCGTATGCGTTTTTTCCTGATATTCAGGAAAAAACGCATACGCCCTTTTTGGCCAAGGGCATCATTGTCAACGTTTTGCCGCTTTTCATGTGCTTTAAAGGCGATTCGAATCTACCTCCTGGAATCTGTTTCCTGCAAATCTGCCTTGATTTCAAATCCTCTTCTTTGCCTTCCCTCAGTATATTTGTGGACGAGAGTTATGATTTATAACTCTGCAGGTTTGTGAATTGCAGTGCCCTGAAGCTCCATTTTACAACTCGCTTTTTTGGGAGCTGGCCGCAAAAGCGCAGGATGGCTTCAGGCCCTGTTCTGGTTCCGGGTGGGATGATGAGCCTGTGGTTAATTCTTCTACCTGATGGGAAAATAGAGTGACCTGTTCCTGTCCCAACAACAAGAGGTAGTCTCTCACTGGTTCCCCATCTTCCCGTTCAGCCTCAGGACAAATTGCAACCTGTACGGAACAGGAGGTTAAAGGTGCTGATGCTCCAAGTAGGGAGATTGTTAGTAAAGCGGCTGGAATGGCGACCCCGGGCACAAGGAGAAGAGAAATGAGGTGCGTTTTAGAAACCTTTCCCCATCACATGGTGTACCATCTTTTTGTTTTCTCATGCATGTTTTCGATGTAGGAAGATGTCCTTGAACCTGGAGATTTGGGACCCATGCGATGGGTACCACGCAGTATTACTTTAAAGGGTCTGCGTTTGCTCACCCAACCTCACCAAACCTCTCAGCCCCAAGAGTGTCCACCCTTATGTCTCATCCAGCTGTGGGTCTAGATATGGTCAATCCAGGTTGCATCACAGCCCCTGAACGCATTGTGTAAGAATTTCTCTCTCTTTCACTGTCTTTGTTTCATGGGTTTTTCGAAGTAATTTATTTTTATACTGGGGTTTAGCTGCTTTTCACTGCTGTGTTTATGCCGCTTTACACCCACTTGACACACTAACAGAGAGATATCAATACATAGGTTTTAAGATTATTACTAGTCAGATATATTCTTGTGCGGTGAATAGGGCGTGTTGAGTCCAGTTCTCTGAGCAAGGAGTAGGTCTTGTCTATTACATATTGGGTTTATGGAACGGTATCTGAGCTAATTTGAAACCCTTGTTTTATGTATCACCCCACCTCACCTTTCCCGTTAAGCAGCCATAGTGTGTTTTCTGCATGTGTGACTCTGTTCTGTTTTGTAATTCAGTTCAAGTGTAACGCTTTTTACATTCCCTCTATAAGTGATACCTTATGAGAAGTGTCCTTTTCTGTGTGACTTATTTCACTTAGAATCGTCAAACCTAAATCCACTCATCATGCTGCTACTAGCCTTATGACATTGATTTCATGGCTGAGTGATATTCCATTGTACATAAGGACCACAACTTCTTTATCCATTTTTCTCTTTCCTGGGATATTGAAGGTGGAATGAAGTGGAGGTCCTTGTCAACAGAGCAGCCCTAAACTTTGGGGTGCTTGTGTCTTGCTGATTTTTCATTTTCCCAATTTATACCCCCATGAGTGGAAGTGCCCTATGCTCTCTAAGCTGTGTTTTTTAGATGTTTCAGGACACACCGTACACTTCTCCAGAGTGGCTTTTGGCAATTTACATCCCACCCATCAGTGTAGCAAGGCTCCCATTTCTCCATGGCCTGTCCTGCATTTCTGGTTTTGAGACTTTTTTCAGCATGGCCCTTTTGACAGATGGGTAGCGAGTCTTCTTTGTAGCCCTGATTTGCCTTTCCAGGTTGCTTGGTTGGCCAAAAAGGGCGTATGCGTTTTTTCCTGAATATATTCAGGAAAAAACGCATACGCCCTTTTTGGCCAAGGGCATCATTGTCAACGTTTTGCTGCTTTTCATGTGCTTTAAAGGCGATTCGAATCTACCTCCTGGAATCTGTTTCCTGCAAATCTGCCTTGATTTCAAATCCTCTACTTTGCCTTCCTTCAGTATATTTGTGGACGAGAGTTATGATTTATAACTCTGCAGGTTTGTGAATTGCAGTGCCCTGAAGCTCCATTTTACAACTCGCTTTTTTGGGAGCTGGCCGCAAAAGCGCAGGATGGCTTCAGGCCCTGTTCTGGTTCCCGGGGGGTGGATGAGCCTGTGGTTAATTCTTCTTCCTGATGGGAAGATAGAGTGACCTGTGCCTGTCCCAACACCAAGAGCTAGTCTCTCACTGGTTCCCCGTCTACCCGTTCAACCTCAGGACAAATTGCAACCTGTACGGAACAGGAGGTTAAAGGTGCTGATGCTCCAAGTAGGGAGATTGTTAGTAAAGCGGCTGGAATGGCGAACCCGGGCACAAGGAGAAGAGAAATGAGGTGCGTTTTAGAAACCTTTCCCCATCACATGGTGTACCATCATTTTGTTTTCTCATGCATGTTTTCGATGTAGGAAGATGTCCTTGAACCTGGAGATTTGGGACCCATGCGATGGGTACCACGCAGTATTACTTTAAAGGGTCTGCGTTTGCTCACCCAACCTCACCAAACCTCTCAGCCCCAAGAGTGTCCACCCTTATGTCTCATCCAGCTGTGGGTCTAGATATGGTCAATCCAGGTTGCATCACAGCCCCTGAACGCATTGTGTAAGAATTTCTCTCTCTTTCACTGTCTTTGTTTCATGGGTTTGTAAAAGTAATTTATTTTTATAATGGGGTTTAGCTGCTTTTCACTGCTGTGTTTATGCTGCTTTACACCCACTTGACACACTAACAGAGAGATATCAATACATAGGTTTTAAGATTATTACTAGTCAGATATATTCTTGTGCGGTGAATAGGGCGTGTTGAGTCCAGTTCTCTGAGCAAGGAGTAGGTCTTGTCTATTACATATTGGGTTTATGGAACGGTATCTGAGCTAATTTGAAACGCTTGTTTTATGTATCACCCCACCTCACCTTTCCCGTTAAGCAGCCATAGTGTGTTTTCTGCATGTGTGACTCTGTTCTGTTTTGTAATTCAGTTCAAGTGTAACGGTTTTTACATTCCCTCTATAAGTGATACCTTATGAGAAGTGTCCTTTTCTGTGTGACTTATTTCACTTAGAATCGTCGAACCTAAATCCACTCATCATGCTGCTACTAGCCTTATGACATTGATTTCATGGCTGAGTGATATTCCATTGTACATAAGGACCACAACTTCTTTATCCATTTTTCTCTTTCCTGGGATATTGAAGGTGGAATGAAGTGGAGGTCCTTGTCAACAGAGCAGCCCTAAACTTTGGGGTGCTTGTGTCTTGCTGATTTTTCATTTTCCCAATTTATACCCCCATGAGTGGAAGTGCCCTATGCTCTCTAAGCTGTGTTTTTTAGATGTTTCAGGACACACCGTACACTTCTCCAGAGTGGCTGTTGGCAATTTACATCCCGCCCATCAGTGTAGCAAGGCTCCCATTTCTCCATGGCCTGTCCTGCATTTCTGGTTTTGAGACTTTTTTCAGCATGGCCCTTTTGACAGATGGGTAGCGAGTCTTCTTTGTAGCGCTGATTTGCCTTTCCAGGTTGCTTGGTTGGCCAAAAAGGGCGTATGCGTTTTTTCCTGAATATATTCAGGAAAAAACGCATACGCCCTTTTTGGCCAAGGGCATCATTGTCAACGTTTTGCCGCTTTTCATGTGCTTTAAAGGCGATTCGAATCTACCTCCTGGAATCTGTTTCCTGCAAATCTGCCTTGATTTCAAATCCTCTTCTTTGCCTTCCCTCAGTATATTTGTGGACGAGAGTTATGATTTATAACTCTGCAGGTTTGTGAATTGCAGTGCCCTGAAGCTCCATTTTACAACTCGCTTTTTTGGGAGCTGGCCGCAAAAGCGCAGGATGGCTTCAGGCCCTGTTCTGGTTCCGGGTGGGATGATGAGCCTGTGGTTAATTCTTCTTCCTGATGGGAAAATAGAGTGACCTGTTCCTGTCCCAACAACAAGAGGTAGTCTCTCACTGGTTCCCCATCTTCCCGTTCAGCCTCAGGACAAATTGCAACCTGTACGGAACAGGAGGTTAAAGGTGCTGATGCTCCAAGTAGGGAGATTGTTAGTAAAGCGGCTGGAATGGCGACCCCGGGCACAAGGAGAAGAGAAATGAGGTGCGTTTTAGAAACCTTTCCCCATCACATGGTGTACCATCTTTTTGTTTTCTCATGCATGTTTTCGATGTAGGAAGATGTCCTTGAACCTGGAGATTTGGGACCCATGCGATGGGTACCACGCAGTATTACTTTAAAGGGTCTGCGTTTGCTCACCCAACCTCACCAAACCTCTCAGCCCCAAGAGTGTCCACCCTTATGTCTCATCCAGCTGTGGGTCTAGATATGGTCAATCCAGGTTGCATCACAGCCCCTGAACGCATTGTGTAAGAATTTCTCTCTCTTTCACTGTCTTTGTTTCATGGGTTTTTCGAAGTAATTTATTTTTATACTGGGGTTTAGCTGCTTTTCACTGCTGTGTTTATGCCGCTTTACACCCACTTGACACACTAACAGAGAGATATCAATACATAGGTTTTAAGATTATTACTAGTCAGATATATTCTTGTGCGGTGAATAGGGCGTGTTGAGTCCAGTTCTCTGAGCAAGGAGTAGGTCTTGTCTATTACATATTGGGTTTATGGAACGGTATCTGAGCTAATTTGAAACCCTTGTTTTATGTATCACCCCACCTCACCTTTCCCGTTAAGCAGCCATAGTGTGTTTTCTGCATGTGTGACTCTGTTCTGTTTTGTAATTCAGTTCAAGTGTAACGGTTTTTACATTCCCTCTATAAGTGATACCTTATGAGAAGTGTCCTTTTCTGTGTGACTTATTTCACTTAGAATCGTCAAACCTAAATCCACTCATCATGCTGCTACTAGCCTTATGACATTGATTTCATGGCTGAGTGATATTCCATTGTACATAAGGACCACAACTTCTTTATCCATTTTTCTCTTTCCTGGGATATTGAAGGTGGAATGAAGTGGAGGTCCTTGTCAACAGAGCAGCCCTAAACTTTGGGGTGCTTGTGTCTTGCTGATTTTTCATTTTCCCAATTTATACCCCCATGAGTGGAAGTGCCCTATGCTCTCTAAGCTGTGTTTTTTAGATGTTTCAGGACACACCGTACACTTCTCCAGAGTGGCTGTTGGCAATTTACATCCCGCCCATCAGTGTAGCAAGGCTCCCATTTCTCCATGGCCTGTCCTGCATTTCTGGTTTTGAGACTTTTTTCAGCATGGCCCTTTTGACAGATGGGTAGCGAGTCTTCTTTGTAGCCCTGATTTGCCTTTCCAGGTTGCTTGGTTGGCCAAAAAGGGCGTATGCGTTTTTTCCTGAATATATTCAGGAAAAAACGCATACGTCCTTTTTGGCCAAGGGCATCATTGTCAACGTTTTGCTGCTTTTCATGTGCTTTAAAGGCGATTCGAATCTACCTCCTGGAATCTGTTTCCTGCAAATCTGCCTTGATTTCAAATCCTCTTCTTTGCCTTCCCTCAGTATATTTGTGGACGAGAGTTATGATTTATAACTCTGCAGGTTTGTGAATTGCAGTGCCCTGAAGCTCCATTTTACAACTCGCTTTTTTGGGAGCTGGCCGCAAAAGCGCAGGATGGCTTCAGGCCCTGTTCTGGTTCCCGGGGGTTGGATGAGCCTGTGGTTAATTCTTCTTCCTGATGGGAAGATAGAGTGACCTGTGCCTGTCCCAACACCAAGAGCTAGTCTCTCACTGGTTCCCCGTCTACCCGTTCAACCTCAGGACAAATTGCAACCTGTACGGAACAGGAGGTTAAAGGTGCTGATGCTCCAAGTAGGGAGATTGTTAGTAAAGCGGCTGGAATGGCGAACCCGGGCACAAGGAGAAGAGAAATGAGGTGCGTTTTAGAAACCTTTCCCCATCACATGGTGTACCATCATTTTGTTTTCTCATGCATGTTTTCGATGTAGGAAGATGTCCTTGAACCTGGAGATTTGGGACCCATGCGATGGGTACCACGCAGTATTACTTTAAAGGGTCTGCGTTTGCTCACCCAACCTCACCAAACCTCTCAGCCCCAAGAGTGTCCACCCTTATGTCTCATCCAGCTGTGGGTCTAGATATGGTCAATCCAGGTTGCATCACAGCCCCTGAACGCATTGTGTAAGAATTTCTCTCTCTTTCACTGTCTTTGTTTCATGGGTTTGTAAAAGTAATTTATTTTTATAATGGGGTTTAGCTGCTTTTCACTGCTGTGTTTATGCTGCTTTACACCCACTTGACACACTAACAGAGAGATATCAATACATAGGTTTTAAGATTATTACTAGTCAGATATATTCTTGTGCGGTGAATAGGGCGTGTTGAGTCCAGTTCTCTGAGCAAGGAGTAGGTCTTGTCTATTACATATTGGGTTTATGGAACGGTATCTGAGCTAATTTGAAACCCTTGTTTTATGTATCACCCCACCTCACCTTTCCCTTTAAGCAGCCATAGTGTGTTTTCTGCATGTGTGACTCTGTTCTGTTTTGTAATTCAGTTCAAGTGTAACGGTTTTTACATTCCCTCTATAAGTGATACCTTATGAGAAGTGTCCTTTTCTGTGTGACTTATTTCACTTAGAATCGTTGTACCTAAATCCACTCATCATGCTGCTACTAGCCTTATGACATTGATTTCATGGCTGAGTGATATTCCATTGTACATAAGGACCACAACTTCTTTATCCATTTTTCTCTTTCCTGGGATATTGAAGGTGGAATGAAGTGGAGGTCCTTGTCAACAGAGCAGCCCTAAACTTTGGGGTGCTTGTGTCTTGCTGATTTTTCATTTTCCCAATTTATACCCCCATGAGTGGAAGTGCCCTATGCTCTCTAAGCTGTGTTTTTTAGATGTTTCAAGACACACCGTACACTTCTCCAGAGTGGCTGTTGGCAATTTACATCGCGCCCATCAGTGTAGCAAGGCTCCCATTTCTCCATGGCCTGTCCTGCATTTCTGGTTTTGAGACTTTTTTCAGCATGGCCCTTTTGACCGATGGGTAGCGAGTCTTCTTTGTAGCCCTGATTTGCCTTTCCAGGTTGCTTGGTTGGCCAAAAAGGGCGTATGGGTTTTTTCCTGAATATATTCAGGAAAAAACGCATACGCCCTTTTTGGCCAAGGGCATCATTGTCAACGTTTTGCCGCTTTTCATGTGCTTTAAAGGCGATTCGAATCTACCTCCTGAAATCTGTTTCCTGCAATTCTGCCTTGATTTCAAATCCTCTTCTTTGCCTTCCCTCAATATATTTGTGGACGAGAGTTATCATTTATAACTCTGCAGGTTTTTGAATTGCAGTGCCCTGAAGCTCCATTTTACAACTCGCTTTTTTGGGAGCTGGCCGCAAAAGCGCAGGATGGCTTCAGGCCCTGTTCTGGTTCCCGGGGGGTGGATGAGCCTGTGGTTAATTCTTCTTCCTGATGGGAAGATAGAGTGACTTGTGCCTGTCCCAACACCAAGAGCTAGTCTCTCACTGGTTCCCCGTCTACCCGTTCATCCTCAGGACAAATTGCAACCTGTACGGAACAGGAGGTTAAAGGTGCTGATGCTCCACGTAGGGAGATTGTTAGTAAAGCGGCTGGAATGGCGAACCCGGGCACAAGGAGAAGAGAAATGAGGTGCGTTTTAGAAACCTTTCCCCATCACATGGTGTACCATCATTTTGTTTTCTCATGCATGTTTTCGATGTAGGAAGATGTCCTTGAACCTGGAGATTTGGGACCCATGCGATGGGTACCACGCAGTATTACTTTAAAGGGTCTGCGTTTGCTCACCCAACCTCACCAAACCTCTCAGCCCCAAGAGTGTCCACCCTTATGTCTCATCCAGCTGTGGGTCTAGATATGGTCAATCCAGGTTGCATCACAGCCCCTGAACGCATTGTGTAAGAATTTCTCTCTCTTTCACTGTCTTTGTTTCATGGGTTTTTCGAAGTAATTTATTTTTATACTGGGGTTTAGCTGCTTTTCACTGCTGTGTTTATGCCGCTTTACACCCACTTGACACACTAACAGAGAGATATCAATACATAGGTTTTAAGATTATTACTAGTCAGATATATTCTTGTGCGGTGAATAGGGCGTGTTGAGTCCAGTTCTCTGAGCAAGGAGTAGGTCTTGTCTATTACATATTGGGTTTATGGAACGGTATCTGAGCTAATTTGAAACGCTTGTTTTATGTATCACCCCACCTCCCCTTTCCCGTTAAGCAGCCATAGTGCGTTTTCTGTATGTGTGACTCTGTTCTGTTTTGTAATTCAGTTCAAGTGTAACAGTTTTTACATTCCCTCTATAAGTGATACCTTATGAGAAGTGTCCTTTTCTGTGTGACTTATTTCACTTAGAATCGTCGTACCTAAATCCACTCATCATGCTGCTACTAGCCTTATGACATCGATTTCATGGCTGAGTGATATTCCATTGTACATAAGGACCACAACTTCTTTATCCATTTTTCTCTTTCCTGGGATATTTAAGGTGGAATGAAGTGGAGGTCCTTGTCAACAGAGCAGCCCTAAACTTTGGGGTGCTTGTGTCTTGCTGATTTTTCATTTTCCCAATTTATACCCCCATGAGTGGAAGTGCCCTATGCTCTCTAAGCTGTGTTTTTTAGATGTTTCAAGACACACCGTACACTTCTCCAGAGTGGCTGTTGGCAATTTACATCCCGCCCATCAGTGTAGCAAGGCTCCCATTTCTCCATGGCCTGTCCTGCATTTCTGGTTTTGAGACTTTTTTCAGCATGGCCCTTTTGACAGATGGGTAGCGAGTCTTCTTTGTAGCCCTGATTTGCCTTTCCAGGTTGCTTGGTTGGCCAAAAAGGGCGTATGCGTTTTTTCCTGAATATATTCAGGAAAAAACGCATACGTCCTTTTTGGCCAAGGGCATCATTGTCAACGTTTTGCTGCTTTTCATGTGCTTTAAAGGCGATTCGAATCTACCTCCTGGAATCTGTTTCCTGCAAATCTGCCTTGATTTCAAATCCTCTTCTTTGCCTTCCCTCAGTATATTTGTGGACGAGAGTTATGATTTATAACTCTGCAGGTTTGTGAATTGCAGTGCCCTGAAGCTCCATTTTACAACTCGCTTTTTTGGGAGCTGGCCGCAAAAGCGCAGGATGGCTTCAGGCCCTGTTCTGGTTCCCGGGGGTTGGATGAGCCTGTGGTTAATTCTTCTTCCTGATGGGAAGATAGAGTGACCTGTGCCTGTCCCAACACCAAGAGCTAGTCTCTCACTGGTTCCCCGTCTACCCGTTCAACCTCAGGACAAATTGCAACCTGTACGGAACAGGAGGTTAAAGGTGCTGATGCTCCAAGTAGGGAGATTGTTAGTAAAGCGGCTGGAATGGCGAACCCGGGCACAAGGAGAAGAGAAATGAGGTGCGTTTTAGAAACCTTTCCCCATCACATGGTGTACCATCATTTTGTTTTCTCATGCATGTTTTCGATGTAGGAAGATGTCCTTGAACCTGGAGATTTGGGACCCATGCGATGGGTACCACGCAGTATTACTTTAAAGGGTCTGCGTTTGCTCACCCAACCTCACCAAACCTCTCAGCCCCAAGAGTGTCCACCCTTATGTCTCATCCAGCTGTGGGTCTAGATATGGTCAATCCAGGTTGCATCACAGCCCCTGAACGCATTGTGTAAGAATTTCTCTCTCTTTCACTGTCTTTGTTTCATGGGTTTGTAAAAGTAATTTATTTTTATAATGGGGTTTAGCTGCTTTTCACTGCTGTGTTTATGCTGCTTTACACCCACTTGACACACTAACAGAGAGATATCAATACATAGGTTTTAAGATTATTACTAGTCAGATATATTCTTGTGCGGTGAATAGGGCGTGTTGAGTCCAGTTCTCTGAGCAAGGAGTAGGTCTTGTCTATTACATATTGGGTTTATGGAACGGTATCTGAGCTAATTTGAAACCCTTGTTTTATGTATCACCCCACCTCACCTTTCCCTTTAAGCAGCCATAGTGTGTTTTCTGCATGTGTGACTCTGTTCTGTTTTGTAATTCAGTTCAAGTGTAACGGTTTTTACATTCCCTCTATAAGTGATACCTTATGAGAAGTGTCCTTTTCTGTGTGACTTATTTCACTTAGAATCGTTGTACCTAAATCCACTCATCATGCTGCTACTAGCCTTATGACATTGATTTCATGGCTGAGTGATATTCCATTGTACATAAGGACCACAACTTCTTTATCCATTTTTCTCTTTCCTGGGATATTGAAGGTGGAATGAAGTGGAGGTCCTTGTCAACAGAGCAGCCCTAAACTTTGGGGTGCTTGTGTCTTGCTGATTTTTCATTTTCCCAATTTATACCCCCATGAGTGGAAGTGCCCTATGCTCTCTAAGCTGTGTTTTTTAGATGTTTCAAGACACACCGTACACTTCTCCAGAGTGGCTGTTGGCAATTTACATCCCGCCCATCAGTGTAGCAAGGCTCCCATTTCTCCATGGCCTGTCCTGCATTTCTGGTTTTGAGACTTTTTTCAGCATGGCCCTTTTGACCGATGGGTAGCGAGTCTTCTTTGTAGCCCTGATTTGCCTTTCCAGGTTGCTTGGTTGGCCAAAAAGGGCGTATGGGTTTTTTCCTGAATATATTCAGGAAAAAACGCATACGCCCTTTTTGGCCAAGGGCATCATTGTCAACGTTTTGCCGCTTTTCATGTGCTTTAAAGGCGATTCGAATCTACCTCCTGAAATCTGTTTCCTGCAATTCTGCCTTGATTTCAAATCCTCTTCTTTGCCTTCCCTCAATATATTTGTGGACGAGAGTTATCATTTATAACTCTGCAGGTTTTTGAATTGCAGTGCCCTGAAGCTCCATTTTACAACTCGCTTTTTTGGGAGCTGGCCGCAAAAGCGCAGGATGGCTTCAGGCCCTGTTCTGGTTCCCGGGGGGTGGATGAGCCTGTGGTTAATTCTTCTTCCTGATGGGAAGATAGAGTGACTTGTGCCTGTCCCAACACCAAGAGCTAGTCTCTCACTGGTTCCCCGTCTACCCGTTCATCCTCAGGACAAATTGCAACCTGTACGGAACAGGAGGTTAAAGGTGCTGATGCTCCACGTAGGGAGATTGTTAGTAAAGCGGCTGGAATGGCGAACCCGGGCACAAGGAGAAGAGAAATGAGGTGCGTTTTAGAAACCTTTCCCCATCACATGGTGTACCATCATTTTGTTTTCTCATGCATGTTTTCGATGTAGGAAGATGTCCTTGAACCTGGAGATTTGGGACCCATGCGATGGGTACCACGCAGTATTACTTTAAAGGGTCTGCGTTTGCTCACCCAACCTCACCAAACCTCTCAGCCCCAAGAGTGTCCACCCTTATGTCTCATCCAGCTGTGGGTCTAGATATGGTCAATCCAGGTTGCATCACAGCCCCTGAACGCATTGTGTAAGAATTTCTCTCTCTTTCACTGTCTTTGTTTCATGGGTTTTTCGAAGTAATTTATTTTTATACTGGGGTTTAGCTGCTTTTCACTGCTGTGTTTATGCCGCTTTACACCCACTTGACACACTAACAGAGAGATATCAATACATAGGTTTTAAGATTATTACTAGTCAGATATATTCTTGTGCGGTGAATAGGGCGTGTTGAGTCCAGTTCTCTGAGCAAGGAGTAGGTCTTGTCTATTACATATTGGGTTTATGGAACGGTATCTGAGCTAATTTGAAACGCTTGTTTTATGTATCACCCCACCTCCCCTTTCCCGTTAAGCAGCCATAGTGCGTTTTCTGTATGTGTGACTCTGTTCTGTTTTGTAATTCAGTTCAAGTGTAACAGTTTTTACATTCCCTCTATAAGTGATACCTTATGAGAAGTGTCCTTTTCTGTGTGACTTATTTCACTTAGAATCGTCGTACCTAAATCCACTCATCATGCTGCTACTAGCCTTATGACATCGATTTCATGGCTGAGTGATATTCCATTGTACATAAGGACCACAACTTCTTTATCCATTTTTCTCTTTCCTGGGATATTTAAGGTGGAATGAAGTGGAGGTCCTTGTCAACAGAGCAGCCCTAAACTTTGGGGTGCTTGTGTCTTGCTGATTTTTCATTTTCCCAATTTATACCCCCATGAGTGGAAGTGCCCTATGCTCTCTAAGCTGTGTTTTTTAGATGTTTCAAGACACACCGTACACTTCTCCAGAGTGGCTGTTGGCAATTTACATCCCGCCCATCAGTGTAGCAAGGCTCCCATTTCTCCATGGCCTGTCCCGCATTTCTGGTTTTGAGACTTTTTTCAGCATGGCCCTTTTGACCGATGGGTAGCGAGTCTTCTTTGTAGCGCTGATTTGCCTTTCCAGGTTGCTTGGTTGGCCAAAAAGGGCGTATGCGTTTTTTCCTTAATATATTCAGGAAAAAACGCATACGCCATTTTTAGCCAAGGGCATCATTGTCAACGTTTTGCCGCTTTTCATGTGCTTTAAAGGCGATTCGAATCTACCTCCTGAAATCTGTTTCCTGCAATTCTGCCTTGATTTCAAATCCTCTTCTTTGCCTTCCCTCAATATATTTGTGGTCGAGAGTTATCATTTATAACTCTGCAGGTTTGTGAATTGCAGTGCCCTGAAGCTCCATTTTACAACTCGCTTTTTTGGGAGCTGGCCGCAAAAGCGCTGGATGGCTTCAGGCCCTGTTCTGGTTCCGGGGGCTATGATGAGCCTGTGGTTAATTCTTCTTCCTGATGGGAAAATAGAGTGACCTGTGCCTGTCCCAACACCAAGAGCTAGTCTCTCACTGGTTCCCCGTCTTCCCGTTCATCCTCAGGACAAATTGCAACCTGCACGGAACAGGAGGTTAAAGGTGCTGATGCTCCAAATAAGGAGATTGCTAGTAAAGGGGCTGGAATGGAGAACCCGGGCACAAGGAGATGAGAAATGAGGTGCGTTTTAGATATTTTTCCCCATCACACGGTGTACCATCTTCTGGGTTTCTCGTGCATGTTTTCGATGTAGGAAGATGCCCTTGAACCTGGAGATTTGGGACCCATGGGATGGGTACCACGCAGTATTACTTTAAAGGGTCTGCGTTTGCTCACCCAACCTCACCAAACCTCTCAGCCCCAAGAGTGTCCACCCTTATGTCTCATCCAGCTGTGGGTCTAGATATGGTCAATCCAGGTTGCATCACAGCCCCTGAACGCATTGTGTAAGAATTTCTCTCTCTTTCACTGTCTTTGTTTCATGGGTTTTTCGAAGTAATTTATTTTTATAATGGGGTTTAGCTGCTTTTCACTGCTGTGTTTATGCTGCTTTACACCCACTTGACACACTAACAGAGAGATATCAATACATAGGTTTTAAGATTATTACTAGTCAGATATATTCTTGTGCGGTGAATAGGGCGTGTTGAGTCCAGTTCTCTGAGCAAGGAGTAGGTCTTGTCTATTACATATTGGGTTTATGGAACGGTATCTGAGCTAATTTGATACCCTTGTTTTATGTATCACCCCACCTCACCTTTCCCTTTAAGCAGCCATAGTGTGTTTTCTGCATGTGTGACTCTGTTCTGTTTTGTAATTCAGTTCAAGTGTAACGGTTTTTACATTCCCTCTATCAGTGATACCTTATGAGAAGTGTCCTTTTCTGTGTGACTTATTTCACTTAGAATCGTCGTACCTAAATCCACTCATCATGCTGCTATTAGCCTTATGACATTGATTTCATGGCTGAGTGATATTCCATTGTACATAAGGACCACAACTTCTTTATCCATTTTTCTCTTTATTGGGATATTGAAGGTGGAATGCAGTGGAGGTCCTTGTCAACAGAGCAGCCCTAAACTTTGGGGTGCTTGTGTCTTGCTGATTTTTCATTTTCCCAATTTATACCCCCATGAGTGGAAGTGCCCTATGCTCTCTAAGCTGTGTTTTTTAGATGTTTCAAGACACACCGTACACTTCTCCAGAGTGGCTGTTGGCAATTTACATCCCGCCCATCAGTGTAGCAAGGCTCCCATTTCTCCATGGCCTGTCCTGCATTTCTGGTTTTGAGACTTTTTTCAGCATGGCCCTTTTGACCGATGGGTAGCGAGTCTTCTTTGTAGCCCTGATTTGCCTTTCCAGGTTGCTTGGTTGGCCAAAAAGGGCGTATGGGTTTTTTCCTGAATATATTCAGGAAAAAACGCATACGCCCTTTTTGGCCAAGGGCATCATTGTCAACGTTTTGCCGCTTTTCATGTGCTTTAAAGGCGATTCGAATCTACCTCCTGAAATCTGTTTCCTGCAATTCTGCCTTGATTTCAAATCCTCTTCTTTGCCTTCCCTCAATATATTTGTGGACGAGAGTTATCATTTATAACTCTGCAGGTTTTTGAATTGCAGTGCCCTGAAGCTCCATTTTACAACTCGCTTTTTTGGGAGCTGGCCGCAAAAGCGCAGGATGGCTTCAGGCCCTGTTCTGGTTCCCGGGGGGTGGATGAGCCTGTGGTTAATTCTTCTTCCTGATGGGAAGATAGAGTGACTTGTGCCTGTCCCAACACCAAGAGCTAGTCTCTCACTGGTTCCCCGTCTACCCGTTCATCCTCAGGACAAATTGCAACCTGTACGGAACAGGAGGTTAAAGGTGCTGATGCTCCACGTAGGGAGATTGTTAGTAAAGCGGCTGGAATGGCGAACCCGGGCACAAGGAGAAGAGAAATGAGGTGCGTTTTAGAAACCTTTCCCCATCACATGGTGTACCATCATTTTGTTTTCTCATGCATGTTTTCGATGTAGGAAGATGTCCTTGAACCTGGAGATTTGGGACCCATGCGATGGGTACCACGCAGTATTACTTTAAAGGGTCTGCGTTTGCTCACCCAACCTCACCAAACCTCTCAGCCCCAAGAGTGTCCACCCTTATGTCTCATCCAGCTGTGGGTCTAGATATGGTCAATCCAGGTTGCATCACAGCCCCTGAACGCATTGTGTAAGAATTTCTCTCTCTTTCACTGTCTTTGTTTCATGGGTTTTTCGAAGTAATTTATTTTTATACTGGGGTTTAGCTGCTTTTCACTGCTGTGTTTATGCCGCTTTACACCCACTTGACACACTAACAGAGAGATATCAATACATAGGTTTTAAGATTATTACTAGTCAGATATATTCTTGTGCGGTGAATAGGGCGTGTTGAGTCCAGTTCTCTGAGCAAGGAGTAGGTCTTGTCTATTACATATTGGGTTTATGGAACGGTATCTGAGCTAATTTGAAACGCTTGTTTTATGTATCACCCCACCTCCCCTTTCCCGTTAAGCAGCCATAGTGCGTTTTCTGTATGTGTGACTCTGTTCTGTTTTGTAATTCAGTTCAAGTGTAACAGTTTTTACATTCCCTCTATAAGTGATACCTTATGAGAAGTGTCCTTTTCTGTGTGACTTATTTCACTTAGAATCGTCGTACCTAAATCCACTCATCATGCTGCTACTAGCCTTATGACATCGATTTCATGGCTGAGTGATATTCCATTGTACATAAGGACCACAACTTCTTTATCCATTTTTCTCTTTCCTGGGATATTTAAGGTGGAATGAAGTGGAGGTCCTTGTCAACAGAGCAGCCCTAAACTTTGGGGTGCTTGTGTCTTGCTGATTTTTCATTTTCCCAATTTATACCCCCATGAGTGGAAGTGCCCTATGCTCTCTAAGCTGTGTTTTTTAGATGTTTCAAGACACACCGTACACTTCTCCAGAGTGGCTGTTGGCAATTTACATCCCGCCCATCAGTGTAGCAAGGCTCCCATTTCTCCATGGCCTGTCCCGCATTTCTGGTTTTGAGACTTTTTTCAGCATGGCCCTTTTGACCGATGGGTAGCGAGTCTTCTTTGTAGCGCTGATTTGCCTTTCCAGGTTGCTTGGTTGGCCAAAAAGGGCGTATGCGTTTTTTCCTTAATATATTCAGGAAAAAACGCATACGCCATTTTTAGCCAAGGGCATCATTGTCAACGTTTTGCCGCTTTTCATGTGCTTTAAAGGCGATTCGAATCTACCTCCTGAAATCTGTTTCCTGCAATTCTGCCTTGATTTCAAATCCTCTTCTTTGCCTTCCCTCAATATATTTGTGGTCGAGAGTTATCATTTATAACTCTGCAGGTTTGTGAATTGCAGTGCCCTGAAGCTCCATTTTACAACTCGCTTTTTTGGGAGCTGGCCGCAAAAGCGCTGGATGGCTTCAGGCCCTGTTCTGGTTCCGGGGGCTATGATGAGCCTGTGGTTAATTCTTCTTCCTGATGGGAAAATAGAGTGACCTGTGCCTGTCCCAACACCAAGAGCTAGTCTCTCACTGGTTCCCCGTCTTCCCGTTCATCCTCAGGACAAATTGCAACCTGCACGGAACAGGAGGTTAAAGGTGCTGATGCTCCAAATAAGGAGATTGCTAGTAAAGGGGCTGGAATGGAGAACCCGGGCACAAGGAGATGAGAAATGAGGTGCGTTTTAGATATTTTTCCCCATCACACGGTGTACCATCTTCTGGGTTTCTCGTGCATGTTTTCGATGTAGGAAGATGCCCTTGAACCTGGAGATTTGGGACCCATGGGATGGGTACCACGCAGTATTACTTTAAAGGGTCTGCGTTTGCTCACCCAACCTCACCAAACCTCTCAGCCCCAAGAGTGTCCACCCTTATGTCTCATCCAGCTGTGGGTCTAGATATGGTCAATCCAGGTTGCATCACAGCCCCTGAACGCATTGTGTAAGAATTTCTCTCTCTTTCACTGTCTTTGTTTCATGGGTTTTTCGAAGTAATTTATTTTTATAATGGGGTTTAGCTGCTTTTCACTGCTGTGTTTATGCTGCTTTACACCCACTTGACACACTAACAGAGAGATATCAATACATAGGTTTTAAGATTATTACTAGTCAGATATATTCTTGTGCGGTGAATAGGGCGTGTTGAGTCCAGTTCTCTGAGCAAGGAGTAGGTCTTGTCTATTACATATTGGGTTTATGGAACGGTATCTGAGCTAATTTGATACCCTTGTTTTATGTATCACCCCACCTCACCTTTCCCTTTAAGCAGCCATAGTGTGTTTTCTGCATGTGTGACTCTGTTCTGTTTTGTAATTCAGTTCAAGTGTAACGGTTTTTACATTCCCTCTATCAGTGATACCTTATGAGAAGTGTCCTTTTCTGTGTGACTTATTTCACTTAGAATCGTCGTACCTAAATCCACTCATCATGCTGCTATTAGCCTTATGACATTGATTTCATGGCTGAGTGATATTCCATTGTACATAAGGACCACAACTTCTTTATCCATTTTTCTCTTTATTGGGATATTGAAGGTGGAATGCAGTGGAGGTCCTTGTCAACAGAGCAGCCCTAAACTTTGGGGTGCTTGTGTCTTGCTGATTTTTCATTTTCCCAATTTATACCCCCATGAGTGGAAGTGCCCTATGCTCTCTAAGCTGTGTTTTTTAGATGTTTCAGGACACACCGTACACTTCTCCATGGTGGCTGTTGGCAATTTACATCCCGCCCATCAGTGTAGCAAGGCTCCCATTTCTCCATGGCCTGTCCTGCATTTCTGGTTTTGACACGTTTTTCAGCATGGCCCTTTTGACCGATGGGTAGCGAGTCTTCTTTGTAGCGCTGATTTGCCTTTCCAGGTTGCTTGGTTGGCCAAAAAGGGCGTATGCGTTTTTTCCTGAATATATTCAGGAAAAAACGCATACGCCCTTTTTGGCCAAGGGCATCATTGTCAACGTTTTGCCGCTTTTCATGTGCTTTAAAGGCGATTCGAATCTACCTCCTGAAATCTGTTTCCTGCAATTCTGCCTTGATTTCAAATCCTCTTCTTTGCCTTCCCTCAATATATTTGTGGACGAGAGTTATCATTTATAACTCTGCAGGTTTGTGAATTGCAGTGCCCTGAAGCTCCATTTTACAACTCGCTTTTTTGGGAGCTGGCCGCAAAAGCGCTGGATGGCTTCAGGCCCTGTTCTGGTTCCGGGGGGGATGATGAGCCTGTGGTTAATTCTTCTTCCTGATGGGAAAATAGAGTGACCTGTGCCTGTCCCAACACCAAGAGCTAGTCTCTCACTGGTTCCCCGTCTTCCCGTTCATCCTCAGGACAAATTGCAACCTGAATGGAACAGGAGGTTAAAAGTGCTGATGCTCCAAATAAGGAGATTGCTAGTAAAGCGGCTGGAATGGAGAACCCGGGCACAAGGAGATGAGAAATGACGTGCGTTTTAGGTATTTTTCCCCATCACACGGTGTACCATCTTCTGGGTTTCTCATGCATGTTTTCGATGTAGGAAGATGCCCTTGAACCTGGAGATTTGGGACCCATGGGATGGGTACCACGCAGTATTACTTTAAAGGGTCTGCGTTTGCCCACCCAACCTCACCAAACCTCTGAGCCCCAAGAGTGTCCACCCTTATGTCTC
Source organism: Balaenoptera borealis (assembly GCF_965194805.1). Classification (NCBI taxonomy): domain Eukaryota; kingdom Metazoa; phylum Chordata; class Mammalia; order Artiodactyla; family Balaenopteridae; genus Balaenoptera; species Balaenoptera borealis. The sequence goes on from NW_028123973.1 coordinate 283,822, forward strand.
ATCCAGCTGTGGGTCTAGATATGGTCAATCCAGGTTGCATCACAGCCCCTGAACGCATTGTGTAAGAATTTCTCTCTCTTTCACTGTCTTTGTTTCATGGGTTTTTCGAAGTAATTTATTTTTATAATGGGGTTTAGCTGCTTTTCACAGCAGTGTTTATGCTGCTTTACACCCACTTGACACACTAACAGAGAGATATCAATACATAGGTTTTAAGATTATTACTAGTCAGATATATTCTTGTGTGGTGAATAGGGCGTGTTGAGTCCAGTTCTCTGAGCAAGGAGTAGGTCTTGTCTATTACATATTGGGTTTATGGAACGGTATCTGAGCTAATTTGAAACCCTTGTTTTATGTATCACGCCACCTCACCTTTCCCGTTAAGCAGCCATAGTGTGTTTTCTGCATGTGTGACTCTGTTCTGTTTTGTAATTCAGTTCAAGTGTAACGGTTTTTACATTCCCTCTATAAGTGATACCTTATGAGAAGTGTCCTTTTCTGTGTGACTTATTTCACTTAGAATCGTCGTACCTAAATCCACTCATCATGCTGCTACTAGCCTTATGAGATTGATTTCATGGCTGAGTGATATTCCATTGTACATAAGGACCACAACTTCTGTATCCATTTTTCTCTTTCCTGGGATATTGAAGGTGGAATGAAGTGGAGGTCCTTGTCAACAGAGCAGCCCTAAACTTTGGGGTGCTTGTGTCTTGCTGATTTTTCATTTTCCCAATTTATACCCCCATGAGTGGAAGTGCCCTATGCTCTCTAAGCTGTGTTTTTTAGATGTTTCAGGACACACCGTACACTTCTCCAGAGTGGCTGTTGGAAATTTACATCCTGCCCATCAGTGTAGCAAGGCTCCCATTTCTCCATGGCCTGTCCTGCATTTCTGGTTTTGAGACTTTTTTCAGCATGGCCCTTTTGACTGATGGGTAGCGAGTCTTCTTTGTAGTGCTGATTTGCCTTTCCAGGTTGCTTGGTGGGCCAAAAAGGGCGTATGCGTTTTTTCCTGAATATATTCAGGAAAAAACGCATACGCCCTTTTTGGCCAAGGGCATCATTGTCAACGTTTTGCCGCTTTTCATGTGCTTTAAAGGCGATTCGAATCTACCTCCTGAAATCTGTTTCCTGCAATTCTGCCTTGATTTCAAATCCTCTTCTTTGCCTTCCCTCAATATATTTGTGGACGAGAGTTATCATTTATAACTCTGCAGGTTTGTGAATTGCAGTGCCCTGAAGCTCCATTTTACAACTCGCTTTTTTGGGAGCTGGCCGCAAAAGCGCTGGATGGCTTCAGGCCCTGTTCTGGTTCCGGGGGCTATGATGAGCCTGTGGTTAATTCTTCTTCCTGATGGGAAAATAGAGTGACCTGTGCCTGTCCCAACACCAAGAGCTAGTCTCTCACTGGTTCCCCGTCTTCCCGTTCATCCTCAGGACAAATTGCAACCTGCACGGAACAGGAGGTTAAAGGTGCTGATGCTCCAAATAAGGAGATTGCTAGTAAAGGGGCTGGAATGGAGAACCCGGGCACAAGGAGATGAGAAATGAGGTGCGTTTTAGATATTTTTCCCCATCACACGGTGTACCATCTTCTGGGTTTCTCGTGCATGTTTTCGATGTAGGAAGATGCCCTTGAACCTGGAGATTTGGGACCCATGGGATGGGTACCACGCAGTATTACTTTAAAGGGTCTGCGTTTGCTCACCCAACCTCACCAAACCTCTCAGCCCCAAGAGTGTCCACCCTTATGTCTCATCCAGCTGTGGGTCTAGATATGGTCAATCCAGGTTGCATCACAGCCCCTGAACGCATTGTGTAAGAATTTCTCTCTCTTTCACTGTCTTTGTTTCATGGGTTTTTCGAAGTAATTTATTTTTATAATGGGGTTTAGCTGCTTTTCACTGCTGTGTTTATGCTGCTTTACACCCACTTGACACACTAACAGAGAGATATCAATACATAGGTTTTAAGATTATTACTAGTCAGATATATTCTTGTGCGGTGAATAGGGCGTGTTGAGTCCAGTTCTCTGAGCAAGGAGTAGGTCTTGTCTATTACATATTGGGTTTATGGAACGGTATCTGAGCTAATTTGATACCCTTGTTTTATGTATCACCCCACCTCACCTTTCCCTTTAAGCAGCCATAGTGTGTTTTCTGCATGTGTGACTCTGTTCTGTTTTGTAATTCAGTTCAAGTGTAACGGTTTTTACATTCCCTCTATCAGTGATACCTTATGAGAAGTGTCCTTTTCTGTGTGACTTATTTCACTTAGAATCGTCGTACCTAAATCCACTCATCATGCTGCTATTAGCCTTATGACATTGATTTCATGGCTGAGTGATATTCCATTGTACATAAGGACCACAACTTCTTTATCCATTTTTCTCTTTATTGGGATATTGAAGGTGGAATGCAGTGGAGGTCCTTGTCAACAGAGCAGCCCTAAACTTTGGGGTGCTTGTGTCTTGCTGATTTTTCATTTTCCCAATTTATACCCCCATGAGTGGAAGTGCCCTATGCTCTCTAAGCTGTGTTTTTTAGATGTTTCAGGACACACCGTACACTTCTCCATGGTGGCTGTTGGCAATTTACATCCCGCCCATCAGTGTAGCAAGGCTCCCATTTCTCCATGGCCTGTCCTGCATTTCTGGTTTTGACACGTTTTTCAGCATGGCCCTTTTGACCGATGGGTAGCGAGTCTTCTTTGTAGCGCTGATTTGCCTTTCCAGGTTGCTTGGTTGGCCAAAAAGGGCGTATGCGTTTTTTCCTGAATATATTCAGGAAAAAACGCATACGCCCTTTTTGGCCAAGGGCATCATTGTCAACGTTTTGCCGCTTTTCATGTGCTTTAAAGGCGATTCGAATCTACCTCCTGAAATCTGTTTCCTGCAATTCTGCCTTGATTTCAAATCCTCTTCTTTGCCTTCCCTCAATATATTTGTGGACGAGAGTTATCATTTATAACTCTGCAGGTTTGTGAATTGCAGTGCCCTGAAGCTCCATTTTACAACTCGCTTTTTTGGGAGCTGGCCGCAAAAGCGCTGGATGGCTTCAGGCCCTGTTCTGGTTCCGGGGGGGAGGATGAGCCTGTGGTTAATTCTTCTTCCTGATGGGAAAATAGAGTGACCTGTGCCTGTCCCAACACCAAGAGCTAGTCTCTCACTGGTTCCCCGTCTTCCCGTTCATCCTCAGGACAAATTGCAACCTGAATGGAACAGGAGGTTAAAAGTGCTGATGCTCCAAATAAGGAGATTGCTAGTAAAGCGGCTGGAATGGAGAACCCGGGCACAAGGAGATGAGAAATGACGTGCGTTTTAGGTATTTTTCCCCATCACACGGTGTACCATCTTCTGGGTTTCTCATGCATGTTTTCGATGTAGGAAGATGCCCTTGAACCTGGAGATTTGGGACCCATGGGATGGGTACCACGCAGTATTACTTTAAAGGGTCTGCGTTTGCCCACCCAACCTCACCAAACCTCTCAGCCCCAAGAGTGTCCACCCTTATGTCTCATCCAGCTGTGGGTCTAGATATGGTCAATCCAGGTTGCATCACAGCCCCTGAACGCATTGTGTAAGAATTTCTCTCTCTTTCACTGTCTTTGTTTCATGGGTTTTTCGAAGTAATTTATTTTTATAATGGGGTTTAGCTGCTTTTCACAGCAGTGTTTATGCTGCTTTACACCCACTTGACACACTAACAGAGAGATATCAATACATAGGTTTTAAGATTATTACTAGTCAGATATATTCTTGTGTGGTGAATAGGGCGTGTTGAGTCCAGTTCTCTGAGCAAGGAGTAGGTCTTGTCTATTACATATTGGGTTTATGGAACGGTATCTGAGCTAATTTGAAACCCTTGTTTTATGTATCACGCCACCTCACCTTTCCCGTTAAGCAGCCATAGTGTGTTTTCTGCATGTGTGACTCTGTTCTGTTTTGTAATTCAGTTCAAGTGTAACGGTTTTTACATTCCCTCTATAAGTGATACCTTATGAGAAGTGTCCTTTTCTGTGTGACTTATTTCACTTAGAATCGTCGTACCTAAATCCACTCATCATGCTGCTACTAGCCTTATGAGATTGATTTCATGGCTGAGTGATATTCCATTGTACATAAGGACCACAACTTCTGTATCCATTTTTCTCTTTCCTGGGATATTGAAGGTGGAATGAAGTGGAGGTCCTTGTCAACAGAGCAGCCCTAAACTTTGGGGTGCTTGTGTCTTGCTGATTTTTCATTTTCCCAATTTATACCCCCATGAGTGGAAGTGCCCTATGCTCTCTAAGCTGTGTTTTTTAGATGTTTCAGGACACACCGTACACTTCTCCAGAGTGGCTGTTGGCAATTTACATCCTGCCCATCAGTGTAGCAAGGCTCCCATTTCTCCATGGCCTGTCCTGCATTTCTGGTTTTGAGACTTTTTTCAGCATGGCCCTTTTGACCGATGGGTAGCGAGTCTTCTTTGTAGTGCTGATTTGCCTTTCCAGGTTGCTTGGTGGGCCAAAAAGGGCGTATGCGTTTTTTCCTGAATATATTCAGGAAAAAACGCATACGCCCTTTTTGGCCAAGGGCATCATTGTCAACGTTTTGCCGCTTTTCATGTGCTTTAAAGGCGATTCGAATCTACCTCCTGAAATCTGTTTCCTGCAATTCTGCCTTGATTTCAAATCCTCTTCTTTGCCTTCCCTCAATATATTTGTGGACGAGAGTTATCATTTATAAGTCTGCAGTTTTGTGAATTGCAGTGCCCTGAACCTCCATTTTACAACTCGCTTTTTAGGGAGCTGGCCGCAATAGCGCAGGATGGCTTCAGGCCCTGTTCTGGTTCCGGGTGGCAGGCTGAGCCTGTGGTTAATTCTTCTTCCTGATAGGAAAATAGAGTGACCTGTGCCTGTCCCAACACCAAGAGCTAGTCTCTCATTGGTTCCACGTCTTCCCGTTCATCCTCAGGACAAATTGCAACCTGTACGGAACAGGAGGTTAAAGGTGCTGATGCTCCACGTAGGGAGATTGTTAGTAAAGCGGCTGGAATGGCGAACCCGGGCACAAGGAGAAGAGAAATGAGGTGCGTTTTAGAAACCTTTCCCCATCACATGGTGTACCATCATTTTGTTTTCTCATGCATGTTTTCGATGTAGGAAGATGTCCTTGAACCTGGAGATTTGGGACCCATGCGATGGGTACCACGCAGTATTACTTTAAAGGGTCTGCGTTTGCTCACCCAACCTCACCAAACCTCTCAGCCCCAAGAGTGTCCACCCTTATGTCTCATCCAGCTGTGGGTCTAGATATGGTCAATCCAGGTTGCATCACAGCCCCTGAACGCATTGTGTAAGAATTTCTCTCTCTTTCACTGTCTTTGTTTCATGGGTTTTTCGAAGTAATTTATTTTTATACTGGGGTTTAGCTGCTTTTCACTGCTGTGTTTATGCCGCTTTACACCCACTTGACACACTAACAGAGAGATATCAATACATAGGTTTTAAGATTATTACTAGTCAGATATATTCTTGTGCGGTGAATAGGGCGTGTTGAGTCCAGTTCTCTGAGCAAGGAGTAGGTCTTGTCTATTACATATTGGGTTTATGGAACGGTATCTGAGCTAATTTGAAACGCTTGTTTTATGTATCACCCCACCTCCCCTTTCCCGTTAAGCAGCCATAGTGCGTTTTCTGTATGTGTGACTCTGTTCTGTTTTGTAATTCAGTTCAAGTGTAACAGTTTTTACATTCCCTCTATAAGTGATACCTTATGAGAAGTGTCCTTTTCTGTGTGACTTATTTCACTTAGAATCGTCGTACCTAAATCCACTCATCATGCTGCTACTAGCCTTATGACATCGATTTCATGGCTGAGTGATATTCCATTGTACATAAGGACCACAACTTCTTTATCCATTTTTCTCTTTCCTGGGATATTTAAGGTGGAATGAAGTGGAGGTCCTTGTCAACAGAGCAGCCCTAAACTTTGGGGTGCTTGTGTCTTGCTGATTTTTCATTTTCCCAATTTATACCCCCATGAGTGGAAGTGCCCTATGCTCTCTAAGCTGTGTTTTTTAGATGTTTCAAGACACACCGTACACTTCTCCAGAGTGGCTGTTGGCAATTTACATCCCGCCCATCAGTGTAGCAAGGCTCCCATTTCTCCATGGCCTGTCCCGCATTTCTGGTTTTGAGACTTTTTTCAGCATGGCCCTTTTGACCGATGGGTAGCGAGTCTTCTTTGTAGCGCTGATTTGTCTTTCTAGGTTGCTTGGTTGGCCAAAAAGGGCGTATGCGTTTTTTCCTTAATATATTCAGGAAAAAACGCATACGCCATTTTTAGCCAAGGGCATCATTGTCAACGTTTTGCCGCTTTTCATGTGCTTTAAAGGCGATTCGAATCTACCTCCTGAAATCTGTTTCCTGCAATTCTGCCTTGATTTCAAATCCTCTTCTTTGCCTTCCCTCAATATATTTGTGGTCGAGAGTTATCATTTATAACTCTGCAGGTTTGTGAATTGCAGTGCCCTGAAGCTCCATTTTACAACTCGCTTTTTTGGGAGCTGGCCGCAAAAGCGCTGGATGGCTTCAGGCCCTGTTCTGGTTCCGGGGGCTATGATGAGCCTGTGGTTAATTCTTCTTCCTGATGGGAAAATAGAGTGACCTGTGCCTGTCCCAACACCAAGAGCTAGTCTCTCACTGGTTCCCCGTCTTCCCGTTCATCCTCAGGACAAATTGCAACCTGCACGGAACAGGAGGTTAAAGGTGCTGATGCTCCAAATAAGGAGATTGCTAGTAAAGGGGCTGGAATGGAGAACCCGGGCACAAGGAGATGAGAAATGAGGTGCGTTTTAGATATTTTTCCCCATCACACGGTGTACCATCTTCTGGGTTTCTCGTGCATGTTTTCGATGTAGGAAGATGCCCTTGAACCTGGAGATTTGGGACCCATGGGATGGGTACCACGCAGTATTACTTTAAAGGGTCTGCGTTTGCTCACCCAACCTCACCAAACCTCTCAGCCCCAAGAGTGTCCACCCTTATGTCTCATCCAGCTGTGGGTCTAGATATGGTCAATCCAGGTTGCATCACAGCCCCTGAACGCATTGTGTAAGAATTTCTCTCTCTTTCACTGTCTTTGTTTCATGGGTTTTTCGAAGTAATTTATTTTTATAATGGGGTTTAGCTGCTTTTCACTGCTGTGTTTATGCTGCTTTACACCCACTTGACACACTAACAGAGAGATATCAATACATAGGTTTTAAGATTATTACTAGTCAGATATATTCTTGTGCGGTGAATAGGGCGTGTTGAGTCCAGTTCTCTGAGCAAGGAGTAGGTCTTGTCTATTACATATTGGGTTTATGGAACGGTATCTGAGCTAATTTGATACCCTTGTTTTATGTATCACCCCACCTCACCTTTCCCTTTAAGCAGCCATAGTGTGTTTTCTGCATGTGTGACTCTGTTCTGTTTTGTAATTCAGTTCAAGTGTAACGGTTTTTACATTCCCTCTATCAGTGATACCTTATGAGAAGTGTCCTTTTCTGTGTGACTTATTTCACTTAGAATCGTCGTACCTAAATCCACTCATCATGCTGCTATTAGCCTTATGACATTGATTTCATGGCTGAGTGATATTCCATTGTACATAAGGACCACAACTTCTTTATCCATTTTTCTCTTTATTGGGATATTGAAGGTGGAATGCAGTGGAGGTCCTTGTCAACAGAGCAGCCCTAAACTTTGGGGTGCTTGTGTCTTGCTGATTTTTCATTTTCCCAATTTATACCCCCATGAGTGGAAGTGCCCTATGCTCTCTAAGCTGTGTTTTTTAGATGTTTCAGGACACACCGTACACTTCTCCATGGTGGCTGTTGGCAATTTACATCCCGCCCATCAGTGTAGCAAGGCTCCCATTTCTCCATGGCCTGTCCTGCATTTCTGGTTTTGACACGTTTTTCAGCATGGCCCTTTTGACCGATGGGTAGCGAGTCTTCTTTGTAGCGCTGATTTGCCTTTCCAGGTTGCTTGGTTGGCCAAAAAGGGCGTATGCGTTTTTTCCTGAATATATTCAGGAAAAAACGCATACGCCCTTTTTGGCCAAGGGCATCATTGTCAACGTTTTGCCGCTTTTCATGTGCTTTAAAGGCGATTCGAATCTACCTCCTGAAATCTGTTTCCTGCAATTCTGCCTTGATTTCAAATCCTCTTCTTTGCCTTCCCTCAATATATTTGTGGACGAGAGTTATCATTTATAACTCTGCAGGTTTGTGAATTGCAGTGCCCTGAAGCTCCATTTTACAACTCGCTTTTTTGGGAGCTGGCCGCAAAAGCGCTGGATGGCTTCAGGCCCTGTTCTGGTTCCGGGGGGGATGATGAGCCTGTGGTTAATTCTTCTTCCTGATGGGAAAATAGAGTGACCTGTGCCTGTCCCAACACCAAGAGCTAGTCTCTCACTGGTTCCCCGTCTTCCCGTTCATCCTCAGGACAAATTGCAACCTGAATGGAACAGGAGGTTAAAAGTGCTGATGCTCCAAATAAGGAGATTGCTAGTAAAGCGGCTGGAATGGAGAACCCGGGCACAAGGAGATGAGAAATGACGTGCGTTTTAGGTATTTTTCCCCATCACACGGTGTACCATCTTCTGGGTTTCTCATGCATGTTTTCGATGTAGGAAGATGCCCTTGAACCTGGAGATTTGGGACCCATGGGATGGGTACCACGCAGTATTACTTTAAAGGGTCTGCGTTTGCCCACCCAACCTCACCAAACCTCTCAGCCCCAAGAGTGTCCACCCTTATGTCTCATCCAGCTGTGGGTCTAGATATGGTCAATCCAGGTTGCATCACAGCCCCTGAACGCATTGTGTAAGAATTTCTCTCTCTTTCACTGTCTTTGTTTCATGGGTTTTTCGAAGTAATTTATTTTTATAATGGGGTTTAGCTGCTTTTCACAGCAGTGTTTATGCTGCTTTACACCCACTTGACACACTAACAGAGAGATATCAATACATAGGTTTTAAGATTATTACTAGTCAGATATATTCTTGTGTGGTGAATAGGGCGTGTTGAGTCCAGTTCTCTGAGCAAGGAGTAGGTCTTGTCTATTACATATTGGGTTTATGGAACGGTATCTGAGCTAATTTGAAACCCTTGTTTTATGTATCACGCCACCTCACCTTTCCCGTTAAGCAGCCATAGTGTGTTTTCTGCATGTGTGACTCTGTTCTGTTTTGTAATTCAGTTCAAGTGTAACGGTTTTTACATTCCCTCTATAAGTGATACCTTATGAGAAGTGTCCTTTTCTGTGTGACTTATTTCACTTAGAATCGTCGTACCTAAATCCACTCATCATGCTGCTACTAGCCTTATGAGATTGATTTCATGGCTGAGTGATATTCCATTGTACATAAGGACCACAACTTCTGTATCCATTTTTCTCTTTCCTGGGATATTGAAGGTGGAATGAAGTGGAGGTCCTTGTCAACAGAGCAGCCCTAAACTTTGGGGTGCTTGTGTCTTGCTGATTTTTCATTTTCCCAATTTATACCCCCATGAGTGGAAGTGCCCTATGCTCTCTAAGCTGTGTTTTTTAGATGTTTCAGGACACACCGTACACTTCTCCAGAGTGGCTGTTGGCAATTTACATCCTGCCCATCAGTGTAGCAAGGCTCCCATTTCTCCATGGCCTGTCCTGCATTTCTGGTTTTGAGACTTTTTTCAGCATGGCCCTTTTGACTGATGGGTAGCGAGTCTTCTTTGTAGTGCTGATTTGCCTTTCCAGGTTGCTTGGTGGGCCAAAAAGGGCGTATGCGTTTTTTCCTGAATATATTCAGGAAAAAACGCATACGCCCTTTTTGGCCAAGGGCATCATTGTCAACGTTTTGCCGCTTTTCATGTGCTTTAAAGGCGATTCAAATCTACCTCCTGAAATCTGTTTCCTGCAATTCTGCCTTGATTTCAAATCCTCTTCTTTGCCTTCCCTCAATATATTTGTGGACGAGAGTTATCATTTATAACTCTGCAGGTTTGTGAATTGCAGTGCCCTGAAGCTCCATTTTACAACTCGCTTTTTTGGGAGCTGGCCGCAAAAGCGCTGGATGGCTTCAGGCCCTGTTCTGGTTCCGGGGGCTATGATGAGCCTGTGGTTAATTCTTCTTCCTGATGGGAAAATAGAGTGACCTGTGCCTGTCCCAACACCAAGAGCTAGTCTCTCACTGGTTCCCCGTCTTCCCGTTCATCCTCAGGACAAATTGCAACCTGCACGGAACAGGAGGTTAAAGGTGCTGATGCTCCAAATAAGGAGATTGCTAGTAAAGGGGCTGGAATGGAGAACCCGGGCACAAGGAGATGAGAAATGAGGTGCGTTTTAGATATTTTTCCCCATCACACGGTGTACCATCTTCTGGGTTTCTCGTGCATGTTTTCGATGTAGGAAGATGCCCTTGAACCTGGAGATTTGGGACCCATGGGATGGGTACCACGCAGTATTACTTTAAAGGGTCTGCGTTTGCTCACCCAACCTCACCAAACCTCTCAGCCCCAAGAGTGTCCACCCTTATGTCTCATCCAGCTGTGGGTCTAGATATGGTCAATCCAGGTTGCATCACAGCCCCTGAACGCATTGTGTAAGAATTTCTCTCTCTTTCACTGTCTTTGTTTCATGGGTTTTTCGAAGTAATTTATTTTTATAATGGGGTTTAGCTGCTTTTCACTGCTGTGTTTATGCTGCTTTACACCCACTTGACACACTAACAGAGAGATATCAATACATAGGTTTTAAGATTATTACTAGTCAGATATATTCTTGTGCGGTGAATAGGGCGTGTTGAGTCCAGTTCTCTGAGCAAGGAGTAGGTCTTGTCTATTACATATTGGGTTTATGGAACGGTATCTGAGCTAATTTGATACCCTTGTTTTATGTATCACCCCACCTCACCTTTCCCTTTAAGCAGCCATAGTGTGTTTTCTGCATGTGTGACTCTGTTCTGTTTTGTAATTCAGTTCAAGTGTAACGGTTTTTACATTCCCTCTATCAGTGATACCTTATGAGAAGTGTCCTTTTCTGTGTGACTTATTTCACTTAGAATCGTCGTACCTAAATCCACTCATCATGCTGCTATTAGCCTTATGACATTGATTTCATGGCTGAGTGATATTCCATTGTACATAAGGACCACAACTTCTTTATCCATTTTTCTCTTTATTGGGATATTGAAGGTGGAATGCAGTGGAGGTCCTTGTCAACAGAGCAGCCCTAAACTTTGGGGTGCTTGTGTCTTGCTGATTTTTCATTTTCCCAATTTATACCCCCATGAGTGGAAGTGCCCTATGCTCTCTAAGCTGTGTTTTTTAGATGTTTCAGGACACACCGTACACTTCTCCATGGTGGCTGTTGGCAATTTACATCCCGCCCATCAGTGTAGCAAGGCTCCCATTTCTCCATGGCCTGTCCTGCATTTCTGGTTTTGACACGTTTTTCAGCATGGCCCTTTTGACCGATGGGTAGCGAGTCTTCTTTGTAGCGCTGATTTGCCTTTCCAGGTTGCTTGGTTGGCCAAAAAGGGCGTATGCGTTTTTTCCTGAATATATTCAGGAAAAAACGCATACGCCCTTTTTGGCCAAGGGCATCATTGTCAACGTTTTGCCGCTTTTCATGTGCTTTAAAGGCGATTCGAATCTACCTCCTGAAATCTGTTTCCTGCAATTCTGCCTTGATTTCAAATCCTCTTCTTTGCCTTCCCTCAATATATTTGTGGACGAGAGTTATCATTTATAACTCTGCAGGTTTGTGAATTGCAGTGCCCTGAAGCTCCATTTTACAACTCGCTTTTTTGGGAGCTGGCCGCAAAAGCGCTGGATGGCTTCAGGCCCTGTTCTGGTTCCGGGGGGGAGGATGAGCCTGTGGTTAATTCTTCTTCCTGATGGGAAAATAGAGTGACCTGTGCCTGTCCCAACACCAAGAGCTAGTCTCTCACTGGTTCCCCGTCTTCCCGTTCATCCTCAGGACAAATTGCAACCTGAATGGAACAGGAGGTTAAAAGTGCTGATGCTCCAAATAAGGAGATTGCTAGTAAAGCGGCTGGAATGGAGAACCCGGGCACAAGGAGATGAGAAATGACGTGCGTTTTAGGTATTTTTCCCCATCACACGGTGTACCATCTTCTGGGTTTCTCATGCATGTTTTCGATGTAGGAAGATGCCCTTGAACCTGGAGATTTGGGACCCATGGGATGGGTACCACGCAGTATTACTTTAAAGGGTCTGCGTTTGCCCACCCAACCTCACCAAACCTCTCAGCCCCAAGAGTGTCCACCCTTATGTCTCATCCAGCTGTGGGTCTAGATATGGTCAATCCAGGTTGCATCACAGCCCCTGAACGCATTGTGTAAGAATTTCTCTCTCTTTCACTGTCTTTGTTTCATGGGTTTTTCGAAGTAATTTATTTTTATAATGGGGTTTAGCTGCTTTTCACAGCAGTGTTTATGCTGCTTTACACCCACTTGACACACTAACAGAGAGATATCAATACATAGGTTTTAAGATTATTACTAGTCAGATATATTCTTGTGTGGTGAATAGGGCGTGTTGAGTCCAGTTCTCTGAGCAAGGAGTAGGTCTTGTCTATTACATATTGGGTTTATGGAACGGTATCTGAGCTAATTTGAAACCCTTGTTTTATGTATCACGCCACCTCACCTTTCCCGTTAAGCAGCCATAGTGTGTTTTCTGCATGTGTGACTCTGTTCTGTTTTGTAATTCAGTTCAAGTGTAACGGTTTTTACATTCCCTCTATAAGTGATACCTTATGAGAAGTGTCCTTTTCTGTGTGACTTATTTCACTTAGAATCGTCGTACCTAAATCCACTCATCATGCTGCTACTAGCCTTATGAGATTGATTTCATGGCTGAGTGATATTCCATTGTACATAAGGACCACAACTTCTGTATCCATTTTTCTCTTTCCTGGGATATTGAAGGTGGAATGAAGTGGAGGTCCTTGTCAACAGAGCAGCCCTAAACTTTGGGGTGCTTGTGTCTTGCTGATTTTTCATTTTCCCAATTTATACCCCCATGAGTGGAAGTGCCCTATGCTCTCTAAGCTGTGTTTTTTAGATGTTTCAGGACACACCGTACACTTCTCCAGAGTGGCTGTTGGCAATTTACATCCTGCCCATCAGTGTAGCAAGGCTCCCATTTCTCCATGGCCTGTCCTGCATTTCTGGTTTTGAGACTTTTTTCAGCATGGCCCTTTTGACCGATGGGTAGCGAGTCTTCTTTGTAGTGCTGATTTGCCTTTCCAGGTTGCTTGGTGGGCCAAAAAGGGCGTATGCGTTTTTTCCTGAATATATTCAGGAAAAAACGCATACGCCCTTTTTGGCCAAGGGCATCATTGTCAACGTTTTGCCGCTTTTCATGTGCTTTAAAGGCGATTCGAATCTACCTCCTGAAATCTGTTTCCTGCAATTCTGCCTTGATTTCAAATCCTCTTCTTTGCCTTCCCTCAATATATTTGTGGACGAGAGTTATCATTTATAACTCTGCAGGTTTGTGAATTGCAGTGCCTTGAACCTCCATTTTACAACTCGCTTTTTTGGGAGCTGGCCGCAAAAGCGCTGGATGGCTTCAGGCCCTGTTCTGGTTCCGGGTGGGATGATGAGCCTGTGGTTAATTCTTCTTCCTGATGGGAAAATAGAGTGATCTGTGCCTGTGCCAACAACAAGAGCTAGTCTCTCACTGGTTCCCCGTCTACCCGTTCATCCTCAGGACAAATTGCAACCTGTACGGAACAGGAGGTTAAAGGTGCTGATGCTCCAAGTAGGGAGATTGCTAGTAAAGCGGCTGGAATGGCGAACCCGGGCACAAGGAGAAGAGAAATGAGGTGCGTTTTAGAAACCTTTCCCCATCACATGGTGTACCATCTTTTTGTTTTCTCATGCATGTTTTCGATGTAGGAAGATGTCCTTGAACCTGGAGATTTGGGACCCATGCGATGGGTACCACGCAGTATTACTTTAAAGGGTCTGCGTTTGCTCACCCAACCTCACCAAACCTCTCAGCCCCAAGAGTGTCCACCCTTATGTCTCATCCAGCTGTGGGTCTAGATATGGTCAATCCAGGTTGCATCACAGCCCCTGAACGCATTGTGTAAGAATTTCTCTCTCTTTCACTGTCTTTGTTTCATGGGTTTTTTGAAGTAATTTATTTTTATACTGGGGTTTAGCTGCTTTTCACTGCTGTGTTTATCCCGCTTTACATCCACTTGACACACTAACAGAGAGATATCAATACATAGCTTTTAAGATTATTACTAGTCAGATATATTCTTGTGCGGTGAATAGGGCGTGTTGAGTCCAGTTCTCTGAGCAAGGAGTAGGTCTTGTCTATTACATATTGGGTTTATGGAACGGTATCTGAGCTAAGTTGAAACCCTTGTTTTATGTATCAGCCCACCTCACCTTTCCCGTTAAGCAGCCATAGTGTGTTTTCTGCATGTGTGACTCTGTTCTGTTTTGTAATTCAGTTCAAGTGTAATGGTTTTTACATTCCCTCTATAAGTGATACCTTATGAGAAGTGTCCTTTTCTGTGTGACTTATTTCACTTAGAATCGTCGTACCTAAATCCACTCATCATGCTGCTACTAGCCTTATGAGATTGATTTCATGGCTGAGTGATATTCCATTGTACATAAGGACCACAACTTCTGTATCCATTTTTCTCTTTCCTGGGATATTGAAGGTGGAATGAAGTGGAGGTCCTTGTCAACAGAGCAGCCCTAAACTTTGGGGTGCTTGTGTCTTGCTGATTTTTCATTTTCCCAATTTATACCCCCATGAGTGGAAGTGCCCTATGCTCTCTAAGCTGTGTTTTTTAGATGTTTCAGGACACACCGTACACTTCTCCAGAGTGGCTGTTGGCAATTTACATCCTGCCCATCAGTGTAGCAAGGCTCCCATTTCTCCATGGCCTGTCCTGCATTTCTGGTTTTGAGACTTTTTTCAGCATGGCCCTTTTGACCGATGGGTAGCGAGTCTTCTTTGTAGTGCTGATTTGCCTTTCCAGGTTGCTTGGTGGGCCAAAAAGGGCGTATGCGTTTTTTCCTGAATATATTCAGGAAAAAACGCATACGCCCTTTTTGGCCAAGGGCATCATTGTCAACGTTTTGCCGCTTTTCATGTGCTTTAAAGGCGATTCGAATCTACCTCCTGAAATCTGTTTCCTGCAATTCTGCTTTGATTTCAAATCCTCTTCTTTGCCTTCCCTCAATATATTTGTGGACGAGAGTTATCATTTATAACTCTGCAGGTTTGTGAATTGCAGTGCCCTGAAGCTCCATTTTACAACTCGCTTTTTTGGGAGCTGGCCTCAAAAGCGCTGGATGGCTTCAGGCCCTGTTCTGGTTCCGGGTGGGATGATGAGCCTGTGGTTAATTCTTCTTCCTGATGGGAAAATAGAGTGACCTGTGCCTGTGCCAACAACAAGAGCTAGTCTCTCACTGGTTCCCCGTCTACCCGTTCATCCTCAGGACAAATTGCAACCTGTACGGAACAGGAGGTTAAAGGTGCTGATGCTCCAAGTAGGGAGATTGTTAGTACAGCGGCTGGAATGGCGACCCCGGGCACAAGGAGAAGAGAAATGAGGTGCGTTTTAGAAACCTTTCCCCATCACATGGTGTACCATCTTTTTGTTTTCTCATGCATGTTTTCGATGTAGGAAGATGTCCTTGAACCTGGAGATTTGGGACCCATGCGATGGGTACCACGCAGTATTACTTTAAAGGGTCTGCGTTTGCTCACCCAACCTCACCAAACCTCTCAGCCCCAAGAGTGTCCACCCTTATGTCTCATCCAGCTGTGGGTCTAGATATGGTCAATCTAGGTTGCATCACAGCCCCTGAACGCATTGTGTAAGAATTTCACTCTCTTTCACTGTCTTTGTTTCATGGGTTTTTCGAAGTAATTTATTTTTATACTGGGGTATAGCTGCTTTTCACTGCTGTGTTTATGCCACTTAACACCCACTTGACACACTAACAGAGAGATATCAATACATAGGTTTGAAGATTATTACTAGTCAGATATATTCTTGTGCGGTGAATAGGGCGTGTTGAGTCCAGTTCTCTGAGCAAGGAGTAGGTCTTGTCTATTACATATTGGGTTTATGGAACGGTATCTGAGCTAAGTTGAAACCCTTGTTTTATGTATCAGCCCACCTCACCTTTCCCGTTAAGCAGCCATAGTGTGTTTTCTGCATGTGTGACTCTGTTCTGTTTTGTAATTCAGTTCAAGTGTAACGGTTTTTACATTCCCTCTATAAGTGATACCTTATGAGAAGTGTCCTTTTCTGTGTGACTTATTTCACTTAGAATCGTTTTACCTAAATCCACTCATCATGCTGCTACTAGCCTTATGAGATTGATTTCATGGCTGAGTGATATTCCATTGTACATAAGGACCACAACTTCTGTATCCATTTTTCTCTTTCCTGGGATATTGAAGGTGGAATGAAGTGGAGGTCCTTGTCAACAGAGCAGCCCTAAACTTTGGGGTGCTTGTGTCTTGCTGATTTTTCATTTTCCCAATTTATACCCCCATGAGTGGAAGTGCCCTATGCTCTCTAAGCTGTGTTTTTTAGATGTTTCAGGACACACCGTACACTTCTCCAGAGTGGCTGTTGGCAATTTACATCCTGCCCATCAGTGTAGCAAGGCTCCCATTTCTCCATGGCCTGTCCTGCATTTCTGGTTTTGACACTTTTTTCAGCATGGCCGTTTTGACCGATGGGTAGCGAGTCTTCTTTGTAGTGCTGATTTGCCTTTCCAGGTTGCTTGGTGGGCCAGAAAGGGCGTATGCGTTTTTTCCTGAATATATTTAGGAAAAAACGCATACGCCCTTTTTGGCCAAGGGCATCATTGTCAACGTTTTGCCGCTTTTCATGTGCTTTAAAGGCGATTCGAATCTACCTCCTGAAATCTGTTTCCTGCAATTCTGCTTTGATTTCAAATCCTCTTCTTTGCCTTCCCTCAATATATTTGTGGACGAGAGTTATCATTTATAACTCTGCAGGTTTGTGAATTGCAGTGCCCTGAAGCTCCATTTTACAACTCGCTTTTTTGGGAGCTGGCCGCAAAAGCGCTGGATGGCTTCAGGCCCTGTTCTGGTTCCGGGTGGGATGATGAGCCTGTGGTTAATTCTTCTTCCTGATGGGAAAATAGAGTGACCTGTGCCTGTGCCAACAACAAGAGCTAGTCTCTCACTGGTTCCCCGTCTACCCGTTCATCCTCAGGACAAATTGCAACCTGTACGGAACAGGAGGTTAAAGGTGCTGATGCTCCAAGTAGGGAGATTGTTAGTAAAGCGGCTGGAATGGCGAACCCGGGCACAAGGAGAAGAGAAATGAGGTGCGTTTTAGAAACCTTTCCCCATCACATGGTGTACCATCTTTTTGTTTTCTCATGCATGTTTTCGATGTAGGAAGATGTCCTTGAACCTGGAGATTTGGGACCCATGCGATGGGTACCACGCAGTATTACTTTAAAGGGTCTGCGTTTGCTCACCCAACCTCACCAAACCTCTCAGCCCCAAGAGTGTCCACCCTTATGTCTCATCCAGCTGTGGGTCTAGATATGGTCAATCTAGGTTGCATCACAGCCCCTGAACGCATTGTGTAAGAATTTCACTCTCTTTCACTGTCTTTGTTTCATGGGTTTTTCGAAGTAATTTATTTTTATACTGGGGTATAGCTGCTTTTCACTGCTGTGTTTATGCCACTTTACACCCACTTGACACACTAACAGAGAGATATCAATACATAGGTTTTAAGATTATTACTAGTCAGATATATTCTTGTGCGGTGAATAGGGCGTGTTGAGTCCAGTTCTCTGAGCAAGGAGTAGGTCTTGTCTATTACATATTGGGTTTATGGAACGGTATCTGAGCTAATTTGAAACCCTTGTTTTATGTATCACCCCACCTCACCTTTCCCGTTAAGCAGCCATAGTGTGTTTTCTGCATGTGTGACTCTGTTCTGTTTTGTAATTCAGTTCAAGTGTAACGGTTTTTACATTCCCTCTATAAGTGATACCTTATGAGAAGTGTCCTTTTCTGTGTGACTTATTTCACTTAGAATCGTCGAACCTAAATCCACTCATCATGCTGCTACTAGCCTTATGACATTGATTTCATGGCTGAGTGATATTCCATTGTACATAAGGACCACAACTTCTTTATCCATTTTTCTCTTTCCTGGGATATTGAAGGTGGAATGAAGTGGAGGTCCTTGTCAACAGAGCAGCCCTAAACTTTGGGGTGTTTGTGTCTTGCTGATTTTTCATTTTCCCAATTTATACCCCCATGAGTGGAAGTGCCCTATGCTCTCTAAGCTGTGTTTTTTAGATGTTTCAGGACACACCGTACACTTCTCCAAAGTGGCTGTTGGCAATTTACATCCCGCCCATCAGTGTAGCAAGGCTCACGTTTCTCCATGGCCTGTCCTGCATTTCTGGTTTTGAGACTTTTTTCAGCATGGCCCTTTTGACCGATGGGTAGCGTGTCTTCTTTGTTGCCCTGATTTGCCTTTCCAGGTTGCTTGGTTGGCCAAAAAGGGCGTATGCATTTTTTCCTGAATATATTCAGGAAAAAACGCATACGCCCTTTTTGGCCAAGGGCATCATTGTCAACGTTTTGCCGCTTTTCATGTGCTTTAAAGGCGATTCGAATCTACCTCCTGAAATCTGTTTCCTGCAATTCTGCCTTGATTTCAAATCCTCTTCTTTGCCTTCCCTCAATATATTTGTGGACGAGAGTTATCATTTATAACTCTGCAGGTTTGTGAATTGCAGTGCCCTGAATCTCCATTTTACAACTCGCTTTTTTGGGAGCTGGCCGCAAAAGCGCAGGATGGCTTCAGGCCCTGTTCTGGTTCCGGGGGGGGGGAGGATGAGCCTGTGGTTAATTCTTCTTCCTGATGGGAAAATAGAGTGACCTGTTCCTGTCCCAACAACAAGAGGTAGTCTCTCACTGGTTCCCCATCTTCCCGTTCAGCCTCAGGACAAATTGCAACCTGTACGGAACAGGAGGTTAAAGCTGCTGATGCTCCAAGTAGGGAGATTGTTAGTAAAGCGGCTGGAATGGCGACCCCGGGCACAAGGAGAAGAGAATTGAGGTGCGTTTTAGAAACCTTTCCCCATCACATGGTGTACCATCTTTTTGTTTTCTCATGCATGTTTTCGATGTAGGAAGATGTCCTTGAACCTGGAGATTTGGGACCCATGCGATGGGTACCACGCAGTATTACTTTAAAGGGTCTGCATTTGCTCACCCAACCTCACCAAACCTCTCAGCCCCAAGAGTGTCCACCCTTATGTCTCATCCAGCTGTGGGTCTAGATATGGTCAATCCAGGTTGCATCACAGCCCCTGAACGCATTGTGTAAGAATTTCTCTCTCTTTCACTGTCTTTGTTTCATGGGTTTTTCGAAGTAATTTATTTTTATACTGGGGTTTAGCTGCTTTTCACTGCTGTGTTTATGCCGCTTTACACCCACTTGACACACTAACAGAGAGATATCAATACATAGGTTTTAAGATTATTACTAGTCAGATATATTCTTGTGCGGTGAATAGGGCGTGTTGAGTCCAGTTCTCTGAGCAAGGAGTAGGTCTTGTCTATTACATATTGGGTTTATGGAACGGTATCTGAGCTAATTTGAAACGCTTGTTTTATGTATCACCCCACCTCACCTTTCCCGTTAAGCAGCCATAGTGTGTTTTCTGCATGTGTGACTCTGTTCTGTTTTGTAATTCAGTTCAAGTGTAACGGTTTTTACATTCCCTCTATAAGTGATACCTTATGAGAAGTGTCCTTTTCTGTGTGACTTATTTCACTTAGAATCGTCGTACCTAAATCCACTCATCATGCTGCTACTAGCCTTATGACATTGATTTCATGGCTGAGTGATATTCCATTGTACATAAGGACCACAACTTCTTTATCCATTTTTCTCTTTCCTGGGATATTGAAGGTGGAATGAAGTGGAGGTCCTTGTCAACAGAGCAGCCCTAAACTTTGGGGTGCTTGTGTCTTGCTGATTTTTCATTTTCCCAATTTATACCCCCATGAGTGGAAGTGCCCTATGCTCTCTAAGCTGTGTTTTTTAGATGTTTCAGGACACACCGTACACTTCTCCAGAGTGGCTGTTGGCAATTTACATCCCGCCCATCAGTGTAGCAAGGCTCCCATTTCTCCATGGCCTGTCCTGCATTTCTGGTTTTGAGACTTTTTTCAGCATGGCCCTTTTGACAGATGGGTAGCGAGTCTTCTTTGTAGCGCTGATTTGCCTTTCCAGGTTGCTTGGTTGGCCAAAAAGGGCGTATGCATTTTTTCCTGAATATATTCAGGAAAAAACGCATACGCCCTTTTTGGCCAAGGGCATCATTGTCAACGTTTTGCCGCTTTTCATGTGCTTTAAAGGCGATTCGAATCTACCTCCTGAAATCTGTTTCCTGCAATTCTGCCTTGATTTCAAATCCTCTTCTTTGCCTTCCCTCAATATATTTGTGGACGAGAGTTATCATTTATAACTCTGCAGGTTTGTGAATTGCAGTGCCTTGAACCTCCATTTTACAACTCGCTTTTTTGGGAGCTGGCCGCAAAAGCGCTGGATGGCTTCAGGCCCTGTTCTGGTTCCGGGTGGGATGATGAGCCTGTGGTTAATTCTTCTTCCTGATGGGAAAATAGAGTGATCTGTGCCTGTGCCAACAACAAGAGCTAGTCTCTCACTGGTTCCCCGTCTACCCGTTCATCCTCAGGACAAATTGCAACCTGTACGGAACAGGAGGTTAAAGGTGCTGATGCTCCAAGTAGGGAGATTGCTAGTAAAGCGGCTGGAATGGCGAACCCGGGCACAAGGAGAAGAGAAATGAGGTGCGTTTTAGAAACCTTTCCCCATCACATGGTGTACCATCTTTTTGTTTTCTCATGCATGTTTTCGATGTAGGAAGATGTCCTTGAACCTGGAGATTTGGGACCCATGCGATGGGTACCACGCAGTATTACTTTAAAGGGTCTGCGTTTGCTCACCCAACCTCACCAAACCTCTCAGCCCCAAGAGTGTCCACCCTTATGTCTCATCCAGCTGTGGGTCTAGATATGGTCAATCCAGGTTGCATCACAGCCCCTGAACGCATTGTGTAAGAATTTCTCTCTCTTTCACTGTCTTTGTTTCATGGGTTTTTTGAAGTAATTTATTTTTATACTGGGGTTTAGCTGCTTTTCACTGCTGTGTTTATCCCGCTTTACATCCACTTGACACACTAACAGAGAGATATCAATACATAGCTTTTAAGATTATTACTAGTCAGATATATTCTTGTGCGGTGAATAGGGCGTGTTGAGTCCAGTTCTCTGAGCAAGGAGTAGGTCTTGTCTATTACATATTGGGTTTATGGAACGGTATCTGAGCTAAGTTGAAACCCTTGTTTTATGTATCAGCCCACCTCACCTTTCCCGTTAAGCAGCCATAGTGTGTTTTCTGCATGTGTGACTCTGTTCTGTTTTGTAATTCAGTTCAAGTGTAACGGTTTTTACATTCCCTCTATAAGTGATACCTTATGAGAAGTGTCCTTTTCTGTGTGACTTATTTCACTTAGAATCGTCGTACCTAAATCCACTCATCATGCTGCTACTAGCCTTATGACATTGATTTCATGGCTGAGTGATATTCCATTGTACATAAGGACCACAACTTCTGTATCCATTTTTCTCTTTCCTGGGATATTGAAGGTGGAATGAAGTGGAGGTCCTTGTCAACAGAGCAGCCCTAAACTTTGGGGTGCTTGTGTCTTGCTGATTTTTCATTTTCCCAATTTATACCCCCATGAGTGGAAGTGCCCTATGCTCTCTAAGCTGTGTTTTTTAGATGTTTCAGGACACACCGTACACTTCTCCAGAGTGGCTGTTGGCAATTTACATCCTGCCCATCAGTGTAGCAAGGCTCCCATTTCTCCATGGCCTGTCCTGCATTTCTGGTTTTGAGACTTTTTTCAGCATGGCCCTTTTGACCGATGGGTAGCGAGTCTTCTTTGTAGTGCTGATTTGCCTTTCCAGGTTGCTTGGTGGGCCAAAAAGGGCGTATGCGTTTTTTCCTGAATATATTCAGGAAAAAACGCATACGCCCTTTTTGGCCAAGGGCATCATTGTCAACGTTTTGCCGCTTTTCATGTGCTTTAAAGGCGATTCGAATCTACCTCCTGAAATCTGTTTCCTGCAATTCTGCTTTGATTTCAAATCCTCTTCTTTGCCTTCCCTCAATATATTTGTGGACGAGAGTTATCATTTATAACTCTGCAGGTTTGTGAATTGCAGTGCCCTGAAGCTCCATTTTACAACTCGCTTTTTTGGGAGCTGGCCTCAAAAGCGCTGGATGGCTTCAGGCCCTGTTCTGGTTCCGGGTGGGATGATGAGCCTGTGGTTAATTCTTCTTCCTGATGGGAAAATAGAGTGACCTGTGCCTGTGCCAACAACAAGAGCTAGTCTCTCACTGGTTCCCCGTCTACCCGTTCATCCTCAGGACAAATTGCAACCTGTACGGAACAGGAGGTTAAAGGTGCTGATGCTCCAAGTAGGGAGATTGTTAGTACAGCGGCTGGAATGGCGACCCCGGGCACAAGGAGAAGAGAAATGAGGTGCGTTTTAGAAACCTTTCCCCATCACATGGTGTACCATCTTTTTGTTTTCTCATGCATGTTTTCGATGTAGGAAGATGTCCTTGAACCTGGAGATTTGGGACCCATGCGATGGGTACCACGCAGTATTACTTTAAAGGGTCTGCGTTTGCTCACCCAACCTCACCAAACCTCTCAGCCCCAAGAGTGTCCACCCTTATGTCTCATCCAGCTGTGGGTCTAGATATGGTCAATCTAGGTTGCATCACAGCCCCTGAACGCATTGTGTAAGAATTTCACTCTCTTTCACTGTCTTTGTTTCATGGGTTTTTCGAAGTAATTTATTTTTATACTGGGGTATAGCTGCTTTTCACTGCTGTGTTTATGCCACTTAACACCCACTTGACACACTAACAGAGAGATATCAATACATAGGTTTGAAGATTATTACTAGTCAGATATATTCTTGTGCGGTGAATAGGGCGTGTTGAGTCCAGTTCTCTGAGCAAGGAGTAGGTCTTGTCTATTACATATTGGGTTTATGGAACGGTATCTGAGCTAAGTTGAAACCCTTGTTTTATGTATCAGCCCACCTCACCTTTCCCGTTAAGCAGCCATAGTGTGTTTTCTGCATGTGTGACTCTGTTCTGTTTTGTAATTCAGTTCAAGTGTAACGGTTTTTACATTCCCTCTATAAGTGATACCTTATGAGAAGTGTCCTTTTCTGTGTGACTTATTTCACTTAGAATCGTTTTACCTAAATCCACTCATCATGCTGCTACTAGCCTTATGAGATTGATTTCATGGCTGAGTGATATTCCATTGTACATAAGGACCACAACTTCTGTATCCATTTTTCTCTTTCCTGGGATATTGAAGGTGGAATGAAGTGGAGGTCCTTGTCAACAGAGCAGCCCTAAACTTTGGGGTGCTTGTGTCTTGCTGATTTTTCATTTTCCCAATTTATACCCCCATGAGTGGAAGTGCCCTATGCTCTCTAAGCTGTGTTTTTTAGATGTTTCAGGACACACCGTACACTTCTCCAGAGTGGCTGTTGGCAATTTACATCCTGCCCATCAGTGTAGCAAGGCTCCCATTTCTCCATGGCCTGTCCTGCATTTCTGGTTTTGACACTTTTTTCAGCATGGCCGTTTTGACCGATGGGTAGCGAGTCTTCTTTGTAGTGCTGATTTGCCTTTCCAGGTTGCTTGGTGGGCCAGAAAGGGCGTATGCGTTTTTTCCTGAATATATTCAGGAAAAAACGCATACGCCCTTTTTGGCCAAGGGCATCATTGTCAACGTTTTGCCGCTTTTCATGTGCTTTAAAGGCGATTCGAATCTACCTCCTGAAATCTGTTTCCTGCAATTCTGCTTTGATTTCAAATCCTCTTCTTTGCCTTCCCTCAATATATTTGTGGACGAGAGTTATCATTTATAACTCTGCAGGTTTGTGAATTGCAGTGCCCTGAAGCTCCATTTTACAACTCGCTTTTTTGGGAGCTGGCCGCAAAAGCGCTGGATGGCTTCAGGCCCTGTTCTGGTTCCGGGTGGGATGATGAGCCTGTGGTTAATTCTTCTTCCTGATGGGAAAATAGAGTGACCTGTGCCTGTGCCAACAACAAGAGCTAGTCTCTCACTGGTTCCCCGTCTACCCGTTCATCCTCAGGACAAATTGCAACCTGTACGGAACAGGAGGTTAAAGGTGCTGATGCTCCAAGTAGGGAGATTGTTAGTAAAGCGGCTGGAATGGCGAACCCGGGCACAAGGAGAAGAGAAATGAGGTGCGTTTTAGAAACCTTTCCCCATCACATGGTGTACCATCTTTTTGTTTTCTCATGCATGTTTTCGATGTAGGAAGATGTCCTTGAACCTGGAGATTTGGGACCCATGCGATGGGTACCACGCAGTATTACTTTAAAGGGTCTGCGTTTGCTCACCCAACCTCACCAAACCTCTCAGCCCCAAGAGTGTCCACCCTTATGTCTCATCCAGCTGTGGGTCTAGATATGGTCAATCTAGGTTGCATCACAGCCCCTGAACGCATTGTGTAAGAATTTCACTCTCTTTCACTGTCTTTGTTTCATGGGTTTTTCGAAGTAATTTATTTTTATACTGGGGTATAGCTGCTTTTCACTGCTGTGTTTATGCCACTTTACACCCACTTGACACACTAACAGAGAGATATCAATACATAGGTTTTAAGATTATTACTAGTCAGATATATTCTTGTGCGGTGAATAGGGCGTGTTGAGTCCAGTTCTCTGAGCAAGGAGTAGGTCTTGTCTATTACATATTGGGTTTATGGAACGGTATCTGAGCTAATTTGAAACCCTTGTTTTATGTATCACCCCACCTCACCTTTCCCGTTAAGCAGCCATAGTGTGTTTTCTGCATGTGTGACTCTGTTCTGTTTTGTAATTCAGTTCAAGTGTAACGGTTTTTACATTCCCTCTATAAGTGATACCTTATGAGAAGTGTCCTTTTCTGTGTGACTTATTTCACTTAGAATCGTCGAACCTAAATCCACTCATCATGCTGCTACTAGCCTTATGACATTGATTTCATGGCTGAGTGATATTCCATTGTACATAAGGACCACAACTTCTTTATCCATTTTTCTCTTTCCTGGGATATTGAAGGTGGAATGAAGTGGAGGTCCTTGTCAACAGAGCAGCCCTAAACTTTGGGGTGTTTGTGTCTTGCTGATTTTTCATTTTCCCAATTTATACCCCCATGAGTGGAAGTGCCCTATGCTCTCTAAGCTGTGTTTTTTAGATGTTTCAGGACACACCGTACACTTCTCCAAAGTGGCTGTTGGCAATTTACATCCCGCCCATCAGTGTAGCAAGGCTCACGTTTCTCCATGGCCTGTCCTGCATTTCTGGTTTTGAGACTTTTTTCAGCATGGCCCTTTTGACCGATGGGTAGCGTGTCTTCTTTGTTGCCCTGATTTGCCTTTCCAGGTTGCTTGGTTGGCCAAAAAGGGCGTATGCATTTTTTCCTGAATATATTCAGGAAAAAACGCATACGCCCTTTTTGGCCAAGGGCATCATTGTCAACGTTTTGCCGCTTTTCATGTGCTTTAAAGGCGATTCGAATCTACCTCCTGAAATCTGTTTCCTGCAATTCTGCCTTGATTTCAAATCCTCTTCTTTGCCTTCCCTCAATATATTTGTGGACGAGAGTTATCATTTATAACTCTGCAGGTTTGTGAATTGCAGTGCCCTGAATCTCCATTTTACAACTCGCTTTTTTGGGAGCTGGCCGCAAAAGCGCAGGATGGCTTCAGGCCCTGTTCTGGTTCCGGGGGGGGGGAGGATGAGCCTGTGGTTAATTCTTCTTCCTGATGGGAAAATAGAGTGACCTGTTCCTGTCCCAACAACAAGAGGTAGTCTCTCACTGGTTCCCCATCTTCCCGTTCAGCCTCAGGACAAATTGCAACCTGTACGGAACAGGAGGTTAAAGCTGCTGATGCTCCAAGTAGGGAGATTGTTAGTAAAGCGGCTGGAATGGCGACCCCGGGCACAAGGAGAAGAGAATTGAGGTGCGTTTTAGAAACCTTTCCCCATCACATGGTGTACCATCTTTTTGTTTTCTCATGCATGTTTTCGATGTAGGAAGATGTCCTTGAACCTGGAGATTTGGGACCCATGCGATGGGTACCACGCAGTATTACTTTAAAGGGTCTGCATTTGCTCACCCAACCTCACCAAACCTCTCAGCCCCAAGAGTGTCCACCCTTATGTCTCATCCAGCTGTGGGTCTAGATATGGTCAATCCAGGTTGCATCACAGCCCCTGAACGCATTGTGTAAGAATTTCTCTCTCTTTCACTGTCTTTGTTTCATGGGTTTTTCGAAGTAATTTATTTTTATACTGGGGTTTAGCTGCTTTTCACTGCTGTGTTTATGCCGCTTTACACCCACTTGACACACTAACAGAGAGATATCAATACATAGGTTTTAAGATTATTACTAGTCAGATATATTCTTGTGCGGTGAATAGGGCGTGTTGAGTCCAGTTCTCTGAGCAAGGAGTAGGTCTTGTCTATTACATATTGGGTTTATGGAACGGTATCTGAGCTAATTTGAAACGCTTGTTTTATGTATCACCCCACCTCACCTTTCCCGTTAAGCAGCCATAGTGTGTTTTCTGCATGTGTGACTCTGTTCTGTTTTGTAATTCAGTTCAAGTGTAACGGTTTTTACATTCCCTCTATAAGTGATACCTTATGAGAAGTGTCCTTTTCTGTGTGACTTATTTCACTTAGAATCGTCGTACCTAAATCCACTCATCATGCTGCTACTAGCCTTATGACATTGATTTCATGGCTGAGTGATATTCCATTGTACATAAGGACCACAACTTCTTTATCCATTTTTCTCTTTCCTGGGATATTGAATGTGGAATGAAGTGGAGGTCCTTGTCAACAGAGCAGCCCTAAACTTTGGGGTGCTTGTGTCTTGCTGATTTTTCATTTTCCCAATTTATACCCCCATGAGTGGAAGTGCCCTATGCTCTCTAAGCTGTGTTTTTTAGATGTTTCAGGACACACCGTACACTTCTCCAGAGTGGCTGTTGGCAATTTACATCCCGCCCATCAGTGTAGCAAGGCTCCCATTTCTCCATGGCCTGTCCTGCATTTCTGGTTTTGAGACTTTTTTCAGCATGGCCCTTTTGACAGATGGGTAGCGAGTCTTCTTTGTAGCGCTGATTTGCCTTTCCAGGTTGCTTGGTTGGCCAAAAAGGGCGTATGCATTTTTTCCTGAATATATTCAGGAAAAAACGCATACGCCCTTTTTGGCCAAGGGCATCATTGTCAACGTTTTGCCGCTTTTCATGTGCTTTAAAGGCGATTCGAATCTACCTCCTGAAATCTGTTTCCTGCAATTCTGCCTTGATTTCAAATCCTCTTATTTGCCTTTCCTCAATATATTTGTGGACGAGAGTTATCATTTATAACTCTGTAGGTTTGTGAATTGCAGTGCCCTGAAGCTCCATTTTACAACTCGCTTTTTTGGGAGCTGGCCGCAAAAGCGCTGGATGGCTTCAGGCCCTGTTCTGGTTCCGGGTGGGATGATGAGCCTGTGGTTAATTCTTCTTCCTGATGGGAAAGTAGAGTGACCTGTGCCTGTGCCAACAACAAGAGCTAGTCTCTCACTGGTTCCCCGTCTACCCGTTCATCCTCAGGACAAATTGCAACCTGTACGGAACAGGAGGTTAAAGGTGCTGATGCTCCAAGTAGGGAGATTGTTAGTAAAGCGGCTGGAATGGCGAACCCGGGCACAAGGAGAAGAGAAATGAGGTGCGTTTTAGAAACCTTTCCCCATCACATGGTGTACCATCTTTTTGTTTTCTCATGCATGTTTTCGATGTAGGAAGATGTCCTTGAACCTGGAGATTTGGGACCCATGGGATGGGTACCACGCAGTATTACTTTAAAGGGTCTGCGTTTGCTCACCCAACCTCACCAAACCTCTCAGCCCCAAGAGTGTCCACCCTTATGTCTCATCCAGCTGTGGGTCTAGATATGGTCAATCTAGGTTGCATCACAGCCCCTGAACGCATTGTGTAAGAATTTCACTCTCTTTCACTGTCTTTGTTTCATGGGTTTTTCGAAGTAATTTATTTTTATACTGGGGTATAGCTGCTTTTCACTGCTGTGTTTATGCCACTTTACACCCACTTGACACACTAACAGAGAGATATCAATACATAGGTTTTAAGATTATTACTAGTCAGATATATTCTTGTGCGGTGAATAGGGCGTGTTGAGTCCAGTTCTCTGAGCAAGGAGTAGGTCTTGTCTATTACATATTGGGTTTATGGAACGGTATCTGAGCTAATTTGAAACCCTTGTTTTATGTATCACCCCACCTCACCTTTCCCGTTAAGTAGCCATAGTGTGTTTTCTGCATGTGTGACTCTGTTCTGTTTTGTAATTCAGTTCAAGTGTAACGGTTTTTACATTCCCTCTATAAGTGATACCTTATGAGAAGTGTCCTTTTCTGTGTGACTTATTTCACTTAGAATCGTCGAACCTAAATCCACTCATCATGCTACTACTAGCCTTATGACATTGATTTCATGGCTGAGTGATATTCCATTATACATAAGGACCACAACTTCTTTATCCATTTTTCTCTTTCCTGGGATATTGAAGGTGGAATGAAGTGGAGGTCCTTGTCAACAGAGCAGCCCTAAACTTTGGGGTGTTTGTGTCTTGCTGATTTTTCATTTTCCCAATTTATACCCCCATGAGTGGAAGTGCCCTATGCTCTCTAAGCTGTGTTTTTTAGATGTTTCAGGACACACCGTACACTTCTCCAAAGTGGCTGTTGGCAATTACATCCCGCCCATCAGTGTAGCAAGGCTCACGTTTCTCCATGGCCTGTCCTGCATTTCTGGTTTTGAGACTTTTTTCAGCATGGCCCTTTTGACCGATGGGTAGCGTGTCTTCTTTGTTGCCCTGATTTGCCTTTCCAGGTTGCTTGGTTGGCCAAAAAGGGCGTATGCATTTTTTCCTGAATATATTCAGGAAAAAACGCATACGCCCTTTTTGGCCAAGGGCATCATTGTCAACGTTTTGCCGCTTTTCATGTGCTTTAAAGGCGATTCGAATCTACCTCCTGAAATCTGTTTCCTGCAATTCTGCCTTGATTTCAAATCCTCTTCTTTGCCTTCCCTCAATATATTTGTGGACGAGAGTTATCATTTATAACTCTGCAGGTTTGTGAATTGCAGTGCCCTGAATCTCCATTTTACAACTCGCTTTTTTGGGAGCTGGCCGCAAAAGCGCAGGATGGCTTCAGGCCCTGTTCTGGTTCCGGGGGGGGGGAGGATGAGCCTGTGGTTAATTCTTCTTCCTGATGGGAAAATAGAGTGACCTGTTCCTGTCCCAACAACAAGAGGTAGTCTCTCACTGGTTCCCCATCTTCCCGTTCAGCCTCAGGACAAATTGCAACCTGTACGGAACAGGAGGTTAAAGCTGCTGATGCTCCAAGTAGGGAGATTGTTAGTAAAGCGGCTGGAATGGCGACCCCGGGCACAAGGAGAAGAGAATTGAGGTGCGTTTTAGAAACCTTTCCCCATCACATGGTGTACCATCTTTTTGTTTTCTCATGCATGTTTTCGATGTAGGAAGATGTCCTTGAACCTGGAGATTTGGGACCCATGCGATGGGTACCACGCAGTATTACTTTAAAGGGTCTGCATTTGCTCACCCAACCTCACCAAACCTCTCAGCCCCAAGAGTGTCCACCCTTATGTCTCATCCAGCTGTGGGTCTAGATATGGTCAATCCAGGTTGCATCACAGCCCCTGAACGCATTGTGTAAGAATTTCTCTCTCTTTCACTGTCTTTGTTTCATGGGTTTTTCGAAGTAATTTATTTTTATACTGGGGTTTAGCTGCTTTTCACTGCTGTGTTTATGCCGCTTTACACCCACTTGACACACTAACAGAGAGATATCAATACATAGGTTTTAAGATTATTACTAGTCAGATATATTCTTGTGCGGTGAATAGGGCGTGTTGAGTCCAGTTCTCTGAGCAAGGAGTAGGTCTTGTCTATTACATATTGGGTTTATGGAACGGTATCTGAGCTAATTTGAAACGCTTGTTTTATGTATCACCCCACCTCACCTTTCCCGTTAAGCAGCCATAGTGTGTTTTCTGCATGTGTGACTCTGTTCTGTTTTGTAATTCAGTTCAAGTGTAACGGTTTTTACATTCCCTCTATAAGTGATACCTTATGAGAAGTGTCCTTTTCTGTGTGACTTATTTCACTTAGAATCGTCGTACCTAAATCCACTCATCATGCTGCTACTAGCCTTATGACATTGATTTCATGGCTGAGTGATATTCCATTGTACATAAGGACCACAACTTCTTTATCCATTTTTCTCTTTCCTGGGATATTGAAGGTGGAATGAAGTGGAGGTCCTTGTCAACAGAGCAGCCCTAAACTTTGGGGTGCTTGTGTCTTGCTGATTTTTCATTTTCCCAATTTATACCCCCATGAGTGGAAGTGCCCTATGCTCTCTAAGCTGTGTTTTTTAGATGTTTCAGGACACACCGTACACTTCTCCAGAGTGGCTGTTGGCAATTTACATCCCGCCCATCAGTGTAGCAAGGCTCCCATTTCTCCATGGCCTGTCCTGCATTTCTGGTTTTGAGACTTTTTTCAGCATGGCCCTTTTGACAGATGGGTAGCGAGTCTTCTTTGTAGCGCTGATTTGCCTTTCCAGGTTGCTTGGTTGGCCAAAAAGGGCGTATGCGTTTTTTCCTGAATATATTCAGGAAAAAACGCATACGCCCTTTTTGGCCAAGGGCATCATTGTCAACGTTTTGCCGCTTTTCATGTGCTTTAAAGGCGATTCGAATCTACCTCCTGAAATCTGTTTCCTGCAATTCTGCTTTGATTTCAAATCCTCTTCTTTGCCTTCCCTCAATATATTTGTGGACGAGAGTTATCATTTATAACTCTGCAGGTTTGTGAATTGCAGTGCCCTGAAGCTCCATTTTACAACTCGCTTTTTTGGGAGCTGGCCGCAAAAGCGCTGGATGGCTTCAGGCCCTGTTCTGGTTCCGGGTGGGATGATGAGCCTGTGGTTAATTCTTCTTCCTGATGGGAAAATAGAGTGACCTGTGCCTGTGCCAACAACAAGAGCTAGTCTCTCACTGGTTCCCCGTCTACCCGTTCATCCTCAGGACAAATTGCAACCTGTACGGAACAGGAGGTTAAAGGTGCTGATGCTCCAAGTAGGGAGATTGTTAGTAAAGCGGCTGGAATGGCGAACCCGGGCACAAGGAGAAGAGAAATGAGGTGCGTTTTAGAAACCTTTCCCCATCACATGGTGTACCATCTTTTTGTTTTCTCATGCATGTTTTCGATGTAGGAAGATGTCCTTGAACCTGGAGATTTGGGACCCATGCGATGGGTACCACGCAGTATTACTTTAAAGGGTCTGCGTTTGCTCACCCAACCTCACCAAACCTCTCAGCCCCAAGAGTGTCCACCCTTATGTCTCATCCAGCTGTGGGTCTAGATATGGTCAATCTAGGTTGCATCACAGCCCCTGAACGCATTGTGTAAGAATTTCACTCTCTTTCACTGTCTTTGTTTCATGGGTTTTTCGAAGTAATTTATTTTTATACTGGGGTATAGCTGCTTTTCACTGCTGTGTTTATGCCACTTTACACCCACTTGACACACTAACAGAGAGATATCAATACATAGGTTTTAAGATTATTACTAGTCAGATATATTCTTGTGCGGTGAATAGGGCGTGTTGAGTCCAGTTCTCTGAGCAAGGAGTAGGTCTTGTCTATTACATATTGGGTTTATGGAACGGTATCTGAGCTAATTTGAAACCCTTGTTTTATGTATCACCCCACCTCACCTTTCCCGTTAAGCAGCCATAGTGTGTTTTCTGCATGTGTGACTCTGTTCTGTTTTGTAATTCAGTTCAAGTGTAACGGTTTTTACATTCCCTCTATAAGTGATACCTTATGAGAAGTGTCCTTTTCTGTGTGACTTATTTCACTTAGAATCGTCGAACCTAAATCCACTCATCATGCTGCTACTAGCCTTATGACATTGATTTCATGGCTGAGTGATATTCCATTGTACATAAGGACCACAACTTCTTTATCCATTTTTCTCTTTCCTGGGATATTGAAGGTGGAATGAAGTGGAGGTCCTTGTCAACAGAGCAGCCCTAAACTTTGGGGTGTTTGTGTCTTGCTGATTTTTCATTTTCCCAATTTATACCCCCATGAGTGGAAGTGCCCTATGCTCTCTAAGCTGTGTTTTTTAGATGTTTCAGGACACACCGTACACTTCTCCAAAGTGGCTGTTGGCAATTTACATCCCGCCCATCAGTGTAGCAAGGCTCACGTTTCTCCATGGCCTGTCCTGCATTTCTGGTTTTGAGACTTTTTTCAGCATGGCCCTTTTGACCGATGGGTAGCGTGTCTTCTTTGTTGCCCTGATTTGCCTTTCCAGGTTGCTTGGTTGGCCAAAAAGGGCGTATGCATTTTTTCCTGAATATATTCAGGAAAAAACGCATACGCCCTTTTTGGCCAAGGGCATCATTGTCAACGTTTTGCCGCTTTTCATGTGCTTTAAAGGCGATTCGAATCTACCTCCTGAAATCTGTTTCCTGCAATTCTGCCTTGATTTCAAATCCTCTTCTTTGCCTTCCCTCAATATATTTGTGGACGAGAGTTATCATTTATAACTCTGCAGGTTTGTGAATTGCAGTGCCCTGAATCTCCATTTTACAACTCGCTTTTTTGGGAGCTGGCCGCAAAAGCGCAGGATGGCTTCAGGCCCTGTTCTGGTTCCGGGGGGGGGGAGGATGAGCCTGTGGTTAATTCTTCTTCCTGATGGGAAAATAGAGTGACCTGTTCCTGTCCCAACAACAAGAGGTAGTCTCTCACTGGTTCCCCATCTTCCCGTTCAGCCTCAGGACAAATTGCAACCTGTACGGAACAGGAGGTTAAAGCTGCTGATGCTCCAAGTAGGGAGATTGTTAGTAAAGCGGCTGGAATGGCGACCCCGGGCACAAGGAGAAGAGAATTGAGGTGCGTTTTAGAAACCTTTCCCCATCACATGGTGTACCATCTTTTTGTTTTCTCATGCATGTTTTCGATGTAGGAAGATGTCCTTGAACCTGGAGATTTGGGACCCATGCGATGGGTACCACGCAGTATTACTTTAAAGGGTCTGCATTTGCTCACCCAACCTCACCAAACCTCTCAGCCCCAAGAGTGTCCACCCTTATGTCTCATCCAGCTGTGGGTCTAGATATGGTCAATCCAGGTTGCATCACAGCCCCTGAACGCATTGTGTAAGAATTTCTCTCTCTTTCACTGTCTTTGTTTCATGGGTTTTTCGAAGTAATTTATTTTTATACTGGGGTTTAGCTGCTTTTCACTGCTGTGTTTATGCCGCTTTACACCCACTTGACACACTAACAGAGAGATATCAATACATAGGTTTTAAGATTATTACTAGTCAGATATATTCTTGTGCGGTGAATAGGGCGTGTTGAGTCCAGTTCTCTGAGCAAGGAGTAGGTCTTGTCTATTACATATTGGGTTTATGGAACGGTATCTGAGCTAATTTGAAACGCTTGTTTTATGTATCACCCCACCTCACCTTTCCCGTTAAGCAGCCATAGTGTGTTTTCTGCATGTGTGACTCTGTTCTGTTTTGTAATTCAGTTCAAGTGTAACGGTTTTTACATTCCCTCTATAAGTGATACCTTATGAGAAGTGTCCTTTTCTGTGTGACTTATTTCACTTAGAATCGTCGTACCTAAATCCACTCATCATGCTGCTACTAGCCTTATGACATTGATTTCATGGCTGAGTGATATTCCATTGTACATAAGGACCACAACTTCTTTATCCATTTTTCTCTTTCCTGGGATATTGAAGGTGGAATGAAGTGGAGGTCCTTGTCAACAGAGCAGCCCTAAACTTTGGGGTGCTTGTGTCTTGCTGATTTTTCATTTTCCCAATTTATACCCCCATGAGTGGAAGTGCCCTATGCTCTCTAAGCTGTGTTTTTTAGATGTTTCAGGACACACCGTACACTTCTCCAGAGTGGCTGTTGGCAATTTACATCCCGCCCATCAGTGTAGCAAGGCTCCCATTTCTCCATGGCCTGTCCTGCATTTCTGGTTTTGAGACTTTTTTCAGCATGGCCCTTTTGACAGATGGGTAGCGAGTCTTCTTTGTAGCGCTGATTTGCCTTTCCAGGTTGCTTGGTTGGCCAAAAAGGGCGTATGCATTTTTTCCTGAATATATTCAGGAAAAAACGCATACGCCCTTTTTGGCCAAGGGCATCATTGTCAACGTTTTGCCGCTTTTCATGTGCTTTAAAGGCGATTCGAATCTACCTCCTGAAATCTGTTTCCTGCAATTCTGCCTTGATTTCAAATCCTCTTATTTGCCTTTCCTCAATATATTTGTGGACGAGAGTTATCATTTATAACTCTGTAGGTTTGTGAATTGCAGTGCCCTGAAGCTCCATTTTACAACTCGCTTTTTTGGGAGCTGGCCGCAAAAGCGCTGGATGGCTTCAGGCCCTGTTCTGGTTCCGGGTGGGATGATGAGCCTGTGGTTAATTCTTCTTCCTGATGGGAAAGTAGAGTGACCTGTGCCTGTGCCAACAACAAGAGCTAGTCTCTCACTGGTTCCCCGTCTACCCGTTCATCCTCAGGACAAATTGCAACCTGTACGGAACAGGAGGTTAAAGGTGCTGATGCTCCAAGTAGGGAGATTGTTAGTAAAGCGGCTGGAATGGCGAACCCGGGCACAAGGAGAAGAGAAATGAGGTGCGTTTTAGAAACCTTTCCCCATCACATGGTGTACCATCTTTTTGTTTTCTCATGCATGTTTTCGATGTAGGAAGATGTCCTTGAACCTGGAGATTTGGGACCCATGGGATGGGTACCACGCAGTATTACTTTAAAGGGTCTGCGTTTGCTCACCCAACCTCACCAAACCTCTCAGCCCCAAGAGTGTCCACCCTTATGTCTCATCCAGCTGTGGGTCTAGATATGGTCAATCTAGGTTGCATCACAGCCCCTGAACGCATTGTGTAAGAATTTCACTCTCTTTCACTGTCTTTGTTTCATGGGTTTTTCGAAGTAATTTATTTTTATACTGGGGTATAGCTGCTTTTCACTGCTGTGTTTATGCCACTTTACACCCACTTGACACACTAACAGAGAGATATCAATACATAGGTTTTAAGATTATTACTAGTCAGATATATTCTTGTGCGGTGAATAGGGCGTGTTGAGTCCAGTTCTCTGAGCAAGGAGTAGGTCTTGTCTATTACATATTGGGTTTATGGAACGGTATCTGAGCTAATTTGAAACCCTTGTTTTATGTATCACCCCACCTCACCTTTCCCGTTAAGTAGCCATAGTGTGTTTTCTGCATGTGTGACTCTGTTCTGTTTTGTAATTCAGTTCAAGTGTAACGGTTTTTACATTCCCTCTATAAGTGATACCTTATGAGAAGTGTCCTTTTCTGTGTGACTTATTTCACTTAGAATCGTCGAACCTAAATCCACTCATCATGCTACTACTAGCCTTATGACATTGATTTCATGGCTGAGTGATATTCCATTATACATAAGGACCACAACTTCTTTATCCATTTTTCTCTTTCCTGGGATATTGAAGGTGGAATGAAGTGGAGGTCCTTGTCAACAGAGCAGCCCTAAACTTTGGGGTGTTTGTGTCTTGCTGATTTTTCATTTTCCCAATTTATACCCCCATGAGTGGAAGTGCCCTATGCTCTCTAAGCTGTGTTTTTTAGATGTTTCAGGACACACCGTACACTTCTCCAAAGTGGCTGTTGGCAATTACATCCCGCCCATCAGTGTAGCAAGGCTCACGTTTCTCCATGGCCTGTCCTGCATTTCTGGTTTTGAGACTTTTTTCAGCATGGCCCTTTTGACCGATGGGTAGCGTGTCTTCTTTGTTGCCCTGATTTGCCTTTCCAGGTTGCTTGGTTGGCCAAAAAGGGCGTATGCATTTTTTCCTGAATATATTCAGGAAAAAACGCATACGCCCTTTTTGGCCAAGGGCATCATTGTCAACGTTTTGCCGCTTTTCATGTGCTTTAAAGGCGATTCGAATCTACCTCCTGAAATCTGTTTCCTGCAATTCTGCCTTGATTTCAAATCCTCTTCTTTGCCTTCCCTCAATATATTTGTGGACGAGAGTTATCATTTATAACTCTGCAGGTTTGTGAATTGCAGTGCCCTGAATCTCCATTTTACAACTCGCTTTTTTGGGAGCTGGCCGCAAAAGCGCAGGATGGCTTCAGGCCCTGTTCTGGTTCCGGGGGGGGGGAGGATGAGCCTGTGGTTAATTCTTCTTCCTGATGGGAAAATAGAGTGACCTGTTCCTGTCCCAACAACAAGAGGTAGTCTCTCACTGGTTCCCCATCTTCCCGTTCAGCCTCAGGACAAATTGCAACCTGTACGGAACAGGAGGTTAAAGCTGCTGATGCTCCAAGTAGGGAGATTGTTAGTAAAGCGGCTGGAATGGCGACCCCGGGCACAAGGAGAAGAGAATTGAGGTGCGTTTTAGAAACCTTTCCCCATCACATGGTGTACCATCTTTTTGTTTTCTCATGCATGTTTTCGATGTAGGAAGATGTCCTTGAACCTGGAGATTTGGGACCCATGCGATGGGTACCACGCAGTATTACTTTAAAGGGTCTGCATTTGCTCACCCAACCTCACCAAACCTCTCAGCCCCAAGAGTGTCCACCCTTATGTCTCATCCAGCTGTGGGTCTAGATATGGTCAATCCAGGTTGCATCACAGCCCCTGAACGCATTGTGTAAGAATTTCTCTCTCTTTCACTGTCTTTGTTTCATGGGTTTTTCGAAGTAATTTATTTTTATACTGGGGTTTAGCTGCTTTTCACTGCTGTGTTTATGCCGCTTTACACCCACTTGACACACTAACAGAGAGATATCAATACATAGGTTTTAAGATTATTACTAGTCAGATATATTCTTGTGCGGTGAATAGGGCGTGTTGAGTCCAGTTCTCTGAGCAAGGAGTAGGTCTTGTCTATTACATATTGGGTTTATGGAACGGTATCTGAGCTAATTTGAAACGCTTGTTTTATGTATCACCCCACCTCACCTTTCCCGTTAAGCAGCCATAGTGTGTTTTCTGCATGTGTGACTCTGTTCTGTTTTGTAATTCAGTTCAAGTGTAACGGTTTTTACATTCCCTCTATAAGTGATACCTTATGAGAAGTGTCCTTTTCTGTGTGACTTATTTCACTTAGAATCGTCGTACCTAAATCCACTCATCATGCTGCTACTAGCCTTATGACATTGATTTCATGGCTGAGTGATATTCCATTGTACATAAGGACCACAACTTCTTTATCCATTTTTCTCTTTCCTGGGATATTGAAGGTGGAATGAAGTGGAGGTCCTTGTCAACAGAGCAGCCCTAAACTTTGGGGTGCTTGTGTCTTGCTGATTTTTCATTTTCCCAATTTATACCCCCATGAGTGGAAGTGCCCTATGCTCTCTAAGCTGTGTTTTTTAGATGTTTCAGGACACACCGTACACTTCTCCAGAGTGGCTGTTGGCAATTTACATCCCGCCCATCAGTGTAGCAAGGCTCCCATTTCTCCATGGCCTGTCCTGCATTTCTGGTTTTGAGACTTTTTTCAGCATGGCCCTTTTGACAGATGGGTAGCGAGTCTTCTTTGTAGCGCTGATTTGCCTTTCCAGGTTGCTTGGTTGGCCAAAAAGGGCGTATGCATTTTTTCCTGAATATATTCAGGAAAAAACGCATACGCCCTTTTTGGCCAAGGGCATCATTGTCAACGTTTTGCCGCTTTTCATGTGCTTTAAAGGCGATTCGAATCTACCTCCTGAAATCTGTTTCCTGCAATTCTGCCTTGATTTCAAATCCTCTTATTTGCCTTTCCTCAATATATTTGTGGACGAGAGTTATCATTTATAACTCTGTAGGTTTGTGAATTGCAGTGCCCTGAAGCTCCATTTTACAACTCGCTTTTTTGGGAGCTGGCCGCAAAAGCGCTGGATGGCTTCAGGCCCTGTTCTGGTTCCGGGTGGGATGATGAGCCTGTGGTTAATTCTTCTTCCTGATGGGAAAGTAGAGTGACCTGTGCCTGTGCCAACAACAAGAGCTAGTCTCTCACTGGTTCCCCGTCTACCCGTTCATCCTCAGGACAAATTGCAACCTGTACGGAACAGGAGGTTAAAGGTGCTGATGCTCCAAGTAGGGAGATTGTTAGTAAAGCGGCTGGAATGGCGAACCCGGGCACAAGGAGAAGAGAAATGAGGTGCGTTTTAGAAACCTTTCCCCATCACATGGTGTACCATCTTTTTGTTTTCTCATGCATGTTTTCGATGTAGGAAGATGTCCTTGAACCTGGAGATTTGGGACCCATGGGATGGGTACCACGCAGTATTACTTTAAAGGGTCTGCGTTTGCTCACCCAACCTCACCAAACCTCTCAGCCCCAAGAGTGTCCACCCTTATGTCTCATCCAGCTGTGGGTCTAGATATGGTCAATCTAGGTTGCATCACAGCCCCTGAACGCATTGTGTAAGAATTTCACTCTCTTTCACTGTCTTTGTTTCATGGGTTTTTCGAAGTAATTTATTTTTATACTGGGGTATAGCTGCTTTTCACTGCTGTGTTTATGCCACTTTACACCCACTTGACACACTAACAGAGAGATATCAATACATAGGTTTTAAGATTATTACTAGTCAGATATATTCTTGTGCGGTGAATAGGGCGTGTTGAGTCCAGTTCTCTGAGCAAGGAGTAGGTCTTGTCTATTACATATTGGGTTTATGGAACGGTATCTGAGCTAATTTGAAACCCTTGTTTTATGTATCACCCCACCTCACCTTTCCCGTTAAGTAGCCATAGTGTGTTTTCTGCATGTGTGACTCTGTTCTGTTTTGTAATTCAGTTCAAGTGTAACGGTTTTTACATTCCCTCTATAAGTGATACCTTATGAGAAGTGTCCTTTTCTGTGTGACTTATTTCACTTAGAATCGTCGAACCTAAATCCACTCATCATGCTACTACTAGCCTTATGACATTGATTTCATGGCTGAGTGATATTCCATTGTACATAAGGACCACAACTTCTTTATCCATTTTTCTCTTTCCTGGGATATTGAAGGTGGAATGAAGTGGAGGTCCTTGTCAACAGAGCAGCCCTAAACTTTGGGGTGTTTGTGTCTTGCTGATTTTTCATTTTCCCAATTTATACCCCCATGAGTGGAAGTGCCCTATGCTCTCTAAGCTGTGTTTTTTAGATGTTTCAGGACACACCGTACACTCCTCCAGAGTGGCTGTTGGCAATTTACATCGCGCCCATCAGTGTAGCAAGGCTCCCATTTCTCCATGGCCTGTCCTGCATTTCTGGTTTTGAGACTTTTTTCAGCATGGCCCTTTTGACCGATGGGTAGCGTGTCTTCTTTGTTGCCCTGATTTGCCTTTCCAGGTTGCTTGGTTGGCCAAAAAGGGCGTATGCATTTTTTCCTGAATATATTCAGGAAAAAACGCATACGCCCTTTTTGGCCAAGGGCATCATTGTCAACGTTTTGCCGCTTTTCATGTGCTTTAAAGGCGATTCGAATCTACCTCCTGAAATCTGTTTCCTGCAATTCTGCCTTGATTTCAAATCCTCTTCTTTGCCTTCCCTCAATATATTTGTGGACGAGAGTTATCATTTATAACTCTGCAGGTTTGTGAATTGCAGTGCCCTGAAGCTCCATTTTACAACTCGCTTTTTTGGGAGCTGGCCGCAAAAGCGCAGGATGGCTTCAGGCCCTGTTCTGGTTCCGGGGGGGGGGGGAGGATGAGCCTGTGGTTAATTCTTCTTCCTGATGGGAAAATAGAGTGACCTGTTCCTGTCCCAACAACAAGAGGTAGTCTCTCACTGGTTCCCCATCTTCCCGTTCAGCCTCAGGACAAATTGCAACCTGTACGGAACAGGAGGTTAAAGCTGCTGATGCTCCAAGTAGGGAGATTGTTAGTAAAGCGGCTGGAATGGCGACCCTGGGCACAAGGAGAAGAGAATTGAGGTGCGTTTTAGAAACCTTTCCCCATCACATGGTGTACCATCTTTTTGTTTTCTCATGCATGTTTTCGATGTAGGAAGATGTCCTTGAACCTGGAGATTTGGGACCCATGCGATGGGTACCACGCAGTATTACTTTAAAGGGTCTGCATTTGCTCACCCAACCTCACCAAACCACTCAGCCCCAAGAGTGTCCACCCTTATGTCTCATCCAGCTGTGGGTCTAGATATGGTCAATCCAGGTTGCATCACAGCCCCTGAACGCATTGTGTAAGAATTTCTCTCTCTTTCACTGTCTTTGTTTCATGGGTTTTTCGAAGTAATTTATTTTTATACTGGGGTTTAGCTGCTTTTCACTGCTGTGTTTATGCCGCTTTACACCCACTTGACACACTAACAGAGAGATATCAATACATAGGTTTTAAGATTATTACTAGTCAGATATATTCTTGTGCGGTGAATAGGGCGTGTTGAGTCCAGTTCTCTGAGCAAGGAGTAGGTCTTGTCTATTACATATTGGGTTTATGGAATGGTATCTGAGCTAATTTGAAACGCTTGTTTTATGTATCACCCCACCTCACCTTTCCCGTTAAGCAGCCATAGTGTGTTTTCTGCATGTGTGACTCTGTTCTGTTTTGTAATTCAGTTCAAGTGTAACGGTTTTTACATTCCCTCTATAAGTGATACCTTATGAGAAGTGTCCTTTTCTGTGTGACTTATTTCACTTAGAATCGTCGTACCTAAATCCACTCATCATGCTGCTACTAGCCTTATGACATTGATTTCATGGCTGAGTGATATTCCATTGTACATAAGGACCACAACTTCTTTATCCATTTTTCTCTTTCCTGGGATATTGAAGGTGGAATGAAGTGGAGGTCCTTGTCAACAGAGCAGCCCTAAACTTTGGGGTGCTTGTGTCTTGCTGATTTTTCATTTTCCCAATTTATACCCCCATGAGTGGAAGTGCCCTATGCTCTCTAAGCTGTGTTTTTTAGATGTTTCAGGACACACCGTACACTTCTCCAGAGTGGCTGTTGGCAATTTACATCCCGCCCATCAGTGTAGCAAGGCTCCCATTTCTCCATGGCCTGTCCTGCATTTCTGATTTTGAGACTTTTTTCAGCATGGCCCTTTTGACAGATGGGTAGCGAGTCTTCTTTGTAGCGCTGATTTGCCTTTCCAGGTTGCTTGGTTGGCCAAAAAGGGCGTATGCATTTTTTCCTGAATATATTCAGGAAAAAACGCATACGCCCTTTTTGGCCAAGGGCATCATTGTCAACGTTTTGCCGCTTTTCATGTGCTTTAAAGGCGATTCGAATCTACCTCCTGAAATCTGTTTCCTGCAATTCTGCCTTGATTTCAAATCCTCTTCTTTGCCTTCCCTCAATATATTTGTGGACGAGAGTTATCATTTATAACTCTGCAGGTTTGTGAATTGCAGTGCCCTGAAGCTCCATTTTACAACTCGCTTTTTTGGGAGCTGGCCGCAAATGCGCTGGATGGCTTCAGGCCCTGTTCTGGTTCCGGGTGGGATGATGAGCCTGTGGTTAATTCTTCTTCCTGCTGGGAAAATAGAGTGACCTGTGCCTGTCCCAACACCAAGAGCTAGTCTCTCACTGGTTCCCCGTCTTCCCGTTCATCCTCAGGACAAATTGCAACCTGAATGGAACAGGAGGTTAAAAGTGCTGATGCTCCAAATAAGGAGATTGCTAGTAAAGCGGCTGGAATGGAGAACCCGGGCACAAGGAGATGAGAAATGAGGTGCGTTTTATTTATTTTTCCCCATCACACGGTGTACCATCTTCTGGGTTTCTCATGCATGTTTTCGATGTAGGAAGATGCCCTTGAACCTGGAGATTTGGGACCCATGGGATGGGTACCACGCAGTATTACTTTAAAGGGTCTGCGTTTGCCCACCCAACCTCACCAAACCTCTCAGCCCCAAGAGTGTCCACCCTTATGTCTCATCCATCTGTGGGTCTAGATATGGTCAATCCAGGTTGCATCACAGCCCCTGAACGCATTGTGTAAGAATTTCTCTCTCTTTCACTGTCTTTGTTTCATGGGTTTTTCGAAGTAATTTATTTTTATAATGGGGTTTAGCTGCTTTTCACTGCGGTGTTTATGCTGCTTTACACCCACTTGACACACTAACAGAGAGATATCAATACATAGGTTTTAAGATTATTACTAGTCAGATATATTCTTGTGCGGTGAATAGGGCGTGTTGAGTCCAGTTCTCTGAGCAAGGAGTAGGTCTTGTCTATTACATATTGGGTTTATGGAACGGTATCTGAGCTAATTTGAAACCCTTGTTTTATGTATCACGCCACCTCACCTTTCCCGTTAAGCAGCCATAGTGTGTTTTCTGCATGTGTGACTCTGTTCTGTTTTGTAATTCAGTTCAAGTGTAACGGTTTTTACATTCCCTCTATAAGTGATACCTTATGAGAAGTGTCCTTTTCTGTGTGACTTATTTCACTTAGAATCGTCGTACCTAAATCCACTCATCATGCTGCTACTAGCCTTATGAGATTGATTTCATGGCTGAGTGATATTCCATTGTACATAAGGACCACAACTTCTGTATCCATTTTTCTCTTTCCTGGGATATTGAAGGTGGAATGAAGGGGAGGTCCTTGTCAACAGAGCAGCCCTAAACTTTGGGGTGCTTGTGTCTTGCTGATTTTTCATTTTCCCAATTTATACCCCCATGAGTGGAAGTGCCCTATGCTCTCTAAGCTGTGTTTTTTAGATGTTTCAGGACACACCGTACACTTCTCCAGAGTGGCTGTTGGCAATTTACATCCTGCCCATCAGTGTACCAAGGCTCCCATTTCTCCATGGCCTGTCCTGCATTTCTGGTTTTGAGACTTTTTTCAGCATGGCCCTTTTGACCGATGGGTAGCGAGTCTTCTTTGTAGTGCTGATTTGCCTTTCCAGGTTGCTTGGTGGGCCAAAAAGGGCGTATGCGTTTTTTCCTGAATATATTCAGGAAAAAACGCATACGCCCTTTTTGGCCAAGGGCATCATTGTCAACGTTTTGCCGCTTTTCATGTGCTTTAAAGGCGATTCGAATCTACCTCCTGAAATCTGTTTCCTGCAATTCTGCCTTGATTTCAAATCCTCTTCTTTGCCTTCCCTCAATATATTTGTGGACGAGAGTTATCATTTATAACTCTGCAGGTTTGTGAATTGCAGTGCCCTGAAGCTCCATTTTACAACTCGCTTTTTTGGGAGCTGGCCGCAAATGCGCTGGATGGCTTCAGGCCCTGTTCTGGTTCCGGGTGGGATGATGAGCCTGTGGTTAATTCTTCTTCCTGATGGGAAAATAGAGTGACCTGTGCCTGTGCCAACAACAAGAGCTAATCTCTCACTTGTTCCCCGTCTACCCGTTCATCCTCAGGACAAATTGCAACCTGTACGGAACAGGAGGTTAAAGGTGCTGATGCTCCAAGTAGGGAGATTGTTAGTATAGCGGCTGGAATGGCGAACCCGGGCACAAGGAGAAGAGAAATGAGGTGCGTTTTAGAAACCTTTCCCCATCACATGGTGTACCATCTTTTTGTTTTCTCATGCATGTTTTCGATGTAGGAAGATGTCCTTGAACCTGGAGATTTGGGACCCATGCGATGGGTACCACGCAGTATTACTTTAAATGGTCTGCGTTTGCTCACCCAACCTCACCAAACCTCTCAGCCCCAAGAGTGTCCACCCTTATGTCTCATCCAGCTGTGGGTCTAGATATGGTCAATCTAGGTTGCATCACAGCCCCTGAACGCATTGTGTAAGAATTTCACTCTCTTTCACTGTCTTTGTTTCATGGGTTTTTCGAAGTAATTTATTTTTATACTGGGGTTTAGCTGCTTTTCACTGCTGTGTTTATGCCGCTTTACACCCACTTGACACACTAACAGAGAGATATCAATACATAGGTTTTAAGATTATTACTAGTCAGATATATTCTTTTGCAGTGAATAGGGCCTGTTGAGTCCAGTTCTCTGAGCAAGGAGTAGGTCTTGTCTATTACATATTGGGTTTATGGAACGGTATCTGAGCTAAGTTGAAACCCTTGTTTTATGTATCACGCCACCTCACCTTTCCCGTTAAGCAGCCATAGTGTGTTTTCTGCATGTGTGACTCTGTTCTGTTTTGTAATTCAGTTCAAGTGTAACGCTTTTTACATTCCCTCTATAAGTGATACCTTATGAGATGTGTCCTTTTCTGTGTGACTTATTTCACTTAGAATCGTCGTACCTAAATCCACTCATCATGCTGCTACTAGCCTTATGACATTGATTTCATGGCTGAGTGATATTCCATTGTACATAAGGACCACAACTTCTTTATCCATTTTTCTCTTTCCTGGGATATTGAAGGTGGAATGAAGTGGAGGTCCTTGTCAACAGAGCAGCCCTAAACTTTGGGGTGCTTGTGTCTTGCTGATTTTTCATTTTCCCAATTTATACCCCCATGAGTGGAAGTGCCCTATGCTCTCTAAGCTGTGTTTTTTAGATGTTTCAGGACACACCGTACACTCCTCCAGAGTGGCTGTTGGCAATTTACATCGCGCCCATCAGTGTAGCAAGGCTCCCATTTCTCCATGGCCT
The DNA here is from genome assembly GCF_965194805.1 of Balaenoptera borealis. Classification (NCBI taxonomy): domain Eukaryota; kingdom Metazoa; phylum Chordata; class Mammalia; order Artiodactyla; family Balaenopteridae; genus Balaenoptera; species Balaenoptera borealis. The sequence goes on from NW_028123973.1 coordinate 328,724, forward strand.
GTCCTGCATTTCTGGTTTTGAGACTTTTTTCAGCATGGCCCTTTTGACCGATGGGTAGCGTGTCTTCTTTGTTGCCCTGATTTGCCTTTCCAGGTTGCTTGGTTGGCCAAAAAGGGCGTATGCATTTTTTCCTGAATATATTCAGGAAAAAACGCATATGCCCTTTTTGGCCAAGGGCATCATTGTCAACGTTTTGCCGCTTTTCATGTGCTTTAAAGGCGATTCGAATCTACCTCCTGAAATCTGTTTCCTGCAATTCTGCCTTGATTTCAAATCCTCTTCTTTGCCTTCCCTCAATATATTTGTGGACGAGAGTTATCATTTATAACTCTGCAGGTTTGTGAATTGCAGTGCCCTGAAGCTCCATTTTACAACTCGCTTTTTTGGGAGCTGGCCGCAAAAGCGCAGGATGGCTTCAGGCCATGTTCTGGTTCTGGGGGGGGGGGAGGATGAGCCTGTGGTTAATTCTTCTTCCTGATGGGAAAATAGAGTGACCTGTTCCTGTCCCAACAACAAGAGGTAGTCTCTCACTGGTTCCCCATCTTCCCGTTCAGCCTCAGGACAAATTGCAACCTGTACGGAACAGGAGGTTAAAGGTGCTGATGCTCCAAGTAGGGAGATTGTTAGTAAAGCGGCTGGAATGGCGACCCCGGGCACAAGGAGAAGAGAAATGAGGTGCGTTTTAGAAACCTTTCCCCATCACATGGTGTACCATCTTTTTGTTTTCTCATGCATGTTTTCGATGTAGGAAGATGTCCTTGAACCTGCAGATTTGGGACCCATGCGATGGGTACCACGCAGTATTACTTTAAAGGGTCTGCGTTTGCTCACCCAACCTCACCAAACCTCTCAGCCCCAAGAGTGTCCACCCTTATGTCTCATCCAGCTGTGGGTCTAGATATGGTCAATCCAGGTTGCATCACAGCCCCTGAACGCATTGTGTAAGAATTTCTCTCTCTTTCACTGTCTTTGTTTCATGGGTTTTTTGAAGTAATTTATTTTTATACTGGGGTTTAGCTGCTTTTCACTGCTGTGTTTATCCCGCTTTACATCCACTTGACACACTAACAGAGAGATATCAATACATAGCTTTTAAGATTATTACTAGTCAGATATATTCTTGTGCGGTGAATAGGGCGTGTTGAGTCCAGTTCTCTGAGCAAGGAGTAGGTCTTGTCTATTACATATTGGGTTTATGGAACGGTATCTGAGCTAAGTTGAAACCCTTGTTTTATGTATCACCCCACCTCACCTTTCCCGTTAAGCAGCCATAGTGTGTTTTCTGCATGTGTGACTCTGTTCTGTTTTGTAATTCAGTTCAAGTGTAACGGTTTTTACATTCCCTCTATAAGTGATACCTTATGAGAAGTGTCCTTTTCTGTGTGACTTATTTCACTTAGAATCGTCGTACCTAAATCCACTCATCATGCTGCTACTAGCCTTATGACATTGATTTCATGGCTGAGTGATATTCCATTGTACATAAGGACCACAACTTCTTTATCCATTTTTCTCTTTCCTGGGATATTGAAGGTGGAATGAAGTGGAGGTCCTTGTCAACAGAGCAGCCCTAAACTTTGGGGTGCTTGTGTCTTGCTGATTTTTCATTTTCCCAATTTATACCCCCATGAGTGGAAGTGCCCTATGCTCTCTAAGCTGTGTTTTTTAGATGTTTCAGGACACACCGTACACTTCTCCAGAGTGGCTGTTGGCAATTTACATCCCGCCCATCAGTGTAGCAAGGCTCCCATTTCTCCATGGCCTGTCCTGCATTTCTGGTTTTGAGACTTTTTTCAGCATGGCCCTTTTGACAGATGGGTAGCGAGTCTTCTTTGTAGCGCTGATTTGCCTTTCCAGGTTGCTTGGTTGGCCAAAAAGGGCGTATGCATTTTTTCCTGAATATATTCAGGAAAAAACGCATACGCCCTTTTTGGCCAAGGGCATCATTGTCAACGTTTTGCCGCTTTTCATGTGCTTTAAAGGCGATTCGAATCTACCTCCTGAAATCTGTTTCCTGCAATTCTGCCTTGATTTCAAATCCTCTTCTTTGCCTTCCCTCAATATATTTGTGGACGAGAGTTATCATTTATAACTCTGCAGGTTTGTGAATTGCAGTGCCCTGAAGCTCCATTTTACAACTCGCTTTTTTGGGAGCTGGCCGCAAATGCGCTGGATGGCTTCAGGCCCTGTTCTGGTTCCGGGTGGGATGATGAGCCTGTGGTTAATTCTTCTTCCTGCTGGGAAAATAGAGTGACCTGTGCCTGTCCCAACACCAAGAGCTAGTCTCTCACTGGTTCCCCGTCTTCCCGTTCATCCTCAGGACAAATTGCAACCTGAATGGAACAGGAGGTTAAAAGTGCTGATGCTCCAAATAAGGAGATTGCTAGTAAAGCGGCTGGAATGGAGAACCCGGGCACAAGGAGATGAGAAATGAGGTGCGTTTTATTTATTTTTCCCCATCACACGGTGTACCATCTTCTGGGTTTCTCATGCATGTTTTCGATGTAGGAAGATGCCCTTGAACCTGGAGATTTGGGACCCATGGGATGGGTACCACGCAGTATTACTTTAAAGGGTCTGCGTTTGCCCACCCAACCTCACCAAACCTCTCAGCCCCAAGAGTGTCCACCCTTATGTCTCATCCATCTGTGGGTCTAGATATGGTCAATCCAGGTTGCATCACAGCCCCTGAACGCATTGTGTAAGAATTTCTCTCTCTTTCACTGTCTTTGTTTCATGGGTTTTTCGAAGTAATTTATTTTTATAATGGGGTTTAGCTGCTTTTCACTGCGGTGTTTATGCTGCTTTACACCCACTTGACACACTAACAGAGAGATATCAATACATAGGTTTTAAGATTATTACTAGTCAGATATATTCTTGTGCGGTGAATAGGGCGTGTTGAGTCCAGTTCTCTGAGCAAGGAGTAGGTCTTGTCTATTACATATTGGGTTTATGGAACGGTATCTGAGCTAATTTGAAACCCTTGTTTTATGTATCACGCCACCTCACCTTTCCCGTTAAGCAGCCATAGTGTGTTTTCTGCATGTGTGACTCTGTTCTGTTTTGTAATTCAGTTCAAGTGTAACGGTTTTTACATTCCCTCTATAAGTGATACCTTATGAGAAGTGTCCTTTTCTGTGTGACTTATTTCACTTAGAATCGTCGAACCTAAATCCACTCATCATGCTACTACTAGCCTTATGACATTGATTTCATGGCTGAGTGATATTCCATTGTACATAAGGACCACAACTTCTTTATCCATTTTTCTCTTTCCTGGGATATTGAAGGTGGAATGAAGTGGAGGTCCTTGTCAACAGAGCAGCCCTAAACTTTGGGGTGTTTGTGTCTTGCTGATTTTTCATTTTCCCAATTTATACCCCCATGAGTGGAAGTGCCCTATGCTCTCTAAGCTGTGTTTTTTAGATGTTTCAGGACACACCGTACACTCCTCCAGAGTGGCTGTTGGCAATTTACATCGCGCCCATCAGTGTAGCAAGGCTCCCATTTCTCCATGGCCTGTCCTGCATTTCTGGTTTTGAGACTTTTTTCAGCATGGCCCTTTTGACCGATGGGTAGCGTGTCTTCTTTGTTGCCCTGATTTGCCTTTCCAGGTTGCTTGGTTGGCCAAAAAGGGCGTATGCGTTTTTTCCTGAATATATTCAGGAAAAAACGCATACGCCCTTTTTGGCCAAGGGCATCATTGTCAACGTTTTGCCGCTTTTCATGTGCTTTAAAGGCGATTCGAATCTACCTCCTGAAATCTGTTTCCTGCAATTCTGCCTTGATTTCAAATCCTCTTCTTTGCCTTCCCTCAATATATTTGTGGACGAGAGTTATCATTTATAACTCTGCAGGTTTGTGAATTGCAGTGCCCTGAAGCTCCATTTTACAACTCGCTTTTTTGGGAGCTGGCCGCAAAAGCGCAGGATGGCTTCAGGCCCTGTTCTGGTTCCGGGGGGGGGGGGAGGATGAGCCTGTGGTTAATTCTTCTTCCTGATGGGAAAATAGAGTGACCTGTTCCTGTCCCAACAACAAGAGGTAGTCTCTCACTGGTTCCCCATCTTCCCGTTCAGCCTCAGGACAAATTGCAACCTGTACGGAACAGGAGGTTAAAGCTGCTGATGCTCCAAGTAGGGAGATTGTTAGTAAAGCGGCTGGAATGGCGACCCTGGGCACAAGGAGAAGAGAATTGAGGTGCGTTTTAGAAACCTTTCCCCATCACATGGTGTACCATCTTTTTGTTTTCTCATGCATGTTTTCGATGTAGGAAGATGTCCTTGAACCTGGAGATTTGGGACCCATGCGATGGGTACCACGCAGTATTACTTTAAAGGGTCTGCATTTGCTCACCCAACCTCACCAAACCACTCAGCCCCAAGAGTGTCCACCCTTATGTCTCATCCAGCTGTGGGTCTAGATATGGTCAATCCAGGTTGCATCACAGCCCCTGAACGCATTGTGTAAGAATTTCTCTCTCTTTCACTGTCTTTGTTTCATGGGTTTTTCGAAGTAATTTATTTTTATACTGGGGTTTAGCTGCTTTTCACTGCTGTGTTTATGCCGCTTTACACCCACTTGACACACTAACAGAGAGATATCAATACATAGGTTTTAAGATTATTACTAGTCAGATATATTCTTGTGCGGTGAATAGGGCGTGTTGAGTCCAGTTCTCTGAGCAAGGAGTAGGTCTTGTCTATTACATATTGGGTTTATGGAATGGTATCTGAGCTAATTTGAAACGCTTGTTTTATGTATCACCCCACCTCACCTTTCCCGTTAAGCAGCCATAGTGTGTTTTCTGCATGTGTGACTCTGTTCTGTTTTGTAATTCAGTTCAAGTGTAACGGTTTTTACATTCCCTCTATAAGTGATACCTTATGAGAAGTGTCCTTTTCTGTGTGACTTATTTCACTTAGAATCGTCGTACCTAAATCCACTCATCATGCTGCTACTAGCCTTATGACATTGATTTCATGGCTGAGTGATATTCCATTGTACATAAGGACCACAACTTCTTTATCCATTTTTCTCTTTCCTGGGATATTGAAGGTGGAATGAAGTGGAGGTCCTTGTCAACAGAGCAGCCCTAAACTTTGGGGTGCTTGTGTCTTGCTGATTTTTCATTTTCCCAATTTATACCCCCATGAGTGGAAGTGCCCTATGCTCTCTAAGCTGTGTTTTTTAGATGTTTCAGGACACACCGTACACTTCTCCAGAGTGGCTGTTGGCAATTTACATCCCGCCCATCAGTGTAGCAAGGCTCCCATTTCTCCATGGCCTGTCCTGCATTTCTGATTTTGAGACTTTTTTCAGCATGGCCCTTTTGACAGATGGGTAGCGAGTCTTCTTTGTAGCGCTGATTTGCCTTTCCAGGTTGCTTGGTTGGCCAAAAAGGGCGTATGCATTTTTTCCTGAATATATTCAGGAAAAAACGCATACGCCCTTTTTGGCCAAGGGCATCATTGTCAACGTTTTGCCGCTTTTCATGTGCTTTAAAGGCGATTCGAATCTACCTCCTGAAATCTGTTTCCTGCAATTCTGCCTTGATTTCAAATCCTCTTCTTTGCCTTCCCTCAATATATTTGTGGACGAGAGTTATCATTTATAACTCTGCAGGTTTGTGAATTGCAGTGCCCTGAAGCTCCATTTTACAACTCGCTTTTTTGGGAGCTGGCCGCAAATGCGCTGGATGGCTTCAGGCCCTGTTCTGGTTCCGGGTGGGATGATGAGCCTGTGGTTAATTCTTCTTCCTGCTGGGAAAATAGAGTGACCTGTGCCTGTCCCAACACCAAGAGCTAGTCTCTCACTGGTTCCCCGTCTTCCCATTCATCCTCAGGACAAATTGCAACCTGAATGGAACAGGAGGTTAAAAGTGCTGATGCTCCAAATAAGGAGATTGCTAGTAAAGCGGCTGGAATGGAGAACCCGGGCACAAGGAGATGAGAAATGAGGTGCGTTTTATTTATTTTTCCCCATCACACGGTGTACCATCTTCTGGGTTTCTCATGCATGTTTTCGATGTAGGAAGATGCCCTTGAACCTGGAGATTTGGGACCCATGGGATGGGTACCACGCAGTATTACTTTAAAGGGTCTGCGTTTGCCCACCCAACCTCACCAAACCTCTCAGCCCCAAGAGTGTCCACCCTTATGTCTCATCCATCTGTGGGTCTAGATATGGTCAATCCAGGTTGCATCACAGCCCCTGAACGCATTGTGTAAGAATTTCTCTCTCTTTCACTGTCTTTGTTTCATGGGTTTTTCGAAGTAATTTATTTTTATAATGGGGTTTAGCTGCTTTTCACTGCGGTGTTTATGCTGCTTTACACCCACTTGACACACTAACAGAGAGATATCAATACATAGGTTTTAAGATTATTACTAGTCAGATATATTCTTGTGCGGTGAATAGGGCGTGTTGAGTCCAGTTCTCTGAGCAAGGAGTAGGTCTTGTCTATTACATATTGGGTTTATGGAACGGTATCTGAGCTAATTTGAAACCCTTGTTTTATGTATCACGCCACCTCACCTTTCCCGTTAAGCAGCCATAGTGTGTTTTCTGCATGTGTGACTCTGTTCTGTTTTGTAATTCAGTTCAAGTGTAACGGTTTTTACATTCCCTCTATAAGTGATACCTTATGAGAAGTGTCCTTTTCTGTGTGACTTATTTCACTTAGAATCGTCGTACCTAAATCCACTCATCATGCTGCTACTAGCCTTATGAGATTGATTTCATGGCTGAGTGATATTCCATTGTACATAAGGACCACAACTTCTGTATCCATTTTTCTCTTTCCTGGGATATTGAAGGTGGAATGAAGGGGAGGTCCTTGTCAACAGAGCAGCCCTAAACTTTGGGGTGCTTGTGTCTTGCTGATTTTTCATTTTCCCAATTTATACCCCCATGAGTGGAAGTGCCCTATGCTCTCTAAGCTGTGCTTTTTAGATGTTTCAGGACACACCGTACACTTCTCCAGAGTGGCTGTTGGCAATTTACATCCTGCCCATCAGTGTACCAAGGCTCCCATTTCTCCATGGCCTGTCCTGCATTTCTGGTTTTGAGACTTTTTTCAGCATGGCCCTTTTGACCGATGGGTAGCGAGTCTTCTTTGTAGTGCTGATTTGCCTTTCCAGGTTGCTTGGTGGGCCAAAAAGGGCGTATGCGTTTTTTCCTGAATATATTCAGGAAAAAACGCATACGCCCTTTTTGGCCAAGGGCATCATTGTCAACGTTTTGCCGCTTTTCATGTGCTTTAAAGGCGATTCGAATCTACCTCCTGAAATCTGTTTCCTGCAATTCTGCCTTGATTTCAAATCCTCTTCTTTGCCTTCCCTCAATATATTTGTGGACGAGAGTTATCATTTATAACTCTGCAGGTTTGTGAATTGCAGTGCCCTGAAGCTCCATTTTACAACTCGCTTTTTTGGGAGCTGGCCGCAAATGCGCTGGATGGCTTCAGGCCCTGTTCTGGTTCCGGGGGGGAGGATGAGCCTGTGGTTAATTCTTCTTCCTGATGGGAAAATAGAGTGACCTGTGCCTGTGCCAACAACAAGAGCTAATCTCTCACTTGTTCCCCGTCTACCCGTTCATCCTCAGGACAAATTGCAACCTGTACGGAACAGGAGGTTAAAGGTGCTGATGCTCCAAGTAGGGAGATTGTTAGTAAAGCGGCTGGAATGGCGAACCCGGGCACAAGGAGAAGAGAAATGAGGTGCGTTTTAGAAACCTTTCCCCATCACATGGTGTACCATCTTTTTGTTTTCTCATGCATGTTTTCGATGTAGGAAGATGTCCTTGAACCTGGAGATTTGGGACCCATGCGATGGGTACCACGCAGTATTACTTTAAATGGTCTGCGTTTGCTCACCCAACCTCACCAAACCTCTCAGCCCCAAGAGTGTCCACCCTTATGTCTCATCCAGCTGTGGGTCTAGATATGGTCAATCTAGGTTGCATCACAGCCCCTGAACGCATTGTGTAAGAATTTCACTCTCTTTCACTGTCTTTGTTTCATGGGTTTTTCGAAGTAATTTATTTTTATACTGGGGTTTAGCTGCTTTTCACTGCTGTGTTTATGCCGCTTTACACCCACTTGACACACTAACAGAGAGATATCAATACATAGGTTTTAAGATTATTACTAGTCAGATATATTCTTTTGCAGTGAATAGGGCCTGTTGAGTCCAGTTCTCTGAGCAAGGAGTAGGTCTTGTCTATTACATATTGGGTTTATGGAACGGTATCTGAGCTAAGTTGAAACCCTTGTTTTATGTATCACGCCACCTCACCTTTCCCGTTAAGCAGCCATAGTGTGTTTTCTGCATGTGTGACTCTGTTCTGTTTTGTAATTCAGTTCAAGTGTAACGCTTTTTACATTCCCTCTATAAGTGATACCTTATGAGATGTGTCCTTTTCTGTGTGACTTATTTCACTTAGAATCGTCGTACCTAAATCCACTCATCATGCTGCTACTAGCCTTATGACATTGATTTCATGGCTGAGTGATATTCCATTGTACATAAGGACCACAACTTCTTTATCCATTTTTCTCTTTCCTGGGATATTGAAGGTGGAATGAAGTGGAGGTCCTTGTCAACAGAGCAGCCCTAAACTTTGGGGTGCTTGTGTCTTGCTGATTTTTCATTTTCCCAATTTATACCCCCATGAGTGGAAGTGCCCTATGCTCTCTAAGCTGTGTTTTTTAGATGTTTCAGGACACACCGTACACTCCTCCAGAGTGGCTGTTGGCAATTTACATCGCGCCCATCAGTGTAGCAAGGCTCCCATTTCTCCATGGCCTGTCCTGCATTTCTGGTTTTGAGACTTTTTTCAGCATGGCCCTTTTGACCGATGGGTAGCGTGTCTTCTTTGTTGCCCTGATTTGCCTTTCCAGGTTGCTTGGTTGGCCAAAAAGGGCGTATGCATTTTTTCCTGAATATATTCAGGAAAAAACGCATATGCCCTTTTTGGCCAAGGGCATCATTGTCAACGTTTTGCCGCTTTTCATGTGCTTTAAAGGCGATTCGAATCTACCTCCTGAAATCTGTTTCCTGCAATTCTGCCTTGATTTCAAATCCTCTTCTTTGCCTTCCCTCAATATATTTGTGGACGAGAGTTATCATTTATAACTCTGCAGGTTTGTGAATTGCAGTGCCCTGAAGCTCCATTTTACAACTCGCTTTTTTGGGAGCTGGCCGCAAAAGCGCAGGATGGCTTCAGGCCATGTTCTGGTTCTGGGGGGGGGGGAGGATGAGCCTGTGGTTAATTCTTCTTCCTGATGGGAAAATAGAGTGACCTGTTCCTGTCCCAACAACAAGAGGTAGTCTCTCACTGGTTCCCCATCTTCCCGTTCAGCCTCAGGACAAATTGCAACCTGTACGGAACAGGAGGTTAAAGGTGCTGATGCTCCAAGTAGGGAGATTGTTAGTAAAGCGGCTGGAATGGCGACCCCGGGCACAAGGAGAAGAGAAATGAGGTGCGTTTTAGAAACCTTTCCCCATCACATGGTGTACCATCTTTTTGTTTTCTCATGCATGTTTTCGATGTAGGAAGATGTCCTTGAACCTGCAGATTTGGGACCCATGCGATGGGTACCACGCAGTATTACTTTAAAGGGTCTGCGTTTGCTCACCCAACCTCACCAAACCTCTCAGCCCCAAGAGTGTCCACCCTTATGTCTCATCCAGCTGTGGGTCTAGATATGGTCAATCCAGGTTGCATCACAGCCCCTGAACGCATTGTGTAAGAATTTCTCTCTCTTTCACTGTCTTTGTTTCATGGGTTTTTTGAAGTAATTTATTTTTATACTGGGGTTTAGCTGCTTTTCACTGCTGTGTTTATCCTGCTTTACATCCACTTGACACACTAACAGAGAGATATCAATACATAGCTTTTAAGATTATTACTAGTCAGATATATTCTTGTGCGGTGAATAGGGCGTGTTGAGTCCAGTTCTCTGAGCAAGGAGTAGGTCTTGTCTATTACATATTGGGTTTATGGAACGGTATCTGAGCTAAGTTGAAACCCTTGTTTTATGTATCACCCCACCTCACCTTTCCCGTTAAGCAGCCATAGTGTGTTTTCTGCATGTGTGACTCTGTTCTGTTTTGTAATTCAGTTCAAGTGTAACGGTTTTTACATTCCCTCTATAAGTGATACCTTATGAGAAGTGTCCTTTTCTGTGTGACTTATTTCACTTAGAATCGTCGTACCTAAATCCACTCATCATGCTGCTACTAGCCTTATGACATTGATTTCATGGCTGAGTGATATTCCATTGTACATAAGGACCACAACTTCTTTATCCATTTTTCTCTTTCCTGGGATATTGAAGGTGGAATGAAGTGGAGGTCCTTGTCAACAGAGCAGCCCTAAACTTTGGGGTGCTTGTGTCTTGCTGATTTTTCATTTTCCCAATTTATACCCCCATGAGTGGAAGTGCCCTATGCTCTCTAAGCTGTGTTTTTTAGATGTTTCAGGACACACCGTACACTTCTCCAGAGTGGCTGTTGGCAATTTACATCCCGCCCATCAGTGTAGCAAGGCTCCCATTTCTCCATGGCCTGTCCTGCATTTCTGGTTTTGAGACTTTTTTCAGCATGGCCCTTTTGACAGATGGGTAGCGAGTCTTCTTTGTAGCGCTGATTTGCCTTTCCAGGTTGCTTGGTTGGCCAAAAAGGGCGTATGCATTTTTTCCTGAATATATTCAGGAAAAAACGCATACGCCCTTTTTGGCCAAGGGCATCATTGTCAACGTTTTGCCGCTTTTCATGTGCTTTAAAGGCGATTCGAATCTACCTCCTGAAATCTGTTTCCTGCAATTCTGCCTTGATTTCAAATCCTCTTCTTTGCCTTCCCTCAATATATTTGTGGACGAGAGTTATCATTTATAACTCTGCAGGTTTGTGAATTGCAGTGCCCTGAAGCTCCATTTTACAACTCGCTTTTTTGGGAGCTGGCCGCAAATGCGCTGGATGGCTTCAGGCCCTGTTCTGGTTCCGGGTGGGATGATGAGCCTGTGGTTAATTCTTCTTCCTGCTGGGAAAATAGAGTGACCTGTGCCTGTCCCAACACCAAGAGCTAGTCTCTCACTGGTTCCTCGTCTTCCCGTTCATCCTCAGGACAAATTGCAACCTGAATGGAACAGGAGGTTAAAAGTGCTGATGCTCCAAATAAGGAGATTGCTAGTAAAGCGGCTGGAATGGAGAACCCGGGCACAAGGAGATGAGAAATGAGGTGCGTTTTATTTATTTTTCCCCATCACACGGTGTACCATCTTCTGGGTTTCTCATGCATGTTTTCGATGTAGGAAGATGCCCTTGAACCTGGAGATTTGGGACCCATGGGATGGGTACCACGCAGTATTACTTTAAAGGGTCTGCGTTTGCCCACCCAACCTCACCAAACCTCTCAGCCCCAAGAGTGTCCACCCTTATGTCTCATCCATCTGTGGGTCTAGATATGGTCAATCCAGGTTGCATCACAGCCCCTGAACGCATTGTGTAAGAATTTCTCTCTCTTTCACTGTCTTTGTTTCATGGGTTTTTCGAAGTAATTTATTTTTATAATGGGGTTTAGCTGCTTTTCACTGCGGTGTTTATGCTGCTTTACACCCACTTGACACACTAACAGAGAGATATCAATACATAGGTTTTAAGATTATTACTAGTCAGATATATTCTTGTGCGGTGAATAGGGCGTGTTGAGTCCAGTTCTCTGAGCAAGGAGTAGGTCTTGTCTATTACATATTGGGTTTATGGAACGGTATCTGAGCTAATTTGAAACCCTTGTTTTATGTATCACGCCACCTCACCTTTCCCGTTAAGCAGCCATAGTGTGTTTTCTGCATGTGTGACTCTGTTCTGTTTTGTAATTCAGTTCAAGTGTAACGGTTTTTACATTCCCTCTATAAGTGATACCTTATGAGAAGTGTCCTTTTCTGTGTGACTTATTTCACTTAGAATCGTCGTACCTAAATCCACTCATCATGCTGCTACTAGCCTTATGAGATTGATTTCATGGCTGAGTGATATTCCATTGTACATAAGGACCACAACTTCTGTATCCATTTTTCTCTTTCCTGGGATATTGAAGGTGGAATGAAGGGGAGGTCCTTGTCAACAGAGCAGCCCTAAACTTTGGGGTGCTTGTGTCTTGCTGATTTTTCATTTTCCCAATTTATACCCCCATGAGTGGAAGTGCCCTATGCTCTCTAAGCTGTGTTTTTTAGATGTTTCAGGACACACCGTACACTTCTCCAGAGTGGCTGTTGGCAATTTACATCCTGCCCATCAGTGTACCAAGGCTCCCATTTCTCCATGGCCTGTCCTGCATTTCTGGTTTTGAGACTTTTTTCAGCATGGCCCTTTTGACCGATGGGTAGCGAGTCTTCTTTGTAGCCCTGATTTGCCTTTCCAGGTTGCTTGGTGGGCCAAAAAGGGCGTATGCGTTTTTTCCTGAATATATTCAGGAAAAAACGCATACGCCCTTTTTGGCCAAGGGCATCATTGTCAACGTTTTGCCGCTTTTCATGTGCTTTAAAGGCGATTCGAATCTACCTCCTGAAATCTGTTTCCTGCAATTCTGCCTTGATTTCAAATCCTCTTCTTTGCCTTCCCTCAATATATTTGTGGACGAGAGTTATCATTTATAACTCTGCAGGTTTGTGAATTGCAGTGCCCTGAAGCTCCATTTTACAACTCGCTTTTTTGGGAGCTGGCCGCAAAAGCGCTGGATGGCTTCAGGCCCTGTTCTGGTTCCAGGTGGGATGATGAGCCTGTGGTTAATTCTTCTTCCTGATGGGAAAATAGAGTGACCTGTGCCTGTGCCAACAACAAGAGCTAATCTCTCACTGGTTCCCCGTCTACCCGTTCATCCTCAGGACAAATTGCAACCTGTACGGAACAGGAGGTTAAAGGTGCTGATGCTCCAAGTAGGGAGATTGTTAGTAAAGCGGCTGGAATGGCGAACCCGGGCACAAGGAGAAGAGAAATGAGGTGCGTTTTAGAAACCTTTCCCCATCACATGGTGTACCATCTTTTTGTTTTCTCATGCATGTTTTCGATGTAGGAAGATGTCCTTGAACCTGGAGATTTGGGACCCATGCGATGGGTACCACGCAGTATTACTTTAAATGGTCTGCGTTTGCTCACCCAACCTCACCAAACCTCTCAGCCCCAAGAGTGTCCACCCTTATGTCTCATCCAGCTGTGGGTCTAGATATAGTCAATCTAGGTTGCATCACAGCCCCTGAACGCATTGTGTAAGAATTTCACTCTCTTTCACTGTCTTTGTTTCATGGGTTTTTCGAAGTAATTTATTTTTATACTGGGGTTTAGCTGCTTTTCACTGCTGTGTTTATGCCGCTTTACACCCACTTGACACACTAACAGAGAGATATCAATACATAGGTTTTAAGATTATTACTAGTCAGATATATTCTTTTGCAGTGAATAGGGCCTGTTGAGTCCAGTTCTCTGAGCAAGGAGTAGGTCTTGTCTATTACATATTGGGTTTATGGAACGGTATCTGAGCTAAGTTGAAACCCTTGTTTTATGTATCACGCCACCTCACCTTTCCCGTTAAGCAGCCATAGTGTGTTTTCTGCATGTGTGACTCTGTTCTGTTTTGTAATTCAGTTCAAGTGTAACGCTTTTTACATTCCCTCTATAAGTGATACCTTATGAGATGTGTCCTTTTCTGTGTGACTTATTTCACTTAGAATCGTCGTACCTAAATCCACTCATCATGCTGCTACTAGCCTTATGACATTGATTTCATGGCTGAGTGATATTCCATTGTACATAAGGACCACAACTTCTTTATCCATTTTTCTCTTTCCTGGGATATTGAAGGTGGAATGAAGTGGAGGTCCTTGTCAACAGAGCAGCCCTAAACTTTGGGGTGCTTGTGTCTTGCTGATTTTTCATTTTCCCAATTTATACCCCCATGAGTGGAAGTGCCCTATGCTCTCTAAGCTGTGTTTTTTAGATGTTTCAGGACACACCGTACACTCCTCCAGAGTGGCTGTTGGCAATTTACATCGCGCCCATCAGTGTAGCAAGGCTCCCATTTCTCCATGGCCTGTCCTGCATTTCTGGTTTTGAGACTTTTTTCAGCATGGCCCTTTTGACCGATGGGTAGCGTGTCTTCTTTGTTGCCCTGATTTGCCTTTCCAGGTTGCTTGGTTGGCCAAAAAGGGCGTATGCATTTTTTCCTGAATATATTCAGGAAAAAACGCATACGCCCTTTTTGGCCAAGGGCATCATTGTCAACGTTTTGCCGCTTTTCATGTGCTTTAAAGGCGATTCGAATCTACCTCCTGAAATCTGTTTCCTGCAATTCTGCCTTGATTTCAAATCCTCTTCTTTGCCTTCCCTCAATATATTTGTGGACGAGAGTTATCATTTATAACTCTGCAGGTTTGTGAATTGCAGTGCCCTGAAGCTCCATTTTACAACTCGCTTTTTTGGGAGCTGGCCGCAAAAGCGCAGGATGGCTTCAGGCCATGTTCTGGTTCTGGGGGGGGGGGAGGATGAGCCTGTGGTTAATTCTTCTTCCTGATGGGAAAATAGAGTGACCTGTTCCTGTCCCAACAACAAGAGGTAGTCTCTCACTGGTTCCCCATCTTCCCGTTCAGCCTCAGGACAAATTGCAACCTGTACGGAACAGGAGGTTAAAGGTGCTGATGCTCCAAGTAGGGAGATTGTTAGTAAAGCGGCTGGAATGGCGACCCCGGGCACAAGGAGAAGAGAAATGAGGTGCGTTTTAGAAACCTTTCCCCATCACATGGTGTACCATCTTTTTGTTTTCTCATGCATGTTTTCGATGTAGGAAGATGTCCTTGAACCTGCAGATTTGGGACCCATGCGATGGGTACCACGCAGTATTACTTTAAAGGGTCTGCGTTTGCTCACCCAACCTCACCAAACCTCTCAGCCCCAAGAGTGTCCACCCTTATGTCTCATCCAGCTGTGGGTCTAGATATGGTCAATCCAGGTTGCATCACAGCCCCTGAACGCATTGTGTAAGAATTTCTCTCTCTTTCACTGTCTTTGTTTCATGGGTTTTTTGAAGTAATTTATTTTTATACTGGGGTTTAGCTGCTTTTCACTGCTGTGTTTATCCCGCTTTACATCCACTTGACACACTAACAGAGAGATATCAATACATAGCTTTTAAGATTATTACTAGTCAGATATATTCTTGTGCGGTGAATAGGGCGTGTTGAGTCCAGTTCTCTGAGCAAGGAGTAGGTCTTGTCTATTACATATTGGGTTTATGGAACGGTATCTGAGCTAAGTTGAAACCCTTGTTTTATGTATCACCCCACCTCACCTTTCCCGTTAAGCAGCCATAGTGTGTTTTCTGCATGTGTGACTCTGTTCTGTTTTGTAATTCAGTTCAAGTGTAACGGTTTTTACATTCCCTCTATAAGTGATACCTTATGAGAAGTGTCCTTTTCTGTGTGACTTATTTCACTTAGAATCGTCGTACCTAAATCCACTCATCATGCTGCTACTAGCCTTATGACATTGATTTCATGGCTGAGTGATATTCCATTGTACATAAGGACCACAACTTCTTTATCCATTTTTCTCTTTCCTGGGATATTGAAGGTGGAATGAAGTGGAGGTCCTTGTCAACAGAGCAGCCCTAAACTTTGGGGTGCTTGTGTCTTGCTGATTTTTCATTTTCCCAATTTATACCCCCATGAGTGGAAGTGCCCTATGCTCTCTAAGCTGTGTTTTTTAGATGTTTCAGGACACACCGTACACTTCTCCAGAGTGGCTGTTGGCAATTTACATCCCGCCCATCAGTGTAGCAAGGCTCCCATTTCTCCATGGCCTGTCCTGCATTTCTGGTTTTGAGACTTTTTTCAGCATGGCCCTTTTGACAGATGGGTAGCGAGTCTTCTTTGTAGCGCTGATTTGCCTTTCCAGGTTGCTTGGTTGGCCAAAAAGGGCGTATGCATTTTTTCCTGAATATATTCAGGAAAAAACGCATACGCCCTTTTTGGCCAAGGGCATCATTGTCAACGTTTTGCCGCTTTTCATGTGCTTTAAAGGCGATTCGAATCTACCTCCTGAAATCTGTTTCCTGCAATTCTGCCTTGATTTCAAATCCTCTTCTTTGCCTTCCCTCAATATATTTGTGGACGAGAGTTATCATTTATAACTCTGCAGGTTTGTGAATTGCAGTGCCCTGAAGCTCCATTTTACAACTCGCTTTTTTGGGAGCTGGCCGCAAATGCGCTGGATGGCTTCAGGCCCTGTTCTGGTTCCGGGTGGGATGATGAGCCTGTGGTTAATTCTTCTTCCTGCTGGGAAAATAGAGTGACCTGTGCCTGTCCCAACACCAAGAGCTAGTCTCTCACTGGTTCCCCGTCTTCCCGTTCATCCTCAGGACAAATTGCAACCTGAATGGAACAGGAGGTTAAAAGTGCTGATGCTCCAAATAAGGAGATTGCTAGTAAAGCGGCTGGAATGGAGAACCCGGGCACAAGGAGATGAGAAATGAGGTGCGTTTTATTTATTTTTCCCCATCACACGGTGTACCATCTTCTGGGTTTCTCATGCATGTTTTCGATGTAGGAAGATGCCCTTGAACCTGGAGATTTGGGACCCATGGGATGGGTACCACGCAGTATTACTTTAAAGGGTCTGCGTTTGCCCACCCAACCTCACCAAACCTCTCAGCCCCAAGAGTGTCCACCCTTATGTCTCATCCATCTGTGGGTCTAGATATGGTCAATCCAGGTTGCATCACAGCCCCTGAACGCATTGTGTAAGAATTTCTCTCTCTTTCACTGTCTTTGTTTCATGGGTTTTTCGAAGTAATTTATTTTTATAATGGGGTTTAGCTGCTTTTCACTGCGGTGTTTATGCTGCTTTACACCCACTTGACACACTAACAGAGAGATATCAATACATAGGTTTTAAGATTATTACTAGTCAGATATATTCTTGTGCGGTGAATAGGGCGTGTTGAGTCCAGTTCTCTGAGCAAGGAGTAGGTCTTGTCTATTACATATTGGGTTTATGGAACGGTATCTGAGCTAATTTGAAACCCTTGTTTTATGTATCACGCCACCTCACCTTTCCCGTTAAGCAGCCATAGTGTGTTTTCTGCATGTGTGACTCTGTTCTGTTTTGTAATTCAGTTCAAGTGTAACGGTTTTTACATTCCCTCTATAAGTGATACCTTATGAGAAGTGTCCTTTTCTGTGTGACTTATTTCACTTAGAATCGTCGTACCTAAATCCACTCATCATGCTGCTACTAGCCTTATGAGATTGATTTCATGGCTGAGTGATATTCCATTGTACATAAGGACCACAACTTCTGTATCCATTTTTCTCTTTCCTGGGATATTGAAGGTGGAATGAAGGGGAGGTCCTTGTCAACAGAGCAGCCCTAAACTTTGGGGTGCTTGTGTCTTGCTGATTTTTCATTTTCCCAATTTATACCCCCATGAGTGGAAGTGCCCTATGCTCTCTAAGCTGTGTTTTTTAGATGTTTCAGGACACACCGTACACTTCTCCAGAGTGGCTGTTGGCAATTTACATCCTGCCCATCAGTGTACCAAGGCTCCCATTTCTCCATGGCCTGTCCTGCATTTCTGGTTTTGAGACTTTTTTCAGCATGGCCCTTTTGACCGATGGGTAGCGAGTCTTCTTTGTAGTGCTGATTTGCCTTTCCAGGTTGCTTGGTGGGCCAAAAAGGGCGTATGCGTTTTTTCCTGAATATATTCAGGAAAAAACGCATACGCCCTTTTTGGCCAAGGGCATCATTGTCAACGTTTTGCCGCTTTTCATGTGCTTTAAAGGCGATTCGAATCTACCTCCTGAAATCTGTTTCCTGCAATTCTGCCTTGATTTCAAATCCTCTTCTTTGCCTTCCCTCAATATATTTGTGGACGAGAGTTATCATTTATAACTCTGCAGGTTTGTGAATTGCAGTGCCCTGAAGCTCCATTTTACAACTCGCTTTTTTGGGAGCTGGCCGCAAAAGCGCTGGATGGCTTCAGGCCCTGTTCTGGTTCCAGGTGGGATGATGAGCCTGTGGTTAATTCTTCTTCCTGATGGGAAAATAGAGTGACCTGTGCCTGTGCCAACAACAAGAGCTAATCTCTCACTGGTTCCCCGTCTACCCGTTCATCCTCAGGACAAATTGCAACCTGTACGGAACAGGAGGTTAAAGGTGCTGATGCTCCAAGTAGGGAGATTGTTAGTAAAGCGGCTGGAATGGCGAACCCGGGCACAAGGAGAAGAGAAATGAGGTGCGTTTTAGAAACCTTTCCCCATCACATGGTGTACCATCTTTTTGTTTTCTCATGCATGTTTTCGATGTAGGAAGATGTCCTTGAACCTGGAGATTTGGGACCCATGCGATGGGTACCACGCAGTATTACTTTAAAGGGTCTGCGTTTGCTCACCCAACCTCACCAAACCTCTCAGCCCCAAGAGTGTCCACCCTTATGTCTCATCCAGCTGTGGGTCTAGATATGGTCAATCTAGGTTGCATCACAGCCCCTGAACGCATTGTGTAAGAATTTCACTCTCTTTCACTGTCTTTGTTTCATGGGTTTTTCGAAGTAATTTATTTTTATACTGGGGTTTAGCTGCTTTTCACTGCTGTGTTTATGCCGCTTTACACCCACTTGACACACTAACAGAGAGATATCAATACATAGGTTTTAAGATTATTACTAGTCAGATATATTCTTTTGCAGTGAATAGGGCCTGTTGAGTCCAGTTCTCTGAGCAAGGAGTAGGTCTTGTCTATTACATATTGGGTTTATGGAACGGTATCTGAGCTAAGTTGAAACCCTTGTTTTATGTATCACGCCACCTCACCTTTCCCGTTAAGCAGCCATAGTGTGTTTTCTGCATGTGTGACTCTGTTCTGTTTTGTAATTCAGTTCAAGTGTAACGCTTTTTACATTCCCTCTATAAGTGATACCTTATGAGATGTGTCCTTTTCTGTGTGACTTATTTCACTTAGAATCGTCGTACCTAAATCCACTCATCATGCTGCTACTAGCCTTATGACATTGATTTCATGGCTGAGTGATATTCCATTGTACATAAGGACCACAACTTCTTTATCCATTTTTCTCTTTCCTGGGATATTGAAGGTGGAATGAAGTGGAGGTCCTTGTCAACAGAGCAGCCCTAAACTTTGGGGTGCTTGTGTCTTGCTGATTTTTCATTTTCCCAATTTATACCCCCATGAGTGGAAGTGCCCTATGCTCTCTAAGCTGTGTTTTTTAGATGTTTCAGGACACACCGTACACTCCTCCAGAGTGGCTGTTGGCAATTTACATCGCGCCCATCAGTGTAGCAAGGCTCCCATTTCTCCATGGCCTGTCCTGCATTTCTGGTTTTGAGACTTTTTTCAGCATGGCCCTTTTGACCGATGGGTAGCGTGTCTTCTTTGTTGCCCTGATTTGCCTTTCCAGGTTGCTTGGTTGGCCAAAAAGGGCGTATGCATTTTTTCCTGAATATATTCAGGAAAAAACGCATACGCCCTTTTTGGCCAAGGGCATCATTGTCAACGTTTTGCCGCTTTTCATGTGCTTTAAAGGCGATTCGAATCTACCTCCTGAAATCTGTTTCCTGCAATTCTGCCTTGATTTCAAATCCTCTTCTTTGCCTTCCCTCAATATATTTGTGGACGAGAGTTATCATTTATAACTCTGCAGGTTTGTGAATTGCAGTGCCCTGAAGCTCCATTTTACAACTCGCTTTTTTGGGAGCTGGCCGCAAAAGCGCAGGATGGCTTCAGGCCATGTTCTGGTTCTGGGGGGGGGGGGAGGATGAGCCTGTGGTTAATTCTTCTTCCTGATGGGAAAATAGAGTGACCTGTTCCTGTCCCAACAACAAGAGGTAGTCTCTCACTGGTTCCCCATCTTCCCGTTCAGCCTCAGGACAAATTGCAACCTGTACGGAACAGGAGGTTAAAGGTGCTGATGCTCCAAGTAGGGAGATTGTTAGTAAAGCGGCTGGAATGGCGACCCCGGGCACAAGGAGAAGAGAAATGAGGTGCGTTTTAGAAACCTTTCCCCATCACATGGTGTACCATCTTTTTGTTTTCTCATGCATGTTTTCGATGTAGGAAGATGTCCTTGAACCTGCAGATTTGGGACCCATGCGATGGGTACCACGCAGTATTACTTTAAAGGGTCTGCGTTTGCTCACCCAACCTCACCAAACCTCTCAGCCCCAAGAGTGTCCACCCTTATGTCTCATCCAGCTGTGGGTCTAGATATGGTCAATCCAGGTTGCATCACAGCCCCTGAACGCATTGTGTAAGAATTTCTCTCTCTTTCACTGTCTTTGTTTCATGGGTTTTTTGAAGTAATTTATTTTTATACTGGGGTTTAGCTGCTTTTCACTGCTGTGTTTATCCCGCTTTACATCCACTTGACACACTAACAGAGAGATATCAATACATAGCTTTTAAGATTATTACTAGTCAGATATATTCTTGTGCGGTGAATAGGGCGTGTTGAGTCCAGTTCTCTGAGCAAGGAGTAGGTCTTGTCTATTACATATTGGGTTTATGGAACGGTATCTGAGCTAAGTTGAAACCCTTGTTTTATGTATCAGCCCACCTCACCTTTCCCGTTAAGCAGCCATAGTGTGATTTCTGCATGTGTGACTCTGTTCTGTTTTGTAATTCAGTTCAAGTGTAACGGTTTTTACATTCCCTCTATAAGTGATACCTTATGAGAAGTGTCCTTTTCTGTGTGACTTATTTCACTTAGAATCGTCGTACCTAAATCCACTCATCATGCTGCTACTAGCCTTATGAGATTGATTTCATGGCTGAGTGATATTCCATTGTACATAAGGACCACAACTTCTGTATCCATTTTTCTCTTTCCTGGGATATTGAAGGTGGAATGAAGTGGAGGTCCTTGTCAACAGAGCAGCCCTAAACTTTGGGGTGCTTTTGTCTTGCTGATTTTTCATTTTCCCAATTTATACCCCCATGAGTGGAAGTGCCCTATGCTCTCTAAGCTGTGTTTTTTAGATGTTTCAGGAGACACCGTACACTTCTCCAGAGTGGCTGTTGGCAATTTACATCCCGCCCATCAGTGTAGCAAGGCTCCCATTTCTCCATGGCCTGTCCTGCATTTCTGGTTTTGAGACTTTTTTCAGCATGGCCCTTTTGACAGATGGGTAGCGAGTCTTCTTTGTAGCGCTGATTTGCCTTTCCAGGTTGCTTGGTTGGCCAAAAAGGGCGTATGCATTTTTTCCTGAATATATTCAGGAAAAAACGCATACGCCCTTTTTGGCCAAGGGCATCATTGTCAACGTTTTGCCGCTTTTCATGTGCTTTAAAGGCGATTCGAATCTACCTCCTGAAATCTGTTTCCTGCAATTCTGCCTTGATTTCAAATCCTCTTCTTTGCCTTCCCTCAATATATTTGTGGACGAGAGTTATCATTTATAACTCTGCAGGTTTGTGAATTGCAGTGCCCTGAAGCTCCATTTTACAACTCGCTTTTTTGGGAGCTGGCCGCAAAAGCGCTGGATGGCTTCAGGCCCTGTTCTGGTTCCGGGTGGGATGATGAGCCTGTGGTTAATTCTTCTTCCTGCTGGGAAAATAGAGTGACCTGTGCCTGTCCCAACACCAAGAGCTAGTCTCTCACTGGTTCCCCGTCTTCCCGTTCATCCTCAGGACAAATTGCAACCTGAATGGAACAGGAGGTTAAAAGTGCTGATGCTCCAAATAAGGAGATTGCTAGTAAAGCGGCTGGAATGGAGAACCCGGGCACAAGGAGATGAGAAATGAGGTGCGTTTTAGGTATTTTTCCCCATCACACGGTGTACCATCTTCTGGGTTTCTCATGCATGTTTTCGATGTAGGAAGATGCCCTTGAACCTGGAGATTTGGGACCCATGGGATGGGTACCACGCAGTATTACTTTAAAGGGTCTGCGTTTGCCCACCCAACCTCACCAAACCTCTCAGCCCCAAGAGTGTCCACCCTTATGTCTCATCCATCTGTGGGTCTAGATATGGTCAATCCAGGTTGCATCACAGCCCCTGAACGCATTGTGTAAGAATTTCTCTCTCTTTCACTGTCTTTGTTTCATGGGTTTTTCGAAGTAATTTATTTTTATAATGGGGTTTAGCTGCTTTTCACTGCGGTGTTTATGCTGCTTTACACCCACTTGACACACTAACAGAGAGATATCAATACATAGGTTTTAAGATTATTACTAGTCAGATATATTCTTGTGCGGTGAATAGGGCGTGTTGAGTCCAGTTCTCTGAGCAAGGAGTAGGTCTTGTCTATTACATATTGGGTTTATGGAACGGTATCTGAGCTAATTTGAAACCCTTGTTTTATGTATCACGCCACCTCACCTTTCCCGTTAAGCAGCCATAGTGTGTTTTCTGCATGTGTGACTCTGTTCTGTTTTGTAATTCAGTTCAAGTGTAACGCTTTTTACATTCCCTCTATAAGTGATACCTTATGAGAAGTGTCCTTTTCTGTGTGACTTATTTCACTTAGAATCGTCGTACCTAAATCCACTCATCATGCTGCTACTAGCCTTATGAGATTGATTTCATGGCTGAGTGATATTCCATTGTACATAAGGACCACAACTTCTGTATCCATTTTTCTCTTTCCTGGGATATTGAAGGTGGAATGAAGTGGAGGTCCTTGTCAACAGAGCAGCCCTAAACTTTGGGGTGCTTGTGTCTTGCTGATTTTTCATTTTCCCAATTTATACCCCCATGAGTGGAAGTGCCCTATGCTCTCTAAGCTGTGTTTTTTAGATGTTTCAGGACACACCGTACACTTCTCCAGAGTGGCTGTTGGCAATTTACATCCTGCCCATCAGTGTAGCAAGGCTCCCATTTCTCCATGGCCTGTCCTGCATTTCTGGTTTTGAGACTTTTTTCAGCATGGCCCTTTTGACCGATGGGTAGCGAGTCTTCTTTGTAGTGCTGATTTGCCTTTCCAGGTTGCTTGGTGGGCCAAAAAGGGCGTATGCGTTTTTTCCTGAATATATTCAGGAAAAAACGCATACGCCCTTTTTGGCCAAGGGCATCATTGTCAACGTTTTGCCGCTTTTCATGTGCTTTAAAGGCGATTCGAATCTACCTCCTGAAATCTGTTTCCTGCAATTCTGCTTTGATTTCAAATCCTCTTCTTTGCCTTCCCTCAATATATTTGTGGACGAGAGTTATAATTTATAACTCTGCAGGTTTGTGAATTGCAGTGCCCTGAAGCTCCATTTTAAAACTCGCTTTTTTGGGAGCTGGCCGCAAAAGCGCTGGATGGCTTCAGGCCCTGTTCTGGTTCCGGGTGGGATGATGAGCCTGTGGTTAATTCTTCTTCCTGATGGGAAAATAGAGTGACCTGTGCCTGTGCCAACAGCAAGAGCTAGTCTCTCACTGGTTCCCCGTCTACCCGTTCATCCTCAGGACAAATTGCAACCTGTACGGAACAGGAGGTTAAAGGTGCTGATGCTCCAAGTAGGGAGATTGTTAGTAAAGCGGCTGGAATGGCGAACCCGGGCACAAGGAGAAGAGAAATGAGGTGCGTTTTAGAAACCTTTCCCCATCACATGGTGTACCATCTTTTTGTTTTCTCATGCATGTTTTCGATGTAGGAAGATGTCCTTGAACCTGGAGATTTGGGACCCATGCGATGGGTACCACGCAGTATTACTTTAAAGGGTCTGCGTTTGCTCACCCAACCTCACCAAACCTCTCAGCCCCAAGAGTGTCCACCCTTATGTCTCATCCAGCTGTGGGTCTAGATATGGTCAATCTAGGTTGCATCACAGCCCCTGAACGCATTGTGTAAGAATTTCACTCTCTTTCACTGTCTTTGTTTCATGGGTTTTTCGAAGTAATTTATTTTTATACTGGGGTTTAGCTGCTTTTCACTGCTGTGTTTATGCCGCTTTACACCCACTTGACACACTAACAGAGAGATATCAATACATAGGTTTTAAGATTATTACTAGTCAGATATATTCTTGTGCAGTGAATAGGGCCTGTTGAGTCCAGTTCTCTGAGCAAGGAGTAGGTCTTGTCTATTACATATTGGGTTTATGGAACGGTATCTGAGCTAATTTGAAACCCTTGTTTTATGTATCACGCCACCTCACCTTTCCCGTTAAGCAGCCATAGTGTGTTTTCTGCATGTGTGACTCTGTTCTGTTTTGTAATTCAGTTCAAGTGTAACGCTTTTTACATTCCCTCTATAAGTGATACCTTATGAGAAGTGTCCTTTTCTGTGTGACTTATTTCACTTAGAATCGTCGTACCTAAATCCACTCATCATGCTGCTACTAGCCTTATGACATTGATTTCATGGCTGAGTGATATTCCATTGTACATAAGGACCACAACTTCTTTATCCATTTTTCTCTTTCCTGGGATATTGAAGGTGGAATGAAGTGGAGGTCCCTGTCAACAGAGCAGCCCTAAACTTTGGGGTGTTTGTGTCTTGCTGATTTTTCATTTTCCCAATTTATACCCCCATGAGTGGAAGTGCCCTATGCTCTCTAAGCTGTGTTTTTTAGATGTTTCAGGACACACCGTACACTTCTCCAGAGTGGCTGTTGGCAATTTACATCCCGCCCATCAGTGTAGCAAGGCTCCCATTTCTCCATGGCCTGTCCTGCATTTCTGGTTTTGAGACTTTTTTCAGCATGGCCCTTTTGACCGATGGGTAGCGAGTCTTCTTTGTAGCGCTGATTTGCCTTTCCAGGTGGCTTGGTTGGCCAAAAAGGGCGTATGCGTTTTTTCCTGAATATATTCAGGAAAAAACGCATACGCCCTTTTTGGCCAAGGGCATCATTGTCAACGTTTTGCCGCTTTTCATGTGCTTTAAAGGCGATTCGAATCTACCTCCTGAAATCTGTTTCCTGCAATTCTGCCTTGATTTCAAATCCTCTTCTTTGCCTTCCCTCAATATATTTGTGGACGAGAGTTATCATTTATAACTCTGCAGGTTTGGGAATTGCAGTGCCCTGAAGCTCCATTTTACAACTCGCTTTTTTGGGAGCTGGCCGCAAAAGCGCTGGATGGCTTCAGGCCCTGTTCTGGTTCCGGGGGCTATGATGAGCCTGTGGTTAATTCTTCTTCCTGATGGGAAAATAGAGTGACCTGTGCCTGTCCCAACAACAAGAGCTAGTCTCTCACTGGTTCCCCGTCTACCCGTTCATCCTCAGGACAAATTGCAACCTGTATGGAACAGGAGGTTAAAGGTGCTGATGCTCCAAGTAGGGAGATTGCTAGGAAAGTGGCTGGAATGGCGAACCCGGGCACAAGGAGAAGAGAAATGAGGTGCGTTCTAGAAACCTTTCCCCATCACATGGTGTACCATCTTTTTTGTTTTCTCATGCATGTTTTCGATGTAGGAAGATGCCCTTGAACCTGGAGATTTGGGACCCATGCGATGGGTACCACGCAGTATTACTTTAAAGGGTCTGCGTTTGCTCACCCAACCTCACCAAACCTCTCAGCCCCAAGAGTGTCCACCCTTATGTCTCATCCAGCTGTGGGTCTAGAAATGGTCAATCCAGGTTGCATCACATCCCCTGAACGCATTGTGTAAGAATTTCTCTCTCTTTCACTGTCTTTGTTTCATGGGTTTGTAAAAGTAATTTATTTTTATAATGGGGTTTAGCTGCTTTTCACTGCTGTGTTTATGCCGCTTTACACCCACTTGACACACTAACAGAGAGATATCAATACATAGGTTTTACGATTATTACTAGTCAGATATATTCTTGTGCGGTGAATAGGGCGTGTTGAGTCCAGTTCTCTGAGCAAGGAGTAGGTCTTGTCTATTACATATTGGGTTTATGGAACGGTATCTGAGCTAATTTGAAACCCTTGTTTTATGTATCACCCCACCTCACCCTTCCCGTTAAGCAGCCATAGTGTGTTTTCTGCATGTGTGACTCTGTTCTGTTTTGTAATTCAGTTCAAGTGTAACGGTTTTTACAGTCCCTCTATAAGTGATACCTTATGAGAAGTGTCCTTTTCTATGTGACTTATTTCCCTTAGAATCGTCGTACCTAAATCCACTCGTCATGCTGCTACTAGCCTTATGACATTGATTTCATGGCTGAGTGATATCCCATTGTACATAAGGACCACAACTTCTTTATCCATTTTTCTCTTTCCTGGGATATTGAAGGTGGAATGAAGTGGAGGTCCTTGTCAACAGAGCAGCCCTAAACTTTGGGGTGCTTGTGTCTTGCTGATTTTTCATTTTCCCAATTTATACCCCCATGAGTGGAAGTGCCCTAAGCTCTCTAAGCTGTGTTTTTTAGATGTTTCAGGACACACCGTACACTTCTCCAGTGTGGCTGTTGGCAATTTACATCCCGCCCATCAGTGTAGCAAGGCTCCCATTTCTCCATGGCCTGTCCTGCATTTCTGGTTTTGAGACTTTTTTCAGCATGGCCCTTTTGACCGATGGGTAGCGAGTCTTCTTTGTAGCCCTGATTTGCCTTTCCAGGTTGCTTGGTTGGCCAAAAAGGGCGTATGCGTTTTTTCCTGAATATATTCAGGAAAAAACGCATACGCCCTTTTTGGCCAAGGGCATCATTGTCAACGTTTTGCCGCTTTTCATGTGCTTTAAAGGCGATTCGAATCTACCTCCTGAAATCTGTTTCCTGCAATTCTGCCTTGATTTCAAATCCTCTTCTTTGCCTTCCCTCAATATATTTGTGGACGAGAGTTATCATTTATAACTCTGCAGGTTTGGGAATTGCAGTGCCCTGAAGCTCCATTTTACAACTCGCTTTTTTGGGAGCTGGCCGCAAAAGCGCAGGATGGCTTCAGGCCCTGTTCTGGTTCCGGGGGGGAGGATGAGCCTGTGGTTAATTCTTCTTCCTGATGGGAAAATAGAGTGACCTGTGCCTGTCCCAACACCAAGAGCTAGTCTCTCACTGGTTCCCCGTCTACCCGTTCATCCTCAGGACAAATTGCAACCTGTACGGAACAGGAGGTTAAAGGTGCTGATGCTCCAAATAGGGAGATTGTTAGTAAAGCGGATGGAATGGCAAACCCGGGCACAAGGAGAAGAGAAATGAGGTGCGTTTTAGAAACCTTTCCCCATCACATGGTGTACCATCTTTTTGTTTTCTCATGCATGTTTTCGATGTAGGAAGATGCCCTTGAACCTGGAGATTTGGGACCCATGCGATGGGTACCACGCAGTATTACT
The DNA here is from genome assembly GCF_965194805.1 of Balaenoptera borealis. Classification (NCBI taxonomy): domain Eukaryota; kingdom Metazoa; phylum Chordata; class Mammalia; order Artiodactyla; family Balaenopteridae; genus Balaenoptera; species Balaenoptera borealis. The sequence goes on from NW_028123973.1 coordinate 355,951, forward strand.
TTAAAGGGTCTGCGTTTGCTCACCCAACCTCACCAAACCTCTCAGCCCCAAGAGTGTCCACCCTTATGTCTCATCCAGCTGTGGGTCTAGATATGGTCAATCCAGGTTGCATCACAGCCCCTGAACGCATTGTGTAAGAATTTCTCTCTCTTTCACTGTCTTTGTTTCATGGGTTTTTCAAAGTAATTTATTTTTATAATGGGGTTTAGCTGCTTTTCACTGCTGTGTTTATGCCGCTTTACACCCACTTGACACACTAACAGAGAGATATCAATACATAGGTTTTAAGATTATTACTAGTGAGATATATTCTTGTGCGGTGAATAGGGCGTGTTGAGTCCAGTTCTCTGAGCAAGGAGTAGGTCTTGTCTATTACATATTGGGTTTATGGAACGGTATCTGAGCTAATTTGAAACCCTTGTTTTATGTATCACCCCACCTCACCTTTCCCGTTAAGCAGCCATAGTGTGTTTTCTGCATGTGTGACTCTGTTCTGTTTTGTAATTCAGTTCAAGTGTAACGGTTTTTACAGTCCCTCTATAAGTGATACCTTATGAGAAGTGTCCTTTTCTGTGTGACTTATTTCCCTTAGAATCGTCGTACCTAAATCCACTCATCATGCTGCTACTAGCCTTATGACATTGATTTCATGGCTGAGTGATATTCCATTGTACATAAGGACCACAACTTCTTTATCCATTTTTCTCTTTCCTGGGATATTGAAGGTGGAATGAAGTGGAGGTCCTTGTCAACAGAGCAGCCCTAAACTTTGGGGTGCTTGTGTCTTGCTGATTTTTCATTTTCCCAATTTATACCCCCATGAGTGGAAGTGCCCTATGCTCTCTAAGCTGTGTTTTTTAGATGTTTCAGGACACACCGTACACTTCTCCAGAGTGGCTGTTGGCAATTTACATCCCGCCCATCAGTGTAGCAAGGCTCCCATTTCTCCATGGCCTGTCCTGCATTTCTGGTTTTGAGACTTTTTTCAGCATGGCCCTTTTGACCGATGGGTAGCGAGTCTTCTTTGTAGCGCTGATTTGCCTTTCCAGGTGGCTTGGTTGGCCAAAAAGGGCGTATGCGTTTTTTCCTGAATATATTCAGGAAAAAACGCATACGCCCTTTTTGGCCAAGGGCATCATTGTCAACGTTTTGCCGCTTTTCATGTGCTTTAAAGGCGATTCGAATCTACCTCCTGAAATCTGTTTCCTGCAATTCTGCCTTGATTTCAAATCCTCTTCTTTGCCTTCCCTCAATATATTTGTGGACGAGAGTTATCATTTATAACTCTGCAGGTTTGGGAATTGCAGTGCCCTGAAGCTCCATTTTACAACTCGCTTTTTTGGGAGCTGGCCGCGAAAGCGCAGGATGGCTTCAGGCCCTGTTCTGGTTCCGGGGGGGAGGATGAGCCTGTGGTTAATTCTTCTTCCTGATGGGAAAATAGAGTGACCTGTGCCTGTCCCAACACCAAGAGCTAGTCTCTCACTGGTTCCCCATCTACCCGTTCATCCTCAGGACAAATTGCAACCTGTAGGGAACAGGAGGTTAAAGGTGCTGATGCTCCAAGTAGGGAGATTGTTAGTAAAGCGGCTGGAATGGCGAACCCGGGCACAAGGAGAAGAGAAATGAGGTGCGTTTTAGAAACCTTTCCCTATCACATGGTGTACCATCTTTTTGTTTTCTCATGCATGTTTTCGATGTAGGAAGATGCCCTTGAACCTGGAGATTTGGGACCCATGCGATGGGTACCACGCAGTATTACTTTAAAGGGTCTGCGTTTGCTCACCCAACCTCACCAAACCTCTCAGCCCCAAGAGTGTCCACCCTTATGTCTCATCCAGCTGTGGGTCTAGATATGGTCAATCCAGGTTGCATCACAGCCCCTGAACGCATTGTGTAAGAATTTCTCTCTCTTTCACTGTCTTTGTTTCATGGGTTTTTCAAAGTAATTTATTTTTATAATGGGGTTTAGCTGCTTTTCACTGCTGTGTTTATGCCGCTTTACACCCACTTGACACACTAACAGAGAGATATCAATACATAGGTTTTAAGATTATTACTAGTCAGATATATTCTTGTGCGGTGAATAGGGCGTGTTGAGTCCAGTTCTCTGAGCAAGGAGTAGGTCTTGTCTATTACATATTGGGTTTATGGAACGGTATCTGAGCTAATTTGAAACCCTTGTTTTATGTATCACCCCACCTCACCTTTCCCGTTAAGCAGCCATAGTGTGTTTTCTGCATGTGTGACTCTGTTCTATTTTGTAATTCAGTTCAAGTGTAACGGTTTTTACATTCCCTCTATAAGTGATACCTTATGAGAAGTATCCTTTTCTGTGTGACTTATTTCACTTAGAATCGTCGTACCTAAATCCACTCATCATGCTGCTATTAGCCTTATGACATTGATTTCATGGCTGAGTGATATTCCATTGTACATAAGGACCACAACTTCTTTATCCATTTTTCTCCCTCCTGGGATATTGAAGGTGGAATGAAGTGGAGGTCCTTGTCAACAGAGCAGCCCTAAACTTTGGGGTGCTTGTGTCTTGCTGATTTTTCATTTTCCCAATTTATACCCCCATGAGTGGAAGTGCCCTATGCTCTCTAAGCTGTGTTTTTTAGATGTTTCAGGACACACCGTACACTTCTCCAGAGTGGCTGTTGGCAATTTACATCCCGCCCATCAGTGTAGCAAGGCTCCCATTTCTCCATGGCCTGTCCTGCATTTCTGGTTTTGAGACTTTTTTCAGCATGGCCCTTTTGACCGATGGGTAGCGAGTCTTCTTTGTAGCGCTGATTTGCCTTTCCAGGTGGCTTGGTTGGCCAAAAAGGGCGTATGCGTTTTTTCCTGAATATATTCAGGAAAAAACGCATACGCCCTTTTTGGCCAAGGGCATCATTGTCAACGTTTTGCCGCTTTTCATGTGCTTTAAAGGCGATTCGAATCTACCTCCTGAAATCTGTTTCCTGCATTTCTGCCTTGATTTCAAATCCTCTTTTGGCGTCCCTCAATATATTTGTGGACGAAAGTTATCATTTATAACTCTGCAGGTTTGTGAATTGCAGTGCCCTGAAGCTCCATTTTACAACTCGCTTTTTTGGGAGCTGGCCGCAAAAGCGCAGGATGGCTTCAGGCCCTGTTCTGGTTCCAGGGGGGAGGATGAGCCTGTGGTTAATTCTTCTTCCTGATGGGAAAATAGAGTGACCTGTGCCTGTCCCAACAACAAGAGCTAGTCTCTCACTGGTTCCCCGTCTACCCGTTCATCCTCAGGACAAATTGCAACCTGTATGGAACAGGAGGTTAAAGGTGCTGATGCTCCAAGTAGGGAGATTGCTAGGAAAGTGGCTGGAATGGCGACCCCGGGCACAAGGAGAAGAGAAATGAGGTGCGTTCTAGAAACCTTTCCCCATCACATGGTGTACCATCTTTTTTGTTTTCTCATGCATGTTTTCGATGTAGGAAGATGCCCTTGAACCTGGAGATTTGGGACCCATGCGATGGGTACCACGCAGTATTACTTTAAAGGGTCTGCGTTTGCTCACCCAACCTCACCAAACCTCTCAGCCCCAAGAGTGTCCACCCTTATGTCTCATCCAGCTGTGGGTCTAGAAATGGTCAATCCAGGTTGCATCACATCCCCTGAACGCATTGTGTAAGAATTTCTCTCTCTTTCACTGTCTTTGTTTCATGGGTTTGTAAAAGTAATTTATTTTTATAATGGGGTTTAGCTGCTTTTCACTGCTGTGTTTATGCCGCTTTACACCCACTTGACACACTAACAGAGAGATATCAATACATAGGTTTTACGATTATTACTAGTCAGATATATTCTTGTGCGGTGAATAGGGCGTGTTGAGTCCAGTTCTCTGAGCAAGGAGTAGGTCTTGTCTATTACATATTGGGTTTATGGAACGGTATCTGAGCTAATTTGAAACCCTTGTTTTATGTATCACCCCACCTCACCCTTCCCGTTAAGCAGCCATAGTGTGTTTTCTGCATGTGTGACTCTGTTCTGTTTTGTAATTCAGTTCAAGTGTAACGGTTTTTACAGTCCCTCTATAAGTGATACCTTATGAGAAGTGTCCTTTTCTATGTGACTTATTTCCCTTAGAATCGTCGTACCTAAATCCACTCGTCATGCTGCTACTAGCCTTATGACATTGATTTCATGGCTGAGTGATATCCCATTGTACATAAGGACCACAACTTCTTTATCCATTTTTCTCTTTCCTGGGATATTGAAGGTGGAATGAAGTGGAGGTCCTTGTCAACAGAGCAGCCCTAAACTTTGGGGTGCTTGTGTCTTGCTGATTTTTCATTTTCCCAATTTATACCCCCATGAGTGGAAGTGCCCTAAGCTCTCTAAGCTGTGTTTTTTAGATGTTTCAGGACACACCGTACACTTCTCCAGAGTGGCTGTTGGCAATTTACATCCCGCCCATCAGTGTAGCAAGGCTCCCATTTCTCCATGGCCTGTCCTGCATTTCTGGTTTTGAGACTTTTTTCAGCATGGCCCTTTTGACCGATGGGTAGCGAGTCTTCTTTGTAGCCCTGATTTGCCTTTCCAGGTTGCTTGGTTGGCCAAAAAGGGCGTATGCGTTTTTTCCTGAATATATTCAGGAAAAAACGCATACGCCCTTTTTGGCCAAGGGCATCATTGTCAACGTTTTGCCGCTTTTCATGTGCTTTAAAGGCGATTCGAATCTACCTCCTGAAATCTGTTTCCTGCAATTCTGCCTTGATTTCAAATCCTCTTCTTTGCCTTCCCTCAATATATTTGTGGACGAGAGTTATCATTTATAACTCTGCAGGTTTGGGAATTGCAGTGCCCTGAAGCTCCATTTTACAACTCGCTTTTTTGGGAGCTGGCCGCAAAAGCGCAGGATGGCTTCAGGCCCTGTTCTGGTTCCGGGGGGGAGGATGAGCCTGTGGTTAATTCTTCTTCCTGATGGGAAAATAGAGTGACCTGTGCCTGTCCCAACACCAAGAGCTAGTCTCTCACTGGTTCCCCGTCTACCCGTTCATCCTCAGGACAAATTGCAACCTGTACGGAACAGGAGGTTAAAGGTGCTGATGCTCCAAATAGGGAGATTGTTAGTAAAGCGGATGGAATGGCAAACCCGGGCACAAGGAGAAGAGAAATGAGGTGCGTTTTAGAAACCTTTCCCCATCACATGGTGTACCATCTTTTTGTTTTCTCATGCATGTTTTCGATGTAGGAAGATGCCCTTGAACCTGGAGATTTGGGACCCATGCGATGGGTACCACGCAGTATTACTTTAAAGGGTCTGCGTTTGCTCACCCAACCTCACCAAACCTCTCAGCCCCAAGAGTGTCCACCCTTATGTCTCATCCAGCTGTGGGTCTAGATATGGTCAATCCAGGTTGCATCACAGCCCCTGAACGCATTGTGTAAGAATTTCTCTCTCTTTCACTGTCTTTGTTTCATGGGTTTTTCAAAGTAATTTATTTTTATAATGGGGTTTAGCTGCTTTTCACTGCTGTGTTTATGCCGCTTTACACCCACTTGACACACTAACAGAGAGATATCAATACATAGGTTTTAAGATTATTACTAGTCAGATATATTCTTGTGCGGTGAATAGGGCGTGTTGAGTCCAGTTCTCTGAGCAAGGAGTAGGTCTTGTCTATTACATATTGGGTTTATGGAACGGTATCTGAGCTAATTTGAAACCCTTGTTTTATGTATCACCCCACCTCACCTTTCCCGTTAAGCAGCCATAGTGTGTTTTCTGCATGTGTGACTCTGTTCTGTTTTGTAATTCAGTTCAAGTGTAACGGTTTTTACAGTCCCTCTATAAGTGATACCTTATGAGAAGTGTCCTTTTCTGTGTGACTTATTTCCCTTAGAATCGTCGTACCTAAATCCACTCATCATGCTGCTACTAGCCTTATGACATTGATTTCATGGCTGAGTGATATTCCATTGTACATAAGGACCACAACTTCTTTATCCATTTTTCTCTTTCCTGGGATATTGAAGGTGGAATGAAGTGGAGGTCCTTGTCAACAGAGCAGCCCTAAACTTTGGGGTGCTTGTGTCTTGCTGATTTTTCATTTTCCCAATTTATACCCCCATGAGTGGAAGTGCCCTATGCTCTCTAAGCTGTGTTTTTTAGATGTTTCAGGACACACCGTACACTTCTCCAGAGTGGCTGTTGGCAATTTACATCCCGCCCATCAGTGTAGCAAGGCTCCCATTTCTCCATGGCCTGTCCTGCATTTCTGGTTTTGAGACTTTTTTCAGCATGGCCCTTTTGACCGATGGGTAGCGAGTCTTCTTTGTAGCGCTGATTTGCCTTTCCAGGTGGCTTGGTTGGCCAAAAAGGGCGTATGCGTTTTTTCCTGAATATATTCAGGAAAAAACGCATACGCCCTTTTTGGCCAAGGGCATCATTGTCAACGTTTTGCCGCTTTTCATGTGCTTTAAAGGCGATTCGAATCTACCTCCTGAAATCTGTTTCCTGCAATTCTGCCTTGATTTCAAATCCTCTTCTTTGCCTTCCCTCAATATATTTGTGGACGAAAGTTATCATTTATAACTCTGCAGGTTTGGGAATTGCAGTGCCCTGAAGCTCCATTTTACAACTCGCTTTTTTGGGAGCTGGCCGTGAAAGCGCAGGATGGCTTCAGGCCCTGTTCTGGTTCCGGGGGGGAGGATGAGCCTGTGGTTAATTCTTCTTCCTGATGGGAAAATAGAGTGACCTGTGCCTGTCCCAACACCAAGAGCTAGTCTCTCACTGGTTCCCCATCTACCCGTTCATCCTCAGGACAAATTGCAACCTGTAGGGAACAGGAGGTTAAAGGTGCTGATGCTCCAAGTAGGGAGATTTTTAGTAAAGCGGATGGAATGGCGAACCCGGGCACAAGGAGAAGAGAAATGAGGTGCGTTTTAGAAACCTTTCCCTATCACATGGTGTACCATCTTTTTGTTTTCTCATGCATGTTTTCGATGTAGGAAGATGCCCTTGAACCTGGAGATTTGGGACCCATGCGATGGGTACCACGCAGTATTACTTTAAAGGGTCTGCGTTTGCTCACCCAACCTCACCAAACCTCTCAGCCCCAAGAGTGTCCACCCTTATGTCTCATCCAGCTGTGGGTCTAGATATGGTCAATCCAGGTTGCATCACAGCCCCTGAACGCATTGTGTAAGAATTTCTCTCTCTTTCACTGTCTTTGTTTCATGGGTTTTTCAAAGTAATTTATTTTTATAATGGGGTTTAGCTGCTTTTCACTGCTGTGTTTATGCCGCTTTACACCCACTTGACACACTAACAGAGAGATATCAATACATAGGTTTTAAGATTATTACTAGTCAGATATATTCTTGTGCGGTGAATAGGGCGTGTTGAGTCCAGTTCTCTGAGCAAGGAGTAGGTCTTGTCTATTACATATTGGGTTTATGGAACGGTATCTGAGCTAATTTGAAACCCTTGTTTTATGTATCACCCCACCTCACCTTTCCCGTTAAGCAGCCATAGTGTGTTTTCTGCATGTGTGACTCTGTTCTGTTTTGTAATTCAGTTCAAGTGTAACGGTTTTTACATTCCCTCTATAAGTGATACCTTATGAGAAGTGTCCTTTTCTGTGTGACTTATTTCACTTAGAATCGTCGTACCTAAATCCACTCATCATGCTGCTATTAGCCTTATGACATTGATTTCATGGCTGAGTGATATTCCATTGTACATAAGGACCACAACTTCTTTATCCATTTTTCTCCCTCCTGGGATATTGAAGGTGGAATGAAGTGGAGGTCCTTGTCAACAGAGCAGCCCTAAACTTTGGGGTGCTTGTGTCTTGCTGATTTTTCATTTTCCCAATTTATACCCCCATGAGTGGAAGTGCCCTATGCTCTCTAAGGGGTGTTTTTTAGATGTTTCAGGACACACCGTACACTTCTCCAGAGTGGCTGTTGGCAATTTACATCCCGCCCATCAGTGTAGCAAGGCTCCCATTTCTCCATGGCCTGTCCTGCATTTCTGGTTTTGAGACTTTTTTCAGCATGGCCCTTTTGACCGATGGGTAGCGAGTCTTCTTTGTAGCGCTGATTTGCCTTTCCAGGTGGCTTGGTTGGCCAAAAAGGGCGTATGCGTTTTTTCCTGAATATATTCAGGAAAAAACGCATACGCCCTTTTTGGCCAAGGGCATCATTGTCAACGTTTTGCCGCTTTTCATGTGCTTTAAAGGCGATTCGAATCTACCTCCTGAAATCTGTTTCCTGCATTTCTGCCTTGATTTCAAATCCTCTTTTGGCGTCCCTCAATATATTTGTGGACGAAAGTTATCATTTATAACTCTGCAGGTTTGTGAATTGCAGTGCCCTGAAGCTCCATTTTACAACTCGCTTTTTTGGGAGCTGGCCGCAAAAGCGCAGGATGGCTTCAGGCCCTGTTCTGGTTCCAGGGGGGAGGATGAGCCTGTGGTTAATTCTTCTTCCTGATGGGAAAATAGAGTGACCTGTGCCTGTCCCAACAACAAGAGCTAGTCTCTCACTGGTTCCCCGTCTACCCGTTCATCCTCAGGACAAATTGCAACCTGTATGGAACAGGAGGTTAAAGGTGCTGATGCTCCAAGTAGGGAGATTGCTAGGAAAGTGGCTGGAATGGCGACCCCGGGCACAAGGAGAAGAGAAATGAGGTGCGTTCTAGAAACCTTTCCCCATCACATGGTGTACCATCTTTTTTGTTTTCTCATGCATGTTTTCGATGTAGGAAGATGCCCTTCAACCTGGAGATTTGGGACCCATGCGATGGGTACCACGCAGTATTACTTTAAAGGGTCTGCGTTTGCTCACCCAACCTCACCAAACCTCTCAGCCCCAAGAGTGTCCACCCTTATGTCTCATCCAGCTGTGGGTCTAGATATGGTCAATCCAGGTTGCATCACAGCCCCTGAACGCATTGTGTAAGAATTTCTCTCTCTTTCACTGTCTTTGTTTCATGGGTTTTTCAAAGTAATTTATTTTTATAATGGGGTTTAGCTGCTTTTCACTGCTGTGTTTATGCCGCTTTACACCCACTTGACACACTAACAGAGAGATATCAATACATAGGTTTTAAGATTATTACTAGTCAGATATATTCTTGTGCGGTGAATAGGGCGTGTTGAGTCCAGTTCTCTGAGCAAGGAGTAGGTCTTGTCTATTACATATTGGGTTTATGGAACGGTATCTGAGCTAATTTGAAACCCTTGTTTTATGTATCACCCCACCTCACCTTTCCCGTTAAGCAGCCATAGTGTGTTTTCTGCATGTGTGACTCTGTTCTGTTTTGTAATTCAGTTCAAGTGTAACGGTTTTTACAGTCCCTCTATAAGTGATACCTTATGAGAAGTGTCCTTTTCTGTGTGACTTATTTCCCTTAGAATCGTCGTACCTAAATCCACTCATCATGCTGCTACTAGCCTTATGACATTGATTTCATGGCTGAGTGATATTCCATTGTACATAAGGACCACAACTTCTTTATCCATTTTTCTCTTTCCTGGGATATTGAAGGTGGAATGAAGTGGAGGTCCTTGTCAACAGAGCAGCCCTAAACTTTGGGGTGCTTGTGTCTTGCTGATTTTTCATTTTCCCAATTTATACCCCCATGAGTGGAAGTGCCCTATGCTCTCTAAGCTGTGTTTTTTAGATGTTTCAGGACACACCGTACACTTCTCCAGAGTGGCTGTTGGCAATTTACATCCCGCCCATCAGTGTAGCAAGGCTCCCATTTCTCCATGGCCTGTCCTGCATTTCTGGTTTTGAGACTTTTTTCAGCATGGCCCTTTTGACCGATGGGTAGCGAGTCTTCTTTGTAGCGCTGATTTGCCTTTCCAGGTGGCTTGGTTGGCCAAAAAGGGCGTATGCGTTTTTTCCTGAATATATTCAGGAAAAAACGCATACGCCCTTTTTGGCCAAGGGCATCATTGTCAACGTTTTGCCGCTTTTCATGTGCTTTAAAGGCGATTCGAATCTACCTCCTGAAATCTGTTTCCTGCAATTCTGCCTTGATTTCAAATCCTCTTCTTTGCCTTCCCTCAATATATTTGTGGACGAGAGTTATCATTTATAACTCTGCAGGTTTGGGAATTGCAGTGCCCTGAAGCTCCATTTTACAACTCGCTTTTTTGGGAGCTGGCCGTGAAAGCGCAGGATGGCTTCAGGCCCTGTTCTGGTTCCGGGGGGGAGGATGAGCCTGTGGTTAATTCTTCTTCCTGATGGGAAAATAGAGTGACCTGTGCCTGTCCCAACACCAAGAGCTAGTCTCTCACTGGTTCCCCATCTACCCGTTCATCCTCAGGACAAATTGCAACCTGTAGGGAACAGGAGGTTAAAGGTGCTGATGCTCCAAGTAGGGAGATTTTTAGTAAAGCGGATGGAATGGCGAACCCGGGCACAAGGAGAAGAGAAATGAGGTGCGTTTTAGAAACCTTTCCCTATCACATGGTGTACCATCTTTTTGTTTTCTCATGCATGTTTTCGATGTAGGAAGATGCCCTTGAACCTGGAGATTTGGGACCCATGCGATGGGTACCACGCAGTATTACTTTAAAGGGTCTGCGTTTGCTCACCCAACCTCACCAAACCTCTCAGCCCCAAGAGTGTCCACCCTTATGTCTCATCCAGCTGTGGGTCTAGATATGGTCAATCCAGGTTGCATCACAGCCCCTGAACGCATTGTGTAAGAATTTCTCTCTCTTTCACTGTCTTTGTTTCATGGGTTTTTCAAAGTAATTTATTTTTATAATGGGGTTTAGCTGCTTTTCACTGCTGTGTTTATGCCGCTTTACACCCACTTGACACACTAACAGAGAGATATCAATACATAGGTTTTAAGATTATTACTAGTCAGATATATTCTTGTGCGGTGAATAGGGCGTGTTGAGTCCAGTTCTCTGAGCAAGGAGTAGGTCTTGTCTATTACATATTGGGTTTATGGAACGGTATCTGAGCTAATTTGAAACCCTTGTTTTATGTATCACCCCACCTCACCTTTCCCGTTAAGCAGCCATAGTGTGTTTTCTGCATGTGTGACTCTGTTCTGTTTTGTAATTCAGTTCAAGTGTAACGGTTTTTACATTCCCTCTATAAGTGATACCTTATGAGAAGTGTCCTTTTCTGTGTGACTTATTTCACTTAGAATCGTCGTACCTAAATCCACTCATCATGCTGCTATTAGCCTTATGACATTGATTTCATGGCTGAGTGATATTCCATTGTACATAAGGACCACAACTTCTTTATCCATTTTTCTCCCTCCTGGGATATTGAAGGTGGAATGAAGTGGAGGTCCTTGTCAACAGAGCAGCCCTAAACTTTGGGGTGCTTGTGTCTTGCTGATTTTTCATTTTCCCAATTTATACCCCCATGAGTGGAAGTGCCCTATGCTCTCTAAGGGGTGTTTTTTAGATGTTTCAGGACACACCGTACACTTCTCCAGAGTGGCTGTTGGCAATTTACATCCCACCCATCAGTGTAGCAAGGCTCCCATTTCTCCATGGCCTGTCCTGCATTTCTGGTTTTGAGACTTTTTTCAGCATGGCCCTTTTGACCGATGGGTAGCGAGTCTTCTTTGTAGCGCTGATTTGCCTTTCCAGGTGGCTTGGTTGGCCAAAAAGGGCGTATGCGTTTTTTCCTGAATATATTCAGGAAAAAACGCATACGCCCTTTTTGGCCAAGGGCATCATTGTCAACGTTTTGCCGCTTTTCATGTGCTTTAAAGGCGATTCGAATCTACCTCCTGAAATCTGTTTCCTGCATTTCTGCCTTGATTTCAAATCCTCTTTTGGCGTCCCTCAATATATTTGTGGACGAAAGTTATCATTTATAACTCTGCAGGTTTGTGAATTGCAGTGCCCTGAAGCTCCATTTTACAACTCGCTTTTTTGGGAGCTGGCCGCAAAAGCGCAGGATGGCTTCAGGCCCTGTTCTGGTTCCAGGGGGGAGGATGAGCCTGTGGTTAATTCTTCTTCCTGATGGGAAAATAGAGTGACCTGTGCCTGTCCCAACACCAAGAGCTAGTCTCTCACTGGTTCCCCGTCTACCCGTTCATCCTCAGGACAAATTGCAACCTGTATGGAACAGGAGGTTAAAGGTGCTGATGCTCCAAGTAGGGAGATTGCTAGGAAAGTGGCTGGAATGGCGACCCCGGGCACAAGGAGAAGAGAAATGAGGTGCGTTCTAGAAACCTTTCCCCATCACATGGTGTACCATCTTTTTTGTTTTCTCATGCATGTTTTCGATGTAGGAAGATGCCCTTGAACCTGGAGATTTGGGACCCATGCGATGGGTACCACGCAGTATTACTTTAAAGGGTCTGCGTTTGCTCACCCAACCTCACCAAACCTCTCAGCCCCAAGAGTGTCCACCCTTATGTCTCATCCAGCTGTGGGTCTAGAAATGGTCAATCCAGGTTGCATCACATCCCCTGAACGCATTGTGTAAGAATTTCTCTCTCTTTCACTGTCTTTGTTTCATGGGTTATTCAAAGTAATTTATTTTTATAATGGGGTTTAGCTGCTTTTCACTTCTGTGTTTATGCCGCTTTACACCCACTTGACACACTAACAGAGAGATATCTATACATAGGTTTTAAGATTATTACTAGTCAGATATATTCTTGTGCGGTGAATAGGGCGTGTTGAGTCCAGTTCTCTGAGCAAGGAGTAGGTCTTGTCTATTACATATTGGTTTTATGGAACGGTATCTGAGCTAATTTGAAACCCTTGTTTTATGTATCACCCCACCTCACCCTTCCCGTTAAGCAGCCATAGTGTGTTTTCTGCATGTGTGACTCTGTTCTGTTTTGTAATTCAGTTCAAGTGTAACGGTTTTTACAGTCCCTCTATAAGTGATACCTTATGAGAAGTGTCCTTTTCTATGTGACTTATTTCCCTTAGAATCGTCGTACCTAAATCCACTCATCATGCTGCTACTAGCCTTATGACATTGATTTCATGGCTGAGTGATATTCCATTGTACATAAGGACCACAACTTCTTTATCCATTTTTCTCTTTCCTGGGATATTGAAGGTGGAATGAAGTGGAGGTCCTTGTCAACAGAGCAGCCCTAAACTTTGGGGTGCTTGTGTCTTGCTGATTTTTCATTTTCCCAATTTATACCCCCATGAGTGGAAGTGCCCTAAGCTCTCTAAGCTGTGTTTTTTAGATGTTTCAGGACACACCGTACACTTCTCCAGAGTGGCTGTTGGCAATTTACATCCCGCCCATCAGTGTAGCAAGGCTCCCATTTCTCCATGGCCTGTCCTGCATTTCTGGTTTTGAGACTTTTTTCAGCATGGCCCTTTTGACCGATGGGTAGCGAGTCTTCTTTGTAGCCCTGATTTGCCTTTCCAGGTTGCTTGGTTGGCCAAAAAGGGCGTATGCGTTTTTTCCTGAATATATTCAGGAAAAAACGCATACGCCCTTTTTGGCCAAGGGCATCATTGTCAACATTTTGCCGCTTTTCATGTGCTTTAAAGGCGATTCGAATCTACCTCCTGAAATCTGTTTCCTGCAATTCTGCCTTGATTTCAAATCCTCTTCTTTGCCTTCCCTCAATATATTTGTGGACGAGAGTTATCATTTATAACTCTGCAGGTTTGGGAATTGCAGTGCCCTGAAGCTCCATTTTACAACTCGCTTTTTTGGGAGCTGGCCGTGAAAGCGCAGGATGGCTTCAGGCCCTGTTCTGGTTCCGGGGGGGAGGATGAGCCTGTGGTTAATTCTTCTTCCTGATGGGAAAATAGAGTGACCTGTGCCTGTCCCAACACCAAGAGCTAGTCTCTCACTGGTTCCCCATCTACCCGTTCATCCTCAGGACAAATTGCAACCTGTAGGGAACAGGAGGTTAAAGGTGCTGATGCTCCAAGTAGGGAGATTTTTAGTAAAGCGGATGGAATGGCGAACCCGGGCACAAGGAGAAGAGAAATGAGGTGCGTTTTAGAAACCTTTCCCTATCACATGGTGTACCATCTTTTTGTTTTCTCATGCATGTTTTCGATGTAGGAAGATGCCCTTGAACCTGGAGATTTGGGACCCATGCGATGGGTACCACGCAGTATTACTTTAAAGGGTCTGCGTTTGCTCACCCAACCTCACCAAACCTCTCAGCCCCAAGAGTGTCCACCCTTATGTCTCATCCAGCTGTGGGTCTAGATATGGTCAATCCAGGTTGCATCACAGCCCCTGAACGCATTGTGTAAGAATTTCTCTCTCTTTCACTGTCTTTGTTTCATGGGTTTTTCAAAGTAATTTATTTTTATAATGGGGTTTAGCTGCTTTTCACTGCTGTGTTTATGCCGCTTTACACCCACTTGACACACTAACAGAGAGATATCAATACATAGGTTTTAAGATTATTACTAGTCAGATATATTCTTGTGCGGTGAATAGGGCGTGTTGAGTCCAGTTCTCTGAGCAAGGAGTAGGTCTTGTCTATTACATATTGGGTTTATGGAACGGTATCTGAGCTAATTTGAAACCCTTGTTTTATGTATCACCCCACCTCACCTTTCCCGTTAAGCAGCCATAGTGTGTTTTCTGCATGTGTGACTCTGTTCTGTTTTGTAATTCAGTTCAAGTGTAACGGTTTTTACATTCCCTCTATAAGTGATACCTTATGAGAAGTGTCCTTTTCTGTGTGACTTATTTCACTTAGAATCGTCGTACCTAAATCCACTCATCATGCTGCTATTAGCCTTATGACATTGATTTCATGGCTGAGTGATATTCCATTGTACATAAGGACCACAACTTCTTTATCCATTTTTCTCCCTCCTGGGATATTGAAGGTGGAATGAAGTGGAGGTCCTTGTCAACAGAGCAGCCCTAAACTTTGGGGTGCTTGTGTCTTGCTGATTTTTCATTTTCCCAATTTATACCCCCATGAGTGGAAGTGCCCTATGCTCTCTAAGGGGTGTTTTTTAGATGTTTCAGGACACACCGTACACTTCTCCAGAGTGGCTGTTGGCAATTTACATCCCGCCCATCAGTGTAGCAAGGCTCCCATTTCTCCATGGCCTGTCCTGCATTTCTGGTTTTGAGACTTTTTTCAGCATGGCCCTTTTGACCGATGGGTAGCGAGTCTTCTTTGTAGCGCTGATTTGCCTTTCCAGGTGGCTTGGTTGGCCAAAAAGGGCGTATGCGTTTTTTCCTGAATATATTCAGGAAAAAACGCATACGCCCTTTTTGGCCAAGGGCATCATTGTCAACGTTTTGCCGCTTTTCATGTGCTTTAAAGGCGATTCGAATCTACCTCCTGAAATCTGTTTCCTGCATTTCTGCCTTGATTTCAAATCCTCTTTTGGCGTCCCTCAATATATTTGTGGACGAAAGTTATCATTTATAACTCTGCAGGTTTGTGAATTGCAGTGCCCTGAAGCTCCATTTTACAACTCGCTTTTTTGGGAGCTGGCCGCAAAAGCGCAGGATGGCTTCAGGCCCTGTTCTGGTTCCAGGGGGGAGGATGAGCCTGTGGTTAATTCTTCTTCCTGATGGGAAAATAGAGTGACCTGTGCCTGTCCCAACACCAAGAGCTAGTCTCTCACTGGTTCCCCGTCTACCCGTTCATCCTCAGGACAAATTGCAACCTGTATGGAACAGGAGGTTAAAGGTGCTGATGCTCCAAGTAGGGAGATTGCTAGGAAAGTGGCTGGAATGGCGACCCCGGGCACAAGGAGAAGAGAAATGAGGTGCGTTCTAGAAACCTTTCCCCATCACATGGTGTACCATCTTTTTTGTTTTCTCATGCATGTTTTCGATGTAGGAAGATGCCCTTGAACCTGGAGATTTGGGACCCATGCGATGGGTACCACGCAGTATTACTTTAAAGGGTCTGCGTTTGCTCACCCAACCTCACCAAACCTCTCAGCCCCAAGAGTGTCCACCCTTATGTCTCATCCAGCTGTGGGTCTAGAAATGGTCAATCCAGGTTGCATCACATCCCCTGAACGCATTGTGTAAGAATTTCTCTCTCTTTCACTGTCTTTGTTTCATGGGTTATTCAAAGTAATTTATTTTTATAATGGGGTTTAGCTGCTTTTCACTTCTGTGTTTATGCCGCTTTACACCCACTTGACACACTAACAGAGAGATATCTATACATAGGTTTTAAGATTATTACTAGTCAGATATATTCTTGTGCGGTGAATAGGGCGTGTTGAGTCCAGTTCTCTGAGCAAGGAGTAGGTCTTGTCTATTACATATTGGTTTTATGGAACGGTATCTGAGCTAATTTGAAACCCTTGTTTTATGTATCACCCCACCTCACCCTTCCCGTTAAGCAGCCATAGTGTGTTTTCTGCATGTGTGACTCTGTTCTGTTTTGTAATTCAGTTCAAGTGTAACGGTTTTTACAGTCCCTCTATAAGTGATACCTTATGAGAAGTGTCCTTTTCTATGTGACTTATTTCCCTTAGAATCGTCGTACCTAAATCCACTCATCATGCTGCTACTAGCCTTATGACATTGATTTCATGGCTGAGTGATATTCCATTGTACATAAGGACCACAACTTCTTTATCCATTTTTCTCTTTCCTGGGATATTGAAGGTGGAATGAAGTGGAGGTCCTTGTCAACAGAGCAGCCCTAAACTTTGGGGTGCTTGTGTCTTGCTGATTTTTCATTTTCCCAATTTATACCCCCATGAGTGGAAGTGCCCTAAGCTCTCTAAGCTGTGTTTTTTAGATGTTTCAGGACACACCGTACACTTCTCCAGAGTGGCTGTTGGCAATTTACATCCCGCCCATCAGTGTAGCAAGGCTCCCATTTCTCCATGGCCTGTCCTGCATTTCTGGTTTTGAGACTTTTTTCAGCATGGCCCTTTTGACCGATGGGTAGCGAGTCTTCTTTGTAGCCCTGATTTGCCTTTCCAGGTTGCTTGGTTGGCCAAAAAGGGCGTATGCGTTTTTTCCTGAATATATTCAGGAAAAAACGCATACGCCCTTTTTGGCCAAGGGCATCATTGTCAACATTTTGCCGCTTTTCATGTGCTTTAAAGGCGATTCGAATCTACCTCCTGAAATCTGTTTCCTGCAATTCTGCCTTGATTTCAAATCCTCTTCTTTGCCTTCCCTCAATATATTTGTGGACGAGAGTTATCATTTATAACTCTGCAGGTTTGGGAATTGCAGTGCCCTGAAGCTCCATTTTACAACTCGCTTTTTTGGGAGCTGGCCGCAAAAGCGCAGGATGGCTTCAGGCCCTGTTCTGGTTCCAGGGGGGAGGATGAGCCTGTGGTTAATTCTTCTTCCTGATGGGAAAATAGAGTGACCTGTGCCTGTCCCAACACCAAGAGCTAGTCTCTCACTGGTTCCCCGTCTACCCGTTCATCCTCAGGACAAATTGCAACCTGTACGGAACAGGAGGTTAAAGGTGCTGATGCTCCAAATAGGGAGATTGTTAGTAAAGCGGATGGAATGGCAAACCCGGGCACAAGGAGAAGAGAAATGAGGTGCGTTTTAGAAACCTTTCCCCATCACATGGTGTACCATCTTTTTGTTTTCTCATGCATGTTTTCGATGTAGGAAGATGCCCTTGAACCTGGAGATTTGGGACCCATGCGATGGGTACCACGCAGTATTACTTTAAAGGGTCTGCGTTTGCTCACCCAACCTCACCAAACCTCTCAGCCCCAAGAGTGTCCACCCTTATGTCTCATCCAGCTGTGGGTCTAGATATGGTCAATCCAGGTTGCATCACAGCCCCTGAACGCATTGTGTAAGAATTTCTCTCTCTTTCACTGTCTTTGTTTCATGGGTTTTTCAAAGTAATTTATTTTTATAATGGGGTTTAGCTGCTTTTCACTGCTGTGTTTATGCCGCTTTACACCCACTTGACACACTAACAGAGAGATATCAATACATAGGTTTTAAGATTATTACTAGTCAGATATATTCTTGTGCGGTGAATAGGGCGTGTTGAGTCCAGTTCTCTGAGCAAGGAGTACGTCTTGTCTATTACATATTGGGTTTATGGAACGGTATCTGAGCTAATTTGAAACCCTTGTTTTATGTATCACCCCACCTCACCTTTCCCGTTAATCAGCCATAGTGTGTTTTCTGCATGTGTGACTCTGTTCTGTTTTGTAATTCAGTTCAAGTGTAACGGTTTTTACAGTCCCTCTATAAGTGATACCTTATGAGAAGTGTCCTTTTCTATGTGACTTATTTCCCTTAGAATCGTCGTACCTAAATCCACTCATCATGCTGCTACTAGCCTTATGACATTGATTTCATGGCTGAGTGATATTCCATTGTACATAAGGACCACAACTTCTTTATCCATTTTTCTCTTTCCTGGGATATTGAAGGTGGAATGAAGTGGAGGTCCTTGTCAACAGAGCAGCCCTAAACTTTGGGGTGCTTGTGTCTTGCTGATTTTTCATTTTCCCAATTTATACCCCCATGAGTGGAAGTGCCCTATGCTCTCTAAGCTGTGTTTTTTAGATGTTTCAGGACACACCGTACACTTCTCCAGAGTGGCTGTTGGCAATTTACATCCCGCCCATCAGTGTAGCAAGGCTCCCATTTCTCCATGGCCTGTCCTGCATTTCTGGTTTTGAGACTTTTTTCAGCATGGCCCTTTTGACCGATGGGTAGCGAGTCTTCTTTGTAGCGCTGATTTGCCTTTCCAGGTGGCTTGGTTGGCCAAAAAGGGCGTATGCGTTTTTTCCTGAATATATTCAGGAAAAAACGCATACGCCCTTTTTGGCCAAGGGCATCATTGTCAACGTTTTGCCGCTTTTCATGTGCTTTAAAGGCGATTCGAATCTACCTCCTGAAATCTGTTTCCTGCAATTCTGCCTTGATTTCAAATCCTCTTCTTTGCCTTCCCTCAATATATTTGTGGACGAGAGTTATCATTTATAACTCTGCAGGTTTGGGAATTGCAGTGCCCTGAAGCTCCATTTTACAACTCGCTTTTTTGGGAGCTGGCCGCAAAAGCGCAGGATGGCTTCAGGCCCTGTTCTGGTTCCGGGGGGGAGGATGAGCCTGTGGTTAATTCTTCTTCCTGATGGGAAAATAGAGTGACCTGTGCCTGTCCCAACACCAAGAGCTAGTCTCTCACTGGTTCCCCATCTACCCGTTCATCCTCAGGACAAATTGCAACCTGTAGGGAACAGGAGGTTAAAGGTGCTGATGCTCCAAGTAGGGAGATTGTTAGTAAAGCGGATGGAATGGCGAACCCGGGCACAAGGAGAAGAGAAATGAGGTGCGTTTTAGAAACCTTTCCCCATCACATGGTGTACCAACTTTTTGTTTTCTCATGCATGTTTTCGATGTAGGAAGATGCCCTTGAACCTGGAGATTTGGGACCCATGCGATGGGTACCACGCAGTATTACTTTAAAGGGTCTGCGTTTGCTCACCCAACCTCACCAAACCTCTCAGCCCCAAGAGTGTCCACCCTTATGTCTCATCCAGCTGTGGGTCTAGATATGGTCAATCCAGGTTGCATCACAGCCCCTGAACGCATTGTGTAAGAATTTCTCTCTCTTTCACTGTCTTTGTTTCATGGGTTTTTCAAAGTAATTTATTTTTATAATGGGGTTTAGCTGCTTTTCACTGCTGTGTTTATGCCGCTTTACACCCACTTGACACACTAACAGAGAGATATCAATACATAGGTTTTAAGATTATTACTAGTCAGATATATTCTTGTGCGGTGAATAGGGCGTGTTGAGTCCAGTTCTCTGAGCAAGGAGTACGTCTTGTCTATTACATATTGGGTTTATGGAACGGTATCTGAGCTAATTTGAAACCCTTGTTTGATGTATCACCCCACCTCACCTTTCCCGTTAAGCAGCCATAGTGTGTTTTCTGCATGTGTGACTCTGTTCTGTTTTGTAATTCAGTTCAAGTGTAACGGTTTTTACAGTCCCTCTATAAGTGATACCTTATGAGAAGTGTCCTTTTCTGTGTGACTTATTTCACTTAGAATCGTCGTACCTAAATCCACTCATCATGCTGCTACTAGCCTTATGACATTGATTTCATGGCTGAGTGATATTCCATTGTACATAAGGACCACAACTTCTTTATCCATTTTTCTCTTTCCTGGGATATTGAAGGTGGAATGAAGTGGAGGTCCTTGTCAACAGAGCAGCCCTCAACTTTGGGGTGCTTGTGTCTTGCTGATTTTTCATTTTCCCAATTTATACCCCCATGAGTGGAAGTGCCCTATGCTCTCTAAGCTGTGTTTTTTAGATGTTTCAGGACACACCGTACACTTCTCCAGAGTGGCTGTTGGCAATTTACATCCCGCCCATCAGTGTAGCAAGGCTCCCATTTCTCCATGGCCTGTCCTGCATTTCTGGTTTTGAGACTTTTTTCAGCATGGCCCTTTTGACCGATGGGTAGCGAGTCTTCTTTGTAGCGCTGATTTGCCTTTCCAGGTGGCTTGGTTGGCCAAAAAGGGCGTATGCGTTTTTTCCTGAATATATTCAGGAAAAAACGCATACGCCCTTTTTGGCCAAGGGCATCATTGTCAACGTTTTGCCGCTTTTCATGTGCTTTAAAGGCGATTCGAATCTACCTCCTGAAATCTGTTTCCTGCAATTCTGCCTTGATTTCAAATCCTCTTCTTTGCCTTCCCTCAATATATTTGTGGACGAGAGTTATCATTTATAACTCTGCAGGTTTGGGAATTGCAGTGCCCTGAAGCTCCATTTTACAACTCGCTTTTTTGGGAGCTGGCCGCGAAAGCGCAGGATGGCTTCAGGCCCTGTTCTGGTTCCGGGGGGGAGGATGAGCCTGTGGTTAATTCTTCTTCCTGATGGGAAAATAGAGTGACCTGTGCCTGTCCCATCACCAAGAGCTAGTCTCTCACTGGTTCCCCGTCTACCCGTTCATCCTCAGGACAAATTGCAACCTGTAGGGAACAGGAGGTTAAAGGTGCTGATGCTCCAAGTAGGGAGCTTGCTAGTAAAGCGGCTGGAATGGCGAACCCGGGCACAAGGAGATGAGAAATGAGGTGCGTTTTAGAAAGCTTTCCCCATCACATGGTGTACCATCTTCTGGGTTTCTCATGCATGTTTTTGATGTAGGAAGATGCCCTTGAACCTGGAGATTTGGGACCCATGCGATGGGTACCATGCAGTATTACTTTAAAGGGTCTGCGTTTGCTCACCCAACCTCACCAAACCTCTCAGCCCCAAGAGTGTCCACCCTTATGTCTCATCCAGCTGTGGGTCTAGATATGGTCAATCCAGGTTGCATCACAGCCCCTGAACGCATTGTGTAAGAATTTCTCTCTCTTTCACTGTCTTTGTTTCATGGGTTTTTCAAAGTAATTTATTTTTATAATGGGGTTTAGCTGCTTTTCACTGCTGTGTTTATGCCGCTTTACACCCACTTGACACACTAACAGAGAGATATCAATACATAGGTTTTAAGATTATTACTAGTCAGATATATTCTTGTGCGGTGAATAGGGCGTGTTGAGTCCAGTTCTCTGAGCAAGGAGTAGGTCTTGTCTATTACATATTGGGTTTATGGAACGGTATCTGAGCTAATTTGAAACCCTTGTTTTATGTATCACCCCACCTCACCTTTCCCGTTAATCAGCCATAGTGTGTTTTCTGCATGTGTGACTCTGTTCTGTTTTGTAATTCAGTTCAAGTGTAACGGTTTTTACAGTCCCTCTATAAGTGATACCTTATGAGAAGTGTCCTTTTCTATGTGACTTATTTCCCTTAGAATCGTCGTACCTAAATCCACTCATCATGCTGCTACTAGCCTTATGACATTGATTTCATGGCTGAGTGATATTCCATTGTACATAAGGACCACAACTTCTTTATCCATTTTTCTCTTTCCTGGGATATTGAAGGTGGAATGAAGTGGAGGTCCTTGTCAACAGAGCAGCCCTAAACTTTGGGGTGCTTGTGTCTTGCTGATTTTTCATTTTCCCAATTTATACCCCCATGAGTGGAAGTGCCCTAAGCTCTCTAAGCTGTGTTTTTTAGATGTTTCAGGACACACCGTACACTTCTCCAGAGTGGCTGTTGGCAATTTACATCCCGCCCATCAGTGTAGCAAGGCTCCCATTTCTCCATGGCCTGTCCTGCATTTCTGGTTTTGAGACTTTTTTCAGCATGGCCCTTTTGACCGATGGGTAGCGAGTCTTCTTTGTAGCCCTGATTTGCCTTTCCAGGTTGCTTGGTTGGCCAAAAAGGGCGTATGCGTTTTTTCCTGAATATATTCAGGAAAAAACGCATACGCCCTTTTTGGCCAAGGGCATCATTGTCAACGTTTTGCCGCTTTTCATGTGCTTTAAAGGCGATTCGAATCTACCTCCTGAAATCTGTTTCCTGCAATTCTGCCTTGATTTCAAATCCTCTTCTTTGCCTTCCCTCAATATATTTGTGGACGAGAGTTATCATTTATAACTCTGCAGGTTTGGGAATTGCAGTGCCCTGAAGCTCCATTTTACAACTCGCTTTTTTGGGAGCTGGCCGCAAAAGCGCAGGATGGCTTCAGGCCCTGTTCTGGTTCCGGGGGGGAGGATGAGCCTGTGGTTAATTCTTCTTCCTGATGGGAAAATAGAGTGACCTGTGCCTGTCCCAACACCAAGAGCTAGTCTCTCACTGGTTCCCCGTCTACCCGTTCATCCTCAGGACAAATTGCAACCTGTATGGAACAGGAGGTTAAAGGTGCTGATGCTCCAAATAGGGAGATTGTTAGTAAAGCGGATGGAATGGCAAACCCGGGCACAAGGAGAAGAGAAATGAGGTGCGTTTTAGAAACCTTTCCCCATCACATGGTGTACCATCTTTTTGTTTTCTCATGCATGTTTTCGATGTAGGAAGATGCCCTTGAACCTGGAGATTTGGGACCCATGCGATGGGTACCACGCAGTATTACTTTAAAGGGTCTGCGTTTGCTCACCCAACCTCACCAAACCTCTCAGCCCCAAGAGTGTCCACCCTTATGTCTCATCCAGCTGTGGGTCTAGATATGGTCAATCCAGGTTGCATCACAGCCCCTTAACGCATTGTGTAAGAATTTCTCTCTCTTTCACTGTCTTTGTTTCATGGGTTTTTCAAAGTAATTTATTTTTATAATGGGGTTTAGCTGCTTTTCACTGCTGTGTTTATGCCGCTTTACACCCACTTGACACACTAACAGAGAGATATCAATACATAGGTTTTAAGATTATTACTAGTCAGATATATTCTTGTGCGGTGAATAGGGCGTGTTGAGTCCAGTTCTCTGAGCAAGGAGTAGGTCTTGTCTATTACATATTGGGTTTATGGAACGGTATCTGAGCTAATTTGAAACCCTTGTTTTATGTATCACCCCACCTCACCTTTCCCGTTAAGCAGCCATAGTGTGTTTTCTGCATGTGTGACTCTGTTCTGTTTTGTAATTCAGTTCAAGTGTAACGGTTTTTACATTCCCTCTATAAGTGATACCTTATGAGAAGTATCCTTTTCTGTGTGACTTATTTCACTTAGAATCGTCGTACCTAAATCCACTCATCATGCTGCTATTAGCCTTATGACATTGATTTCATGGCTGAGTGATATTCCATTGTACATAAGGACCACAACTTCTTTATCCATTTTTCTCCCTCCTGGGATATTGAAGGTGGAATGAAGTGGAGGTCCTTGTCAACAGAGCAGCCCTAAACTTTGGGGTGCTTGTGTCTTGCTGATTTTTCATTTTCCCAATTTATACCCCCATGAGTGGAAGTGCCCTATGCTCTCTAAGCTGTGTTTTTTAGATGTTTCAGGACACACCGTACACTTCTCCAGAGTGGCTGTTGGCAATTTACATCCCGCCCATCAGTGTAGCAAGGCTCCCATTTCTCCATGGCCTGTCCTGCATTTCTGGTTTTGAGACTTTTTTCAGCATGGCCCTTTTGACCGATGGGTAGCGAGTCTTCTTTGTAGCGCTGATTTGCCTTTCCAGGTGGCTTGGTTGGCCAAAAAGGGCGTATGCGTTTTTTCCTGAATATATTCAGGAAAAAACGCATACGCCCTTTTTGGCCAAGGGCATCATTGTCAACGTTTTGCCGCTTTTCATGTGCTTTAAAGGCGATTCGAATCTACCTCCTGAAATCTGTTTCCTGCATTTCTGCCTTGATTTCAAATCCTCTTTTGGCGTCCCTCAATATATTTGTGGACGAAAGTTATCATTTATAACTCTGCAGGTTTGTGAATTGCAGTGCCCTGAAGCTCCATTTTACAACTCGCTTTTTTGGGAGCTGGCCGCAAAAGCGCAGGATGGCTTCAGGCCCTGTTCTGGTTCCAGGGGGGAGGATGAGCCTGTGGTTAATTCTTCTTCCTGATGGGAAAATAGAGTGACCTGTGCCTGTCCCAACACCAAGAGCTAGTCTCTCACTGGTTCCCCGTCTACCCGTTCATCCTCAGGACAAATTGCAACCTGTATGGAACAGGAGGTTAAAGGTGCTGATGCTCCAAGTAGGGAGATTGCTAGGAAAGTGGCTGGAATGGCGACCCCGGGCACAAGGAGAAGAGAAATGAGGTGCGTTCTAGAAACCTTTCCCCATCACATGGTGTACCATCTTTTTTGTTTTCTCATGCATGTTTTCGATGTAGGAAGATGCCCTTGAACCTGGAGATTTGGGACCCATGCGATGGGTACCACGCAGTATTACTTTAAAGGGTCTGCGTTTGCTCACCCAACCTCACCAAACCTCTCAGCCCCAAGAGTGTCCACCCTTATGTCTCATCCAGCTGTGGGTCTAGAAATGGTCAATCCAGGTTGCATCACATCCCCTGAACGCATTGTGTAAGAATTTCTCTCTCTTTCACTGTCTTTGTTTCATGGGTTTGTAAAAGTAATTTATTTTTATAATGGGGTTTAGCTGCTTTTCACTGCTGTGTTTATGCCGCTTTACACCCACTTGACACACTAACAGAGAGATATCAATACATAGGTTTTACGATTATTACTAGTCAGATATATTCTTGTGCGGTGAATAGGGCGTGTTGAGTCCAGTTCTCTGAGCAAGGAGTAGGTCTTGTCTATTACATATTGGGTTTATGGAACGGTATCTGAGCTAATTTGAAACCCTTGTTTTATGTATCACCCCACCTCACCCTTCCCGTTAAGCAGCCATAGTGTGTTTTCTGCATGTGTGACTCTGTTCTGTTTTGTAATTCAGTTCAAGTGTAACGGTTTTTACAGTCCCTCTATAAGTGATACCTTATGAGAAGTGTCCTTTTCTATGTGACTTATTTCCCTTAGAATCGTCGTACCTAAATCCACTCATCATGCTGCTACTAGCCTTATGACATTGATTTCATGGCTGAGTGATATTCCATTGTACATAAGGACCACAACTTCTTTATCCATTTTTCTCTTTCCTGGGATATTGAAGGTGGAATGAAGTGGAGGTCCTTGTCAACAGAGCAGCCCTAAACTTTGGGGTGCTTGTGTCTTGCTGATTTTTCATTTTCCCAATTTATACCCCCATGAGTGGAAGTGCCCTAAGCTCTCTAAGCTGTGTTTTTTAGATGTTTCAGGACACACCGTACACTTCTCCAGAGTGGCTGTTGGCAATTTACATCCCGCCCATCAGTGTAGCAAGGCTCCCATTTCTCCATGGCCTGTCCTGCATTTCTGGTTTTGAGACTTTTTTCAGCATGGCCCTTTTGACCGATGGGTAGCGAGTCTTCTTTGTAGCCCTGATTTGCCTTTCCAGGTTGCTTGGTTGGCCAAAAAGGGCGTATGCGTTTTTTCCTGAATATATTCAGGAAAAAACGCATACGCCCTTTTTGGCCAAGGGCATCATTGTCAACGTTTTGCCGCTTTTCATGTGCTTTAAAGGCGATTCGAATCTACCTCCTGAAATCTGTTTCCTGCAATTCTGCCTTGATTTCAAATCCTCTTCTTTGCCTTCCCTCAATATATTTGTGGACGAGAGTTATCATTTATAACTCTGCAGGTTTGGGAATTGCAGTGCCCTGAAGCTCCATTTTACAACTCGCTTTTTTGGGAGCTGGCCGCAAAAGCGCAGGATGGCTTCAGGCCCTGTTCTGGTTCCGGGGGGGAGGATGAGCCTGTGGTTAATTCTTCTTCCTGATGGGAAAATAGAGTGACCTGTGCCTGTCCCAACACCAAGAGCTAGTCTCTCACTGGTTCCCCGTCTACCCGTTCATCCTCAGGACAAATTGCAACCTGTACGGAACAGGAGGTTAAAGGTGCTGATGCTCCAAATAGGGAGATTGTTAGTAAAGCGGATGGAATGGCAAACCCGGGCACAAGGAGAAGAGAAATGAGGTGCGTTTTAGAAACCTTTCCCCATCACATGGTGTACCATCTTTTTGTTTTCTCATGCATGTTTTCGATGTAGGAAGATGCCCTTGAACCTGGAGATTTGGGACCCATGCAATGGGTATCAGGCAGTATTACTTTAAAGGGTCTGCGTTTGCTCACCCAACCTCACCAAACCTCTCAGCCCCAAGAGTGTCCACCCTTATGTCTCATCCAGCTGTGGGTCTAGATATGGTCAATCCAGGTTGCATCACAGCCCCTGAACGCATTGTGTAAGAATTTCTCTCTCTTTCACTGTCTTTGTTTCATGGGTTTTTCAAAGTAATTTATTTTTATAATGGGGTTTAGCTGCTTTTCACTGCTGTGTTTATGCCGCTTTACACCCACTTGACACACTAACAGAGAGATATCAATACATAGGTTTTAAGATTATTACTAGTCAGATATATTCTTGTGCGGTGAATAGGGCGTGTTGAGTCCAGGTCTCTGAGCAAGGAGTACGTCTTGTCTATTACATATTGGGTTTATGGAACGGTATCTGAGCTAATTTGAAACCCTTGTTTTATGTATCACCCCACCTCACCTTTCCCGTTAAGCAGCCATAGTGTGTTTTCTGCATGTGTGACTCTGTTCTGTTTTGTAATTCAGTTCAAGTGTAACGGTTTTTACAGTCCCTCTATAAGTGATACCTTATGAGAAGTGTCCTTTTCTATGTGACTTATTTCCCTTAGAATCGTCGTACCTAAATCCACTCATCATGCTGCTACTAGCCTTATGACATTGATTTCATGGCTGAGTGATATTCCATTGTACATAAGGACCACAACTTCTTTATCCATTTTTCTCTTTCCTGGGATATTGAAGGTGGAATGAAGTGGAGGTCCTTGTCAACAGAGCAGCCCTAAACTTTGGGGTGCTTGTGTCTTGCTGATTTTTCATTTTCCCAATTTATACCCCCATGAGTGGAAGTGCCCTAAGCTCTCTAAGCTGTGTTTTTTAGATGTTTCAGGACACACCGTACACTTCTCCAGAGTGGCTGTTGGCAATTTACATCCCGCCCATCAGTGTAGCAAGGCTCCCATTTCTCCATGGCCTGTCCTGCATTTCTGGTTTTGAGACTTTTTTCAGCATGGCCCTTTTGACCGATGGGTAGCGAGTCTTCTTTGTAGCCCTGATTTGCCTTTCCAGGTGGCTTGGTTGGCCAAAAAGGGCGTATGCGTTTTTTCCTGAATATATTCAGGAAAAAACGCATACGCCCTTTTTGGCCAAGGGCATCATTGTCAACGTTTTGCCGCTTTTCATGTGCTTTAAAGGCGATTCGAATCTACCTCCTGAAATCTGTTTCCTGCAATTCTGCCTTGATTTCAAATCCTCTTCTTTGCCTTCCCTCAATATATTTGTGGACGAGAGTTATCATTTATAACTCTGCAGGTTTGTGAATTGCAGTGCCCTGAAGCTCCATTTTACAACTCGCTTTTTTGGGAGCTGGCCGCAAAAGCGCAGGATGGCTTCAGGCCCTGTTCTGGTTCCGGGGGGGAGGATGAGCCTGTGGTTAATTCTTCTTCCTGATGGGAAAATAGAGTGACCTGTGCCTGTCCCAACACCAAGAGCTAGTCTCTCACTGGTTCCCCATCTACCCGTTCATCCTCAGGACAAATTGCAACCTGTAGGGAACAGGAGGTTAAAGGTGCTGATGCTCCAAGTAGGGAGATTGTTAGTAAAGCGGATGGAATGGCGAACCCGGGCACAAGGAGAAGAGAAATGAGGTGCGTTTTAGAAACCTTTCCCCATCACATGGTGTACCAACTTTTTGTTTTCTCATGCATGTTTTCGATGTAGGAAGATGCCCTTGAACCTGGAGATTTGGGACCCATGCGATGGGTACCACGCAGTATTACTTTAAAGGGTCTGCGTTTGCTCACCCAACCTCACCAAACCTCTCAGCCCCAAGAGTGTCCACCCTTATGTCTCATCCAGCTGTGGGTCTAGATATGGTCAATCCAGGTTGCATCACAGCCCCTGAACGCATTGTGTAAGAATTTCTCTCTCTTTCACTGTCTTTGTTTCATGGGTTTTTCAAAGTAATTTATTTTTATAATGGGGTTTAGCTGCTTTTCACTGCTGTGTTTATGCCGCTTTACACCCACTTGACACACTAACAGAGAGATATCAATACATAGGTTTTAAGATTATTACTAGTCAGATATATTCTTGTGCGGTGAATAGGGCGTGTTGAGTCCAGTTCTCTGAGCAAGGAGTACGTCTTGTCTATTACATATTGGGTTTATGGAACGGTATCTGAGCTAATTTGAAACCCTTGTTTGATGTATCACCCCACCTCACCTTTCCCGTTAAGCAGCCATAGTGTGTTTTCTGCATGTGTGACTCTGTTCTGTTTTGTAATTCAGTTCAAGTGTAACGGTTTTTACAGTCCCTCTATAAGTGATACCTTATGAGAAGTGTCCTTTTCTATGTGACTTATTTCACTTAGAATCGTCGTACCTAAATCCACTCATCATGCTGCTACTAGCCTTATGACATTGATTTCATGGCTGAGTGATATTCCATTGTACATAAGGACCACAACTTCTTTATCCATTTTTCTCTTTCCTGGGATATTGAAGGTGGAATGAAGTGGAGGTCCTTGTCAACAGAGCAGCCCTCAACTTTGGGGTGCTTGTGTCTTGCTGATTTTTCATTTTCCCAATTTATACCCCCATGAGTGGAAGTGCCCTATGCTCTCTAAGCTGTGTTTTTTAGATGTTTCAGGACACACCGTACACTTCTCCAGAGTGGCTGTTGGCAATTTACATCCCGCCCATCAGTGTAGCAAGGCTCCCATTTCTCCATGGCCTGTCCTGCATTTCTGGTTTTGAGACTTTTTTCAGCATGGCCCTTTTGACCGATGGGTAGCGAGTCTTCTTTGTAGCGCTGATTTGCCTTTCCAGGTGGCTTGGTTGGCCAAAAAGGGCGTATGCGTTTTTTCCTGAATATATTCAGGAAAAAACGCATACGCCCTTTTTGGCCAAGGGCATCATTGTCAACGTTTTGCCGCTTTTCATGTGCTTTAAAGGCGATTCGAATCTACCTCCTGAAATCTGTTTCCTGCAATTCTGCCTTGATTTCAAATCCTCTTCTTTGCCTTCCCTCAATATATTTGTGGACGAGAGTTATCATTTATAACTCTGCAGGTTTGGGAATTGCAGTGCCCTGAAGCTCCATTTTACAACTCGCTTTTTTGGGAGCTGGCCGCAAAAGCGCAGGATGGCTTCAGGCCCTGTTCTGGTTCCGGGGGGGAGGATGAGCCTGTGGTTAATTCTTCTTCCTGATGGGAAAATAGAGTGACCTGTGCCTGTCCCAACACCAAGAGCTAGTCTCTCACTGGTTCCCCGTCTACCCGTTCATCCTCAGGACAAATTGCAACCTGTATGGAACAGGAGGTTAAAGGTGCTGATGCTCCAAATAGGGAGATTGTTAGTAAAGCGGATGGAATGGCAAACCCGGGCACAAGGAGAAGAGAAATGAGGTGCGTTTTAGAAACCTTTCCCCATCACATGGTGTACCATCTTTTTGTTTTCTCATGCATGTTTTCGATGTAGGAAGATGCCCTTGAACCTGGAGATTTGGGACCCATGCGATGGGTACCACGCAGTATTACTTTAAAGGGTCTGCGTTTGCTCACCCAACCTCACCAAACCTCTCAGCCCCAAGAGTGTCCACCCTTATGTCTCATCCAGCTGTGGGTCTAGATATGGTCAATCCAGGTTGCATCACAGCCCCTTAACGCATTGTGTAAGAATTTCTCTCTCTTTCACTGTCTTTGTTTCATGGGTTTTTCAAAGTAATTTATTTTTATAATGGGGTTTAGCTGCTTTTCACTGCTGTGTTTATGCCGCTTTACACCCACTTGACACACTAACAGAGAGATATCAATACATAGGTTTTAAGATTATTACTAGTCAGATATATTCTTGTGCGGTGAATAGGGCGTGTTGAGTCCAGTTCTCTGAGCAAGGAGTAGGTCTTGTCTATTACATATTGGGTTTATGGAACGGTATCTGAGCTAATTTGAAACCCTTGTTTTATGTATCACCCCACCTCACCTTTCCCGTTAAGCAGCCATAGTGTGTTTTCTGCATGTGTGACTCTGTTCTGTTTTGTAATTCAGTTCAAGTGTAACGGTTTTTACATTCCCTCTATAAGTGATACCTTATGAGAAGTATCCTTTTCTGTGTGACTTATTTCACTTAGAATCGTCGTACCTAAATCCACTCATCATGCTGCTATTAGCCTTATGACATTGATTTCATGGCTGAGTGATATTCCATTGTACATAAGGACCACAACTTCTTTATCCATTTTTCTCCCTCCTGGGATATTGAAGGTGGAATGAAGTGGAGGTCCTTGTCAACAGAGCAGCCCTAAACTTTGGGGTGCTTGTGTCTTGCTGATTTTTCATTTTCCCAATTTATACCCCCATGAGTGGAAGTGCCCTATGCTCTCTAAGCTGTGTTTTTTAGATGTTTCAGGACACACCGTACACTTCTCCAGAGTGGCTGTTGGCAATTTACATCCCGCCCATCAGTGTAGCAAGGCTCCCATTTCTCCATGGCCTGTCCTGCATTTCTGGTTTTGAGACTTTTTTCAGCATGGCCCTTTTGACCGATGGGTAGCGAGTCTTCTTTGTAGCGCTGATTTGCCTTTCCAGGTGGCTTGGTTGGCCAAAAAGGGCGTATGCGTTTTTTCCTGAATATATTCAGGAAAAAACGCATACGCCCTTTTTGGCCAAGGGCATCATTGTCAACGTTTTGCCGCTTTTCATGTGCTTTAAAGGCGATTCGAATCTACCTCCTGAAATCTGTTTCCTGCATTTCTGCCTTGATTTCAAATCCTCTTTTGGCGTCCCTCAATATATTTGTGGACGAAAGTTATCATTTATAACTCTGCAGGTTTGTGAATTGCAGTGCCCTGAAGCTCCATTTTACAACTCGCTTTTTTGGGAGCTGGCCGCAAAAGCGCAGGATGGCTTCAGGCCCTGTTCTGGTTCCAGGGGGGAGGATGAGCCTGTGGTTAATTCTTCTTCCTGATGGGAAAATAGAGTGACCTGTGCCTGTCCCAACACCAAGAGCTAGTCTCTCACTGGTTCCCCGTCTACCCGTTCATCCTCAGGACAAATTGCAACCTGTATGGAACAGGAGGTTAAAGGTGCTGATGCTCCAAGTAGGGAGATTGCTAGGAAAGTGGCTGGAATGGCGACCCCGGGCACAAGGAGAAGAGAAATGAGGTGCGTTCTAGAAACCTTTCCCCATCACATGGTGTACCATCTTTTTTGTTTTCTCATGCATGTTTTCGATGTAGGAAGATGCCCTTGAACCTGGAGATTTGGGACCCATGCGATGGGTACCACGCAGTATTACTTTAAAGGGTCTGCGTTTGCTCACCCAACCTCACCAAACCTCTCAGCCCCAAGAGTGTCCACCCTTATGTCTCATCCAGCTGTGGGTCTAGAAATGGTCAATCCAGGTTGCATCACATCCCCTGAACGCATTGTGTAAGAATTTCTCTCTCTTTCACTGTCTTTGTTTCATGGGTTTGTAAAAGTAATTTATTTTTATAATGGGGTTTAGCTGCTTTTCACTGCTGTGTTTATGCCGCTTTACACCCACTTGACACACTAACAGAGAGATATCGATACATAGGTTTTACGATTATTACTAGTCAGATATATTCTTGTGCGGTGAATAGGGCGTGTTGAGTCCAGTTCTCTGAGCAAGGAGTAGGTCTTGTCTATTACATATTGGGTTTATGGAACGGTATCTGAGCTAATTTGAAACCCTTGTTTTATGTATCACCCCACCTCACCCTTCCCGTTAAGCAGCCATAGTGTGTTTTCTGCATGTGTGACTCTGTTCTGTTTTGTAATTCAGTTCAAGTGTAACGGTTTTTACAGTCCCTCTATAAGTGATACCTTATGAGAAGTGTCCTTTTCTATGTGACTTATTTCCCTTAGAATCGTCGTACCTAAATCCACTCATCATGCTGCTACTAGCCTTATGACATTGATTTCATGGCTGAGTGATATTCCATTGTACATAAGGACCACAACTTCTTTATCCATTTTTCTCTTTCCTGGGATATTGAAGGTGGAATGAAGTGGAGGTCCTTGTCAACAGAGCAGCCCTAAACTTTGGGGTGCTTGTGTCTTGCTGATTTTTCATTTTCCCAATTTATACCCCCATGAGTGGAAGTGCCCTAAGCTCTCTAAGCTGTGTTTTTTAGATGTTTCAGGACACACCGTACACTTCTCCAGAGTGGCTGTTGGCAATTTACATCCCGCCCATCAGTGTAGCAAGGCTCCCATTTCTCCATGGCCTGTCCTGCATTTCTGGTTTTGAGACTTTTTTCAGCATGGCCCTTTTGACCGATGGGTAGCGAGTCTTCTTTGTAGCCCTGATTTGCCTTTCCAGGTTGCTTGGTTGGCCAAAAAGGGCGTATGCGTTTTTTCCTGAATATATTCAGGAAAAAACGCATACGCCCTTTTTGGCCAAGGGCATCATTGTCAACGTTTTGCCGCTTTTCATGTGCTTTAAAGGCGATTCGAATCTACCTCCTGAAATCTGTTTCCTGCAATTCTGCCTTGATTTCAAATCCTCTTCTTTGCCTTCCCTCAATATATTTGTGGACGAGAGTTATCATTTATAACTCTGCAGGTTTGGGAATTGCAGTGCCCTGAAGCTCCATTTTACAACTCGCTTTTTTGGGAGCTGGCCGCAAAAGCGCAGGATGGCTTCAGGCCCTGTTCTGGTTCCGGGGGGGAGGATGAGCCTGTGGTTAATTCTTTTTCCTGATGGGAAAATAGAGTGACCTGTGCCTGTCCCAACACCAAGAGCTAGTCTCTCACTGGTTCCCCGTCTACCCGTTCATCCTCAGGACAAATTGCAACCTGTATGGAACAGGAGGTTAAAGGTGCTGATGCTCCAAATAGGGAGATTGTTAGTAAAGCGGATGGAATGGCAAACCCGGGCACAAGGAGAAGAGAAATGAGGTGCGTTTTAGAAACCTTTCCCCATCACATGGTGTACCATCTTTTTGTTTTCTCATGCATGTTTTCGATGTAGGAAGATGCCCTTGAACCTGGAGATTTGGGACCCATGCGATGGGTACCACGCAGTATTACTTTAAAGGGTCTGCGTTTGCTCACCCAACCTCACCAAACCTCTCAGCCCCAAGAGTGTCCACCCTTATGTCTCATCCAGCTGTGGGTCTAGATATGGTCAATCCAGGTTGCATCACAGCCCCTTAACGCATTGTGTAAGAATTTCTCTCTCTTTCACTGTCTTTGTTTCATGGGTTTTTCAAAGTAATTTATTTTTATAATGGGGTTTAGCTGCTTTTCACTGCTGTGTTTATGCCGCTTTACACCCACTTGACACACTAACAGAGAGATATCAATACATAGGTTTTAAGATTATTACTAGTCAGATATATTCTTGTGCGGTGAATAGGGCGTGTTGAGTCCAGTTCTCTGAGCAAGGAGTAGGTCTTGTCTATTACATATTGGGTTTATGGAACGGTATCTGAGCTAATTTGAAACCCTTGTTTTATGTATCACCCCACCTCACCTTTCCCGTTAAGCAGCCATAGTGTGTTTTCTGCATGTGTGACTCTGTTCTGTTTTGTAATTCAGTTCAAGTGTAACGGTTTTTACATTCCCTCTATAAGTGATACCTTATGAGAAGTATCCTTTTCTGTGTGACTTATTTCACTTAGAATCGTCGTACCTAAATCCACTCATCATGCTGCTATTAGCCTTATGACATTGATTTCATGGCTGAGTGATATTCCATTGTACATAAGGACCACAACTTCTTTATCCATTTTTCTCCCTCCTGGGATATTGAAGGTGGAATGAAGTGGAGGTCCTTGTCAACAGAGCAGCCCTAAACTTTGGGGTGCTTGTGTCTTGCTGATTTTTCATTTTCCCAATTTATACCCCCATGAGTGGAAGTGCCCTATGCTCTCTAAGCTGTGTTTTTTAGATGTTTCAGGACACACCGTACACTTCTCCAGAGTGGCTGTTGGCAATTTACATCCCGCCCATCAGTGTAGCAAGGCTCCCATTTCTCCATGGCCTGTCCTGCATTTCTGGTTTTGAGACTTTTTTCAGCATGGCCCTTTTGACCGATGGGTAGCGAGTCTTCTTTGTAGCGCTGATTTGCCTTTCCAGGTGGCTTGGTTGGCCAAAAAGGGCGTATGCGTTTTTTCCTGAATATATTCAGGAAAAAACGCATACGCCCTTTTTGGCCAAGGGCATCATTGTCAACGTTTTGCCGCTTTTCATGTGCTTTAAAGGCGATTCGAATCTACCTCCTGAAATCTGTTTCCTGCATTTCTGCCTTGATTTCAAATCCTCTTTTGGCGTCCCTCAATATATTTGTGGACGAAAGTTATCATTTATAACTCTGCAGGTTTGTGAATTGCAGTGCCCTGAAGCTCCATTTTACAACTCGCTTTTTTGGGAGCTGGCCGCAAAAGCGCAGGATGGCTTCAGGCCCTGTTCTGGTTCCAGGGGGGAGGATGAGCCTGTGGTTAATTCTTCTTCCTGATGGGAAAATAGAGTGACCTGTGCCTGTCCCAACACCAAGAGCTAGTCTCTCACTGGTTCCCCGTCTACCCGTTCATCCTCAGGACAAATTGCAACCTGTATGGAACAGGAGGTTAAAGGTGCTGATGCTCCAAGTAGGGAGATTGCTAGGAAAGTGGCTGGAATGGCGACCCCGGGCACAAGGAGAAGAGAAATGAGGTGCGTTCTAGAAACCTTTCCCCATCACATGGTGTACCATCTTTTTTGTTTTCTCATGCATGTTTTCGATGTAGGAAGATGCCCTTGAACCTGGAGATTTGGGACCCATGCGATGGGTACCACGCAGTATTACTTTAAAGGGTCTGCGTTTGCTCACCCAACCTCACCAAACCTCTCAGCCCCAAGAGTGTCCACCCTTATGTCTCATCCAGCTGTGGGTCTAGAAATGGTCAATCCAGGTTGCATCACATCCCCTGAACGCATTGTGTAAGAATTTCTCTCTCTTTCACTGTCTTTGTTTCATGGGTTTGTAAAAGTAATTTATTTTTATAATGGGGTTTAGCTGCTTTTCACTGCTGTGTTTATGCCGCTTTACACCCACTTGACACACTAACAGAGAGATATCGATACATAGGTTTTACGATTATTACTAGTCAGATATATTCTTGTGCGGTGAATAGGGCGTGTTGAGTCCAGTTCTCTGAGCAAGGAGTAGGTCTTGTCTATTACATATTGGGTTTATGGAACGGTATCTGAGCTAATTTGAAACCCTTGTTTTATGTATCACCCCACCTCACCCTTCCCGTTAAGCAGCCATAGTGTGTTTTCTGCATGTGTGACTCTGTTCTGTTTTGTAATTCAGTTCAAGTGTAACGGTTTTTACAGTCCCTCTATAAGTGATACCTTATGAGAAGTGTCCTTTTCTATGTGACTTATTTCCCTTAGAATCGTCGTACCTAAATCCACTCATCATGCTGCTACTAGCCTTATGACATTGATTTCATGGCTGAGTGATATTCCATTGTACATAAGGACCACAACTTCTTTATCCATTTTTCTCTTTCCTGGGATATTGAAGGTGGAATGAAGTGGAGGTCCTTGTCAACAGAGCAGCCCTAAACTTTGGGGTGCTTGTGTCTTGCTGATTTTTCATTTTCCCAATTTATACCCCCATGAGTGGAAGTGCCCTAAGCTCTCTAAGCTGTGTTTTTTAGATGTTTCAGGACACACCGTACACTTCTCCAGAGTGGCTGTTGGCAATTTACATCCCGCCCATCAGTGTAGCAAGGCTCCC
This sequence comes from Balaenoptera borealis, assembly GCF_965194805.1. Taxonomy (NCBI): domain Eukaryota; kingdom Metazoa; phylum Chordata; class Mammalia; order Artiodactyla; family Balaenopteridae; genus Balaenoptera; species Balaenoptera borealis. Next base: position 392,085 of record NW_028123973.1, read on the forward strand.
ATTTCTCCATGGCCTGTCCTGCATTTCTGGTTTTGAGACTTTTTTCAGCATGGCCCTTTTGACCGATGGGTAGCGAGTCTTCTTTGTAGCCCTGATTTGCCTTTCCAGGTTGCTTGGTTGGCCAAAAAGGGCGTATGCGTTTTTTCCTGAATATATTCAGGAAAAAACGCATACGCCCTTTTTGGCCAAGGGCATCATTGTCAACGTTTTGCCGCTTTTCATGTGCTTTAAAGGCGATTCGAATCTACCTCCTGAAATCTGTTTCCTGCAATTCTGCCTTGATTTCAAATCCTCTTCTTTGCCTTCCCTCAATATATTTGTGGACGAGAGTTATCATTTATAACTCTGCAGGTTTGGGAATTGCAGTGCCCTGAAGCTCCATTTTACAACTCGCTTTTTTGGGAGCTGGCCGCAAAAGCGCAGGATGGCTTCAGGCCCTGTTCTGGTTCCGGGGGGGAGGATGAGCCTGTGGTTAATTCTTCTTCCTGATGGGAAAATAGAGTGACCTGTGCCTGTCCCAACACCAAGAGCTAGTCTCTCACTGGTTCCCCGTCTACCCGTTCATCCTCAGGACAAATTGCAACCTGTACGGAACAGGAGGTTAAAGGTGCTGATGCTCCAAATAGGGAGATTGTTAGTAAAGCGGATGGAATGGCAAACCCGGGCACAAGGAGAAGAGAAATGAGGTGCGTTTTAGAAACCTTTCCCCATCACATGGTGTACCATCTTTTTGTTTTCTCATGCATGTTTTCGATGTAGGAAGATGCCCTTGAACCTGGAGATTTGGGACCCATGCGATGGGTACCACGCAGTATTACTTTAAAGGGTCTGCGTTTGCTCACCCAACCTCACCAAACCTCTCAGCCCCAAGAGTGTCCACCCTTATGTCTCATCCAGCTGTGGGTCTAGATATGGTCAATCCAGGTTGCATCACAGCCCCTGAACGCATTGTGTAAGAATTTCTCTCTCTTTCACTGTCTTTGTTTCATGGGTTTTTCAAAGTAATTTATTTTTATAATGGGGTTTAGCTGCTTTTCACTGCTGTGTTTATGCCGCTTTACACCCACTTGACACACTAACAGAGAGATATCAATACATAGGTTTTAAGATTATTACTAGTCAGATATATTCTTGTGCGGTGAATAGGGCGTGTTGAGTCCAGGTCTCTGAGCAAGGAGTACGTCTTGTCTATTACATATTGGGTTTATGGAACGGTATCTGAGCTAATTTGAAACCCTTGTTTTATGTATCACCCCACCTCACCTTTCCCGTTAAGCAGCCATAGTGTGTTTTCTGCATGTGTGACTCTGTTCTGTTTTGTAATTCAGTTCAAGTGTAACGGTTTTTACAGTCCCTCTATAAGTGATACCTTATGAGAAGTGTCCTTTTCTATGTGACTTATTTCCCTTAGAATCGTCGTACCTAAATCCACTCATCATGCTGCTACTAGCCTTATGACATTGATTTCATGGCTGAGTGATATTCCATTGTACATAAGGACCACAACTTCTTTATCCATTTTTCTCTTTCCTGGGATATTGAAGGTGGAATGAAGTGGACGTCCTTGTCAACAGAGCAGCCCTAAACTTTGGGGTGCTTGTGTCTTGCTGATTTTTCATTTTCCCAATTTATACCCCCATGAGTGGAAGTGCCCTAAGCTCTCTAAGCTGTGTTTTTTAGATGTTTCAGGACACACCGTACACTTCTCCAGAGTGGCTGTTGGCAATTTACATCCCGCCCATCAGTGTAGCAAGGCTCCCATTTCTCCATGGCCTGTCCTGCATTTCTGGTTTTGAGACTTTTTTCAGCATGGCCCTTTTGACCGATGGGTAGCGAGTCTTCTTTGTAGCGCTGATTTGCCTTTCCAGGTGGCTTGGTTGGCCAAAAAGGGCGTATGCGTTTTTTCCTGAATATATTCAGGAAAAAACGCATACGCCCTTTTTGGCCAAGGGCATCATTGTCAACGTTTTGCCGCTTTTCATGTGCTTTAAAGCGATTCGAATCTACCTCCTGAAATCTGTTTCCTGCAATTCTGCCTTGATTTCAAATCCTCTTCTTTGCCTTCCCTCAATATATTTGTGGACGAGAGTTATCATTTATAACTCTGCAGGTTTGGGAATTGCAGTGCCCTGAAGCTCCATTTTACAACTCGCTTTTTTGGGAGCTGGCCGCAAAAGCGCAGGATGGCTTCAGGCCCTGTTCTGGTTCCGGGGGGGAGGATGAGCCTGTGGTTAATTCTTCTTCCTGATGGGAAAATAGAGTGACCTGTGCCTGTCCCAACACCAAGAGCTAGTCTCTCACTGGTTCCCCATCTACCCGTTCATCCTCAGGACAAATTGCAACCTGTAGGGAACAGGAGGTTAAAGGTGCTGATGCTCCAAGTAGGGAGATTGTTAGTAAAGCGGATGGAATGGCGAACCCGGGCACAAGGAGAAGAGAAATGAGGTGCGTTTTAGAAACCTTTCCCCATCACATGGTGTACCAACATTTTGTTTTCTCATGCATGTTTTCGATGTAGGAAGATGCCCTTGAACCTGGAGATTTGGGACCCATGCGATGGGTACCACGCAGTATTACTTTAAAGGGTCTGCGTTTGCTCACCCAACCTCACCAAACCTCTCAGCCCCAAGAGTGTCCACCCTTATGTCTCATCCAGCTGTGTGTCTAGATATGGTCAATCCAGGTTGCATCACAGCCCCTGAACGCATTGTGTAAGAATTTCTCTCTCTTTCACTGTCTTTGTTTCATGGGTTTTTCAAAGTAATTTATTTTTATAATGGGGTTTAGCTGCTTTTCACTGCTGTGTTTATGCCGCTTTACACCCACTTGACACACTAACAGAGAGATATCAATACATAGGTTTTAAGATTATTACTAGTCAGATATATTCTTGTGCGGTGAATAGGGCGTGTTGAGTCCAGTTCTCTGAGCAAGGAGTACGTCTTGTGTATTACATATTGGGTTTATGGAACGGTATCTGAGCTAATTTGAAACCCTTGTTTGATGTATCACCCCACCTCACCTTTCCCGTTAAGCAGCCATAGTGTGTTTTCTGCATGTGTGACTCTGTTCTGTTTTGTAATTCAGTTCAAGTGTAACGGTTTTTACAGTCCCTCTATAAGTGATACCTTATGAGAAGTGTCCTTTTCTGTGTGACTTATTTCACTTAGAATCGTCGTACCTAAATCCACTCATCATGCTGCTACTAGCCTTATGACATTGATTTCATGGCTGAGTGATATTCCATTGTACATAAGGACCACAACTTCTTTATCCATTTTTCTCTTTCCTGGGATATTGAAGGTGGAATGAAGTGGAGGTCCTTGTCAACAGAGCAGCCCTAAACTTTGGGGTGCTTATGTCTTGCTGATTTTTCATTTTCCCAATTTATACCCCCATGAGTGGAAGTGCCCTATGCTCTCTAAGCTGTGTTTTTTAGATGTTTCAGGACACACCGTACACTTCTCCAGAGTGGCTGTTGGCAATTTACATCCCGCCCATCAGTGTAGCAAGGCTCCCATTTCTCCATGGCCTGTCCTGCATTTCTGGTTTTGAGACTTTTTTCAGCATGGCCCTTTTGACCGATGGGTAGCGAGTCTTCTTTGTAGCGCTGATTTGCCTTTCCAGGTGGCTTGGTTGGCCAAAAAGGGCGTATGCGTTTTTTCCTGAATATATTCAGGAAAAAACGCATACGCCCTTTTTGGCCAAGGGCATCATTGTCAACGTTTTGCCGCTTTTCATGTGCTTTAAAGGCGATTCGAATCTACCTCCTGAAATCTGTTTCCTGCAATTCTGCCTTGATTTCAGATCCTCTTCTTTGCCTTCCCTCAATATATTTGTGGACGAGAGTTATCATTTATAACTCTGCAGGTTTGGGAATTGCAGTGCCCTGAAGCTCCATTTTACAACTCGCTTTTTTGGGAGCTGGCCGCAAAAGCGCAGGATGGCTTCAGGCCCTGTTCTGGTTCCGGGGGGGAGGATGAGCCTGTGGTTAATTCTTCTTCCTGATGGGAAAATAGAGTGACCTGTGCCTGTCCCAACACCAAGAGCTAGTCTCTCACTGGTTCCCCGTCTACCCGTTCATCCTCAGGACAAATTGCAACCTGTAGGGAACAGGAGGTTAAAGGTGCTGATGCTCCAAGTAGGGAGCTTGCTAGTAAAGCGGCTGGAATGGCGAACCCGGGCACAAGGAGATGAGAAATGAGGTGCGTTTTAGAAACCTTTCCCCATCACATGGTGTACCATCTTCTGGGTTTCTCATGCATGTTTTTGATGTAGGAAGATGCCCTTGAACCTGGAGATTTGGGACCCATGCGATGGGTACCATGCAGTATTACTTTAAAGGGTCTGCGTTTGCTCACCCAACCTCACCAAACCTCTCAGCCCCAAGAGTGTCCACCCTTATGTCTCATCCAGCTGTGGGTCTAGATATGGTCAATCCAGGTTGCATCACAGCCCCTGAACGCATTGTGTAAGAATTTCTCTCTCTTTCACTGTCTTTGTTTCATGGGTTTTTCAAAGTAATTTATTTTTATAATGGGGTTTAGCTGCTTTTCACTGCTGTGTTTATGCCGCTTTACACCCACTTGACACACTAACAGAGAGATATCAATACATAGGTTTTAAGATTATTACTAGTCAGATATATTCTTGTGCGGTGAATAGGGCGTGTTGAGTCCAGTTCTCTGAGCAAGGAGTAGGTCTTGTCTATTACATATTGGGTTTATGGAACGGTATCTGAGCTAATTTGAAACCCTTGTTTTATGTATCACCCCACCTCACCTTTCCCGTTAAGCAGCCATAGTGTGTTTTCTGCATGTGTGACTCTGTTCTGTTTTGTAATTCAGTTCAAGTGTAACGGTTTTTACATTCCCTCTATAAGTGATACCTTATGAGAAGTGTCCTTTTCTGTTTGACTTATTTCACTTAGAATCGTCGTATCTAAATCCACTCATCATGCTGCTATTAGCCTTATAACATTGATTTCATGGCTGAGTGATATTCCATTGTACATAAGGACCACAACTTCTTTATCCATTTTTCTCCCTCCTGGGATATTGAAGGTGGAATGAAGTGGAGGTCCTTGTCAACAGAGCAGCCCTAAACTTTGGGGTGCTTGTGTCTTGCTGATTTTTCATTTTCCCAATTTATACCCCCATGAGTGGAAGTGCCCTATGCTCTCTAAGCTGTGTTTTTTAGATGTTTCAGGACACACCGTACACTTCTCCAGAGTGGCTGTTGGCAATTTACATCCCGCCCATCAGTGTAGCAAGGCTCCCATTTCTCCATGGCCTGTCCTGCATTTCTGGTTTTGAGACTTTTTTCAGCATGGCCCTTTTGACCGATGGGTAGCGAGTCTTCTTTGTAGCCCTGATTTGCCTTTCCAGGTTGCTTGGTTGGCCAAAAAGGGCGTATGCGTTTTTTCCTGAATATATTCAGGAAAAAACGCATACGCCCTTTTTGGCCAAGGGCATCATTGTCAACGTTTTGCCGCTTTTCATGTGCTTTAAAGGCGATTCGAATCTACCTCCTGAAATCTGTTTCCTGCATTTCTGCCTTGATTTCAAATCCTCTTCTTTGCCGTCCCTCAATATATTTGTGGACGAAAGTTATCATTTATAACTCTGCAGGTTTGTGAATTGCAGTGCCCTGAAGCTCCATTTTACAACTCGCTTTTTTGGCAGCTGGCCGCAAAAGCGCAGGATGGCTTCAGGCCCTGTTCTGGTTCCGGGGGGGAGGATGAGCCTGTGGTTAATTCTTCTTCCTGATGGGAAAATAGAGTGACCTGTGCCTGTCCCAACACCAAGAGCTAGTCTCTCACTGGTTCCCCGTCTACCCGTTCATCCTCAGGACAAATTGCAACCTGTACGGAACAGGAGGTTAAAGGTGCTGATGCTCCAAGTAGGGAGATTGTTAGTAAAGCGGCTGGAATGGCGAACCCGGGCACAAGGAGAAGAGAAATGAGGTGCGTTTTAGAAACCTTTCCCCATCACATGGTGTACCATCTTTTTGTTTTCTCATGCATGTTTTCGATGTAGGAAGATGCCCTTGAACCTGGAGATTTGGGACCCATGAGATGGGTACCACGCAGTATTACTTTAAAGGGTCTGCATTTGCTCACCCAACCTCACCAAACCTCTCAGCCCCAAGAGTGTCCACCCTTATGTCTCATCCAGCTGTGGGTCTAGATATGGTCAATCCAGGTTGCATCACAGCCCCTGAACGCATTGTGTAAGAATTTCTCTCTCTTTCACTGTCTTTGTTTCATGGGTTTTTCAAAGTAATTTATTTTTATAATGGGGTTTAGCTGCTTTTCACTGCTGTGTTTATGCCGCTTTACACCCACTTGACACACTAACAGAGAGATATCAATACATAGGTTTTAAGATTATTACTAGTCAGATATATTCTTGTGCGGTGAATAGGGCGTGTTGAGTCCAGGTCTCTGAGCAAGGAGTACGTCTTGTCTATTACATATTGGGTTTATGGAACGGTATCTGAGCTAATTTGAAACCCTTGTTTTATGTATCACCCCACCTCACCTTTCCCGTTAATCAGCCATAGTGTGTTTTCTGCATGTGTGACTCTGTTCTGTTTTGTAATTCAGTTCAAGTGTAACGGTTTTTACAGTCCCTCTATAAGTGATACCTTATGAGAAGTGTCCTTTTCTATGTGACTTATTTCCCTTAGAATCGTCGTACCTAAATCCACTCATCATGCTGCTACTAGCCTTATGACATTGATTTCATGGCTGAGTGATATTCCATTGTACATAAGGACCACAACTTCTTTATCCATTTTTCTCTTTCCTGGGATATTGAAAGTGGAATGAAGTGGACGTCCTTGTCAACAGAGCAGCCCTAAACTTTGGGGTGCTTGTGTCTTGCTGATTTTTCATTTTCCCAATTTATACCCCCATGAGTGGAAGTGCCCTAAGCTCTCTAAGCTGTGTTTTTTAGATGTTTCAGGACACACCGTACACTTCTCCAGAGTGGCTGTTGGCAATTTACATCCCGCCCATCAGTGTAGCAAGGCTCCCATTTCTCCATGGCCTGTCCTGCATTTCTGGTTTTGAGACTTTTTTCAGCATGGCCCTTTTGACCGATGGGTAGCGAGTCTTCTTTGTAGCGCTGATTTGCCTTTCCAGGTTGCTTGGTTGGCCAAAAAGGGCGTATGCGTTTTTTCCTGAATATATTCAGGAAAAAACGCATACGCCCTTTTTGGCCAAGGGCATCATTGTCAACGTTTTGCCGCTTTTCATGTGCTTTAAAGGCGATTCGAATCTACCTCCTGAAATCTGTTTCCTGCAATTCTGCCTTGATTTCAAATCCTCTTCTTTGCCTTCCCTCAATATATTTGTGGACGAGAGTTATCATTTATAACTCTGCAGGTTTGGGAATTGCAGTGCCCTGAAGCTCCATTTTACAACTCGCTTTTTTGGGAGGTGGCCGCAAAAGCGCAGGATGGCTTCAGGCCCTGTTCTGGTTCCGGGGGGGAGGATGAGCCTGTGGTTAATTCTTCTTCCTGATGGGAAAATAGAGTGACCTGTGCCTGTCCCAACACCAAGAGCTAGTCTCTCACTGGTTCCCCATCTACCCGTTCATCCTCAGGACAAATTGCAACCTGTAGGGAACAGGAGGTTAAAGGTGCTGATGCTCCAAGTAGGGAGATTGTTAGTAAAGCGGATGGAATGGCGAACCCGGGCACAAGGAGAAGAGAAATGAGGTGCGTTTTAGAAACCTTTCCCCATCACATGGTGTACCAACTTTTTGTTTTCTCATGCATGTTTTCGATGTAGGAAGATGCCCTTGAACCTGGAGATTTGGGACCCATGCGATGGGTACCACGCAGTATTACTTTAAAGGGTCTGCGTTTGCTCACCCAACCTCACCAAACCTCTCAGCCCCAAGAGTGTCCACCCTTATGTCTCATCCAGCTGTGGGTCTAGATATGGTCAATCCAGGTTGCATCACAGCCCCTGAACGCATTGTGTAAGAATTTCTCTCTCTTTCACTGTCTTTGTTTCATGGGTTTTTCAAAGTAATTTATTTTTATAATGGGGTTTAGCTGCTTTTCACTGCTGTGTTTATGCCGCTTTACACCCACTTGACACACTAACAGAGAGATATCAATACATAGGTTTTAAGATTATTACTAGTCAGATATATTCTTGTGCGGTGAATAGGGCGTGTTGAGTCCAGTTCTCTGAGCAAGGAGTACGTCTTGTGTATTACATATTGGGTTTATGGAACGGTATCTGAGCTAATTTGAAACCCTTGTTTGATGTATCACCCCACCTCACCTTTCCCGTTAAGCAGCCATAGTGTGTTTTCTGCATGTGTGACTCTGTTCTGTTTTGTAATTCAGTTCAAGTGTAACGGTTTTTACAGTCCCTCTATAAGTGATACCTTATGAGAAGTGTCCTTTTCTGTGTGACTTATTTCACTTAGAATCGTCGTACCTAAATCCACTCATCATGCTGCTACTAGCCTTATGACATTGATTTCATGGCTGAGTGATATTCCATTGTACATAAGGACCACCACTTCTTTATCCATTTTTCTCTTTCCTGGGATATTGAAGGTGGAATGAAGTGGAGGTCCTTGTCAACAGAGCAGCCCTAAACTTTGGGGTGCTTGTGTCTTGCTGATTTTTCATTTTCCCAATTTATACCCCCATGAGTGGAAGTGCCCTATGCTCTCTAAGCTGTGTTTTTTAGATGTTTCAGGACACACCGTACACTTCTCCAGAGTGGCTGTTGGCAATTTACATCCCGCCCATCAGTGTAGCAAGGCTCCCATTTCTCCATGGCCTGTCCTGCATTTCTGGTTTTGAGACTTTTTTCAGCATGGCCCTTTTGACCGATGGGTAGCGAGTCTTCTTTGTAGCGCTGATTTGCCTTTCCAGGTGGCTTGGTTGGCCAAAAAGGGCGTATGCGTTTTTTCCTGAATATATTCAGGAAAAAACGCATACGCCCTTTTTGGCCAAGGGCATCATTGTCAACGTTTTGCCGCTTTTCATGTGCTTTAAAGGCGATTCGAATCTACCTCCTGAAATCTGTTTCCTGCAATTCTGCCTTGATTTCAAATCCTCTTCTTTGCCTTCCCTCAATATATTTGTGGACGAGAGTTATCATTTATAACTCTGCAGGTTTGGGAATTGCAGTGCCCTGAAGCTCCATTTTACAACTCGCTTTTTTGGGAGCTGGCCACGAAAGCGCAGGATGGCTTCAGGCCCTGTTCTGGTTCCGGGGGGGAGGATGAGCCTGTGGTTAATTCTTCTTCCTGATGGGAAAATAGAGTGACCTGTGCCTGTCCCAACACCAAGAGCTAGTCTCTCACTGGTTCCCCGTCTACCCGTTCATCCTCAGGACAAATTGCAACCTGTAGGGAACAGGAGGTTAAAGGTGCTGATGCTCCAAGTAGGGAGCTTGCTAGTAAAGCGGCTGGAATGGCGAACCCGGGCACAAGGAGATGAGAAATGAGGTGCGTTTTAGAAACCTTTCCCCATCACACAGTGTACCATCTTCTGGGTTTCTCATGCATGTTTTTGATGTAGGAAGATGCCCTTGAACCTGGAGATTTGGGACCCATGCGATGGGTACCATGCAGTATTACTTTAAAGGGTCTGCGTTTGCTCACCCAACCTCACCAAACCTCTCAGCCCCAAGAGTGTCCACCCTTATGTCTCATCCAGCTGTGGGTCTAGATATGGTCAATCCAGGTTGCATCACAGCCCCTGAACGCATTGTGTAAGAATTTCTCTCTCTTTCACTGTCTTTGTTTCATGGGTTTTTCAAAGTAATTTATTTTTATAATGGGGTTTAGCTGCTTTTCACTGCTGTGTTTATGCCGCTTTACACCCACTTGACACACTAACAGAGAGATATCAATACATAGGTTTTAAGATTATTACTAGTCAGATATATTCTTGTGCGGTGAATAGGGCGTGTTGAGTCCAGTTCTCTGAGCAAGGAGTAGGTCTTGTCTATTACATATTGGGTTTATGGAACGGTATCTGAGCTAATTTGAAACCCTTGTTTTATGTATCACCCCACCTCACCTTTCCCGTTAAGCAGCCATAGTGTGTTTTCTGCATGTGTGACTCTGTTCTGTTTTGTAATTCAGTTCAAGTGTAACGGTTTTTACATTCCCTCTATAAGTGATACCTTATGAGAAGTGTCCTTTTCTGTTTGACTTATTTCACTTAGAATCGTCGTACCTAAATCCACTCATCATGCTGCTATTAGCCTTATAACATTGATTTCATGGCTGAGTGATATTCCATTGTACATAAGGACCACAACTTCTTTATCCATTTTTCTCCCTCCTGGGATATTGAAGGTGGAATGAAGTGGAGGTCCTTGTCAACAGAGCAGCCCTAAACTTTGGGGTGCTTGTGTCTTGCTGATTTTTCATTTTCCCAATTTATACCCCCATGAGTGGAAGTGCCCTATGCTCTCTAAGCTGTGTTTTTTAGATGTTTCAGGACACACCGTACACTTCTCCAGAGTGGCTGTTGGCAATTTACATCCCGCCCATCAGTGTAGCAAGGCTCCCATTTCTCCATGGCCTGTCCTGCATTTCTGGTTTTGAGACTTTTTTCAGCATGGCCCTTTTGACCGATGGGTAGCGAGTCTTCTTTGTAGCCCTGATTTGCCTTTCCAGGTTGCTTGGTTGGCCAAAAAGGGCGTATGCGTTTTTTCCTGAATATATTCAGGAAAAACCGCATACGCCCTTTTTGGCCAAGGGCATCATTGTCAACGTTTTGCCGCTTTTCATGTGCTTTAAAGGCGATTCGAATCTACCTCCTGAAATCTGTTTCCTGCATTTCTGCCTTGATTTCAAATCCTCTTCTTTGCCGTCCCTCAATATATTTGTGGACGAAAGTTATCATTTATAACTCTGCAGGTTTGTGAATTGCAGTGCCCTGAAGCTCCATTTTACAACTCGCTTTTTTGGCAGCTGGCCGCAAAAGCGCAGGATGGCTTCAGGCCCTGTTCTGGTTCCGGGGGGGAGGATGAGCCTGTGGTTAATTCTTCTTCCTGATGGGAAAATAGAGTGACCTGTGCCTGTCCCAACACCAAGAGCTAGTCTCTCACTGGTTCCCCGTCTACCCGTTCATCCTCAGGACAAATTGCAACCTGTACGGAACAGGAGGTTAAAGGTGCTGATGCTCCAAGTAGGGAGATTGTTAGTAAAGCGGCTGGAATGGCGAACCCGGGCACAAGGAGAAGAGAAATGAGGTGCGTTTTAGAAACCTTTCCCCATCACATGGTGTACCATCTTTTTGTTTTCTCATGCATGTTTTCGATGTAGGAAGATGCCCTTGAACCTGGAGATTTGGGACCCATGCGATGGGTACCACGCAGTATTACTTTAAAGGGTCTGCGTTTGCTCACCCAACCTCACCAAACCTCTCAGCCCCAAGAGTGTCCACCCTTATGTCTCATCCAGCTGTGGGTCTAGATATGGTCAATCCAGGTTGCATCACAGCCCCTGAACGCATTGTGTAAGAATTTCTCTCTCTTTCACTGTCTTTGTTTCATGGGTTTTTCAAAGTAATTTATTTTTATAATGGGGTTTAGCTGCTTTTCACTGCTGTGTTTATGCCGCTTTACACCCACTTGACACACTAACAGAGAGATATCAATACATAGGTTTTAAGATTATTACTAGTCAGATATATTCTTGTGCGGTGAATAGGGCGTGTTGAGTCCAGTTCTCTGAGCAAGGAGTAGGTCTTGTCTATTACATATTGGGTTTATGGAACGGTATCTGAGCTAATTTGAAACCCTTGTTTTATGTATCACCCCACCTCACCCTTCCCGTTAAGCAGCCATAGTGTGTTTTCTGCATGTGTGACTCTGTTCTGTTTTGTAATTCAGTTCAAGTGTAACGGTTTTTACAGTCCCTCTATAAGTGATACCTTATGAGAAGTGTCCTTTTCTGTGTGACTTATTTCCCTTAGAATCGTCGTACCTAAATCCACTCATCATGCTGCTACTAGCCTTATGACATTGATTTCATGGCTGAGTGATATTCCATTGTACATAAGGACCACAACTTCTTTATCCATTTTTCTCTTTCCTGGGATATTGAAGGTGGAATGAAGTGGAAGTCCTTGTCAACAGAGCAGCCCTAAACTTTGGGGTGCTTGTGTCTTGCTGATTTTTCATTTTCCCAATTTATACCCCCATGAGTGGAAGTGCCCTAAGCTCTCTAAGCTGTGTTTTTTAGATGTTTCAGGACACACCGTACACTTCTCCAGAGTGGCTGTTGGCAATTTACATCCCGCCCATCAGTGTAGCAAGGCTCCCATTTCTCCATGGCCTGTCCTGCATTTCTGGTTTTGAGACTTTTTTCAGCATGGCCCTTTTGACCGATGGGTAGCGAGTCTTCTTTGTAGCCCTGATTTGCCTTTCCAGGTTGCTTGGTTGGCCAAAAAGGGCGTATGCGTTTTTTCCTGAATATATTCAGGAAAAAACGCATACGCCCTTTTTGGCCAAGGGCATCATTGTCAACGTTTTGCCGCTTTTCATGTGCTTTAAAGGCGATTCGAATCTACCTCCTGAAATCTGTTTCCTGCAATTCTGCCTTGATTTCAAATCCTCTTCTTTGCCTTCCCTCAATATATTTGTGGACGAGAGTTATCATTTATAACTCTGCAGGTTTGTGAATTGCAGTGCCCTGAAGCTCCATTTTACAACTCGCTTTTTTGGGAGCTGGCCGCGAAAGCGCAGGATGGCTTCAGGCCCTGTTCTGGTCCCGGGGGGGAGGATGAGCCTGTGGTTAATTCTTCTTCCTGATGGGAAAATAGAGTGACCTGTGCCTGTCCCAACACCAAGAGCTAGTCTCTCACTGGTTCCCCGTCTACCCGTTCATCCTCAGGACAAATTGCAACCTGTAGGGAACAGGAGGTTAAAGGTGCTGATGCTCCAAGTAGGGAGCTTGCTAGTAAAGCGGCTGGAATGGCGAACCCGGGCACAAGGAGATGAGAAATGAGGTGCGTTTTAGAAACCTTTCCCCATCACACGGTGTACCATCTTCTGGGTTTCTCATGCATGTTTTTGATGTAGGAAGATGCCCTTGAACCTGGAGATTTGGGACCCATGCGATGGGTACCATGCAGTATTACTTTAAAGGGTCTGCGTTTGCTCACCCAACCTCACCAAACCTCTCAGCCCCTAGAGTGTCCACCCTTATGTCTCATCCAGCTGTGGGTCTAGATATGGTCAATCCAGGTTGCATCACAGCCCCTGAACGCATTGTGTAAGAATTTCTCTCTCTTTCACTGTCTTTGTTTCATGGGTTTTTCAAAGTAATTTATTTTTATAATGGGGTTTAGCTGCTTTTCACTGCTGTGTTTATGCCGCTTTACACCCACTTGACACACTAACAGAGAGATATCAATACATAGGTTTTAAGATTATTACTAGTCAGATATATTCTTGTGCGGTGAATAGGGCGTGTTGAGTCCAGTTCTCTGAGCAAGGAGTAGGTCTTGTCTATTACATATTGGGTTTATGGAACGGTATCTGAGCTAATTTGAAACCCTTGTTTTATGTATCACCCCACCTCACCTTTCCCGTTAATCAGCCATAGTGTGTTTTCTGCATGTGTGACTCTGTTCTGTTTTGTAATTCAGTTCAAGTGTAACGGTTTTTACATTCCCTCTATAAGTGATACCTTATGAGAAGTGTCCTTTTCTGTGTGACTTATTTCACTTAGAATCGTCGTACCTAAATCCACTCATCATGCTGCTATTAGCCTTATGACATTGATTTCATGGCTGAGTGATATTCCATTGTACATAAGGACCACAACTTCTTTATCCATTTTTCTCTTTCCTGGGATATTGAAGGTGGAATGAAGTGGAGGTCCTTGTCAACAGAGCAGCCCTAAACTTTGGGGTGCTTGTGTCTTGCTGATTTTTCATTTTCCCAATTTATACCCCCATGAGTGGAAGTGCCCTATGCTCTCTAAGCTGTGTTTTTTAGATGTTTCAGGACACACCGTACACTTCTCCAGAGTGGCTGTTGGCAATTTACATCCCACCCATCAGTGTAGCAAGGCTCCCATTTCTCCATGGCCTGTCCTGCATTTCTGGTTTTGAGACTTTTTTCAGCATGGCCCTTTTGACCGATGGGTAGCGAGTCTTCTTTGTAGCCCTGATTTGCCTTTCCAGGTTGCTTGGTTGGCCAAAAAGGGCGTATGCGTTTTTTCCTGAATATATTCAGGAAAAAACGCATACGCCCTTTTTGGCCAAGGGCATCATTGTCAACGTTTTGCCGCTTTTCATGTGCTTTAAAGGCGATTCGAATCTACCTCCTGAAATCTGTTTCCTGCATTTCTGCCTTGATTTCAAATCCTCTTCTTTGCCGTCCCTCAATATATTTGTGGACGAAAGTTATCATTTATAACTCTGCAGGTTTGTGAATTGCAGTGCCCTGAAGCTCCATTTTACAACTCGCTTTTTTGGGAGCTGGCCGCAAAAGCGCAGGATGGCTTCAGGCCCTGTTCTGGTTCCAGGGGGGAGGATGAGCCTGTGGTTAATTCTTCTTCCTGATGGGAAAATAGAGTGACCTGTGCCTGTCCCAACAACAAGAGCTAGTCTCTCACTGGTTCCCCGTCTACCCGTTCATCCTCAGGACAAATTGCAACCTGTATGGAACAGGAGGTTAAAGGTGCTGATGCTCCAAGTAGGGAGATTGCTAGGAAAGCGGCTGGAATGGCGACCCCGGGCACAAGGAGAAGAGAAATGAGGTGCGTTCTAGAAACCTTTCCCCATCACATGGTGTACCATCTTTTTTGTTTTCTCATGCATGTTTTCGATGTAGGAAGATGCCCTTGAACCTGGAGATTTGGGACCCATGCGATGGTTACCACGCAGTATTACTTTAAAGGGTCTGCGTTTGCTCACCCAACCTCACCAAACCTCTCAGCCCCAAGAGTGTCCACCCTTATGTCTCATCCAGCTGTGGGTCTAGATATGGTCAATCCAGGTTGCATCACATCCCCTGAACGCATTGTGTAAGAATTTCTCTCTCTTTCACTGTCTTTGTTTCATGGGTTTGTAAAAGTAATTTATTTTTATAATGGGTTTAGCTGCTTTTCACTGCTGTGTTTATGCCGCTTTACACCCACTTGACACACTAACAGAGAGATATCAATACATAGGTTTTAAGATTATTACTAGTCAGATATATTCTTGTGCGGTGAATAGGGCGTGTTGAGTCCAGTTCTCTGAGCAAGGAGTAGGTCTTGTCTATTACATATTGGGTTTATGGAACGGTATCTGAGCTAATTTGAAACCCTTGTTTTATGTATCACCCCACCTCACCCTTCCCGTTAAGCAGCCATAGTGTGTTTTCTGCATGTGTGACTCTGTTCTGTTTTGTAATTCAGTTCAAGTGTAACGGTTTTTACAGTCCCTCTATAAGTGATACCTTATGAGAAGTGTCCTTTTCTGTGTGACTTATTTCCCTTAGAATCGTCGTACCTAAATCCACTCATCATGCTGCTACTAGCCTTATGACATTGATTTCATGGCTGAGTGATATTCCATTGTACATAAGGACCACAACTTCTTTATCCATTTTTCTCTTTCCTGGGATATTGAAGGTGGAATGAAGTGGAGGTCCTTGTCAACAGAGCAGCCCTAAACTTTGGGGTGCTTGTGTCTTGCTGATTTTTCATTTTCCCAATTTATACCCCCATGAGTGGAAGTGCCCTATGCTCTCTAAGCTGTGTTGTTTAGATGTTTCAAGACACACCGTACACTTCTCCAGAGTGGCTGTTTGCAATTTACATCCCGCCCATCAGTGTAGCAAGGCTCCCATTTCTCCATGGCCTGTCCTGCATTTCTGGTTTTGAGACTTTTTTCAGCATGGCCCTTTTGACCGATGGGTAGCGAGTCTTCTTTGTAGCCCTGATTTGCCTTTCCAGGTTGCTTGGTTGGCCAAAAAGGGCGTATGCGTTTTTTCCTGAATATATTCAGGAAAAAACGCATACGCCCTTTTTGGCCAAGGGCATCATTGTCAACGTTTTGCCGCTTTTCATGTGCTTTAAAGGCGATTCGAATCTACCTCCTGAAATCTGTTTCCTGCAATTCTGCCTTGATTTCAAATCCTCTTCTTTGCCTTCCCTCAATATATTTGTGGACGAGAGTTATCATTTATAACTCTGCAGGTTTGGGAATTGCAGTGCCCTGAAGCTCCATTTTACAACTCGCTTTTTTGGGAGCTGGCCGCAAAAGCGCAGGATGGCTTCAGGCCCTGTTCTGGTTCCGGGGGGGAGGATGAGCCTGTGGTTAATTCTTCTTCCTGATGGGAAAATAGAGTGACCTGTGCCTGTCCCAACACCAAGAGCTAGTCTCTCACTGGTTCCCCGTCTACCCGTTCATCCTCAGGACAAATTGCAACCTGTACGGAACAGGAGGTTAAAGGTGCTGATGCTCCAAGTAGGGAGATTGTTAGTAAAGCGGCTGGAATGGCGAACCCGGGCACAAGGAGAAGAGAAATGAGGTGCGTTTTAGAAACCTTTCCCCATCACATGGTGTACCATCTTTTTGTTTTCTCATGCATGTTTTCGATGTAGGAAGATGCCCTTGAACCTGGAGATTTGGGACCCATGCGATGGGTACCACGCAGTATTACTTTAAAGGGTCTGCGTTTGCTCACCCAACCTCACCAAACCTCTCAGCCCCAAGAGTGTCCACCCTTATGTCTCATCCAGCTGTGGGTCTAGATATGGTCAATCCAGGTTGCATCACAGCCCCTGAACGCATTGTGTAAGAATTTCTCTCTCTTTCACTGTCTTTGTTTCATGGGTTTTTCAAAGTAATTTATTTTTATAATGGGGTTTAGCTGCTTTTCACTGCTGTGTTTATGCCGCTTTACACCCACTTGACACACTAACAGAGAGATATCAATACATAGGTTTTAAGATTATTACTAGTCAGATATATTCTTGTGCGGTGAATAGGGCGTGTTGAGTCCAGTTCTCTGAGCAAGGAGTAGGTCTTGTCTATTACATATTGGGTTTATGGAACGGTATCTGAGCTAATTTGAAACCCTTGTTTTATGTATCACCCCACCTCACCCTTCCCGTTAAGCAGCCATAGTGTGTTTTCTGCATGTGTGACTCTGTTCTGTTTTGTAATTCAGTTCAAGTGTAACGGTTTTTACAGTCCCTCTATAAGTGATACCTTATGAGAAGTGTCCTTTTCTGTGTGACTTATTTCCCTTAGAATCGTCGTACCTAAATCCACTCATCATGCTGCTACTAGCCTTATGACATTGATTTCATGGCTGAGTGATATTCCATTGTACATAAGGACCACAACTTCTTTATCCATTTTTCTCTTTCCTGGGATATTGAAGGTGGAATGAAGTGGAGGTCCTTGTCAACAGAGCAGCCCTAAACTTTGGGGTGCTTGTGTCTTGCTGATTTTTCATTTTCCCAATTTATACCCCCATGAGTGGAAGTGCCCTAAGCTCTCTAAGCTGTGTTGTTTAGATGTTTCAGGACACACCGTACACTTCTCCAGAGTGGCTGTTTGCAATTTACATCCCGCCCATCAGTGTAGCAAGGCTCCCATTTCTCCATGGCCTGTCCTGCATTTCTGGTTTTGAGACTTTTTTCAGCATGGCCCTTTTGACCGATGGGTAGCGAGTCTTCTTTGTAGCCCTGATTTGCCTTTCCAGGTTGCTTGGTTGGCCAAAAAGGGCGTATGCGTTTTTTCCTGAATATATTCAGGAAAAAACGCATACGCCCTTTTTGGCCAAGGGCATCATTGTCAACGTTTTGCCGCTTTTCATGTGCTTTAAAGGCGATTCGAATCTACCTCCTGAAATCTGTTTCCTGCAATTCTGCCTTGATTTCAAATCCTCTTCTTTGCCTTCCCTCAATATATTTGTGGACGAGAGTTATCATTTATAACTCTGCAGGTTTGTGAATTGCAGTGCCCTGAAGCTCCATTTTACAACTCGCTTTTTTGGGAGCTGGCCGCGAAAGCGCAGGATGGCTTCAGGCCCTGTTCTGGTTCCGGGGGGGAGGATGAGCCTGTGGTTAATTCTTCTTCCTGATGGGAAAATAGAGTGACCTGTGCCTGTCCCAACACCAAGAGCTAGTCTCTCACTGGTTCCCCGTCTACCCGTTCATCCTCAGGACAAATTGCAACCTGTAGGGAACAGGAGGTTAAAGGTGCTGATGCTCCAAGTAGGGAGCTTGCTAGTAAAGCGGCTGGAATGGCGAACCCGGGCACAAGGAGATGAGAAATGAGGTGCGTTTTAGAAACCTTTCCCCATCACACGGTGTACCATCTTCTGGGTTTCTCATGCATGTTTTTGATGTAGGAAGATGCCCTTGAACCTGGAGATTTGGGACCCATGCGATGGGTACCATGCAGTATTACTTTAAAGGGTCTGCGTTTGCTCACCCAACCTCACCAAACCTCTCAGCCCCAAGAGTGTCCACCCTTATGTCTCATCCAGCTGTGGGTCTAGATATGGTCAATCCAGGTTGCATCACAGCCCCTGAACGCATTGTGTAAGAATTTCTCTCTCTTTCACTGTCTTTGTTTCATGGGTTTTTCAAAGTAATTTATTTTTATAATGGGGTTTAGCTGCTTTTCACTGCTGTGTTTATGCCGCTTTACACCCACTTGACACACTAACAGAGAGATATCAATACATAGGTTTTAAGATTATTACTAGTCAGATATATTCTTGTGCGGTGAATAGGGCGTGTTGAGTCCAGTTCTCTGAGCAAGGAGTAGGTCTTGTCTATTACATATTGGGTTTATGGAACGGTATCTGAGCTAATTTGAAACCCTTGTTTTATGTATCACCCCACCTCACCTTTCCCGTTAATCAGCCATAGTGTGTTTTCTGCATGTGTGACTCTGTTCTGTTTTGTAATTCAGTTCAAGTGTAACGGTTTTTACATTCCCTCTATAAGTGATACCTTATGAGAAGTGTCCTTTTCTGTGTGACTTATTTCACTTAGAATCGTCGTACCTAAATCCACTCATCATGCTGCTATTAGCCTTATGACATTGATTTCATGGCTGAGTGATATTCCATTGTACATAAGGACCACAACTTCTTTATCCATTTTTCTCTTTCCTGGGATATTGAAGGTGGAATGAAGTGGAGGTCCTTGTCAACAGAGCAGCCCTAAACTTTGGGGTGCTTGTGTCTTGCTGATTTTTCATTTTCCCAATTTATACCCCCATGAGTGGAAGTGCCCTATGCTCTCTAAGCTGTGTTTTTTAGATGTTTCAGGACACACCGTACACTTCTCCAGAGTGGCTGTTGGCAATTTACATCCCGCCCATCAGTGTAGCAAGGCTCCCATTTCTCCATGGCCTGTCCTGCATTTCTGGTTTTGAGACTTTTTTCAGCATGGCCCTTTTGACCGATGGGTAGCGAGTCTTCTTTGTAGCCCTGATTTGCCTTTCCAGGTTGCTTGGTTGGCCAAAAAGGGCGTATGCGTTTTTTCCTGAATATATTCAGGAAAAAACGCATACGCCCTTTTTGGCCAAGGGCATCATTGTCAACGTTTTGCCGCTTTTCATGTGCTTTAAAGGCGATTCGAATCTACCTCCTGAAATCTGTTTCCTGCATTTCTGCCTTGATTTCAAATCCTCTTCTTTGCCGTCCCTCAATATATTTGTGGACGAAAGTTATCATTTATAACTCTGCAGGTTTGTGAATTGCAGTGCCCTGAAGCTCCATTTTACAACTCGCTTTTTTGGGAGCTGGCCGCAAAAGCGCAGGATGGCTTCAGGCCCTGTTCTGGTTCCAGGGGGGAGGATGAGCCTGTGGTTAATTCTTCTTCCTGATGGGAAAATAGAGTGACCTGTGCCTGTCCCAACACCAAGAGCTAGTCTCTCACTGGTTCCCCGTCTACCCGTTCATCCTCAGGACAAATTGCAACCTGTATGGAACAGGAGGTTAAAGGTGCTGATGCTCCAAGTAGGGAGATTCCTAGGAAAGTGGCTGGAATGGCGACCCCGGGCACAAGGAGAAGAGAAATGAGGTGCGTTCTAGAAACCTTTCCCCATCACATGGTGTACCATCTTTTTTGTTTTCTCATGCATGTTTTCGATGTAGGAAGATGCCCTTGAACCTGGAGATTTGGGACCCATGCGATGGTTACCACGCAGTATTACTTTAAAGGGTCTGCGTTTGCTCACCCAACCTCACCAAACCTCTCAGCCCCAAGAGTGTCCACCCTTATGTCTCATCCAGCTGTGGGTCTAGAAATGGTCAATCCAGGTTGCATCACATCCCCTGAACGCATTGTGTAAGAATTTCTCTCTCTTTCACTGTCTTTGTTTCATGGGTTTGTAAAAGTAATTTATTTTTATAATGGGTTTAGCTGCTTTTCACTGCTGTGTTTATGCCGCTTTACACCCACTTGACACACTAACAGAGAGATATCAATACATAGGTTTTAAGATTATTACTAGTCAGATATATTCTTGTGCGGTGAATAGGGCGTGTTGAGTCCAGTTCTCTGAGCAAGGAGTAGGTCTTGTCTATTACATATTGGGTTTATGGAACGGTATCTGAGCTAATTTGAAACCCTTGTTTTATGTATCACCCCACCTCACCCTTCCCGTTAAGCAGCCATAGTGTGTTTTCTGCATGTGTGACTCTGTTCTGTTTTGTAATTCAGTTCAAGTGTAACGGTTTTTACAGTCCCTCTATAAGTGATACCTTATGAGAAGTGTCCTTTTCTGTGTGACTTATTTCCCTTAGAATCGTCGTACCTAAATCCACTCATCATGCTGCTACTAGCCTTATGACATTGATTTCATGGCTGAGTGATATTCCATTGTACATAAGGACCACAACTTCTTTATCCATTTTTCTCTTTCCTGGGATATTGAAGGTGGAATGAAGTGGAGGTCCTTGTCAACAGAGCAGCCCTAAACTTTGGGGTGCTTGTGTCTTGCTGATTTTTCATTTTCCCAATTTATACCCCCATGAGTGGAAGTGCCCTATGCTCTCTAAGCTGTGTTGTTTAGATGTTTCAAGACACACCGTACACTTCTCCAGAGTGGCTGTTTGCAATTTACATCCCGCCCATCAGTGTAGCAAGGCTCCCATTTCTCCATGGCCTGTCCTGCATTTCTGGTTTTGAGACTTTTTTCAGCATGGCCCTTTTGACCGATGGGTAGCGAGTCTTCTTTGTAGCCCTGATTTGCCTTTCCAGGTTGCTTGGTTGGCCAAAAAGGGCGTATGCGTTTTTTCCTGAATATATTCAGGAAAAAACGCATACGCCCTTTTTGGCCAAGGGCATCATTGTCAACGTTTTGCCGCTTTTCATGTGCTTTAAAGGCGATTCGAATCTACCTCCTGAAATCTGTTTCCTGCAATTCTGCCTTGATTTCAAATCCTCTTCTTTGCCTTCCCTCAATATATTTGTGGACGAGAGTTATCATTTATAACTCTGCAGGTTTGGGAATTGCAGTGCCCTGAAGCTCCATTTTACAACTCGCTTTTTGGGAGCTGGCCGCGAAAGCGCAGGATGGCTTCAGGCCCTGTTCTGGTTCCGGGGGGGAGGATGAGCCTGTGGTTAATTCTTCTTCCTGATGGGAAAATAGAGTGACCTGTGCCTGTCCCAACACCAAGAGCTAGTCTCTCACTGGTTCCCCGTCTACCCGTTCATCCTCAGGACAAATTGCAACCTGTACGGAACAGGAGGTTAAAGGTGCTGATGCTCCAAGTAGGGAGATTGTTAGTAAAGCGGATGGAATGGCGAACCCGGGCACAAGGAGAAGAGAAATGAGGTGCGTTTTAGAAACCTTTCCCCATCACATGGTGTACCATATTTTTGTTTTCTCATGCATGTTTTCGATGTAGGAAGATGCCCTTGAACCTGGAGATTTGGGACCCATGAGATGGGTACCACGCAGTATTACTTTAAAGGGTCTGCATTTGCTCACCCAACCTCACCAAACCTCTCAGCCCCAAGAGTGTCCACCCTTATGTCTCATCCAGCTGTGGGTCTAGATATGGTCAATCCAGGTTGCATCACAGCCTCTGAACGCATTGTGTAAGAATTTCTCTCTCTTTCACTGTCTTTGTTTCATGGGTTTTTCAAAGTAATTTATTTTTATACTGGGGTTTAGCTGCTTTTCACTGCTGTGTTTATGCCGCTTTACACCCACTTGACACACTAACAGAGAGATATAAATACATAGGTTTTAAGATTATTACTAGTCAGATATATTCTTGTGCGGTGAATAGGGCGTGTTGAGTCCAGTTCTCTGAGCAAGGAGTAGGTCTTGTCTATTACATATTGGGTTTATGGAACGGTATCTGAGCTAATTTGAAACCCTTGTTTGATGTATCACCCCACCTCACCCTTCCCGTTAAGCAGCCATAGTGTGTTTTCTGCATGTGTGACTCTGTTCTGTTTTGTAATTCAGTTCAAGTGTAACGGTTTTTACAGTCCCTCTATAAGTGATACCTTATGAGAAGTGTCCTTTTCTGTGTGACTTATGTCACTTAGAATCGTCGTACCTAAATCCACTCATCATGCTGCTACTAGCCTTATGACATTGATTTCATGGCTGAGTGATATTCCATTGTACATAAGGACCACAACTTCTTTATCCATTTTTCTCTTTCCTGGGATATTGAAGGTGGAATGAAGTGGAGGTCCTTGTCAACAGAGCAGCCCTAAACTTTCGGGTGCTTGTGTCTTGCTGATTTTTCATTTTCCCAATTTATACCCCCATGAGTGGAAGTGCCCTAAGCTCTCTAAGCTGTGTTTTTTAGATGTTTCAGGACACACCGTACACTTCTCCAGAGTGGCTGTTGGCAATTTACATCCCGCCCATCAGTGTAGCAAGGCTCCCATTTCTCCATGGCCTGTCCTGCATTTCTGGTTTTGAGACTTTTTTCAGCATGGCCCTTTTGACCGATGGGTAGCGAGTCTTCTTTGTAGCCCTGATTTGCCTTTCCAGGTTGCTTGGTTGGCCAAAAAGGGCGTATGCGTTTTTTCCTGAATATATTCAGGAAAAAACGCATACGCCCTTTTTGGCCAAGGGCATCATTGTCAACGTTTTGCCGCTTTTCATGTGCTTTAAAGGCGATTCGAATCTACCTCCTGAAATCTGTTTCCTGCAATTCTGCCTTGATTTCAAATCCTCTTCTTTGCCTTCCCTCAATATATTTGTGGACGAGAGTTATCATTTATAACTCTGCAGGTTTGGGAATTGCAGTGCCCTGAAGCTCCATTTTACAACTCGCTTTTTTGGGAGCTGGCCGCAAAAGCGCAGGATGGCTTCAGGCCCTGTTCTGGTTCCGGGGGGGAGGATGAGCCTGTGGTTAATTCTTCTTCCTGATGGGAAAATAGAGTGACCTGTGCCTGTCCCAACACCAAGAGCTAGTCTCTCACTGGTTCCCCGTCTACCCGTTCATCCTCAGGACAAATTGCAACCTGTACGGAACAGGAGGTTAAAGGTGCTGATGCTCCAAGTAGGGAGATTGTTAGTAAAGCGGCTGGAATGGCGAACCCGGGCACAAGGAGAAGAGAAATGAGGTGCGTTTTAGAAACCTTTCCCCATCACATGGTGTACCATCTTTTTGTTTTCTCATGCATGTTTTCGATGTAGGAAGATGCCCTTGAACCTGGAGATTTGGGACCCATGCGATGGGTACCACGCAGTATTACTTTAAAGGGTCTGCATTTGCTCACCCAACCTCACCAAACCTCTCAGCCCCAAGAGTGTCCACCCTTATGTCTCATCCAGCTGTGGGTCTAGATATGGTCAATCCAGGTTGCATCACAGCCTCTGAACGCATTGTGTAAGAATTTCTCTCTCTTTCACTGTCTTTGTTTCATGGGTTTTTCAAAGTAATTTATTTTTATACTGGGGTTTAGCTGCTTTTCACTGCTGTGTTTATGCCGCTTTACACCCACTTGACACACTAACAGAGAGATATAAATACATAGGTTTTAAGATTATTACTAGTCAGATATATTCTTGTGCGGTGAATAGGGCGTGTTGAGTCCAGTTCTCTGAGCAAGGAGTAGGTCTTGTCTATTACATATTGGGTTTATGGAACGGTATCTGAGCTAATTTGAAACCCTTGTTTGATGTATCACCCCACCTCACCCTTCCCGTTAAGCAGCCATAGTGTGTTTTCTGCATGTGTGACTCTGTTCTGTTTTGTAATTCAGTTCAAGTGTAACGGTTTTTACAGTCCCTCTATAAGTGATACCTTATGAGAAGTGTCCTTTTCTGTGTGACTTATGTCACTTAGAATCGTCGTACCTAAATCCACTCATCATGCTGCTACTAGCCTTATGACATTGATTTCATGGCTGAGTGATATTCCATTGTACATAAGGACCACAACTTCTTTATCCATTTTTCTCTTTCCTGGGATATTGAAGGTGGAATGAAGTGGAGGTCCTTGTCAACAGAGCAGCCCTAAACTTTCGGGTGCTTGTGTCTTGCTGATTTTTCATTTTCCCAATTTATACCCCCATGAGTGGAAGTGCCCTAAGCTCTCTAAGCTGTGTTTTTTAGATGTTTCAGGACACACCGTACACTTCTCCAGAGTGGCTGTTGGCAATTTACATCCCGCCCATCAGTGTAGCAAGGCTCCCATTTCTCCATGGCCTGTCCTGCATTTCTGGTTTTGAGACTTTTTTCAGCATGGCCCTTTTGACCGATGGGTAGCGAGTCTTCTTTGTAGCCCTGATTTGCCTTTCCAGGTTGCTTGGTTGGCCAAAAAGGGCGTATGCGTTTTTTCCTGAATATATTCAGGAAAAAACGCATACGCCCTTTTTGGCCAAGGGCATCATTGTCAACGTTTTGCCGCTTTTCATGTGCTTTAAAGGCGATTCGAATCTACCTCCTGAAATCTGTTTCCTGCAATTCTGCCTTGATTTCAAATCCTCTTCTTTGCCTTCCCTCAATATATTTGTGGGCGAGAGTTATCATTTATAACTCTGCAGGTTTGGGAATTGCAGTGCCCTGAAGCTCCATTTTACAACTCGCTTTTTTGGGAGCTGGCCGCAAAAGCGCAGGATGGCTTCAGGCCCTGTTCTGGTTCCGGGGGGGAGGATGAGCCTGTGGTTAATTCTTCTTCCTGATGGGAAAATAGAGTGACCTGTGCCTGTCCCAACACCAAGAGCTAGTCTCTCACTGGTTCCCCGTCTACCCGTTCATCCTCAGGACAAATTGCAACCTGTACGGAACAGGAGGTTAAAGGTGCTGATGCTCCAAGTAGGGAGATTGTTAGTAAAGTGGCTGGAATGGCGAACCCGGGCACAAGGAGAAGAGAAATGAGGTGCGTTTTAGAAACCTTTCCCCATCACATGGTGTACCATCTTTTTGTTTTCTCATGCATGTTTTCGATGTAGGAAGATGCCCTTGAACCTGGAGATTTGGGACCCATGCGATGGGTACCACGCAGTATTACTTTAAAGGGTCTGCGTTTGCTCACCCAACCTCACCAAACCTCTCAGCCCCAAGAGTGTCCACCCTTATGTCTCATCCAGCTGTGGGTCTAGATATGGTCAATCCAGGTTGCATCACAGCCCCTGAACGCATTGTGTAAGAATTTCTCTCTCTTTCACTGTCTTTGTTTCATGGGTTTTTCAAAGTAATTTATTTTTATAATGGGGTTTAGCTGCTTTTCACTGCTGTGTTTATGCCGCTTTACACCCACTTGACACACTAACAGAGAGATATCAATACATAGGTTTTAAGATTATTACTAGTCAGATATATTCTTGTGTGGTGAATAGGACGTGTTGAGTCCAGTTCTCTGAGCAAGGAGTAGGTCTTGTCTATTACATATTGGGTTTATGGAACGGTATCTGAGCTAATTTGAAACCCTTGTTTTATGTATCACCCCACCTCACCTTTCCCGTTAAGCAGCCATAGTGTGTTTTCTGCATGTGTGACTCTGTTCTGTTTTGTAATTCAGTTCAAGTGTAACGGTTTTTACAGTCCCTCTATAAGTGATACCTTATGAGAAGTGTCCTTTTCTGTGTGACTTATTTCCCTTAGAATCGTCGTACCTAAATCCACTCATCATGCTGCTACTAGCCTTATGACATTGATTTCATGGCTGAGTGATATTCCATTGTACATAAGGACCACAACTTCTTTATCCATTTTTCTCTTTCCTGGGATATTGAAGGTGGAATGAAGTGGAGGTCCTTGTCAACAGAGCAGCCCTAAACTTTGGGGTGCTTGTGTCTTGCTAATTTTTCATTTTCCCAATTTATACCCCCATGAGTGGAAGTGCCCTATGCTCTCTAAGCTGTGTTTTTTAGATGTTTCAGGACACACCGTACACTTCTCCAGAGTGGCTGTTGGCAATTTACATCCCACCCATCAGTGTAGCAAGGCTCCCATTTCTCCATGGCCTGTCCTGCATTTCTGGTTTTGAGACTTTTTTCAGCATGGCCCTTTTGACCGATGGGTAGCGAGTCTTCTTTGTAGCCCTGATTTGCCTTTCCAGGTTGCTTGGTTGGCCAAAAAGGGCGTATGCGTTTTTTCCTGAATATATTCAGGAAAAAACGCATACGCCCTTTTTGGCCAAGGGCATCATTGTCAACGTTTTGCCGCTTTTCATGTGCTTTAAAGGCGATTCGAATCTACCTCCTGAAATCTGTTTCCTGCATTTCTGCCTTGATTTCAAATCCTCTTCTTTGCCTTCCCTCAATATATTTGTGGACGAGAGTTATCATTTATAACTCTGCAGGTTTGGGAATTGCAGTGCCCTGAAGCTCCATTTTACAACTCGCTTTTTTGGGAGCTGGCCGCAAAAGCGCAGGATGGCTTCAGGCCCTGTTCTGGTTCCGGGGGGGAGGATGAGCCTGTGGTTAATTCTTCTTCCTGATGGGAAAATAGAGTGACCTGTGCCTGTCCCAACACCAAGAGCTAGTCTCTCACTGGTTCCCCGTCTACCCGTTCATCCTCAGGACAAATTGCAACCTGTACGGAACAGGAGGTTAAAGGTGCTGATGCTCCAAGTAGGGAGATTGTTAGTAAAGCGGATGGAATGGCGAACCCGGGCACAAGGAGAAGAGAAATGAGGTGCGTTTTAGAAACCTTTCCCCATCACATGGTGTACCATCTTTTTGTTTTCTCATGCATGTTTTCGATGTAGGAAGATGCCCTTGAACCTGGAGATTTGGGACCCATGCGATGGGTACCACGCAGTATTACTTTAAAGGGTCTGCGTTTGCTCACCCAACCTCACCAAACCTCTCAGCCCCAAGAGTGTCCACCCTTATGTCTCATCCAGCTGTGGGTCTAGAAATGGTCAATCCAGGTTGCATCACATCCCCTGAACGCATTGTGTAAGAATTTCTCTCTCTTTCACTGTCTTTGTTTCATGGGTTTGTAAAAGTAATTTATTTTTATAATGGGTTTAGCTGCTTTTCACTGCTGTGTTTATGCCGCTTTACACCCACTTGACACACTAACAGAGAGATATCAATACATAGGTTTTAAGATTATTACTAGTCAGATATATTCTTGTGCGGTGAATAGGGCGTGTTGAGTCCAGTTCTCTGAGCAAGGAGTAGGTCTTGTCTATTACATATTGGGTTTATGGAACGGTATCTGAGCTAATTTGAAACCCTTGTTTTATGTATCACCCCACCTCACCCTTCCCGTTAAGCAGCCATAGTGTGTTTTCTGCATGTGTGACTCTGTTCTGTTTTGTAATTCAGTTCAAGTGTAACGGTTTTTACAGTCCCTCTATAAGTGATACCTTATGAGAAGTGTCCTTTTCTGTGTGACTTATTTCCCTTAGAATCGTCGTACCTAAATCCACTCATCATGCTGCTACTAGCCTTATGACATTGATTTCATGGCTGAGTGATATTCCATTGTACATAAGGACCACAACTTCTTTATCCATTTTTCTCTTTCCTGGGATATTGAAGGTGGAATGAAGTGGAGGTCCTTGTCAACAGAGCAGCCCTAAACTTTGGGGTGCTTGTGTCTTGCTGATTTTTCATTTTCCCAATTTATACCCCCATGAGTGGAAGTGCCCTATGCTCTCTAAGCTGTGTTGTTTAGATGTTTCAAGACACACCGTACACTTCTCCAGAGTGGCTGTTTGCAATTTACATCCCGCCCATCAGTGTAGCAAGGCTCCCATTTCTCCATGGCCTGTCCTGCATTTCTGGTTTTGAGACTTTTTTCAGCATGGCCCTTTTGACCGATGGGTAGCGAGTCTTCTTTGTAGCCCTGATTTGCCTTTCCAGGTTGCTTGGTTGGCCAAAAAGGGCGTATGCGTTTTTTCCTGAATATATTCAGGAAAAAACGCATACGCCCTTTTTGGCCAAGGGCATCATTGTCAACGTTTTGCCGCTTTTCATGTGCTTTAAAGGCGATTCGAATCTACCTCCTGAAATCTGTTTCCTGCAATTCTGCCTTGATTTCAAATCCTCTTCTTTGCCTTCCCTCAATATATTTGTGGACGAGAGTTATCATTTATAACTCTGCAGGTTTGGGAATTGCAGTGCCCTGAAGCTCCATTTTACAACTCGCTTTTTTGGGAGCTGGCCGCAAAAGCGCAGGATGGCTTCAGGCCCTGTTCTGGTTCCGGGGGGGAGGATGAGCCTGTGGTTAATTCTTCTTCCTGATGGGAAAATAGAGTGACCTGTGCCTGTCCCAACACCAAGAGCTAGTCTCTCACTGGTTCCCCGTCTACCCGTTCATCCTCAGGACAAATTGCAACCTGTACGGAACAGGAGGTTAAAGGTGCTGATGCTCCAAGTAGGGAGATTGTTAGTAAAGCGGATGGAATGGCGAACCCGGGCACAAGGAGAAGAGAAATGAGGTGCGTTTTAGAAACCTTTCCCCATCACATGGTGTACCATCTTTTTGTTTTCTCATGCATGTTTTCGATGTAGGAAGATGCCCTTGAACCTGGAGATTTGGGACCCATGCGATGGGTACCACGCAGTATTACTTTAAAGGGTCTGCGTTTGCTCACCCAACCTCACCAAACCTCTCAGCCCCAAGAGTGTCCACCCTTATGTCTCATCCAGCTGTGGGTCTAGATATGGTCAATCCAGGTTGCATCACAGCCTCTGAACGCATTGTGTAAGAATTTCTCTCTCTTTCACTGTCTTTGTTTCATGGGTTTTTCAAAGTAATTTATTTTTATAATGGGGTTTAGCTGCTTTTCACTGCTGTGTTTATGCCGCTTTACACCCACTTGACACACTAACAGAGAGATATCAATACATAGGTTTTAAGATTATTACTAGTCAGATATATTCTTGTGCGGTGAATAGGGCGTGTTGAGTCCAGTTCTCTGAGCAAGGAGTAGGTCTTGTCTATTACATATTGGGTTTATGGAATGGTATCTGAGCTAATTTGAAACCCTTGTTTGATGTATCACCCCACCTCACCTTTCCCGTTAAGCAGCCATAGTGTGTTTTCTGCATGTGTGACTCTGTTCTGTTTTGTAATTCAGTTCAAGTGTAACGGTTTTTACAGTCCCTCTATAAGTGATACCTTATGAGAAGTGTCCTTTTCTGTGTGACTTATTTCACTTAGAATCGTCGTACCTAAATCCACTCATCATGCTGCTACTAGCCTTATGACATTGATTTCATGGCTGAGTGATATTCCATTGTACATAAGGACCACAACTTCTTTATCCATTTTTCTCTTTCCTGGGATATTGAAGGTGGAATGAAGTGGAGGTCCTTGTCAACAGAGCAGCCCTAAACTTTGGGGTGCTTGTGTCTTGCTAATTTTTCATTTTCCCAATTTATACCCCCATGAGTGGAAGTGCCCTATGCTCTCTAAGCTGTGTTTTTTAGATGTTTCAGGACACACCGTACACTTCTCCAGAGTGGCTGTTGGCAATTTACATCCCGCCCATCAGTGTAGCAAGGCTCCCATTTCTCCATGGCCTGTCCTGCATTTCTGGTTTTGAGACTTTTTTCAGCATGGCCCTTTTGACCGATGGGTAGCGAGTCTTTTTGTAGCCCTGATTTGCCTTTCCAGGTTGCTTGGTTGGCCAAAAAGGGCGTATGCGTTTTTTCCTGAATATATTCAGGAAAAAACGCATACGCCCTTTTTGGCCAAGGGCATCATTGTCAACGTTTTGCCGCTTTTCATGTGCTTTAAAGGCGATTCGAATCTACCTCCTGAAATCTGTTTCCTGCATTTCTGCCTTGATTTCAAATCCTCTTCTTTGCCTTCCCTCAATATATTTGTGGACGAGAGTTATCATTTATAACTCTGCAGGTTTGGGAATTGCAGTGCCCTGAAGCTCCATTTTACAACTCGCTTTTTTGGGAGCTGGCCGCAAAAGCACAGGATGGCTTCAGGCCCTGTTCTGGTTCCGGGGGGGAGGATGAGCCTGTGGTTAATTCTTCTTCCTGATGGGTAAATAGAGTGACCTGTGCCTGTCCCAACACCACGAGCTAGTCTCTCACTGGTTCCCCGTCTACCCGTTCATCCTCAGGACAAATTGCAACCTGTACGGAACAGGAGGTTAAAGGTGCTGATGCTCCAAGTAGGGAGATTGTTAGTAAAGCGGCTGGAATGGCGAACCCGGGCACAAGGAGAAGAGAAATGAGGTGCGTTTTAGAAACCTTTCCCCATCACATGGTGTACCATCTTTTTGTTTTCTCATGCATGTTTTCGATGTAGGAAGATGCCCTTGAACCTGGAGATTTGGGACCCATGCGATGGGTACCACGCAGTATTACTTTAAAGGGTCTGCGTTTGCTCACCCAACCTCACCAAACCTCTCAGCCCCAAGAGTGTCCACCCTTATGTCTCATCCAGCTGTGGGTCTAGATATGGTCAATCCAGGTTGCATCACAGCCCCTGAACGCATTATGTAAGAATTTCTCTCTCTTTCACTGTCTTTGTTTCATGGGTTTTTCAAAGTAATTTATTTTTATAATGGGGTTTAGCTGCTTTTCACTGCTGTGTTTATGCCGCTTTACACCCACTTGACACACTAACAGAGAGATATCAATACATAGGTTTTAAGATTATTACTAGTCAGATATATTCTTGTGCGGTGAATAGGGCGTGTTGAGTCCAGTTCTCTGAGCAAGGAGTAGGTCTTGTCTATTACATATTGGGTTTATGGAACGGTATCTGAGCTAATTTGAAACCCTTGTTTTATGTATCACCCCACCTTACCCTTCCCGTTAAGCAACCATAGTGTGTTTTCTGCATGTGTGACTCTGTTCTGTTTTGTAATTCAGTTCAAGTGTAACGGTTTTTACAGTCCCTCTATAAGTGATACCTTATGAGAAGTGTCCTTTTCTGTGTGACTTATGTCACTTAGAATCGTCGTACCTAAATCCACTCATCATGCTGCTACTAGCCTTATGACATTGATTTCATGGCTGAGTGATATTCCATTGTACATAAGGACCACAACTTCTTTATCCATTTTTCTCTTTCCTGGGATATTGAAGGTGGAATGAAGTGGAGGTCCTTGTCAACAGAGCAGCCCTAAACTTTCGGGTGCTTGTGTCTTGCTGATTTTTCATTTTCCCAATTTATACCCCCATGAGTGGAAGTGCCCTATGCTCTCTAAGCTGTGTTTTTTAGATGTTTCAGGACACACCGTACACTTCTCCAGAGTGGCTGTTGGCAATTTACATCCCGCCCATCAGTGTAGCAAGGCTCCCATTTCTCCATGGCCTGTCCTGCATTTCTGGTTTTGAGACTTTTTTCAGCATGGCCCTTTTGACTGATGGGTAGCGAGTCTTCTTTGTAGCCCTGATTTGCCTTTCCAGGTTGCTTGGTTGGCCAAAAAGGGCGTATGCGTTTTTTCCTGAATATATTCAGGAAAAAACGCATACGCCCTTTTTGGCCAAGGGCATCATTGTCAACGTTTTGCCGCTTTTCATGTGCTTTAAAGGCGATTCGAATCTACCTCCTGAAATCTGTTTCCTGCAATTCTGCCTTGATTTCAAATCCTCTTCTTTGCCTTCCCTCAATATATTTGTGGACGAGAGTTATCATTTATAACTCTGCAGGTTTGGGAATTGCAGTGCCCTGAAGCTCCATTTTACAACTCGCTTTTTTGGGAGCTGGCCGCAAAAGCGCAGGATGGCTTCAGGCCCTGCTCTGGTTCCGGGGGGGAGGATGAGCCTGTGGTTAATTCTTCTTCCTGATGGGAAAATAGAGTGACCTGTGCCTGTCCCAACACCAAGAGCTAGTCTCTCACTGGTTCCCCGTCTACCCGTTCATCCTCAGGACAAATTGCAACCTGTACGGAACAGGAGGTTAAAGGTGCTGATGCTCCAAGTAGGGAGATTGTTAGTAAAGCGGATGGAATGGCAAACCCGGGCACAAGGAGAAGAGAAATGAGGTGCGTTTTAGAAACCTTTCCCCATCACATGGTGTACCATCTTTTTGTTTTCTCATGCATGTTTTCGATGTAGGAAGATGCCCTTGAACCTGGAGATTTGGGACCCATGCGATGGGTACCACGCAGTATTACTTTAAAGGGTCTGCGTTTGCTCACCCAACCTCACCAAACCTCTCAGCCCCAAGAGTGTCCACCCTTATGTCTCATCCAGCTGTGGGTCTAGATATGGTCAATCCAGGTTGCATCACAGCCCCTGAACGCATTGTGTAAGAATTTCTCTCTCTTTCACTGTCTTTGTTTCATGGGTTTTTCAAAGTAATTTATTTTTATAATGGGGTTTAGCTGCTTTTCACTGCTGTGTTTATGCCGCTTTACACCCACTTGACACACTAACAGAGAGATATCAATACATAGGTTTTAAGATTATTACTAGTCAGATATATTCTTGTGCGGTGAATAGGACGTGTTGAGTCCAGTTCTCTGAGCAAGGAGTAGGTCTTGTCTATTACATATTGGGTTTATGGAACGGTATCTGAGCTAATTTGAAACCCTTGTTTTATGTATCACCCCACCTCACCTTTCCCGTTAAGCAGCCATAGTGTGTTTTCTGCATGTGTGACTCTGTTCTGTTTTGTAATTCAGTTCAAGTGTAACGGTTTTTACAGTCCCTCTATAAGTGATACCTTATGAGAAGTGTCCTTTTCTGTGTGACTTATTTCACTTAGAATCGTCGTACCTAAATCCACTCATCATGCTGCTACTAGCCTTATGACATTGATTTCATGGCTGAGTGATATTCCATTGTACATAAGGACCACAACTTCTTTATCCATTTTTCTCTTTCCTGGGATATTGAAGGTGGAATGAAGTGGAGGTCCTTGTCAACAGAGCAGCCCTAAACTTTGGGGTGCTTGTGTCTTGCTAATTTTTCATTTTCCCAATTTATACCCCCATGAGTGGAAGTGCCCTATGCTCTCTAAGCTGTGTTTTTTAGATGTTTCAGGACACACCGTACACTTCTCCAGAGTGGCTGTTGGCAATTTACATCCCACCCATCAGTGTAGCAAGGCTCCCATTTCTCCATGGCCTGTCCTGCATTTCTGGTTTTGAGACTTTTTTCAGCATGGCCCTTTTGACCGATGGGTAGCGAGTCTTCTTTGTAGCCCTGATTTGCCTTTCCAGGTTGCTTGGTTGGCCAAAAAGTGCGTATGCGTTTTTTCCTGAATATATTCAGGAAAAAACGCATACGCCCTTTTTGGCCAAGGGCATCATTGTCAACGTTTTGCCGCTTTTCATGTGCTTTAAAGGCGATTCGAATCTACCTCCTGAAATCTGTTTCCTGCAATTCTGCCTTGATTTCAAATCCTCTTCTTTGCCTTCCCTCAATATATTTGTGGACGAGAGTTATCATTTATAACTCTGCAGGTTTGGGAATTGCAGTGCCCTGAAGCTCCATTTTACAACTCGCTTTTTTGGGAGCTGGCCGCAAAAGCGCAGGATGGCTTCAGGCCCTGTTCTGGTTCCGGGGGGGAGGATGAGCCTGTGGTTAATTCTTCTTCCTGATGGGAAAATAGAGTGACCTGTGCCTGTCCCAACACCAAGAGCTAGTCTCTCACTGGTTCCCCGTCTACCCGTTCATCCTCAGGACAAATTGCAACCTGTACGGAACAGGAGGTTAAAGGTGCTGATGCTCCAAGTAGGGAGATTGTTAGTAAAGCGGATGGAATGGCGAACCCGGGCACAAGGAGAAGAGAAATGAGGTGCGTTTTAGAAACCTTTCCCCATCACATGGTGTACCATCTTTTTGTTTTCTCATGCATGTTTTCGATGTAGGAAGATGCCCTTGAACCTGGAGATTTGGGACCCATGCGATGGGTACCACGCAGTATTACTTTAAAGGGTCTGCGTTTGCTCACCCAACCTCACCAAACCTCTCAGCCCCAAGAGTGTCCACCCTTATGTCTCATCCAGCTGTGGGTCTAGATATGGTCAATCCAGGTTGCATCACAGCCCCTGAACGCATTGTGTAAGAATTTCTCTCTCTTTCACTGTCTTTGTTTCATGGGTTTTTCAAAGTAATTTATTTTTATAATGGGGTTTAGCTGCTTTTCACTGCTGTGTTTATGCCGCTTTACACCCACTTGACACACTAACAGAGAGATATCAATACATAGGTTTTAAGATTATTACTAGTCAGATATATTCTTGTGCGGTGAATAGGGCGTGTTGAGTCCAGTTCTCTGAGCAAGGAGTAGGTCTTGTCTATTACATATTGGGTTTATGGAACGGTATCTGAGCTAATTTGAAACCCTTGTTTGATGTATCACCCCACCTTACCCTTCCCGTTAAGCAGCCATAGTGTGTTTTCTGCATGTGTGACTCTGTTCTGTTTTGTAATTCAGTTCAAGTGTAACGGTTTTTACAGTCCCTCTATAAGTAATACCTTATGAGAAGTGTCCTTTTCTGTGTGACTTATGTCACTTAGAATCGTCGTACGTAAATCCACTCATCATGCTGCTACTAGCCTTATGACATTGATTTCATGGCTGAGTGATATTCCATTGTACATAAGGACCACAACTTCTTTATCCATTTTTCTCTTTCCTGGGATATTGAAGGTGGAATGAAGTGGAGGTCCTTGTCAACAGAGCAGCCCTAAACTTTCGGGTGCTTGTGTCTTGCTGATTTTTCATTTTCCCAATTTATACCCCCATGAGTGGAAGTGCCCTATGCTCTCTAAGCTGTGTTTTTTAGATGTTTCAGGACACACCGTACACTTCTCCAGAGTGGCTGTTGGCAATTTACATCCCGCCCATCAGTGTAGCAAGGCTCCCATTTCTCCATGGCCTGTCCTGCATTTCTGGTTTTGAGACTTTTTTCAGCATGGCCCTTTTGACCGATGGGTAGCGAGTCTTCTTTGTAGCCCTGATTTGCCTTTCCAGGTTGCTTGGTTGGCCAAAAAGGGCGTATGCGTTTTTTCCTGAATATATTCAGGAAAAAACGCATACGCCCTTTTTGGCCAAGGGCATCATTGTCAACGTTTTGCCGCTTTTCATGTGCTTTAAAGGCGATTCGAATCTACCTCCTGAAATCTGTTTCCTGCAATTCTGCCTTGATTTCAAATCCTCTTCTTTGCCTTCCCTCAATATATTTGTGGACGAGAGTTATCATTTATAACTCTGCAGGTTTGGGAATTGCAGTGCCCTGAAGCTCCATTTTACAACTCGCTTTTTTGGGAGCTGGCCGCAAAAGCGCAGGATGGCTTCAGGCCCTGTTCTGGTTCCG
The DNA here is from genome assembly GCF_965194805.1 of Balaenoptera borealis. Classification (NCBI taxonomy): domain Eukaryota; kingdom Metazoa; phylum Chordata; class Mammalia; order Artiodactyla; family Balaenopteridae; genus Balaenoptera; species Balaenoptera borealis. Next base: position 427,732 of record NW_028123973.1, read on the forward strand.
GGGGGGAGGATGAGCCTGTGGTTAATTCTTCTTCCTGATGGGAAAATAGAGTGACCTGTGCCTGTCCCAACACCAAGAGCTAGTCTCTCACTGGTTCCCCGTCTACCCGTTCATCCTCAGGACAAATTGCAACCTGTACGGAACAGGAGGTTAAAGGTGCTGATGCTCCAAGTAGGGAGATTGTTAGTAAAGCGGATGGAATGGCAAACCCGGGCACAAGGAGAAGAGAAATGAGGTGCGTTTTAGAAACCTTTCCCCATCACATGGTGTACCATCATTTTGTTTTCTCATGCATGTTTTCGATGTAGGAAGATGCCCTTGAACCTGGAGATTTGGGACCCATGCGATGGGTACCACGCAGTATTACTTTAAAGGGTCTGCGTTTGCTCACCCAACCTCACCAAACCTCTCAGCCCCAAGAGTGTCCACCCTTATGTCTCATCCAGCTGTGGGTCTAGATATGGTCAATCCAGGTTGCATCACAGCCCCTGAACGCATTGTGTAAGAATTTCTCTCTCTTTCACTGTCTTTGTTTCATGGGTTTTTCAAAGTAATTTATTTTTATACTGGGGTTTAGCTGCTTTTCACTGCTGTGTTTATGCCGCTTTACACCCACTTGACACACTAACAGAGAGATATCAATACATAGGTTTTAAGATTATTACTAGTCAGATATATTCTTGTGTGGTGAATAGGGCGTGTTGAGTCCAGTTCTCTGAGCAAGGAGTAGGTCTTGTCTATTACATATTGGGTTTATGGAACGGTATCTGAGCTAATTTGAAACCCTTGTTTGATGTATCACCCCACCTCACCTTTCCCGTTAAGCAGCCATACTGTGTTTTCTGCATGTGTGACTCTGTTCTGTTTTGTAATTCAGTTCAAGTGTAACGGTTTTTACAGTCCCTCTATAAGTGATACCTTATGAGAAGTGTCCTTTTCTGTGTGACTTATTTCACTTAGAATCGTCGTACCTAAATCCACTCATCATGCTGCTACTAGCCTTATGACATTGATTTCATGGCTGAGTGATATTCCATTGTACATAAGGACCACAACTTCTTTATCCATTTTTCTCTTTCCTGGGATATTGAAGGTGGAATGAAGTGGAGGTCCTTGTCAACAGAGCAGCCCTAAACTTTGGGGTGCTTGTGTCTTGCTAATTTTTCATTTTCCCAATTTATACCCCCATGAGTGGAAGTGCCCTATGCTCTCTAAGCTGTGTTTTTTAGATGTTTCAGGACACACCGTACACTTCTCCAGAGTGGCTGTTGGCAATTTACATCCCGCCCATCAGTGTAGCAAGGCTCCCATTTCTCCATGGCCTGTCCTGCATTTCTGGTTTTGAGACTTTTTTCAGCATGGCCTTTTTGACCGATGGGTAGCGAGTCTTCTTTGTAGCCCTGATTTGCCTTTCCAGGTTGCTTGGTTGGCCAAAAAGGGCGTATGCGTTTTTTCCTGAATATATTCAGGAAACAACGCATACGCCCTTTTTGGCCAAGGGCATCATTGTCAACGTTTTGCCGCTTTTCATGTGCTTTAAAGGCGATTCGAATCTACCTCCTGAAATCTGTGTCCTGCATTTCTGCCTTGATTTCAAATCCTTTTCTTTGCCTTCCCTCAATATATTTGTGGACGAGAGTTATCATTTATAACTCTGCAGGTTTGGGAATTGCAGTGCCCTGAAACTCCATTTTACAACTCGCTTTTTTGGGAGCTGGCCGCAAAAGCGCAGGATGGCTTCAGGCCCTGTTCTGGTTCCGGGGGGGAGGATGAGCCTGTGGTTAATTCTTCTTCCTGATGGGAAAATAGAGTGACCTGTGCCTCTCCCAACACCAAGAGCTAGTCTCTCACTGGTTCCCCGTCTACCCGTTCATCCTCAGGACAAATTGCAACCTGTACGGAACAGGAGGTTAAAGGTGCTGATGCTCCAAGTAGGGAGATTGTTAGTAAAGCGGATGGAATGGCGAACCCGGGCACAAGGAGAAGAGAAATGAGGTGCGTTTTAGAAACCTTTCCCCATCACATGGTGTACCATCTTTTTGTTTTCTCATGCATGTTTTCGATGTAGGAAGATGCCCTTGAACCTGGAGATTTGGGACCCATGCGATGGGTACCACGCAGTATTACTTTAAAGGGTCTGCGTTTGCTCACCCAACCTCACCAAACCTCTCAGCCCCAAGAGTGTCCACCCTTATGTCTCATCCAGCTGTGGGTCTAGATATGGTCAATCCAGGTTGCATCACAGCCCCTGAACGCATTGTGTAAGAATTTCTCTCTCTTTCACTGTCTTTGTTTCATGGGTTTTTCAAAGTAATTTATTTTTATAATGGGGTTTAGCTGCTTTTCACTGCTGTGTTTATGCCGCTTTACACCCACTTGACACACTAACAGAGAGATATCAATACATAGGTTTTAAGATTATTACTAGTCAGATATATTCTTGTGTGGTGAATAGGACGTGTTGAGTCCAGTTCTCTGAGCAAGGAGTAGGTCTTGTCTATTACATATTGGGTTTATGGAACGGTATCTGAGCTAATTTGAAACCCTTGTTTTATGTATCACCCCACCTCACCTTTCCCGTTAAGCAGCCATAGTGTGTTTTCTGCATGTGTGACTCTGTTCTGTTTTGTAATTCAGTTCAAGTGTAACGGTTTTTACAGTCCCTCTATAAGTGATACCTTATGAGAAGTGTCCTTTTCTGTGTGACTTATTTCACTTAGAATCGTCGTACCTAAATCCACTCATCATGCTGCTACTAGCCTTATGACATTGATTTCATGGCTGAGTGATATTCCATTGTACATAAGGACCACAACTTCTTTATCCATTTTTCTCTTTCCTGGGATATTGAAGGTGGAATGAAGTGGAGGTCCTTGTCAACAGAGCAGCCCTAAACTTTGGGGTGCTTGTGTCTTGCTAATTTTTCATTTTCCCAATTTATACCCCCATGAGTGGAAGTGCCCTATGCTCTCTAAGCTGTGTTTTTTAGATGTTTCAGGACACACCGTACACTTCTCCAGAGTGGCTGTTGGCAATTTACATCCCACCCATCAGTGTAGCAAGGCTCCCATTTCTCCATGGCCTGTCCTGCATTTCTGGTTTTGAGACATTTTTCAGCATGGCCCTTTTGACCGATGGGTAGCGAGTCTTCTTTGTAGCCCTGATTTGCCTTTCCAGGTTGCTTGGTTGGCCAAAAAGGGCGTATGCGTTTTTTCCTGAATATATTCAGGAAAAAACGCATACGCCCTTTTTGGCCAAGGGCATCATTGTCAACGTTTTGCCGCTTTTCATGTGCTTTAAAGGCGATTCGAATCTACCTCCTGAAATCTGTTTCCTGCAATTCTGCCTTGATTTCAAATCCTCTTCTTTGCCTTCCCTCAATATATTTGTGGACGAGAGTTATCATTTATAACTCTGCAGGTTTGGGAATTGCAGTGCCCTGAAGCTCCATTTTACAACTCGCTTTTTTGGGAGCTGGCCGCAAAAGCGCAGGATGGCTTCAGGCCCTGTTCTGGTTCCGGGGGGGAGGATGAGCCTGTGGTTAATTCTTCTTCCTGATGGGAAAATAGAGTGACCTGTGCCTGTCCCAACACCAAGAGCTAGTCTCTCACTGGTTCCCCGTCTACCCGTTCATCCTCAGGACAAATTGCAACCTGTACGGAACAGGAGGTTAAAGGTGCTGATGCTCCAAGTAGGGAGATTGTTAGTAAAGCGGATGGAATGGCGAACCCGGGCACAAGGAGAAGAGAAATGAGGTGCGTTTTAGAAACCTTTCCCCATCACATGGTGTACCATCTTTTTGTTTTCTCATGCATGTTTTCGATGTAGGAAGATGCCCTTGAACCTGGAGATTTGGGACCCATGCGATGGGTACCACGCAGTATTACTTTAAAGGGTCTGCGTTTGCTCACCCAACCTCACCAAACCTCTCAGCCCCAAGAGTGTCCACCCTTATGTCTCATCCAGCTGTGGGTCTAGATATGGTCAATCCAGGTTGCATCACAGCCCCTGAACGCATTGTGTAAGAATTTCTCTCTCTTTCACTGTCTTTGTTTCATGGGTTTTTCAAAGTAATTTATTTTTATAATGGGGTTTAGCTGCTTTTCACTGCTGTGTTTATGCCGCTTTACACCCACTTGACACACTAACAGAGAGATATCAATACATAGGTTTTAAGATTATTACTAGTCAGATATATTCTTGTGCGGTGAATAGGGCGTGTTGAGTCCAGTTCTCTGAGCAAGGAGTAGGTCTTGTCTATTACATATTGGGTTTATGGAACGGTATCTGAGCTAATTTGAAACCCTTGTTTTATGTATCACCCCACCTTACCCTTCCCGTTAAGCAGCCATAGTGTGTTTTCTGCATGTGTGACTCTGTTCTGTTTTGTAATTCAGTTCAAGTGTAACGGTTTTTACAGTCCCTCTATAAGTGATACCTTATGAGAAGTGTCCTTTTCTGTGTGACTTATGTCACTTAGAATCGTCGTACCTAAATCCACTCATCATGCTGCTACTAGCCTTATGACATTGATTTCATGGCTGAGTGATATTCCATTGTACATAAGGACCACAACTTCTTTATCCATTTTTCTCTTTCCTGGGATATTGAAGGTGGAATGAAGTGGAGGTCCTTGTCAACAGAGCAGCCCTAAACTTTGGGGTGCTTGTGTCTTGCTGATTTTTCATTTTCCCAATTTATACCCCCATGAGTGGAAGTGCCCTATGCTCTCTAAGCTGTGTTTTTTAGATGTTTCAGGACACACCGTACACTTCTCCAGAGTGGCTGTTGGCAATTTACATCCCGCCCATCAGTGTAGCAAGGCTCCCATTTCTCCATGGCCTGTCCTGCATTTCTGGTTTTGAGACTTTTTTCAGCATGGCCCTTTTGACCGATGGGTAGCGAGTCTTCTTTGTAGCCCTGATTTGCCTTTCCAGGTTGCTTGGTTGGCCAAAAAGGGCGTATGCGTTTTTTCCTGAATATATTCAGGAAAAAACGCATACGCCCTTTTTGGCCAAGGGCATCATTGTCAACGTTTTGCCGCTTTTCATGTGCTTTAAAGGCGATTCGAATCTACCTCCTGAAATCTGTTTCCTGCAATTCTGCCTTGATTTCAAATCCTCTTCTTTGCCTTCCCTCAATATATTTGTGGACGAGAGTTATCATTTATAACTCTGCAGGTTTGGGAATTGCAGTGCCCTGAAGCTCCATTTTACAACTCGCTTTTTTGGGAGCTGGCCGCAAAAGCGCAGGATGGCTTCAGGCCCTGTTCTGGTTCCGGGGGGGAGGATGAGCCTGTGGTTAATTCTTCTTCCTGATGGGAAAATAGAGTGACCTGTGCCTGTCCCAACACCAAGAGCTAGTCTCTCACTGGTTCCCCGTCTACCCGTTCATCCTCAGGACAAATTGCAACCTGTACGGAACAGGAGGTTAAAGGTGCTGATGCTCCAAGTAGGGAGATTGTTAGTAAAGCGGATGGAATGGCAAACCCGGGCACAAGGAGAAGAGAAATGAGGTGCGTTTTAGAAACCTTTCCCCATCACATGGTGTACCATCATTTTGTTTTCTCATGCATGTTTTCGATGTAGGAAGATGCCCTTGAACCTGGAGATTTGGGACCCATGCGATGGGTACCACGCAGTATTACTTTAAAGGGTCTGCGTTTCTCACCCAACCTCACCAAACCTCTCAGCCCCAAGAGTGTCCACCCTTATGTCTCATCCAGCTGTGGGTCTAGATATGGTCAATCCAGGTTGCATCACAGCCCCTGAACGCATTGTGTAAGAATTTCTCTCTCTTTCACTGTCTTTGTTTCATGGGTTTTTCAAAGTAATTTATTTTTATACTGGGGTTTAGCTGCTTTTCACTGCTGTGTTTATGCCGCTTTACACCCACTTGACACACTAACAGAGAGATATCAATACATAGGTTTTAAGATTATTACTAGTCAGATATATTCTTGTGTGGTGAATAGGGCGTGTTGAGTCCAGTTCTCTGAGCAAGGAGTAGGTCTTGTCTATTACATATTGGGTTTATGGAACGGTATCTGAGCTAATTTGAAACCCTTGTTTGATGTATCACCCCACCTCACCTTTCCCGTTAAGCAGCCATACTGTGTTTTCTGCATGTGTGACTCTGTTCTGTTTTGTAATTCAGTTCAAGTGTAACGGTTTTTACAGTCCCTCTATAAGTGATACCTTATGAGAAGTGTCCTTTTCTGTGTGACTTATTTCACTTAGAATCGTCGTACCTAAATCCACTCATCATGCTGCTACTAGCCTTATGACATTGATTTCATGGCTGAGTGATATTCCATTGTACATAAGGACCACAACTTCTTTATCCATTTTTCTCTTTCCTGGGATATTGAAGGTGGAATGAAGTGGAGGTCCTTGTCAACAGAGCAGCCCTAAACTTTGGGGTGCTTGTGTCTTGCTAATTTTTCATTTTCCCAATTTATACCCCCATGAGTGGAAGTGCCCTATGCTCTCTAAGCTGTGTTTTTTAGATGTTTCAGGACACACCGTACACTTCTCCAGAGTGGCTGTTGGCAATTTACATCCCGCCCATCAGTGTAGCAAGGCTCCCATTTCTCCATGGCCTGTCCTGCATTTCTGGTTTTGAGACTTTTTTCAGCATGGCCTTTTTGACCGATGGGTAGCGAGTCTTCTTTGTAGCCCTGATTTGCCTTTCCAGGTTGCTTGGTTGGCCAAAAAGGGCGTATGCGTTTTTTCCTGAATATATTCAGGAAAAAACGCATACGCCCTTTTTGGCCAAGGGCATCATTGTCAACGTTTTGCCGCTTTTCATGTGCTTTAAAGGCGATTCGAATCTACCTCCTGAAATCTGTGTCCTGCATTTCTGCCTTGATTTCAAATCCTTTTCTTTGCCTTCCCTCAATATATTTGTGGACGAGAGTTATCATTTATAACTCTGCAGGTTTGGGAATTGCAGTGCCCTGAAACTCCATTTTACAACTCGCTTTTTTGGGAGCTGGCCGCAAAAGCGCAGGATGGCTTCAGGCCCTGTTCTGGTTCCGGGGGGGAGGATGAGCCTGTGGTTAATTCTTCTTCCTGATGGGAAAATAGAGTGACCTGTGCCTCTCCCAACACCAAGAGCTAGTCTCTCACTGGTTCCCCGTCTACCCGTTCATCCTCAGGACAAATTGCAACCTGTACGGAACAGGAGGTTAAAGGTGCTGATGCTCCAAGTAGGGAGATTGTTAGTAAAGCGGATGGAATGGCGAACCCGGGCACAAGGAGAAGAGAAATGAGGTGCGTTTTAGAAACCTTTCCCCATCACATGGTGTACCATCTTTTTGTTTTCTCATGCATGTTTTCGATGTAGGAAGATGCCCTTGAACCTGGAGATTTGGGACCCATGCGATGGGTACCACGCAGTATTACTTTAAAGGGTCTGCGTTTGCTCACCCAACCTCACCAAACCTCTCAGCCCCAAGAGTGTCCACCCTTATGTCTCATCCAGCTGTGGGTCTAGATATGGTCAATCCAGGTTGCATCACAGCCCCTGAACGCATTGTGTAAGAATTTCTCTCTCTTTCACTGTCTTTGTTTCATGGGTTTTTCAAAGTAATTTATTTTTATAATGGGGTTTAGCTGCTTTTCACTGCTGTGTTTATGCCGCTTTACACCCACTTGACACACTAACAGAGAGATATCAATACATAGGTTTTAAGATTATTACTAGTCAGATATATTCTTGTGTGGTGAATAGGACGTGTTGAGTCCAGTTCTCTGAGCAAGGAGTAGGTCTTGTCTATTACATATTGGGTTTATGGAACGGTATCTGAGCTAATTTGAAACCCTTGTTTTATGTATCACCCCACCTCACCTTTCCCGTTAAGCAGCCATAGTGTGTTTTCTGCATGTGTGACTCTGTTCTGTTTTGTAATTCAGTTCAAGTGTAACGGTTTTTACAGTCCCTCTATAAGTGATACCTTATGAGAAGTGTCCTTTTCTGTGTGACTTATGTCACTTAGAATCGTCGTACCTAAATCCACTCATCATGCTGCTACTAGCCTTATGACATTGATTTCATGGCTGAGTGATATTCCATTGTACATAAGGACCACAACTTCTTTATCCATTTTTCTCTTTCCTGGGATATTGAAGGTGGAATGAAGTGGAGGTCCTTGTCAACAGAGCAGCCCTAAACTTTCGGGTGCTTGTGTCTTGCTGATTTTTCATTTTCCCAATTTATACCCCCATGAGTGGAAGTGCCCTATGCTCTCTAAGCTGTGTTTTTTAGATGTTTCAGGACACACCGTACACTTCTCCAGAGTGGCTGTTGGCAATTTACATCCCGCCCATCAGTGTAGCAAGGCTCCCATTTCTCCATGGCCTGTCCTGCATTTCTGGTTTTGAGACTTTTTTCAGCATGGCCCTTTTGACCGATGGGTAGCGAGTCTTCTTTGTAGCCCTGATTTGCCTTTCCAGGTTGCTTGGTTGGCCAAAAAGGGCGTATGCGTTTTTTCCTGAATATATTCAGGAAAAAACGCATACGCCCTTTTTGGCCAAGGGCATCATTGTCAACGTTTTGCCGCTTTTCATGTGCTTTAAAGGCGATTCGAATCTACCTCCTGAAATCTGTTTCCTGCAATTCTGCCTTGATTTCAAATCCTCTTCTTTGCCTTCCCTCAATATATTTGTGGACGAGAGTTATCATTTATAACTCTGCAGGTTTGGGAATTGCAGTGCCCTGAAGCTCCATTTTACAACTCGCTTTTTTGGGAGCTGGCCGCAAAAGCGCAGGATGGCTTCAGGCCCTGTTCTGGTTCCGGGGGGGAGGATGAGCCTGTGGTTAATTCTTCTTCCTGATGGGAAAATAGAGTGACCTGTGCCTGTCCCAACACCAAGAGCTAGTCTCTCACTGGTTCCCCGTCTACCCGTTCATCCTCAGGACAAATTGCAACCTGTACGGAACAGGAGGTTAAAGGTGCTGATGCTCCAAGTAGGGAGATTGTTAGTAAAGCGGATGGAATGGCAAACCCGGGCACAAGGAGAAGAGAAATGAGGTGCGTTTTAGAAACCTTTCCCCATCACATGGTGTACCATCATTTTGTTTTCTCATGCATGTTTTCGATGTAGGAAGATGCCCTTGAACCTGGAGATTTGGGACCCATGCGATGGGTACCACGCAGTATTACTTTAAAGGGTCTGCGTTTGCTCACCCAACCTCACCAAACCTCTCAGCCCCAAGAGTGTCCACCCTTATGTCTCATCCAGCTGTGGGTCTAGATATGGTCAATCCAGGTTGCATCACAGCCCCTGAACGCATTGTGTAAGAATTTCTCTCTCTTTCACTGTCTTTGTTTCATGGGTTTTTCAAAGTAATTTATTTTTATACTGGGGTTTAGCTGCTTTTCACTGCTGTGTTTATGCCGCTTTACACCCACTTGACACACTAACAGAGAGATATCAATACATAGGTTTTAAGATTATTACTAGTCAGATATATTCTTGTGTGGTGAATAGGGCGTGTTGAGTCCAGTTCTCTGAGCAAGGAGTAGGTCTTGTCTATTACATATTGGGTTTATGGAACGGTATCTGAGCTAATTTGAAACCCTTGTTTGATGTATCACCCCACCTCACCTTTCCCGTTAAGCAGCCATACTGTGTTTTCTGCATGTGTGACTCTGTTCTGTTTTGTAATTCAGTTCAAGTGTAACGGTTTTTACAGTCCCTCTATAAGTGATACCTTATGAGAAGTGTCCTTTTCTGTGTGACTTATTTCACTTAGAATCGTCGTACCTAAATCCACTCATCATGCTGCTACTAGCCTTATGACATTGATTTCATGGCTGAGTGATATTCCATTGTACATAAGGACCACAACTTCTTTATCCATTTTTCTCTTTCCTGGGATATTGAAGGTGGAATGAAGTGGAGGTCCTTGTCAACAGAGCAGCCCTAAACTTTGGGGTGCTTGTGTCTTGCTAATTTTTCATTTTCCCAATTTATACCCCCATGAGTGGAAGTGCCCTATGCTCTCTAAGCTGTGTTTTTTAGATGTTTCAGGACACACCGTACACTTCTCCAGAGTGGCTGTTGGCAATTTACATCCCGCCCATCAGTGTAGCAAGGCTCCCATTTCTCCATGGCCTGTCCTGCATTTCTGGTTTTGAGACTTTTTTCAGCATGGCCTTTTTGACCGATGGGTAGCGAGTCTTCTTTGTAGCCCTGATTTGCCTTTCCAGGTTGCTTGGTTGGCCAAAAAGGGCGTATGCGTTTTTTCCTGAATATATTCAGGAAAAAACGCATACGCCCTTTTTGGCCAAGGGCATCATTGTCAACGTTTTGCCGCTTTTCATGTGCTTTAAAGGCGATTCGAATCTACCTCCTGAAATCTGTGTCCTGCATTTCTGCCTTGATTTCAAATCCTTTTCTTTGCCTTCCCTCAATATATTTGTGGACGAGAGTTATCATTTATAACTCTGCAGGTTTGGGAATTGCAGTGCCCTGAAACTCCATTTTACAACTCGCTTTTTTGGGAGCTGGCCGCAAAAGCGCAGGATGGCTTCAGGCCCTGTTCTGGTTCCGGGGGGGAGGATGAGCCTGTGGTTAATTCTTCTTCCTGATGGGAAAATAGAGTGACCTGTGCCTCTCCCAACACCAAGAGCTAGTCTCTCACTGGTTCCCCGTCTACCCGTTCATCCTCAGGACAAATTGCAACCTGTACGGAACAGGAGGTTAAAGGTGCTGATGCTCCAAGTAGGGAGATTGTTAGTAAAGCGGATGGAATGGCGAACCCGGGCACAAGGAGAAGAGAAATGAGGTGCGTTTTAGAAACCTTTCCCCATCACATGGTGTACCATCTTTTTGTTTTCTCATGCATGTTTTCGATGTAGGAAGATGCCCTTGAACCTGGAGATTTGGGACCCATGCGATGGGTACCACGCAGTATTACTTTAAAGGGTCTGCGTTTGCTCACCCAACCTCACCAAACCTCTCAGCCCCAAGAGTGTCCACCCTTATGTCTCATCCAGCTGTGGGTCTAGATATGGTCAATCCAGGTTGCATCACAGCCCCTGAACGCATTGTGTAAGAATTTCTCTCTCTTTCACTGTCTTTGTTTCATGGGTTTTTCAAAGTAATTTATTTTTATAATGGGGTTTAGCTGCTTTTCACTGCTGTGTTTATGCCGCTTTACACCCACTTGACACACTAACAGAGAGATATCAATACATAGGTTTTAAGATTATTACTAGTCAGATATATTCTTGTGTGGTGAATAGGACGTGTTGAGTCCAGTTCTCTGAGCAAGGAGTAGGTCTTGTCTATTACATATTGGGTTTATGGAACGGTATCTGAGCTAATTTGAAACCCTTGTTTTATGTATCACCCCACCTCACCTTTCCCGTTAAGCAGCCATAGTGTGTTTTCTGCATGTGTGACTCTGTTCTGTTTTGTAATTCAGTTCAAGTGTAACGGTTTTTACAGTCCCTCTATAAGTGATACCTTATGAGAAGTGTCCTTTTCTGTGTGACTTATGTCACTTAGAATCGTCGTACCTAAATCCACTCATCATGCTGCTACTAGCCTTATGACATTGATTTCATGGCTGAGTGATATTCCATTGTACATAAGGACCACAACTTCTTTATCCATTTTTCTCTTTCCTGGGATATTGAAGGTGGAATGAAGTGGAGGTCCTTGTCAACAGAGCAGCCCTAAACTTTCGGGTGCTTGTGTCTTGCTGATTTTTCATTTTCCCAATTTATACCCCCATGAGTGGAAGTGCCCTATGCTCTCTAAGCTGTGTTTTTTAGATGTTTCAGGACACACCGTACACTTCTCCAGAGTGGCTGTTGGCAATTTACATCCCGCCCATCAGTGTAGCAAGGCTCCCATTTCTCCATGGCCTGTCCTGCATTTCTGGTTTTGAGACTTTTTTCAGCATGGCCCTTTTGACCGATGGGTAGCGAGTCTTCTTTGTAGCCCTGATTTGCCTTTCCAGGTTGCTTGGTTGGCCAAAAAGGGCGTATGCGTTTTTTCCTGAATATATTCAGGAAAAAACGCATACGCCCTTTTTGGCCAAGGGCATCATTGTCAACGTTTTGCCGCTTTTCATGTGCTTTAAAGGCGATTCGAATCTACCTCCTGAAATCTGTTTCCTGCAATTCTGCCTTGATTTCAAATCCTCTTCTTTGCCTTCCCTCAATATATTTGTGGACGAGAGTTATCATTTATAACTCTGCAGGTTTGGGAATTGCAGTGCCCTGAAGCTCCATTTTACAACTCGCTTTTTTGGAAGCTGGCCGCAAAAGCGCAGGATGGCTTCAGGCCCTGTTCTGGTTCCGGGGGGGAGGATGAGCCTGTGGTTAATTCTTCTTCCTGATGGGAAAATAGAGTGACCTGTGCCTGTCCCAACACCAAGAGCTAGTCTCTCACTGGTTCCCCGTCTACCCGTTCATCCTCAGGACAAATTGCAACCTGTACGGAACAGGAGGTTAAAGGTGCTGATGCTCCAAGTAGGGAGATTGTTAGTAAAGCGGATGGAATGGCAAACCCGGGCACAAGGAGAAGAGAAATGAGGTGCGTTTTAGAAACCTTTCCCCATCACATGGTGTACCATCATTTTGTTTTCTCATGCATGTTTTCGATGTAGGAAGATGCCCTTGAACCTGGAGATTTGGGACCCATGCGATGGGTACCACGCAGTATTACTTTAAAGGGTCTGCGTTTGCTCACCCAACCTCACCAAACCTCTCAGCCCCAAGAGTGTCCACCCTTATGTCTCATCCAGCTGTGGGTCTAGAAATGGTCAATCCAGGTTGCATCACATCCCCTGAACGCATTGTGTAAGAATTTCTCTCTCTTTCACTGTCTTTGTTTCATGGGTTTGTAAAAGTAATTTATTTTTATAATGGGTTTAGCTGCTTTTCACTGCTGTGTTTATGCCGCTTTACACCCACTTGACACACTAACAGAGAGATATCAATACATAGGTTTTAAGATTATTACTAGTCAGATATATTCTTGTGCGGTGAATAGGGCGTGTTGAGTCCAGTTCTCTGAGCAAGGAGTAGGTCTTGTCTATTACATATTGGGTTTATGGAACGGTATCTGAGCTAATTTGAAACCCTTGTTTTATGTATCACCCCACCTCACCCTTCCCGTTAAGCAGCCATAGTGTGTTTTCTGCATGTGTGACTCTGTTCTGTTTTGTAATTCAGTTCAAGTGTAACGGTTTTTACAGTCCCTCTATAAGTGATACCTTATGAGAAGTGTCCTTTTCTGTGTGACTTATTTCCCTTAGAATCGTCGTACCTAAATCCACTCATCATGCTGCTACTAGCCTTATGACATTGATTTCATGGCTGAGTGATATTCCATTGTACATAAGGACCACAACTTCTTTATCCATTTTTCTCTTTCCTGGGATATTGAAGGTGGAATGAAGTGGAGGTCCTTGTCAACAGAGCAGCCCTAAACTTTGGGGTGCTTGTGTCTTGCTGATTTTTCATTTTCCCAATTTATACCCCCATGAGTGGAAGTGCCCTATGCTCTCTAAGCTGTGTTGTTTAGATGTTTCAAGACACACCGTACACTTCTCCAGAGTGGCTGTTTGCAATTTACATCCCGCCCATCAGTGTAGCAAGGCTCCCATTTCTCCATGGCCTGTCCTGCATTTCTGGTTTTGAGACTTTTTTCAGCATGGCCCTTTTGACCGATGGGTAGCGAGTCTTCTTTGTAGCCCTGATTTGCCTTTCCAGGTTGCTTGGTTGGCCAAAAAGGGCGTATGCGTTTTTTCCTGAATATATTCAGGAAAAAACGCATACGCCCTTTTTGGCCAAGGGCATCATTGTCAACGTTTTGCCGCTTTTCATGTGCTTTAAAGGCGATTCGAATCTACCTCCTGAAATCTGTTTCCTGCAATTCTGCCTTGATTTCAAATCCTCTTCTTTGCCTTCCCTCAATATATTTGTGGACGAGAGTTATCATTTATAACTCTGCAGGTTTGGGAATTGCAGTGCCCTGAAGCTCCATTTTACAACTCGCTTTTTTGGGAGCTGGCCGCAAAAGCGCAGGATGGCTTCAGGCCCTGTTCTGGTTCCGGGGGGGAGGATGAGCCTGTGGTTAATTCTTCTTCCTGATGGGAAAATAGAGTGACCTGTGCCTGTCCCAACACCAAGAGCTAGTCTCTCACTGGTTCCCCGTCTACCCGTTCATCCTCAGGACAAATTGCAACCTGTACGGAACAGGAGGTTAAAGGTGCTGATGCTCCAAGTAGGGAGATTGTTAGTAAAGCGGATGGAATGGCGAACCCGGGCACAAGGAGAAGAGAAATGAGGTGCGTTTTAGAAACCTTTCCCCATCACATGGTGTACCATCTTTTTGTTTTCTCATGCATGTTTTCGATGTAGGAAGATGCCCTTGAACCTGGAGATTTGGGACCCATGCGATGGGTACCACGCAGTATTACTTTAAAGGGTCTGCGTTTGCTCACCCAACCTCACCAAACCTCTCAGCCCCAAGAGTGTCCACCCTTATGTCTCATCCAGCTGTGGGTCTAGATATGGTCAATCCAGGTTGCATCACAGCCTCTGAACGCATTGTGTAAGAATTTCTCTCTCTTTCACTGTCTTTGTTTCATGGGTTTTTCAAAGTAATTTATTTTTATAATGGGGTTTAGCTGCTTTTCACTGCTGTGTTTATGCCGCTTTACACCCACTTGACACACTAACAGAGAGATATCAATACATAGGTTTTAAGATTATTACTAGTCAGATATATTCTTGTGCGGTGAATAGGGCGTGTTGAGTCCAGTTCTCTGAGCAAGGAGTAGGTCTTGTCTATTACATATTGGGTTTATGGAACGGTATCTGAGCTAATTTGAAACCCTTGTTTGATGTATCACCCCACCTCACCTTTCCCGTTAAGCAGCCATAGTGTGTTTTCTGCATGTGTGACTCTGTTCTGTTTTGTAATTCAGTTCAAGTGTAACGGTTTTTACAGTCCCTCTATAAGTGATACCTTATGAGAAGTGTCCTTTTCTGTGTGACTTATTTCCCTTAGAATCGTCGTACCTAAATCCACTCATCATGCTGCTACTAGCCTTATGACATTGATTTCATGGCTGAGTGATATTCCATTGTACATAAGGACCACAACTTCTTTATCCATTTTTCTCTTTCCTGGGATATTGAAGGTGGAATGAAGTGGAGGTCCTTGTCAACAGAGCAGCCCTAAACTTTGGGGTGCTTGTGTCTTGCTGATTTTTCATTTTCCCAATTTATACCCCCATGAGTGGAAGTGCCCTATGCTCTCTAAGCTGTGTTGTTTAGATGTTTCAAGACACACCGTACACTTCTCCAGAGTGGCTGTTTGCAATTTACATCCCGCCCATCAGTGTAGCAAGGCTCCCATTTCTCCATGGCCTGTTCTGCATTTCTGGTTTTGAGACTTTTTTCAGCATGGCCCTTTTGACCGATGGGTAGCGAATCTTCTTTGTAGCCCTGATTTGCCTTTCCAGGTTGCTTGGTTGGCCAAAAAGGGCGTATGCGTTTTTTCCTGAATATATTCAGGAAAAAACGCATACGCCCTTTTTGGCCAAGGGCATCATTGTCAACGTTTTGCCGCTTTTCATGTGCTTTAAAGGCGATTCGAATCTACCTCCTGAAATCTGTTTCCTGCAATTCTGCCTTGATTTCAAATCCTCTTCTTTGCCTTCCCTCAATATATTTGTGGACGAGAGTTATCATTTATAACTCTGCAGGTTTGGGAATTGCAGTGCCCTGAAGCTCCATTTTACAACTCGCTTTTTTGGGAGCTGGCCGCAAAAGCGCAGGATGGCTTCAGGCCCTGTTCTGGTTCCGGGGGGGAGGATGAGCCTGTGGTTAATTCTTCTTCCTGATGGGAAAATAGAGTGACCTGTGCCTGTCCCAACACCAAGAGCTAGTCTCTCACTGGTTCCCCGTCTACCCGTTCATCCTCAGGACAAATTGCAACCTGTACGGAACAGGAGGTTAAAGGTGCTGATGCTCCAAGTAGGGAGATTGTTAGTAAAGCGGATGGAATGGCGAACCCGGGCACAAGGAGAAGAGAAATGAGGTGCGTTTTAGAAACCTTTCCCCATCACATGGTGTACCATCTTTTTGTTTTCTCATGCATGTTTTCGATGTAGGAAGATGCCCTTGAACCTGGAGATTTGGGACCCATGCGATGGGTACCACGCAGTATTACTTTAAAGGGTCTGCGTTTGCTCACCCAACCTCACCAAACCTCTCAGCCCCAAGAGTGTCCACCCTTATGTCTCATCCAGCTGTGGGTCTAGATATGGTCAATCCAGGTTGCATCACAGCCTCTGAACGCATTGTGTAAGAATTTCTCTCTCTTTCACTGTCTTTGTTTCATGGGTTTTTCAAAGTAATTTATTTTTATAATGGGGTTTAGCTGCTTTTCACTGCTGTGTTTATGCCGCTTTACACCCACTTGACACACTAACAGAGAGATATCAATACATAGGTTTTAAGATTATTACTAGTCAGATATATTCTTGTGCGGTGAATAGGGCGTGTTGAGTCCAGTTCTCTGAGCAAGGAGTAGGTCTTGTCTATTACATATTGGGTTTATGGAACGGTATCTGAGCTAATTTGAAACCCTTGTTTGATGTATCACCCCACCTCACCTTTCCCGTTAAGCAGCCATAGTGTGTTTTCTGCATGTGTGACTCTGTTCTGTTTTGTAATTCAGTTCAAGTGTAACGGTTTTTACAGTCCCTCTATAAGTGATACCTTATGAGAAGTGTCCTTTTCTGTGTGACTTATTTCACTTAGAATCGTCGTACCTAAATCCACTCATCATGCTGCTACTAGCCTTATGACATTGATTTCATGGCTGAGTGATATTCCATTGTACATAAGGACCACAACTTCTTTATCCATTTTTCTCTTTCCTGGGATATTGAAGGTGGAATGAAGTGGAGGTCCTTGTAAACAGAGCAGACCTAAACTTTGGGGTGCTTGTGTCTTGCTAATTTTTCATTTTCCCAATTTATACCCCCATGAGTGGAAGTGCCCTATGCTCTCTAAGCTGTGTTTTTTAGATGTTTCAGGACACACCGTACACTTCTCCAGAGTGGCTGTTGGCAATTTACATCCCGCCCATCAGTGTAGCAAGGCTCCCATTTCTCCATGGCCTGTCCTGCATTTCTGGTTTTGAGACTTTTTTCAGCATGGCCCTTTTGACCGATGGGTAGCGAGTCTTCTTTGTAGCCCTGATTTGCCTTTCCAGGTTGCTTGGTTGGCCAAAAAGGGCGTATGCGTTTTTTCCTGAATATATTCAGGAAAAAACGCATACGCCCTTTTTGGCCAAGGGCATCATTGTCAACGTTTTGCCGCTTTTCATGTGCTTTAAAGGCGATTCGAATCTACCTCCTGAAATCTGTTTCCTGCATTTCTGCCTTGATTTCAAATCCTCTTCTTTGCCTTCCCTCAATATATTTGTGGACGAGAGTTATCATTTATAACTCTGCAGGTTTGGGAATTGCAGTGCCCTGAAACTCCATTTTACAACTCGCTTTTTTGGGAGCTGGCCGCAAAAGCGCAGGATGGCTTCAGGCCCTGTTCTGGTTCCGGGGGGGAGGATGAGCCTGTGGTTAATTCTTCTTCCTGATGGGTAAATAGAGTGACCTGTGCCTGTCCCAACACCACGAGCTAGTCTCTCACTGGTTCCCCGTCTACCCGTTCATCCTCAGGACAAATTGCAACCTGTACGGAACAGGAGGTTAAAGGTGCTGATGCTCCAAGTAGGGAGATTGTTAGTAAAGCGGCTGGAATGGCGAACCCGGGCACAAGGAGAAGAGAAATGAGGTGCGTTTTAGAAACCTTTCCCCATCACATGGTGTACCATCTTTTTGTTTTCTCATGCATGTTTTCGATGTAGGAAGATGCCCTTGAACCTGGAGATTTGGGACCCATGCGATGGGTACCACGCAGTATTACTTTAAAGGGTCTGCGTTTGCTCACCCAACCTCACCAAACCTCTCAGCCCCAAGAGTGTCCACCCTTATGTCTCATCCAGCTGTGGGTCTAGATATGGTCAATCCAGGTTGCATCACAGCCCCTGAACGCATTGTGTAAGAATTTCTCTCTCTTTCACTGTCTTTGTTTCATGGGTTTTTCAAAGTAATTTATTTTTATAATGGGGTTTAGCTGCTTTTCACTGCTGTGTTTATGCCGCTTTACACCCACTTGACACACTAACAGAGAGATATCAATACATAGGTTTTAAGATTATTACTAGTCAGATATATTCTTGTGCGGTGAATAGGGCGTGTTGAGTCCAGTTCTCTGAGCAAGGAGTAGGTCTTGTCTATTACATATTGGGTTTATGGAACGGTATCTGAGCTAATTTGAAACCCTTGTTTTATGTATCACCCCACCTTACCCTTCCCGTTAAGCAACCATAGTGTGTTTTCTGCATGTGTGACTCTGTTCTGTTTTGTAATTCAGTTCAAGTGTAACGGTTTTTACAGTCCCTCTATAAGTGATACCTTATGAGAAGTGTCCTTTTCTGTGTGACTTATGTCACTTAGAATCGTCGTACCTAAATCCACTCATCATGCTGCTACTAGCCTTATGACATTGATTTCATGGCTGAGTGATATTCCATTGTACATAAGGACCACAACTTCTTTATCCATTTTTCTCTTTCCTGGGATATTGAAGGTGGAATGAAGTGGAGGTCCTTGTCAACAGAGCAGCCCTAAACTTTCGGGTGCTTGTGTCTTGCTGATTTTTCATTTTCCCAATTTATACCCCCATGAGTGGAAGTGCCCTATGCTCTCTAAGCTGTGTTTTTTAGATGTTTCAGGACACACCGTACACTTCTCCAGAGTGGCTGTTGGCAATTTACATCCCGCCCATCAGTGTAGCAAGGCTCCCATTTCTCCATGGCCTGTCCTGCATTTCTGGTTTTGAGACTTTTTTCAGCATGGCCCTTTTGACTGATGGGTAGCGAGTCTTCTTTGTAGCCCTGATTTGCCTTTCCAGCTTGCTTGGTTGGCCAAAAAGGGCGTATGCGTTTTTTCCTGAATATATTCAGGAAAAAACGCATACGCCCTTTTTGGCCAAGGGCATCATTGTCAACGTTTTGCCGCTTTTCATGTGCTTTAAAGGCGATTCGAATCTACCTCCTGAAATCTGTTTCCTGCAATTCTGCCTTGATTTCAAATCCTCTTCTTTGCCTTCCCTCAATATATTTGTGGACGAGAGTTATCATTTATAACTCTGCAGGTTTGGGAATTGCAGTGCCCTGAAGCTCCATTTTACAACTCGCTTTTTTGGGAGCTGGCCGCAAAAGCGCAGGATGGCTTCAGGCCCTGCTCTGGTTCCGGGGGGGAGGATGAGCCTGTGGTTAATTCTTCTTCCTGATGGGAAAATAGAGTGACCTGTGCCTGTCCCAACACCAAGAGCTAGTCTCTCACTGGTTCCCCGTCTACCCGTTCATCCTCAGGACAAATTGCAACCTGTACGGAACAGGAGGTTAAAGGTGCTGATGCTCCAAGTAGGGAGATTGTTAGTAAAGCGGATGGAATGGCAAACCCGGGCACAAGGAGAAGAGAAATGAGGTGCGTTTTAGAAACCTTTCCCCATCACATGGTGTACCATCTTTTTGTTTTCTCATGCATGTTTTCGATGTAGGAAGATGCCCTTGAACCTGGAGATTTGGGACCCATGCGATGGGTACCACGCAGTATTACTTTAAAGGGTCTGCGTTTGCTCACCCAACCTCACCAAACCTCTCAGCCCCAAGAGTGTCCACCCTTATGTCTCATCCAGCTGTGGGTCTAGATATGGTCAATCCAGGTTGCATCACAGCCCCTGAACGCATTGTGTAAGAATTTCTCTCTCTTTCACTGTCTTTGTTTCATGGGTTTTTCAAAGTAATTTATTTTTATACTGGGGTTTAGCTGCTTTTCACTGCTGTGTTTATGCCGCTTTACACCCACTTGACACACTAACAGAGAGATATCAATACATAGGTTTTAAGATTATTACTAGTCAGATATATTCTTGTGTGGTGAATAGGGCGTGTTGAGTCCAGTTCTCTGAGCAAGGAGTAGGTCTTGTCTATTACATATTGGGTTTATGGAACGGTATCTGAGCTAATTTGAAACCCTTGTTTGATGTATCACCCCACCTCACCTTTCCCGTTAAGCAGCCATACTGTGTTTTCTGCATGTGTGACTCTGTTCTGTTTTGTAATTCAGTTCAAGTGTAACGGTTTTTACAGTCCCTCTATAAGTGATACCTTATGAGAAGTGTCCTTTTCTGTGTGACTTATTTCACTTAGAATCGTCGTACCTAAATCCACTCATCATGCTGCTACTAGCCTTATGACATTGATTTCATGGCTGAGTGATATTCCATTGTACATAAGGACCACAACTTCTTTATCCATTTTTCTCTTTCCTGGGATATTGAAGGTGGAATGAAGTGGAGGTCCTTGTCAACAGAGCAGCCCTAAACTTTGGGGTGCTTGTGTCTTGCTAATTTTTCATTTTCCCAATTTATACCCCCATGAGTGGAAGTGCCCTATGCTCTCTAAGCTGTGTTTTTTAGATGTATCAGGACACACCGTACACTTCTCCAGAGTGGCTGTTGGCAATTTACATCCCGCCCATCAGTGTAGCAAGGCTCCCATTTCTCCATGGCCTGTCCTGCATTTCTGGTTTTGAGACTTTTTTCAGCATGGCCTTTTTGACCGATGGGTAGCGAGTCTTCTTTGTAGCCCTGATTTGCCTTTCCAGGTTGCTTGGTTGGCCAAAAAGGGCGTATGCGTTTTTTCCTGAATATATTCAGGAAAAAACGCATACGCCCTTTTTGGCCAAGGGCATCATTGTCAACGTTTTGCCGCTTTTCATGTGCTTTAAAGGCGATTCGAATCTACCTCCTGAAATCTGTGTCCTGCATTTCTGCCTTGATTTCAAATCCTTTTCTTTGCCTTCCCTCAATATATTTGTGGACGAGAGTTATCATTTATAACTCTGCAGGTTTGGGAATTGCAGTGCCCTGAAACTCCATTTTACAACTCGCTTTTTTGGGAGCTGGCCGCAAAAGCGCAGGATGGCTTCAGGCCCTGTTCTGGTTCCGGGGGGGAGGATGAGCCTGTGGTTAATTCTTCTTCCTGATGGGAAAATAGAGTGACCTGTGCCTCTCCCAACACCAAGAGCTAGTCTCTCACTGGTTCCCCGTCTACCCGTTCATCCTCAGGACAAATTGCAACCTGTACGGAACAGGAGGTTAAAGGTGCTGATGCTCCAAGTAGGGAGATTGTTAGTAAAGCGGATGGAATGGCGAACCCGGGCACAAGGAGAAGAGAAATGAGGTGCGTTTTAGAAACCTTTCCCCATCACATGGTGTACCATCTTTTTGTTTTCTCATGCATGTTTTCGATGTAGGAAGATGCCCTTGAACCTGGAGATTTGGGACCCATGCGATGGGTACCACGCAGTATTACTTTAAAGGGTCTGCGTTTGCTCACCCAACCTCACCAAACCTCTCAGCCCCAAGAGTGTCCACCCTTATGTCTCATCCAGCTGTGGGTCTAGATATGGTCAATCCAGGTTGCATCACAGCCCCTGAACGCATTGTGTAAGAATTTCTCTCTCTTTCACTGTCTTTGTTTCATGGGTTTTTCAAAGTAATTTATTTTTATAATGGGGTTTAGCTGCTTTTCACTGCTGTGTTTATGCCGCTTTACACCCACTTGACACACTAACAGAGAGATATCAATACATAGGTTTTAAGATTATTACTAGTCAGATATATTCTTGTGCGGTGAATAGGGCGTGTTGAGTCCAGTTCTCTGAGCAAGGAGTAGGTCTTGTCTATTACATATTGGGTTTATGGAACGGTATCTGAGCTAATTTGAAACCCTTGTTTGATGTATCACCCCACCTCACCTTTCCCGTTAAGCAGCCATAGTGTGTTTTCTGCATGTGTGACTCTGTTCTGTTTTGTAATTCAGTTCAAGTGTAACGGTTTTTACAGTCCCTCTATAAGTGATACCTTATGAGAAGTGTCCTTTTCTGTGTGACTTATTTCACTTAGAATCGTCGTACCTAAATCCACTCATCATGCTGCTACTAGCCTTATGACATTGATTTCATGGCTGAGTGATATTCCATTGTACATAAGGACCACAACTTCTTTATCCATTTTTCTCTTTCCTGGGATATTGAAGGTGGAATGAAGTGGAGGTCCTTGTCAACAGAGCAGCCCTAAACTTTGGGGTGCTTGTGTCTTGCTAATTTTTCATTTTCCCAATTTATACCCCCATGAGTGGAAGTGCCCTATGCTCTCTAAGCTGTGTTTTTTAGATGTTTCAGGACACACCGTACACTTCTCCAGAGTGGCTGTTGGCAATTTACATCCCGCCCATCAGTGTAGCAAGGCTCCCATTTCTCCATGGCCTGTCCTGCATTTCTGGTTTTGAGACTTTTTTCAGCATGGCCCTTTTGACCGATGGGTAGCGAGTCTTCTTTGTAGCCCTGATTTGCCTTTCCAGGTTGCTTGGTTGGCCAAAAAGGGCGTATGCGTTTTTTCCTGAATATATTCAGGAAAAAACGCATACGCCCTTTTTGGCCAAGGGCATCATTGTCAACGTTTTGCCGCTTTTCATGTGCTTTAAAGGCGATTCGAATCTACCTCCTGAAATCTGTTTCCTGCATTTCTGCCTTGATTTCAAATCCTCTTCTTTGCCTTCCCTCAATATATTTGTGGACGAGAGTTATCATTTATAACTCTGCAGGTTTGGGAATTGCAGTGCCCTGAAACTCCATTTTACAACTCGCTTTTTTGGGAGCTGGCCGCAAAAGCGCAGGATGGCTTCAGGCCCTGTTCTGGTTCCGGGGGGGAGGATGAGCCTGTGGTTAATTCTTCTTCCTGATGGGTAAATAGAGTGACCTGTGCCTGTCCCAACACCACGAGCTAGTCTCTCACTGGTTCCCCGTCTACCCGTTCATCCTCAGGACAAATTGCAACCTGTACGGAACAGGAGGTTAAAGGTGCTGATGCTCCAAGTAGGGAGATTGTTAGTAAAGCGGCTGGAATGGCGAACCCGGGCACAAGGAGAAGAGAAATGAGGTGCGTTTTAGAAACCTTTCCCCATCACATGGTGTACCATCTTTTTGTTTTCTCATGCATGTTTTCGATGTAGGAAGATGCCCTTGAACCTGGAGATTTGGGACCCATGCGATGGGTACCACGCAGTATTACTTTAAAGGGTCTGCGTTTGCTCACCCAACCTCACCAAACCTCTCAGCCCCAAGAGTGTCCACCCTTATGTCTCATCCAGCTGTGGGTCTAGATATGGTCAATCCAGGTTGCATCACAGCCCCTGAACGCATTGTGTAAGAATTTCTCTCTCTTTCACTGTCTTTGTTTCATGGGTTTTTCAAAGTAATTTATTTTTATAATGGGGTTTAGCTGCTTTTCACTGCTGTGTTTATGCCGCTTTACACCCACTTGACACACTAACAGAGAGATATCAATACATAGGTTTTAAGATTATTACTAGTCAGATATATTCTTGTGCGGTGAATAGGGCGTGTTGAGTCCAGTTCTCTGAGCAAGGAGTAGGTCTTGTCTATTACATATTGGGTTTATGGAACGGTATCTGAGCTAATTTGAAACCCTTGTTTTATGTATCACCCCACCTTACCCTTCCCGTTAAGCAACCATAGTGTGTTTTCTGCATGTGTGACTCTGTTCTGTTTTGTAATTCAGTTCAAGTGTAACGGTTTTTACAGTCCCTCTATAAGTGATACCTTATGAGAAGTGTCCTTTTCTGTGTGACTTATGTCACTTAGAATCGTCGTACCTAAATCCACTCATCATGCTGCTACTAGCCTTATGACATTGATTTCATGGCTGAGTGATATTCCATTGTACATAAGGACCACAACTTCTTTATCCATTTTTCTCTTTCCTGGGATATTGAAGGTGGAATGAAGTGGAGGTCCTTGTCAACAGAGCAGCCCTAAACTTTCGGGTGCTTGTGTCTTGCTGATTTTTCATTTTCCCAATTTATACCCCCATGAGTGGAAGTGCCCTATGCTCTCTAAGCTGTGTTTTTTAGATGTTTCAGGACACACCGTACACTTCTCCAGAGTGGCTGTTGGCAATTTACATCCCGCCCATCAGTGTAGCAAGGCTCCCATTTCTCCATGGCCTGTCCTGCATTTCTGGTTTTGAGACTTTTTTCAGCATGGCCCTTTTGACTGATGGGTAGCGAGTCTTCTTTGTAGCCCTGATTTGCCTTTCCAGCTTGCTTGGTTGGCCAAAAAGGGCGTATGCGTTTTTTCCTGAATATATTCAGGAAAAAACGCATACGCCCTTTTTGGCCAAGGGCATCATTGTCAACGTTTTGCCGCTTTTCATGTGCTTTAAAGGCGATTCGAATCTACCTCCTGAAACCTGTTTCCTGCAATTCTGCCTTGATTTCAAATCCTCTTCTTTGCCTTCCCTCAATATATTTGTGGACGAGAGTTATCATTTATAACTCTGCAGGTTTGGGAATTGCAGTGCCCTGAAGCTCCATTTTACAACTCGCTTTTTTGGGAGCTGGCCGCAAAAGCGCAGGATGGCTTCAGGCCCTGCTCTGGTTCCGGGGGGGAGGATGAGCCTGTGGTTAATTCTTCTTCCTGATGGGAAAATAGAGTGACCTGTGCCTGTCCCAACACCAAGAGCTAGTCTCTCACTGGTTCCCCGTCTACCCGTTCATCCTCAGGACAAATTGCAACCTGTACGGAACAGGAGGTTAAAGGTGCTGATGCTCCAAGTAGGGAGATTGTTAGTAAAGCGGATGGAATGGCAAACCCGGGCACAAGGAGAAGAGAAATGAGGTGCGTTTTAGAAACCTTTCCCCATCACATGGTGTACCATCTTTTTGTTTTCTCATGCATGTTTTCGATGTAGGAAGATGCCCTTGAACCTGGAGATTTGGGACCCATGCGATGGGTACCACGCAGTATTACTTTAAAGGGTCTGCGTTTGCTCACCCAACCTCACCAAACCTCTCAGCCCCAAGAGTGTCCACCCTTATGTCTCATCCAGCTGTGGGTCTAGATATGGTCAATCCAGGTTGCATCACAGCCCCTGAACGCATTGTGTAAGAATTTCTCTCTCTTTCACTGTCTTTGTTTCATGGGTTTTTCAAAGTAATTTATTTTTATACTGGGGTTTAGCTGCTTTTCACTGCTGTGTTTATGCCGCTTTACACCCACTTGACACACTAACAGAGAGATATCAATACATAGGTTTTAAGATTATTACTAGTCAGATATATTCTTGTGTGGTGAATAGGGCGTGTTGAGTCCAGTTCTCTGAGCAAGGAGTAGGTCTTGTCTATTACATATTGGGTTTATGGAACGGTATCTGAGCTAATTTGAAACCCTTGTTTGATGTATCACCCCACCTCACCTTTCCCGTTAAGCAGCCATACTGTGTTTTCTGCATGTGTGACTCTGTTCTGTTTTGTAATTCAGTTCAAGTGTAACGGTTTTTACAGTCCCTCTATAAGTGATACCTTATGAGAAGTGTCCTTTTCTGTGTGACTTATTTCACTTAGAATCGTCGTACCTAAATCCACTCATCATGCTGCTACTAGCCTTATGACATTGATTTCATGGCTGAGTGATATTCCATTGTACATAAGGACCACAACTTCTTTATCCATTTTTCTCTTTCCTGGGATATTGAAGGTGGAATGAAGTGGAGGTCCTTGTCAACAGAGCAGCCCTAAACTTTGGGGTGCTTGTGTCTTGCTAATTTTTCATTTTCCCAATTTATACCCCCATGAGTGGAAGTGCCCTATGCTCTCTAAGCTGTGTTTTTTAGATGTATCAGGACACACCGTACACTTCTCCAGAGTGGCTGTTGGCAATTTACATCCCGCCCATCAGTGTAGCAAGGCTCCCATTTCTCCATGGCCTGTCCTGCATTTCTGGTTTTGAGACTTTTTTCAGCATGGCCTTTTTGACCGATGGGTAGCGAGTCTTCTTTGTAGCCCTGATTTGCCTTTCCAGGTTGCTTGGTTGGCCAAAAAGGGCGTATGCGTTTTTTCCTGAATATATTCAGGAAAAAACGCATACGCCCTTTTTGGCCAAGGGCATCATTGTCAACGTTTTGCCGCTTTTCATGTGCTTTAAAGGCGATTCGAATCTACCTCCTGAAATCTGTGTCCTGCATTTCTGCCTTGATTTCAAATCCTTTTCTTTGCCTTCCCTCAATATATTTGTGGACGAGAGTTATCATTTATAACTCTGCAGGTTTGGGAATTGCAGTGCCCTGAAACTCCATTTTACAACTCGCTTTTTTGGGAGCTGGCCGCAAAAGCGCAGGATGGCTTCAGGCCCTGTTCTGGTTCCGGGGGGGAGGATGAGCCTGTGGTTAATTCTTCTTCCTGATGGGAAAATAGAGTGACCTGTGCCTCTCCCAACACCAAGAGCTAGTCTCTCACTGGTTCCCCGTCTACCCGTTCATCCTCAGGACAAATTGCAACCTGTACGGAACAGGAGGTTAAAGGTGCTGATGCTCCAAGTAGGGAGATTGTTAGTAAAGCGGATGGAATGGCGAACCCGGGCACAAGGAGAAGAGAAATGAGGTGCGTTTTAGAAACCTTTCCCCATCACATGGTGTACCATCTTTTTGTTTTCTCATGCATGTTTTCGATGTAGGAAGATGCCCTTGAACCTGGAGATTTGGGACCCATGCGATGGGTACCACGCAG
Organism: Balaenoptera borealis; assembly: GCF_965194805.1. Taxonomy (NCBI): domain Eukaryota; kingdom Metazoa; phylum Chordata; class Mammalia; order Artiodactyla; family Balaenopteridae; genus Balaenoptera; species Balaenoptera borealis. Next base: position 454,491 of record NW_028123973.1, read on the forward strand.
TATTACTTTAAAGGGTCTGCGTTTGCTCACCCAACCTCACCAAACCTCTCAGCCCCAAGAGTGTCCACCCTTATGTCTCATCCAGCTGTGGGTCTAGATATGGTCAATCCAGGTTGCATCACAGCCCCTGAACGCATTGTGTAAGAATTTCTCTCTCTTTCACTGTCTTTGTTTCATGGGTTTTTCAAAGTAATTTATTTTTATAATGGGGTTTAGCTGCTTTTCACTGCTGTGTTTATGCCGCTTTACACCCACTTGACACACTAACAGAGAGATATCAATACATAGGTTTTAAGATTATTACTAGTCAGATATATTCTTGTGCGGTGAATAGGACGTGTTGAGTCCAGTTCTCTGAGCAAGGAGTAGGTCTTGTCTATTACATATTGGGTTTATGGAACGGTATCTGAGCTAATTTGAAACCCTTGTTTTATGTATCACCCCACCTCACCTTTCCCGTTAAGCAGCCATAGTGTGTTTTCTGCATGTGTGACTCTGTTCTGTTTTGTAATTCAGTTCAAGTGTAACGGTTTTTACAGTCCCTCTATAAGTGATACCTTATGAGAAGTGTCCTTTTCTGTGTGACTTATTTCACTTAGAATCGTCGTACCTAAATCCACTCATCATGCTGCTACTAGCCTTATGACATTGATTTCATGGCTGAGTGATATTCCATTGTACATAAGGACCACAACTTCTTTATCCATTTTTCTCTTTCCTGGGATATTGAAGGTGGAATGAAGTGGAGGTCCTTGTCAACAGAGCAGCCCTAAACTTTGGGGTGCTTGTGTCTTGCTAATTTTTCATTTTCCCAATTTATACCCCCATGAGTGGAAGTGCCCTATGCTCTCTAAGCTGTGTTTTTTAGATGTTTCAGGACACACCGTACACTTCTCCAGAGTGGCTGTTGGCAATTTACATCCCACCCATCAGTGTAGCAAGGCTCCCATTTCTCCATGGCCTGTCCTGCATTTCTGGTTTTGAGACATTTTTCAGCATGGCCCTTTTGACCGATGGGTAGCGAGTCTTCTTTGTAGCCCTGATTTGCCTTTCCAGGTTGCTTGGTTGGCCAAAAAGGGCGTATGCGTTTTTTCCTGAATATATTCAGGAAAAAACGCATACGCCCTTTTTGGCCAAGGGCATCATTGTCAACGTTTTGCCGCTTTTCATGTGCTTTAAAGGCGATTCGAATCTACCTCCTGAAATCTGTTTCCTGCAATTCTGCCTTGATTTCAAATCCTCTTCTTTGCCTTCCCTCAATATATTTGTGGACGAGAGTTATCATTTATAACTCTGCAGGTTTGGGAATTGCAGTGCCCTGAAGCTCCATTTTACAACTCGCTTTTTTGGGAGCTGGCCGCAAAAGCGCAGGATGGCTTCAGGCCCTGTTCTGGTTCCGGGGGGGAGGATGAGCCTGTGGTTAATTCTTCTTCCTGATGGGAAAATAGAGTGACCTGTGCCTGTCCCAACACCAAGAGCTAGTCTCTCACTGGTTCCCCGTCTACCCGTTCATCCTCAGGACAAATTGCAACCTGTACGGAACAGGAGGTTAAAGGTGCTGATGCTCCAAGTAGGGAGATTGTTAGTAAAGCGGATGGAATGGCGAACCCGGGCACAAGGAGAAGAGAAATGAGGTGCGTTTTAGAAACCTTTCCCCATCACATGGTGTACCATCTTTTTGTTTTCTCATGCATGTTTTCGATGTAGGAAGATGCCCTTGAACCTGGAGATTTGGGACCCATGCGATGGGTACCACGCAGTATTACTTTAAAGGGTCTGCGTTTGCTCACCCAACCTCACCAAACCTCTCAGCCCCAAGAGTGTCCACCCTTATGTCTCATCCAGCTGTGGGTCTAGATATGGTCAATCCAGGTTGCATCACAGCCCCTGAACGCATTGTGTAAGAATTTCTCTCTCTTTCACTGTCTTTGTTTCATGGGTTTTTCAAAGTAATTTATTTTTATAATGGGGTTTAGCTGCTTTTCACTGCTGTGTTTATGCCGCTTTACACCCACTTGACACACTAACAGAGAGATATCAATACATAGGTTTTAAGATTATTACTAGTCAGATATATTCTTGTGCGGTGAATAGGGCGTGTTGAGTCCAGTTCTCTGAGCAAGGAGTAGGTCTTGTCTATTACATATTGGGTTTATGGAACGGTATCTGAGCTAATTTGAAACCCTTGTTTTATGTATCACCCCACCTTACCCTTCCCGTTAAGCAGCCATAGTGTGTTTTCTGCATGTGTGACTCTGTTCTGTTTTGTAATTCAGTTCAAGTGTAACGGTTTTTACAGTCCCTCTATAAGTGATACCTTATGAGAAGTGTCCTTTTCTGTGTGACTTATGTCACTTAGAATCGTCGTACCTAAATCCACTCATCATGCTGCTACTAGCCTTATGACATTGATTTCATGGCTGAGTGATATTCCATTGTACATAAGGACCACAACTTCTTTATCCATTTTTCTCTTTCCTGGGATATTGAAGGTGGAATGAAGTGGAGGTCCTTGTCAACAGAGCAGCCCTAAACTTTCGGGTGCTTGTGTCTTGCTGATTTTTCATTTTCCCAATTTATACCCCCATGAGTGGAAGTGCCCTATGCTCTCTAAGCTGTGTTTTTTAGATGTTTCAAGACACACCGTACACTTCTCCAGAGTGGCTGTTGGCAATTTACATCCCGCCCATCAGTGTAGCAAGGCTCCCATTTCTCCATGGCCTGTCCTGCATTTCTGGTTTTGAGACTTTTTTCAGCATGGCCCTTTTGACCGATGGGTAGCGAGTCTTCTTTGTAGCCCTGATTTGCCTTTCCAGGTTGCTTGGTTGGCCAAAAAGGGCGTATGCGTTTTTTCCTGAATATATTCAGGAAAAAACGCATACGCCCTTTTTGGCCAAGGGCATCATTGTCAACGTTTTGCCGCTTTTCATGTGCTTTAAAGGCGATTCGAATCTACCTCCTGAAATCTGTTTCCTGCAATTCTGCCTTGATTTCAAATCCTCTTCTTTGCCTTCCCTCAATATATTTGTGGACGAGAGTTATCATTTATAACTCTGCAGGTTTGGGAATTGCAGTGCCCTGAAGCTCCATTTTACAACTCGCTTTTTTGGGAGCTGGCCGCAAAAGCGCAGGATGGCTTCAGGCCCTGTTCTGGTTCCGGGGGGGAGGATGAGCCTGTGGTTAATTCTTCTTCCTGATGGGAAAATAGAGTGACCTGTGCCTGTCCCAACACCAAGAGCTAGTCTCTCACTGGTTCCCCGTCTACCCGTTCATCCTCAGGACAAATTGCAACCTGTACGGAACAGGAGGTTAAAGGTGCTGATGCTCCAAGTAGGGAGATTGTTAGTAAAGCGGATGGAATGGCAAACCCGGGCACAAGGAGAAGAGAAATGAGGTGCGTTTTAGAAACCTTTCCCCATCACATGGTGTACCATCATTTTGTTTTCTCATGCATGTTTTCGATGTAGGAAGATGCCCTTGAACCTGGAGATTTGGGACCCATGCGATGGGTACCACGCAGTATTACTTTAAAGGGTCTGCGTTTGCTCACCCAACCTCACCAAACCTCTCAGCCCCAAGAGTGTCCACCCTTATGTCTCATCCAGCTGTGGGTCTAGATATGGTCAATCCAGGTTGCATCACAGCCCCTGAACGCATTGTGTAAGAATTTCTCTCTCTTTCACTGTCTTTGTTTCATGGGTTTTTCAAAGTAATTTATTTTTATACTGGGGTTTAGCTGCTTTTCACTGCTGTGTTTATGCCGCTTTACACCCACTTGACACACTAACAGAGAGATATCAATACATAGGTTTTAAGATTATTACTAGTCAGATATATTCTTGTGTGGTGAATAGGGCGTGTTGAGTCCAGTTCTCTGAGCAAGGAGTAGGTCTTGTCTATTACATATTGGGTTTATGGAACGGTATCTGAGCTAATTTGAAACCCTTGTTTGATGTATCACCCCACCTCACCTTTCCCGTTAAGCAGCCATACTGTGTTTTCTGCATGTGTGACTCTGTTCTGTTTTGTAATTCAGTTCAAGTGTAACGGTTTTTACAGTCCCTCTATCAGTGATACCTTATGAGAAGTGTCCTTTTCTGTGTGACTTATTTCCCTTAGAATCGTCGTACCTAAATCCACTCATCATGCTGCTACTAGCCTTATGACATTGATTTCATGGCTGAGTGATATTCCATTGTACATAAGGACCACAACTTCTTTATCCATTTTTCTCTTTCCTGGGATATTGAAGGTGGAATGAAGTGGAGGTCCTTGTCAACAGAGCAGCCCTAAACTTTGGGGTGCTTGTGTCTTGCTAATTTTTCATTTTCCCAATTTATACCCCCATGAGTGGAAGTGCCCTATGCTCTCTAAGCTGTGTTTTTTAGATGTTTCAGGACACACCGTACACTTCTCCAGAGTGGCTGTTGGCAATTTACATCCCGCCCATCAGTGTAGCAAGGCTCCCATTTCTCCATGGCCTGTCCTGCATTTCTGGTTTTGAGACTTTTTTCAGCATGGCCTTTTTGACCGATGGGTAGCGAGTCTTCTTTGTAGCCCTGATTTGCCTTTCCAGGTTGCTTGGTTGGCCAAAAAGGGCGTATGCGTTTTTTCCTGAATATATTCAGGAAAAAACGCATACGCCCTTTTTGGCCAAGGGCATCATTGTCAACGTTTTGCCGCTTTTCATGTGCTTTAAAGGCGATTCGAATCTACCTCCTGAAATCTGTGTCCTGCATTTCTGCCTTGATTTCAAATCCTTTTCTTTGCCTTCCCTCAATATATTTGTGGACGAGAGTTATCATTTATAACTCTGCAGGTTTGGGAATTGCAGTGCCCTGAAACTCCATTTTACAACTCGCTTTTTTGGGAGCTGGCCGCAAAAGCGCAGGATGGCTTCAGGCCCTGTTCTGGTTCCGGGGGGGAGGATGAGCCTGTGGTTAATTCTTCTTCCTGATGGGAAAATAGAGTGACCTGTGCCTGTCCCAACACCAAGAGCTAGTCTCTCACTGGTTCCCCGTCTACCCGTTCATCCTCAGGACAAATTGCAACCTGTACGGAACAGGAGGTTAAAGGTGCTGATGCTCCAAGTAGGGAGATTGTTAGTAAAGCGGATGGAATGGCGAACCCGGGCACAAGGAGAAGAGAAATGAGGTGCGTTTTAGAAACCTTTCCCCATCACATGGTGTACCATCTTTTTGTTTTCTCATGCATGTTTTCGATGTAGGAAGATGCCCTTGAACCTGGAGATTTGGGACCCATGCGATGGGTACCACGCAGTATTACTTTAAAGGGTCTGCGTTTGCTCACCCAACCTCACCAAACCTCTCAGCCCCAAGAGTGTCCACCCTTATGTCTCATCCAGCTGTGGGTCTAGATATGGTCAATCCAGGTTGCATCACAGCCCCTGAACGCATTGTGTAAGAATTTCTCTCTCTTTCACTGTCTTTGTTTCATGGGTTTTTCAAAGTAATTTATTTTTATAATGGGGTTTAGCTGCTTTTCACTGCTGTGTTTATGCCGCTTTACACCCACTTGACACACTAACAGAGAGATATCAATACATAGGTTTTAAGATTATTACTAGTCAGATATATTCTTGTGTGGTGAATAGGACGTGTTGAGTCCAGTTCTCTGAGCAAGGAGTAGGTCTTGTCTATTACATATTGGGTTTATGGAACGGTATCTGAGCTAATTTGAAACCCTTGTTTTATGTATCACCCCACCTCACCTTTCCCGTTAAGCAGCCATAGTGTGTTTTCTGCATGTGTGACTCTGTTCTGTTTTGTAATTCAGTTCAAGTGTAACGGTTTTTACAGTCCCTCTATAAGTGATACCTTATGAGAAGTGTCCTTTTCTGTGTGACTTATTTCACTTAGAATCGTCGTACCTAAATCCACTCATCATGCTGCTACTAACCTTATGACATTGATTTCATGGCTGAGTGATATTCCATTGTACATAAGGACCACAACTTCTTTATCCATTTTTCTCTTTCCTGGGATATTGAAGGTGGAATGAAGTGGAGGTCCTTGTCAACAGAGCAGCCCTAAACTTTGGGGTGCTTGTGTCTTGCTAATTTTTCATTTTCCCAATTTATACCCCCATGAGTGGAAGTGCCCTATGCTCTCTAAGCTGTGTTTTTTAGATGTTTCAGGACACACCGTACACTTCTCCAGAGTGGCTGTTGGCAATTTACATCCCACCCATCAGTGTAGCAAGGCTCCCATTTCTCCATGGCCTGTCCTGCATTTCTGGTTTTGAGACATTTTTCAGCATGGCCCTTTTGACCGATGGGTAGCGAGTCTTCTTTGTAGCCCTGATTTGCCTTTCCAGGTTGCTTGGTTGGCCAAAAAGGGCGTATGCGTTTTTTCCTGAATATATTCAGGAAAAAACGCATACGCCCTTTTTGGCCAAGGGCATCATTGTCAACGTTTTGCCGCTTTTCATGTGCTTTAAAGGCGATTCGAATCTACCTCCTGAAATCTGTTTCCTGCAATTCTGCCTTGATTTCAAATCCTCTTCTTTGCCTTCCCTCAATATATTTGTGGACGAGAGTTATCATTTATAACTCTGCAGGTTTGGGAATTGCAGTGCCCTGAAGCTCCATTTTACAACTCGCTTTTTTGGGAGCTGGCCGCAAAAGCGCAGGATGGCTTCAGGCCCTGTTCTGGTTCCGGGGGGGAGGATGAGCCTGTGGTTAATTCTTCTTCCTGATGGGAAAATAGAGTGACCTGTGCCTGTCCCAACACCAAGAGCTAGTCTCTCACTGGTTCCCCGTCTACCCGTTCATCCTCAGGACAAATTGCAACCTGTACGGAACAGGAGGTTAAAGGTGCTGATGCTCCAAGTAGGGAGATTGTTAGTAAAGCGGATGGAATGGCGAACCCGGGCACAAGGAGAAGAGAAATGAGGTGCGTTTTAGAAACCTTTCCCCATCACATGGTGTACCATCTTTTTGTTTTCTCATGCATGTTTTCGATGTAGGAAGATGCCCTTGAACCTGGAGATTTGGGACCCATGCGATGGGTACCACGCAGTATTACTTTAAAGGGTCTGCGTTTGCTCACCCAACCTCACCAAACCTCTCAGCCCCAAGAGTGTCCACCCTTATGTCTCATCCAGCTGTGGGTCTAGATATGGTCAATCCAGGTTGCATCACAGCCCCTGAACGCATTGTGTAAGAATTTCTCTCTCTTTCACTGTCTTTGTTTCATGGGTTTTTCAAAGTAATTTATTTTTATAATGGGGTTTAGCTGCTTTTCACTGCTGTGTTTATGCCGCTTTACACCCACTTGACACACTAACAGAGAGATATCAATACATAGGTTTTAAGATTATTACTAGTCAGATATATTCTTGTGCGGTGAATAGGGCGTGTTGAGTCCAGTTCTCTGAGCAAGGAGTAGGTCTTGTCTATTACATATTGGGTTTATGGAACGGTATCTGAGCTAATTTGAAACCCTTGTTTTATGTATCACCCCACCTTACCCTTCCCGTTAAGCAGCCATAGTGTGTTTTCTGCATGTGTGACTCTGTTCTGTTTTGTAATTCAGTTCAAGTGTAACGGTTTTTACAGTCCCTCTATAAGTGATACCTTATGAGAAGTGTCCTTTTCTGTGTGACTTATGTCACTTAGAATCGTCGTACCTAAATCCACTCATCATGCTGCTACTAGCCTTATGACATTGATTTCATGGCTGAGTGATATTCCATTGTACATAAGGACCACAACTTCTTTATCCATTTTTCTCTTTCCTGGGATATTGAAGGTGGAATGAAGTGGAGGTCCTTGTCAACAGAGCAGCCCTAAACTTTCGGGTGCTTGTGTCTTGCTGATTTTTCATTTTCCCAATTTATACCCCCATGAGTGGAAGTGCCCTATGCTCTCTAAGCTGTGTTTTTTAGATGTTTCAGGACACACCGTACACTTCTCCAGAGTGGCTGTTGGCAATTTACATCCCGCCCATCAGTGTAGCAAGGCTCCCATTTCTCCATGGCCTGTCCTGCATTTCTGGTTTTGAGACTTTTTTCAGCATGGCCCTTTTGACCGATGGGTAGCGAGTCTTCTTTGTAGCCCTGATTTGCCTTTCCAGGTTGCTTGGTTGGCCAAAAAGGGCGTATGCGTTTTTTCCTGAATATATTCAGGAAAAAACGCATACGCCCTTTTTGGCCAAGGGCATCATTGTCAACGTTTTGCCGCTTTTCATGTGCTTTAAAGGCGATTCGAATCTACCTCCTGAAATCTGTTTCCTGCAATTCTGCCTTGATTTCAAATCCTCTTCTTTGCCTTCCCTCAATATATTTGTGGACGAGAGTTATCATTTATAACTCTGCAGGTTTGGGAATTGCAGTGCCCTGAAGCTCCATTTTACAACTCGCTTTTTTGGGAGCTGGCCGCAAAAGCGCAGGATGGCTTCAGGCCCTGTTCTGGTTCCGGGGGGGAGGATGAGCCTGTGGTTAATTCTTCTTCCTGATGGGAAAATAGAGTGACCTGTGCCTGTCCCAACACCAAGAGCTAGTCTCTCACTGGTTCCCCGTCTACCCGTTCATCCTCAGGACAAATTGCAACCTGTACGGAACAGGAGGTTAAAGGTGCTGATGCTCCAAGTAGGGAGATTGTTAGTAAAGCGGCTGGAATGGCGAACCCGGGCACAAGGAGAAGAGAAATGAGGTGCGTTTTAGAAACCTTTCCCCATCACATGGTGTACCATCTTTTTGTTTTCTCATGCATGTTTTCGATGTAGGAAGATGCCCTTGAACCTGGAGATTTGGGACCCATGCGATGGGTACCATGCAGTATTACTTTAAAGGGTCTGCGTTTGCTCACCCAACCTCACCAAACCTCTCAGCCCCAAGAGTGTCCACCCTTATGTCTCATCCAGCTGTGGGTCTAGATATGGTCAATCCAGGTTGCATCACAGCCTCTGAACGCATTGTGTAAGAATTTCTCTCTCTTTCACTGTCTTTGTTTCATGGGTTTTTCAAAGTAATTTATTTTTATAATGGGGTTTAGCTGCTTTTCACTGCTGTGTTTATGCCGCTTTACACCCACTTGACACACTAACAGAGAGATATCAATACATAGGTTTTAAGATTATTACTAGTCAGATATATTCTTGTGCGGTGAATAGGGCGTGTTGAGTCCAGTTCTCTGAGCAAGGAGTAGGTCTTGTCTATTACATATTGGGTTTATGGAACGGTATCTGAGCTAATTTGAAACCCTTGTTTGATGTATCACCCCACCTCACCTTTCCCGTTAAGCAGCCATAGTGTGTTTTCTGCATGTGTGACTCTGTTCTGTTTTGTAATTCAGTTCAAGTGTAACGGTTTTTACAGTCCCTCTATAAGTGATACCTTATGAGAAGTGTCCTTTTCTGTGTGACTTATTTCACTTAGAATCGTCGTACCTAAATCCACTCATCATGCTGCTACTAGCCTTATGACATTGATTTCATGGCTGAGTGATATTCCATTGTACATAAGGACCACAACTTCTTTATCCATTTTTCTCTTTCCTGGGATATTGAAGGTGGAATGAAGTGGAGGTCCTTGTCAACAGAGCAGCCCTAAACTTTGGGGTGCTTGTGTCTTGCTAATTTTTCATTTTCCCAATTTATACCCCCATGAGTGGAAGTGCCCTATGCTCTCTAAGCTGTGTTTTTTAGATGTTTCAGGACACACCGTACACTTCTCCAGAGTGGCTGTTGGCAATTTACATCCCGCCCATCAGTGTAGCAAGGCTCCCATTTCTCCATGGCCTGTCCTGCATTTCTGGTTTTGAGACTTTTTTCAGCATGGCCCTTTTGACCGATGGGTAGCGAGTCTTCTTTGTAGCCCTGATTTGCCTTTCCAGGTTGCTTGGTTGGCCAAAAAGGGCGTATGCGTTTTTTCCTGAATATATTCAGGAAAAAACGCATACGCCCTTTTTGGCCAAGGGCATCATTGTCAACGTTTTGCCGCTTTTCATGTGCTTTAAAGGCGATTCGAATCTACCTCCTGAAATCTGTGTCCTGCATTTCTGCCTTGATTTCAAATCCTTTTCTTTGCCTTCCCTCAATATATTTGTGGACGAGAGTTATCATTTATAACTCTGCAGGTTTGGGAATTGCAGTGCCCTGAAACTCCATTTTACAACTCGCTTTTTTGGGAGCTGGCCGCAAAAGCGCAGGATGGCTTCAGGCCCTGTTCTGGTTCCGGGGGGGAGGATGAGCCTGTGGTTAATTCTTCTTCCTGATGGGAAAATAGAGTGACCTGTGCCTCTCCCAACACCAAGAGCTAGTCTCTCACTGGTTCCCCGTCTACCCGTTCATCCTCAGGACAAATTGCAACCTGTACAGAACAGGAGGTTAAAGGTGCTGATGCTCCAAGTAGGGAGATTGTTAGTAAAGCGGATGGAATGGCGAACCCGGGCACAAGGAGAAGAGAAATGAGGTGCGTTTTAGAAACCTTTCCCCATCACATGGTGTACCATCTTTTTGTTTTCTCATGCATGTTTTCGATGTAGGAAGATGCCCTTGAACCTGGAGATTTGGGACCCATGCGATGGGTACCACGCAGTATTACTTTAAAGGGTCTGCGTTTGCTCACCCAACCTCACCAAACCTCTCAGCCCCAAGAGTGTCCACCCTTATGTCTCATCCAGCTGTGGGTCTAGATATGGTCAATCCAGGTTGCATCACAGCCCCTGAACGCATTGTGTAAGAATTTCTCTCTCTTTCACTGTCTTTGTTTCATGGGTTTTTCAAAGTAATTTATTTTTATAATGGGGTTTAGCTGCTTTTCACTGCTGTGTTTATGCCGCTTTACACCCACTTGACACACTAACAGAGAGATATCAATACATAGGTTTTAAGATTATTACTAGTCAGATATATTCTTGTGCGGTGAATAGGACGTGTTGAGTCCAGTTCTCTGAGCAAGGAGTAGGTCTTGTCTATTACATATTGGGTTTATGGAACGGTATCTGAGCTAATTTGAAACCCTTGTTTTATGTATCACCCCACCTCACCTTTCCCGTTAAGCAGCCATAGTGTGTTTTCTGCATGTGTGACTCTGTTCTGTTTTGTAATTCAGTTCAAGTGTAACGGTTTTTACAGTCCCTCTATAAGTGATACCTTATGAGAAGTGTCCTTTTCTGTGTGACTTATTTCACTTAGAATCGTCGTACCTAAATCCACTCATCATGCTGCTACTAGCCTTATGACATTGATTTCATGGCTGAGTGATATTCCATTGTACATAAGGACCACAACTTCTTTATCCATTTTTCTCTTTCCTGGGATATTGAAGGTGGAATGAAGTGGAGGTCCTTGTCAACAGAGCAGCCCTAAACTTTGGGGTGCTTGTGTCTTGCTAATTTTTCATTTTCCCAATTTATACCCCCATGAGTGGAAGTGCCCTATGCTCTCTAAGCTGTGTTTTTTAGATGTTTCAGGACACACCGTACACTTCTCCAGAGTGGCTGTTGGCAATTTACATCCCACCCATCAGTGTAGCAAGGCTCCCATTTCTCCATGGCCTGTCCTGCATTTCTGGTTTTGAGACATTTTTCAGCATGGCCCTTTTGACCGATGGGTAGCGAGTCTTCTTTGTAGCCCTGATTTGCCTTTCCAGGTTGCTTGGTTGGCCAAAAAGGGCGTATGCGTTTTTTCCTGAATATATTCAGGAAAAAACGCATACGCCCTTTTTGGCCAAGGGCATCATTGTCAACGTTTTGCCGCTTTTCATGTGCTTTAAAGGCGATTCGAATCTACCTCCTGAAATCTGTTTCCTGCAATTCTGCCTTGATTTCAAATCCTCTTCTTTGCCTTCCCTCAATATATTTGTGGACGAGAGTTATCATTTATAACTCTGCAGGTTTGGGAATTGCAGTGCCCTGAAGCTCCATTTTACAACTCGCTTTTTTGGGAGCTGGCCGCAAAAGCGCAGGATGGCTTCAGGCCCTGTTCTGGTTCCGGGGGGGAGGATGAGCCTGTGGTTAATTCTTCTTCCTGATGGGAAAATAGAGTGACCTGTGCCTGTCCCAACACCAAGAGCTAGTCTCTCACTGGTTCCCCGTCTACCCGTTCATCCTCAGGACAAATTGCAACCTGTACGGAACAGGAGGTTAAAGGTGCTGATGCTCCAAGTAGGGAGATTGTTAGTAAAGCGGATGGAATGGCGAACCCGGGCACAAGGAGAAGAGAAATGAGGTGCGTTTTAGAAACCTTTCCCCATCACATGGTGTACCATCTTTTTGTTTTCTCATGCATGTTTTCGATGTAGGAAGATGCCCTTGAACCTGGAGATTTGGGACCCATGCGATGGGTACCACGCAGTATTACTTTAAAGGGTCTGCGTTTGCTCACCCAACCTCACCAAACCTCTCAGCCCCAAGAGTGTCCACCCTTATGTCTCATCCAGCTGTGGGTCTAGATATGGTCAATCCAGGTTGCATCACAGCCCCTGAACGCATTGTGTAAGAATTTCTCTCTCTTTCACTGTCTTTGTTTCATGGGTTTTTCAAAGTAATTTATTTTTATAATGGGGTTTAGCTGCTTTTCACTGCTGTGTTTATGCCGCTTTACACCCACTTGACACACTAACAGAGAGATATCAATACATAGGTTTTAAGATTATTACTAGTCAGATATATTCTTGTGCGGTGAATAGGGCGTGTTGAGTCCAGTTCTCTGAGCAAGGAGTAGGTCTTGTCTATTACATATTGGGTTTATGGAACGGTATCTGAGCTAATTTGAAACCCTTGTTTTATGTATCACCCCACCTTACCCTTCCCGTTAAGCAGCCATAGTGTGTTTTCTGCATGTGTGACTCTGTTCTGTTTTGTAATTCAGTTCAAGTGTAACGGTTTTTACAGTCCCTCTATAAGTGATACCTTATGAGAAGTGTCCTTTTCTGTGTGACTTATGTCACTTAGAATCGTCGTACCTAAATCCACTCATCATGCTGCTACTAGCCTTATGACATTGATTTCATGGCTGAGTGATATTCCATTGTACATAAGGACCACAACTTCTTTATCCATTTTTCTCTTTCCTGGGATATTGAAGGTGGAATGAAGTGGAGGTCCTTGTCAACAGAGCAGCCCTAAACTTTCGGGTGCTTGTGTCTTGCTGATTTTTCATTTTCCCAATTTATACCCCCATGAGTGGAAGTGCCCTATGCTCTCTAAGCTGTGTTTTTTAGATGTTTCAAGACACACCGTACACTTCTCCAGAGTGGCTGTTGGCAATTTACATCCCGCCCATCAGTGTAGCAAGGCTCCCATTTCTCCATGGCCTGTCCTGCATTTCTGGTTTTGAGACTTTTTTCAGCATGGCCCTTTTGACCGATGGGTAGCGAGTCTTCTTTGTAGCCCTGATTTGCCTTTCCAGGTTGCTTGGTTGGCCAAAAAGGGCGTATGCGTTTTTTCCTGAATATATTCAGGAAAAAACGCATACGCCCTTTTTGGCCAAGGGCATCATTGTCAACGTTTTGCCGCTTTTCATGTGCTTTAAAGGCGATTCGAATCTACCTCCTGAAATCTGTTTCCTGCAATTCTGCCTTGATTTCAAATCCTCTTCTTTGCCTTCCCTCAATATATTTGTGGACGAGAGTTATCATTTATAACTCTGCAGGTTTGGGAATTGCAGTGCCCTGAAGCTCCATTTTACAACTCGCTTTTTTGGGAGCTGGCCGCAAAAGCGCAGGATGGCTTCAGGCCCTGTTCTGGTTCCGGGGGGGAGGATGAGCCTGTGGTTAATTCTTCTTCCTGATGGGAAAATAGAGTGACCTGTGCCTGTCCCAACACCAAGAGCTAGTCTCTCACTGGTTCCCCGTCTACCCGTTCATCCTCAGGACAAATTGCAACCTGTACGGAACAGGAGGTTAAAGGTGCTGATGCTCCAAGTAGGGAGATTGTTAGTAAAGCGGATGGAATGGCAAACCCGGGCACAAGGAGAAGAGAAATGAGGTGCGTTTTAGAAACCTTTCCCCATCACATGGTGTACCATCATTTTGTTTTCTCATGCATGTTTTCGATGTAGGAAGATGCCCTTGAACCTGGAGATTTGGGACCCATGCGATGGGTACCACGCAGTATTACTTTAAAGGGTCTGCGTTTGCTCACCCAACCTCACCAAACCTCTCAGCCCCAAGAGTGTCCACCCTTATGTCTCATCCAGCTGTGGGTCTAGATATGGTCAATCCAGGTTGCATCACAGCCCCTGAACGCATTGTGTAAGAATTTCTCTCTCTTTCACTGTCTTTGTTTCATGGGTTTTTCAAAGTAATTTATTTTTATACTGGGGTTTAGCTGCTTTTCACTGCTGTGTTTATGCCGCTTTACACCCACTTGACACACTAACAGAGAGATATCAATACATAGGTTTTAAGATTATTACTAGTCAGATATATTCTTGTGTGGTGAATAGGGCGTGTTGAGTCCAGTTCTCTGAGCAAGGAGTAGGTCTTGTCTATTACATATTGGGTTTATGGAACGGTATCTGAGCTAATTTGAAACCCTTGTTTGATGTATCACCCCACCTCACCTTTCCCGTTAAGCAGCCATACTGTGTTTTCTGCATGTGTGACTCTGTTCTGTTTTGTAATTCAGTTCAAGTGTAACGGTTTTTACAGTCCCTCTATCAGTGATACCTTATGAGAAGTGTCCTTTTCTGTGTGACTTATTTCCCTTAGAATCGTCGTACCTAAATCCACTCATCATGCTGCTACTAGCCTTATGACATTGATTTCATGGCTGAGTGATATTCCATTGTACATAAGGACCACAACTTCTTTATCCATTTTTCTCTTTCCTGGGATATTGAAGGTGGAATGAAGTGGAGGTCCTTGTCAACAGAGCAGCCCTAAACTTTGGGGTGCTTGTGTCTTGCTAATTTTTCATTTTCCCAATTTATACCCCCATGAGTGGAAGTGCCCTATGCTCTCTAAGCTGTGTTTTTTAGATGTTTCAGGACACACCGTACACTTCTCCAGAGTGGCTGTTGGCAATTTACATCCCGCCCATCAGTGTAGCAAGGCTCCCATTTCTCCATGGCCTGTCCTGCATTTCTGGTTTTGAGACTTTTTTCAGCATGGCCTTTTTGACCGATGGGTAGCGAGTCTTCTTTGTAGCCCTGATTTGCCTTTCCAGGTTGCTTGGTTGGCCAAAAAGGGCGTATGCGTTTTTTCCTGAATATATTCAGGAAAAAACGCATACGCCCTTTTTGGCCAAGGGCATCATTGTCAACGTTTTGCCGCTTTTCATGTGCTTTAAAGGCGATTCGAATCTACCTCCTGAAATCTGTGTCCTGCATTTCTGCCTTGATTTCAAATCCTTTTCTTTGCCTTCCCTCAATATATTTGTGGACGAGAGTTATCATTTATAACTCTGCAGGTTTGGGAATTGCAGTGCCCTGAAACTCCATTTTACAACTCGCTTTTTTGGGAGCTGGCCGCAAAAGCGCAGGATGGCTTCAGGCCCTGTTCTGGTTCCGGGGGGGAGGATGAGCCTGTGGTTAATTCTTCTTCCTGATGGGAAAATAGAGTGACCTGTGCCTGTCCCAACACCAAGAGCTAGTCTCTCACTGGTTCCCCGTCTACCCGTTCATCCTCAGGACAAATTGCAACCTGTACGGAACAGGAGGTTAAAGGTGCTGATGCTCCAAGTAGGGAGATTGTTAGTAAAGCGGATGGAATGGCGAACCCGGGCACAAGGAGAAGAGAAATGAGGTGCGTTTTAGAAACCTTTCCCCATCACATGGTGTACCATCTTTTTGTTTTCTCATGCATGTTTTCGATGTAGGAAGATGCCCTTGAACCTGGAGATTTGGGACCCATGCGATGGGTACCACGCAGTATTACTTTAAAGGGTCTGCGTTTGCTCACCCAACCTCACCAAACCTCTCAGCCCCAAGAGTGTCCACCCTTATGTCTCATCCAGCTGTGGGTCTAGATATGGTCAATCCAGGTTGCATCACAGCCCCTGAACGCATTGTGTAAGAATTTCTCTCTCTTTCACTGTCTTTGTTTCATGGGTTTTTCAAAGTAATTTATTTTTATAATGGGGTTTAGCTGCTTTTCACTGCTGTGTTTATGCCGCTTTACACCCACTTGACACACTAACAGAGAGATATCAATACATAGGTTTTAAGATTATTACTAGTCAGATATATTCTTGTGTGGTGAATAGGACGTGTTGAGTCCAGTTCTCTGAGCAAGGAGTAGGTCTTGTCTATTACATATTGGGTTTATGGAACGGTATCTGAGCTAATTTGAAACCCTTGTTTTATGTATCACCCCACCTCACCTTTCCCGTTAAGCAGCCATAGTGTGTTTTCTGCATGTGTGACTCTGTTCTGTTTTGTAATTCAGTTCAAGTGTAACGGTTTTTACAGTCCCTCTATAAGTGATACCTTATGAGAAGTGTCCTTTTCTGTGTGACTTATTTCACTTAGAATCGTCGTACCTAAATCCACTCATCATGCTGCTACTAGCCTTATGACATTGATTTCATGGCTGAGTGATATTCCATTGTACATAAGGACCACAACTTCTTTATCCATTTTTCTCTTTCCTGGGATATTGAAGGTGGAATGAAGTGGAGGTCCTTGTCAACAGAGCAGCCCTAAACTTTGGGGTGCTTGTGTCTTGCTAATTTTTCATTTTCCCAATTTATACCCCCATGAGTGGAAGTGCCCTATGCTCTCTAAGCTGTGTTTTTTAGATGTTTCAGGACACACCGTACACTTCTCCAGAGTGGCTGTTGGCAATTTACATCCCACCCATCAGTGTAGCAAGGCTCCCATTTCTCCATGGCCTGTCCTGCATTTCTGGTTTTGAGACATTTTTCAGCATGGCCCTTTTGACCGATGGGTAGCGAGTCTTCTTTGTAGCCCTGATTTGCCTTTCCAGGTTGCTTGGTTGGCCAAAAAGGGCGTATGCGTTTTTTCCTGAATATATTCAGGAAAAAACGCATACGCCCTTTTTGGCCAAGGGCATCATTGTCAACGTTTTGCCGCTTTTCATGTGCTTTAAAGGCGATTCGAATCTACCTCCTGAAATCTGTTTCCTGCAATTCTGCCTTGATTTCAAATCCTCTTCTTTGCCTTCCCTCAATATATTTGTGGACGAGAGTTATCATTTATAACTCTGCAGGTTTGGGAATTGCAGTGCCCTGAAGCTCCATTTTACAACTCGCTTTTTTGGGAGCTGGCCGCAAAAGCGCAGGATGGCTTCAGGCCCTGTTCTGGTTCCGGGGGGGAGGATGAGCCTGTGGTTAATTCTTCTTCCTGATGGGAAAATAGAGTGACCTGTGCCTGTCCCAACACCAAGAGCTAGTCTCTCACTGGTTCCCCGTCTACCCGTTCATCCTCAGGACAAATTGCAACCTGTACGGAACAGGAGGTTAAAGGTGCTGATGCTCCAAGTAGGGAGATTGTTAGTAAAGCGGATGGAATGGCGAACCCGGGCACAAGGAGAAGAGAAATGAGGTGCGTTTTAGAAACCTTTCCCCATCACATGGTGTACCATCTTTTTGTTTTCTCATGCATGTTTTCGATGTAGGAAGATGCCCTTGAACCTGGAGATTTGGGACCCATGCGATGGGTACCACGCAGTATTACTTTAAAGGGTCTGCGTTTGCTCACCCAACCTCACCAAACCTCTCAGCCCCAAGAGTGTCCACCCTTATGTCTCATCCAGCTGTGGGTCTAGATATGGTCAATCCAGGTTGCATCACAGCCCCTGAACGCATTGTGTAAGAATTTCTCTCTCTTTCACTGTCTTTGTTTCATGGGTTTTTCAAAGTAATTTATTTTTATAATGGGGTTTAGCTGCTTTTCACTGCTGTGTTTATGCCGCTTTACACCCACTTGACACACTAACAGAGAGATATCAATACATAGGTTTTAAGATTATTACTAGTCAGATATATTCTTGTGCGGTGAATAGGGCGTGTTGAGTCCAGTTCTCTGAGCAAGGAGTAGGTCTTGTCTATTACATATTGGGTTTATGGAACGGTATCTGAGCTAATTTGAAACCCTTGTTTTATGTATCACCCCACCTTACCCTTCCCGTTAAGCAGCCATAGTGTGTTTTCTGCATGTGTGACTCTGTTCTGTTTTGTAATTCAGTTCAAGTGTAACGGTTTTTACAGTCCCTCTATAAGTGATACCTTATGAGAAGTGTCCTTTTCTGTGTGACTTATGTCACTTAGAATCGTCGTACCTAAATCCACTCATCATGCTGCTACTAGCCTTATGACATTGATTTCATGGCTGAGTGATATTCCATTGTACATAAGGACCACAACTTCTTTATCCATTTTTCTCTTTCCTGGGATATTGAAGGTGGAATGAAGTGGAGGTCCTTGTCAACAGAGCAGCCCTAAACTTTCGGGTGCTTGTGTCTTGCTGATTTTTCATTTTCCCAATTTATACCCCCATGAGTGGAAGTGCCCTATGCTCTCTAAGCTGTGTTTTTTAGATGTTTCAGGACACACCGTACACTTCTCCAGAGTGGCTGTTGGCAATTTACATCCCGCCCATCAGTGTAGCAAGGCTCCCATTTCTCCATGGCCTGTCCTGCATTTCTGGTTTTGAGACTTTTTTCAGCATGGCCCTTTTGACCGATGGGTAGCGAGTCTTCTTTGTAGCCCTGATTTGCCTTTCCAGGTTGCTTGGTTGGCCAAAAAGGGCGTATGCGTTTTTTCCTGAATATATTCAGGAAAAAACGCATACGCCCTTTTTGGCCAAGGGCATCATTGTCAACGTTTTGCCGCTTTTCATGTGCTTTAAAGGCGATTCGAATCTACCTCCTGAAATCTGTTTCCTGCAATTCTGCCTTGATTTCAAATCCTCTTCTTTGCCTTCCCTCAATATATTTGTGGACGAGAGTTATCATTTATAACTCTGCAGGTTTGGGAATTGCAGTGCCCTGAAGCTCCATTTTACAACTCGCTTTTTTGGGAGCTGGCCGCAAAAGCGCAGGATGGCTTCAGGCCCTGTTCTGGTTCCGGGGGGGAGGATGAGCCTGTGGTTAATTCTTCTTCCTGATGGGAAAATAGAGTGACCTGTGCCTGTCCCAACACCAAGAGCTAGTCTCTCACTGGTTCCCCGTCTACCCGTTCATCCTCAGGACAAATTGCAACCTGTACGGAACAGGAGGTTAAAGGTGCTGATGCTCCAAGTAGGGAGATTGTTAGTAAAGCGGCTGGAATGGCGAACCCGGGCACAAGGAGAAGAGAAATGAGGTGCGTTTTAGAAACCTTTCCCCATCACATGGTGTACCATCTTTTTGTTTTCTCATGCATGTTTTCGATGTAGGAAGATGCCCTTGAACCTGGAGATTTGGGACCCATGCGATGGGTACCATGCAGTATTACTTTAAAGGGTCTGCGTTTGCTCACCCAACCTCACCAAACCTCTCAGCCCCAAGAGTGTCCACCCTTATGTCTCATCCAGCTGTGGGTCTAGATATGGTCAATCCAGGTTGCATCACAGCCTCTGAACGCATTGTGTAAGAATTTCTCTCTCTTTCACTGTCTTTGTTTCATGGGTTTTTCAAAGTAATTTATTTTTATAATGGGGTTTAGCTGCTTTTCACTGCTGTGTTTATGCCGCTTTACACCCACTTGACACACTAACAGAGAGATATCAATACATAGGTTTTAAGATTATTACTAGTCAGATATATTCTTGTGCGGTGAATAGGGCGTGTTGAGTCCAGTTCTCTGAGCAAGGAGTAGGTCTTGTCTATTACATATTGGGTTTATGGAACGGTATCTGAGCTAATTTGAAACCCTTGTTTGATGTATCACCCCACCTCACCTTTCCCGTTAAGCAGCCATAGTGTGTTTTCTGCATGTGTGACTCTGTTCTGTTTTGTAATTCAGTTCAAGTGTAACGGTTTTTACAGTCCCTCTATAAGTGATACCTTATGAGAAGTGTCCTTTTCTGTGTGACTTATTTCACTTAGAATCGTCGTACCTAAATCCACTCATCATGCTGCTACTAGCCTTATGACATTGATTTCATGGCTGAGTGATATTCCATTGTACATAAGGACCACAACTTCTTTATCCATTTTTCTCTTTCCTGGGATATTGAAGGTGGAATGAAGTGGAGGTCCTTGTCAACAGAGCAGCCCTAAACTTTGGGGTGCTTGTGTCTTGCTAATTTTTCATTTTCCCAATTTATACCCCCATGAGTGGAAGTGCCCTATGCTCTCTAAGCTGTGTTTTTTAGATGTTTCAGGACACACCGTACACTTCTCCAGAGTGGCTGTTGGCAATTTACATCCCGCCCATCAGTGTAGCAAGGCTCCCATTTCTCCATGGCCTGTCCTGCATTTCTGGTTTTGAGACTTTTTTCAGCATGGCCCTTTTGACCGATGGGTAGCGAGTCTTCTTTGTAGCCCTGATTTGCCTTTCCAGGTTGCTTGGTTGGCCAAAAAGGGCGTATGCGTTTTTTCCTGAATATATTCAGGAAAAAACGCATACGCCCTTTTTGGCCAAGGGCATCATTGTCAACGTTTTGCCGCTTTTCATGTGCTTTAAAGGCGATTCGAATCTACCTCCTGAAATCTGTTTCCTGCATTTCTGCCTTGATTTCAAATCCTCTTCTTTGCCTTCCCTCAATATATTTGTGGACGAGAGTTATCATTTATAACTCTGCAGGTTTGGGAATTGCAGTGCCCTGAAGCTCCATTTTACAACTCGCTTTTTTGGGAGCTGGCCGCAAAAGCGCAGGATGGCTTCAGGCCCTGTTCTGGTTCCGGGGGGGAGGATGAGCCTGTGGTTAATTCTTCTTCCTGATGGGTAAATAGAGTGACCTGTGCCTGTCCCAACACCACGAGCTAGTCTCTCACTGGTTCCCCGTCTACCCGTTCATCCTCAGGACAAATTGCAACCTGTACGGAACAGGAGGTTAAAGGTGCTGATGCTCCAAGTAGGGAGATTGTTAGTAAAGCGGCTGGAATGGCGAACCCGGGCACAAGGAGAAGAGAAATGAGGTGCGTTTTAGAAACCTTTCCCCATCACATGGTGTACCATCTTTTTGTTTTCTCATGCATGTTTTCGATGTAGGAAGATGCCCTTGAACCTGGAGATTTGGGACCCATGCGATGGGTACCATGCAGTATTACTTTAAAGGGTCTGCGTTTGCTCACCCAACCTCACCAAACCTCTCAGCCCCAAGAGTGTCCACCCTTATGTCTCATCCAGCTGTGGGTCTAGATATGGTCAATCCAGGTTGCATCACAGCCCCTGAACGCATTGTGTAAGAATTTCTCTCTCTTTCACTGTCTTTGTTTCATGGGTTTTTCAAAGTAATTTATTTTTATAATGGGGTTTAGCTGCTTTTCACTGCTGTGTTTATGCCGCTTTACACCCACTTGACACACTAACAGAGAGATATCAATACATAGGTTTTAAGATTATTACTAGTCAGATATATTCTTGTGCGGTGAATAGGGCGTGTTGAGTCCAGTTCTCTGAGCAAGGAGTAGGTCTTGTCTATTACATATTGGGTTTATGGAACGGTATCTGAGCTAATTTGAAACCCTTGTTTTATGTATCACCCCACCTTACCCTTCCCGTTAAGCAACCATAGTGTGTTTTCTGCATGTGTGACTCTGTTCTGTTTTGTAATTCAGTTCAAGTGTAACGGTTTTTACAGTCCCTCTATAAGTGATACCTTATGAGAAGTGTCCTTTTCTGTGTGACTTATGTCACTTAGAATCGTCGTACCTAAATCCACTCATCATGCTGCTACTAGCCTTATGACATTGATTTCATGGCTGAGTGATATTCCATTGTACATAAGGACCACAACTTCTTTATCCATTTTTCTCTTTCCTGGGATATTGAAGGTGGAATGAAGTGGAGGTCCTTGTCAACAGAGCAGCCCTAAACTTTCGGGTGCTTGTGTCTTGCTGATTTTTCATTTTCCCAATTTATACCCCCATGAGTGGAAGTGCCCTATGCTCTCTAAGCTGTGTTTTTTAGATGTTTCAGGACACACCGTACACTTCTCCAGAGTGGCTGTTGGCAATTTACATCCCGCCCATCAGTGTAGCAAGGCTCCCATTTCTCCATGGCCTGTCCTGCATTTCTGGTTTTGAGACTTTTTTCAGCATGGCCCTTTTGACTGATGGGTAGCGAGTCTTCTTTGTAGCCCTGATTTGCCTTTCCAGCTTGCTTGGTTGGCCAAAAAGGGCGTATGCGTTTTTTCCTGAATATATTCAGGAAAAAACGCATACGCCCTTTTTGGCCAAGGGCATCATTGTCAACGTTTTGCCGCTTTTCATGTGCTTTAAAGGCGATTCGAATCTACCTCCTGAAATCTGTTTCCTGCAATTCTGCCTTGATTTCAAATCCTCTTCTTTGCCTTCCCTCAATATATTTGTGGACGAGAGTTATCATTTATAACTCTGCAGGTTTGGGAATTGCAGTGCCCTGAAGCTCCATTTTACAACTCGCTTTTTTGGGAGCTGGCCGCAAAAGCGCAGGATGGCTTCAGGCCCTGCTCTGGTTCCGGGGGGGAGGATGAGCCTGTGGTTAATTCTTCTTCCTGATGGGAAAATAGAGTGACCTGTGCCTGTCCCAACACCAAGAGCTAGTCTCTCACTGGTTCCCCGTCTACCCGTTCATCCTCAGGACAAATTGCAACCTGTACGGAACAGGAGGTTAAAGGTGCTGATGCTCCAAGTAGGGAGATTGTTAGTAAAGCGGATGGAATGGCAAACCCGGGCACAAGGAGAAGAGAAATGAGGTGCGTTTTAGAAACCTTTCCCCATCACATGGTGTACCATCTTTTTGTTTTCTCATGCATGTTTTCGATGTAGGAAGATGCCCTTGAACCTGGAGATTTGGGACCCATGCGATGGGTACCACGCAGTATTACTTTAAAGGGTCTGCGTTTGCTCACCCAACCTCACCAAACCTCTCAGCCCCAAGAGTGTCCACCCTTATGTCTCATCCAGCTGTGGGTCTAGATATGGTCAATCCAGGTTGCATCACAGCCCCTGAACGCATTGTGTAAGAATTTCTCTCTCTTTCACTGTCTTTGTTTCATGGGTTTTTCAAAGTAATTTATTTTTATACTGGGGTTTAGCTGCTTTTCACTGCTGTGTTTATGCCGCTTTACACCCACTTGACACACTAACAGAGAGATATCAATACATAGGTTTTAAGATTATTACTAGTCAGATATATTCTTGTGTGGTGAATAGGGCGTGTTGAGTCCAGTTCTCTGAGCAAGGAGTAGGTCTTGTCTATTACATATTGGGTTTATGGAACGGTATCTGAGCTAATTTGAAACCCTTGTTTGATGTATCACCCCACCTCACCTTTCCCGTTAAGCAGCCATACTGTGTTTTCTGCATGTGTGACTCTGTTCTGTTTTGTAATTCAGTTCAAGTGTAACGGTTTTTACAGTCCCTCTATAAGTGATACCTTATGAGAAGTGTCCTTTTCTGTGTGACTTATTTCACTTAGAATCGTCGTACCTAAATCCACTCATCATGCTGCTACTAGCCTTATGACATTGATTTCATGGCTGAGTGATATTCCATTGTACATAAGGACCACAACTTCTTTATCCATTTTTCTCTTTCCTGGGATATTGAAGGTGGAATGAAGTGGAGGTCCTTGTCAACAGAGCAGCCCTAAACTTTGGGGTGCTTGTGTCTTGCTAATTTTTCATTTTCCCAATTTATACCCCCATGAGTGGAAGTGCCCTATGCTCTCTAAGCTGTGTTTTTTAGATGTATCAGGACACACCGTACACTTCTCCAGAGTGGCTGTTGGCAATTTACATCCCGCCCATCAGTGTAGCAAGGCTCCCATTTCTCCATGGCCTGTCCTGCATTTCTGGTTTTGAGACTTTTTTCAGCATGGCCTTTTTGACCGATGGGTAGCGAGTCTTCTTTGTAGCCCTGATTTGCCTTTCCAGGTTGCTTGGTTGGCCAAAAAGGGCGTATGCGTTTTTTCCTGAATATATTCAGGAAAAAACGCATACGCCCTTTTTGGCCAAGGGCATCATTGTCAACGTTTTGCCGCTTTTCATGTGCTTTAAAGGCGATTCGAATCTACCTCCTGAAATCTGTGTCCTGCATTTCTGCCTTGATTTCAAATCCTTTTCTTTGCCTTCCCTCAATATATTTGTTGACGAGAGTTATCATTTATAACTCTGCAGGTTTGGGAATTGCAGTGCCCTGAAACTCCATTTTACAACTCGCTTTTTTGGGAGCTGGCCGCAAAAGCGCAGGATGGCTTCAGGCCCTGTTCTGGTTCCGGGGGGGAGGATGAGCCTGTGGTTAATTCTTCTTCCTGATGGGAAAATAGAGTGACCTGTGCCTCTCCCAACACCAAGAGCTAGTCTCTCACTGGTTCCCCGTCTACCCGTTCATCCTCAGGACAAATTGCAACCTGTACGGAACAGGAGGTTAAAGGTGCTGATGCTCCAAGTAGGGAGATTGTTAGTAAAGCGGATGGAATGGCGAACCCGGGCACAAGGAGAAGAGAAATGAGGTGCGTTTTAGAAACCTTTCCCCATCACATGGTGTACCATCTTTTTGTTTTCTCATGCATGTTTTCGATGTAGGAAGATGCCCTTGAACCTGGAGATTTGGGACCCATGCGATGGGTACCACGCAGTATTACTTTAAAGGGTCTGCGTTTGCTCACCCAACCTCACCAAACCTCTCAGCCCCAAGAGTGTCCACCCTTATGTCTCATCCAGCTGTGGGTCTAGATATGGTCAATCCAGGTTGCATCACAGCCCCTGAACGCATTGTGTAAGAATTTCTCTCTCTTTCACTGTCTTTGTTTCATGGGTTTTTCAAAGTAATTTATTTTTATAATGGGGTTTAGCTGCTTTTCACTGCTGTGTTTATGCCGCTTTACACCCACTTGACACACTAACAGAGAGATATCAATACATAGGTTTTAAGATTATTACTAGTCAGATATATTCTTGTGCGGTGAATAGGACGTGTTGAGTCCAGTTCTCTGAGCAAGGAGTAGGTCTTGTCTATTACATATTGGGTTTATGGAACGGTATCTGAGCTAATTTGAAACCCTTGTTTTATGTATCACCCCACCTCACCTTTCCCGTTAAGCAGCCATAGTGTGTTTTCTGCATGTGTGACTCTGTTCTGTTTTGTAATTCAGTTCAAGTGTAACGGTTTTTACAGTCCCTCTATAAGTGATACCTTATGAGAAGTGTCCTTTTCTGTGTGACTTATTTCACTTAGAATCGTCGTACCTAAATCCACTCATCATGCTGCTACTAGCCTTATGACATTGATTTCATGGCTGAGTGATATTCCATTGTACATAAGGACCACAACTTCTTTATCCATTTTTCTCTTTCCTGGGATATTGAAGGTGGAATGAAGTGGAGGTCCTTGTCAACAGAGCAGCCCTAAACTTTGGGGTGCTTGTGTCTTGCTAATTTTTCATTTTCCCAATTTATACCCCCATGAGTGGAAGTGCCCTATGCTCTCTAAGCTGTGTTTTTTAGATGTTTCAGGACACACCGTACACTTCTCCAGAGTGGCTGTTGGCAATTTACATCCCACCCATCAGTGTAGCAAGGCTCCCATTTCTCCATGGCCTGTCCTGCATTTCTGGTTTTGAGACATTTTTCAGCATGGCCCTTTTGACCGATGGGTAGCGAGTCTTCTTTGTAGCCCTGATTTGCCTTTCCAGGTTGCTTGGTTGGCCAAAAAGGGCGTATGCGTTTTTTCCTGAATATATTCAGGAAAAAACGCATACGCCCTTTTTGGCCAAGGGCATCATTGTCAACGTTTTGCCGCTTTTCATGTGCTTTAAAGGCGATTCGAATCTACCTCCTGAAATCTGTTTCCTGCAGTTCTGCCTTGATTTCAAATCCTCTTCTTTGCCTTCCCTCAATATATTTGTGGACGAGAGTTATCATTTATAACTCTGCAGGTTTGGGAATTGCAGTGCCCTGAAGCTCCATTTTACAACTCGCTTTTTTGGGAGCTGGCCGCAAAAGCGCAGGATGGCTTCAGGCCCTGTTCTGGTTCCGGGGGGGAGGATGAGCCTGTGGTTAATTCTTCTTCCTGATGGGAAAATAGAGTGACCTGTGCCTGTCCCAACACCAAGAGCTAGTCTCTCACTGGTTCCCCGTCTACCCGTTCATCCTCAGGACAAATTGCAACCTGTACGGAACAGGAGGTTAAAGGTGCTGATGCTCCAAGTAGGGAGATTGTTAGTAAAGCGGATGGAATGGCGAACCCGGGCACAAGGAGAAGAGAAATGAGGTGCGTTTTAGAAACCTTTCCCCATCACATGGTGTACCATCTTTTTGTTTTCTCATGCATGTTTTCGATGTAGGAAGATGCCCTTGAACCTGGAGATTTGGGACCCATGCGATGGGTACCACGCAGTATTACTTTAAAGGGTCTGCGTTTGCTCACCCAACCTCACCAAACCTCTCAGCCCCAAGAGTGTCCACCCTTATGTCTCATCCAGCTGTGGGTCTAGATATGGTCAATCCAGGTTGCATCACAGCCCCTGAACGCATTGTGTAAGAATTTCTCTCTCTTTCACTGTCTTTGTTTCATGGGTTTTTCAAAGTAATTTATTTTTATAATGGGGTTTAGCTGCTTTTCACTGCTGTGTTTATGCCGCTTTACACCCACTTGACACACTAACAGAGAGATATCAATACATAGGTTTTAAGATTATTACTAGTCAGATATATTCTTGTGCGGTGAATAGGGCGTGTTGAGTCCAGTTCTCTGAGCAAGGAGTAGGTCTTGTCTATTACATATTGGGTTTATGGAACGGTATCTGAGCTAATTTGAAACCCTTGTTTTATGTATCACCCCACCTTACCCTTCCCGTTAAGCAGCCATAGTGTGTTTTCTGCATGTGTGACTCTGTTCTGTTTTGTAATTCAGTTCAAGTGTAACGGTTTTTACAGTCCCTCTATAAGTGATACCTTATGAGAAGTGTCCTTTTCTGTGTGACTTATGTCACTTAGAATCGTCGTACCTAAATCCACTCATCATGCTGCTACTAGCCTTATGACATTGATTTCATGGCTGAGTGATATTCCATTGTACATAAGGACCACAACTTCTTTATCCATTTTTCTCTTTCCTGGGATATTGAAGGTGGAATGAAGTGGAGGTCCTTGTCAACAGAGCAGCCCTAAACTTTCGGGTGCTTGTGTCTTGCTGATTTTTCATTTTCCCAATTTATACCCCCATGAGTGGAAGTGCCCTATGCTCTCTAAGCTGTGTTTTTTAGATGTTTCAGGACACACCGTACACTTCTCCAGAGTGGCTGTTGGCAATTTACATCCCGCCCATCAGTGTAGCAAGGCTCCCATTTCTCCATGGCCTGTCCTGCATTTCTGGTTTTGAGACTTTTTTCAGCATGGCCCTTTTGACCGATGGGTAGCGAGTCTTCTTTGTAGCCCTGATTTGCCTTTCCAGGTTGCTTGGTTGGCCAAAAAGGGCGTATGCGTTTTTTCCTGAATATATTCAGGAAAAAACGCATACGCCCTTTTTGGCCAAGGGCATCATTGTCAACGTTTTGCCGCTTTTCATGTGCTTTAAAGGCGATTCGAATCTACCTCCTGAAATCTGTTTCCTGCAATTCTGCCTTGATTTCAAATCCTCTTCTTTGCCTTCCCTCAATATATTTGTGGACGAGAGTTATCATTTATAACTCTGCAGGTTTGGGAATTGCAGTGCCCTGAAGCTCCATTTTACAACTCGCTTTTTTGGGAGCTGGCCGCAAAAGCGCAGGATGGCTTCAGGCCCTGTTCTGGTTCCGGGGGGGAGGATGAGCCTGTGGTTAATTCTTCTTCCTGATGGGAAAATAGAGTGACCTGTGCCTGTCCCAACACCAAGAGCTAGTCTCTCACTGGTTCCCCGTCTACCCGTTCATCCTCAGGACAAATTGCAACCTGTACGGAACAGGAGGTTAAAGGTGCTGATGCTCCAAGTAGGGAGATTGTTAGTAAAGCGGATGGAATGGCAAACCCGGGCACAAGGAGAAGAGAAATGAGGTGCGTTTTAGAAACCTTTCCCCATCACATGGTGTACCATCATTTTGTTTTCTCATGCATGTTTTCGATGTAGGAAGATGCCCTTGAACCTGGAGATTTGGGACCCATGCGATGGGTACCACGCAGTATTACTTTAAAGGGTCTGCGTTTGCTCACCCAACCTCACCAAACCTCTCAGCCCCAAGAGTGTCCACCCTTATGTCTCATCCAGCTGTGGGTCTAGATATGGTCAATCCAGGTTGCATCACAGCCCCTGAACGCATTGTGTAAGAATTTCTCTCTCTTTCACTGTCTTTGTTTCATGGGTTTTTCAAAGTAATTTATTTTTATACTGGGGTTTAGCTGCTTTTCACTGCTGTGTTTATGCCGCTTTACACCCACTTGACACACTAACAGAGAGATATCAATACATAGGTTTTAAGATTATTACTAGTCAGATATATTCTTGTGTGGTGAATAGGGCGTGTTGAGTCCAGTTCTCTGAGCAAGGAGTAGGTCTTGTCTATTACATATTGGGTTTATGGAACGGTATCTGAGCTAATTTGAAACCCTTGTTTGATGTATCACCCCACCTCACCTTTCCCGTTAAGCAGCCATACTGTGTTTTCTGCATGTGTGACTCTGTTCTGTTTTGTAATTCAGTTCAAGTGTAACGGTTTTTACAGTCCCTCTATCAGTGATACCTTATGAGAAGTGTCCTTTTCTGTGTGACTTATTTCCCTTAGAATCGTCGTACCTAAATCCACTCATCATGCTGCTACTAGCCTTATGACATTGATTTCATGGCTGAGTGATATTCCATTGTACATAAGGACCACAACTTCTTTATCCATTTTTCTCTTTCCTGGGATATTGAAGGTGGAATGAAGTGGAGGTCCTTGTCAACAGAGCAGCCCTAAACTTTGGGGTGCTTGTGTCTTGCTAATTTTTCATTTTCCCAATTTATACCCCCATGAGTGGAAGTGCCCTATGCTCTCTAAGCTGTGTTTTTTAGATGTTTCAGGACACACCGTACACTTCTCCAGAGTGGCTGTTGGCAATTTACATCCCGCCCATCAGTGTAGCAAGGCTCCCATTTCTCCATGGCCTGTCCTGCATTTCTGGTTTTGAGACTTTTTTCAGCATGGCCTTTTTGACCGATGGGTAGCGAGTCTTCTTTGTAGCCCTGATTTGCCTTTCCAGGTTGCTTGGTTGGCCAAAAAGGGCGTATGCGTTTTTTCCTGAATATATTCAGGAAAAAACGCATACGCCCTTTTTGGCCAAGGGCATCATTGTCAACGTTTTGCCGCTTTTCATGTGCTTTAAAGGCGATTCGAATCTACCTCCTGAAATCTGTGTCCTGCATTTCTGCCTTGATTTCAAATCCTTTTCTTTGCCTTCCCTCAATATATTTGTGGACGAGAGTTATCGTTTATAACTCTGCAGGTTTGGGAATTGCAGTGCCCTGAAACTCCATTTTACAACTCGCTTTTTTGGGAGCTGGCCGCAAAAGCGCAGGATGGCTTCAGGCCCTGTTCTGGTTCCGGGGGGGAGGATGAGCCTGTGGTTAATTCTTCTTCCTGATGGGAAAATAGAGTGACCTGTGCCTGTCCCAACACCAAGAGCTAGTCTCTCACTGGTTCCCCGTCTACCCGTTCATCCTCAGGACAAATTGCAACCTGTACGGAACAGGAGGTTAAAGGTGCTGATGCTCCAAGTAGGGAGATTGTTAGTAAAGCGGATGGAATGGCGAACCCGGGCACAAGGAGAAGAGAAATGAGGTGCGTTTTAGAAACCTTTCCCCATCACATGGTGTACCATCTTTTTGTTTTCTCATGCATGTTTTCGATGTAGGAAGATGCCCTTGAACCTGGAGATTTGGGACCCATGCGATGGGTACCACGCAGTATTACTTTAAAGGGTCTGCGTTTGCTCACCCAACCTCACCAAACCTCTCAGCCCCAAGAGTGTCCACCCTTATGTCTCATCCAGCTGTGGGTCTAGATATGGTCAATCCAGGTTGCATCACAGCCCCTGAACGCATTGTGTAAGAATTTCTCTCTCTTTCACTGTCTTTGTTTCATGGGTTTTTCAAAGTAATTTATTTTTATAATGGGGTTTAGCTGCTTTTCACTGCTGTGTTTATGCCGCTTTACACCCACTTGACACACTAACAGAGAGATATCAATACATAGGTTTTAAGATTATTACTAGTCAGATATATTCTTGTGTGGTGAATAGGACGTGTTGAGTCCAGTTCTCTGAGCAAGGAGTAGGTCTTGTCTATTACATATTGGGTTTATGGAACGGTATCTGAGCTAATTTGAAACCCTTGTTTTATGTATCACCCCACCTCACCTTTCCCGTTAAGCAGCCATAGTGTGTTTTCTGCATGTGTGACTCTGTTCTGTTTTGTAATTCAGTTCAAGTGTAACGGTTTTTACAGTCCCTCTATAAGTGATACCTTATGAGAAGTGTCCTTTTCTGTGTGACTTATTTCACTTAGAATCGTCGTACCTAAATCCACTCATCATGCTGCTACTAGCCTTATGACATTGATTTCATGGCTGAGTGATATTCCATTGTACATAAGGACCACAACTTCTTTATCCATTTTTCTCTTTCCTGGGATATTGAAGGTGGAATGAAGTGGAGGTCCTTGTCAACAGAGCAGCCCTAAACTTTGGGGTGCTTGTGTCTTGCTAATTTTTCATTTTCCCAATTTATACCCCCATGAGTGGAAGTGCCCTATGCTCTCTAAGCTGTGTTTTTTAGATGTTTCAGGACACACCGTACACTTCTCCAGAGTGGCTGTTGGCAATTTACATCCCACCCATCAGTGTAGCAAGGCTCCCATTTCTCCATGGCCTGTCCTGCATTTCTGGTTTTGAGACATTTTTCAGCATGGCCCTTTTGACCGATGGGTAGCGAGTCTTCTTTGTAGCCCTGATTTGCCTTTCCAGGTTGCTTGGTTGGCCAAAAAGGGCGTATGCGTTTTTTCCTGAATATATTCAGGAAAAAACGCATACGCCCTTTTTGGCCAAGGGCATCATTGTCAACGTTTTGCCGCTTTTCATGTGCTTTAAAGGCGATTCGAATCTACCTCCTGAAATCTGTTTCCTGCAATTCTGCCTTGATTTCAAATCCTCTTCTTTGCCTTCCCTCAATATATTTGTGGACGAGAGTTATCATTTATAACTCTGCAGGTTTGGGAATTGCAGTGCCCTGAAGCTCCATTTTACAACTCGCTTTTTTGGGAGCTGGCCGCAAAAGCGCAGGATGGCTTCAGGCCCTGTTCTGGTTCCGGGGGGGAGGATGAGCCTGTGGTTAATTCTTCTTCCTGATGGGAAAATAGAGTGACCTGTGCCTGTCCCAACACCAAGAGCTAGTCTTTCACTGGTTCCCCGTCTACCCGTTCATCCTCAGGACAAATTGCAACCTGTACGGAACAGGAGGTTAAAGGTGCTGATGCTCCAAGTAGGGAGATTGTTAGTAAAGCGGATGGAATGGCGAACCCGGGCACAAGGAGAAGAGAAATGAGGTGCGTTTTAGAAACCTTTCCCCATCACATGGTGTACCATCTTTTTGTTTTCTCATGCATGTTTTCGATGTAGGAAGATGCCCTTGAACCTGGAGATTTGGGACCCATGCGATGGGTACCACGCAGTATTACTTTAAAGGGTCTGCGTTTGCTCACCCAACCTCACCAAACCTCTCAGCCCCAAGAGTGTCCACCCTTATGTCTCATCCAGCTGTGGGTCTAGATATGGTCAATCCAGGTTGC
The DNA here is from genome assembly GCF_965194805.1 of Balaenoptera borealis. Lineage (NCBI taxonomy): Eukaryota > Metazoa > Chordata > Mammalia > Artiodactyla > Balaenopteridae > Balaenoptera > Balaenoptera borealis. The sequence goes on from NW_028123973.1 coordinate 486,288, forward strand.
ATCACAGCCCCTGAACGCATTGTGTAAGAATTTCTCTCTCTTTCACTGTCTTTGTTTCATGGGTTTTTCAAAGTAATTTATTTTTATAATGGGGTTTAGCTGCTTTTCACTGCTGTGTTTATGCCGCTTTACACCCACTTGACACACTAACAGAGAGATATCAATACATAGGTTTTAAGATTATTACTAGTCAGATATATTCTTGTGCGGTGAATAGGGCGTGTTGAGTCCAGTTCTCTGAGCAAGGAGTAGGTCTTGTCTATTACATATTGGGTTTATGGAACGGTATCTGAGCTAATTTGAAACCCTTGTTTTATGTATCACCCCACCTTACCCTTCCCGTTAAGCAGCCATAGTGTGTTTTCTGCATGTGTGACTCTGTTCTGTTTTGTAATTCAGTTCAAGTGTAACGGTTTTTACAGTCCCTCTATAAGTGATACCTTATGAGAAGTGTCCTTTTCTGTGTGACTTATGTCACTTAGAATCGTCGTACCTAAATCCACTCATCATGCTGCTACTAGCCTTATGACATTGATTTCATGGCTGAGTGATATTCCATTGTACATAAGGACCACAACTTCTTTATCCATTTTTCTCTTTCCTGGGATATTGAAGGTGGAATGAAGTGGAGGTCCTTGTCAACAGAGCAGCCCTAAACTTTCGGGTGCTTGTGTCTTGCTGATTTTTCATTTTCCCAATTTATACCCCCATGAGTGGAAGTGCCCTATGCTCTCTAAGCTGTGTTTTTTAGATGTTTCAGGACACACCGTACACTTCTCCAGAGTGGCTGTTGGCAATTTACATCCCGCCCATCAGTGTAGCAAGGCTCCCATTTCTCCATGGCCTGTCCTGCATTTCTGGTTTTGAGACTTTTTTCAGCATGGCCCTTTTGACCGATGGGTAGCGAGTCTTCTTTGTAGCCCTGATTTGCCTTTCCAGGTTGCTTGGTTGGCCAAAAAGGGCGTATGCGTTTTTTCCTGAATATATTCAGGAAAAAACGCATACGCCCTTTTTGGCCAAGGGCATCATTGTCAACGTTTTGCCGCTTTTCATGTGCTTTAAAGGCGATTCGAATCTACCTCCTGAAATCTGTTTCCTGCAATTCTGCCTTGATTTCAAATCCTCTTCTTTGCCTTCCCTCAATATATTTGTGGACGAGAGTTATCATTTATAACTCTGCAGGTTTGGGAATTGCAGTGCCCTGAAGCTCCATTTTACAACTCGCTTTTTTGGGAGCTGGCCGCAAAAGCGCAGGATGGCTTCAGGCCCTGTTCTGGTTCCGGGGGGGAGGATGAGCCTGTGGTTAATTCTTCTTCCTGATGGGAAAATAGAGTGACCTGTGCCTGTCCCAACACCAAGAGCTAGTCTCTCACTGGTTCCCCGTCTACCCGTTCATCCTCAGGACAAATTGCAACCTGTACGGAACAGGAGGTTAAAGGTGCTGATGCTCCAAGTAGGGAGATTGTTAGTAAAGCGGATGGAATGGCAAACCCGGGCACAAGGAGAAGAGAAATGAGGTGCGTTTTAGAAACCTTTCCCCATCACATGGTGTACCATCATTTTGTTTTCTCATGCATGTTTTCGATGTAGGAAGATGCCCTTGAACCTGGAGATTTGGGACCCATGCGATGGGTACCACGCAGTATTACTTTAAAGGGTCTGCGTTTGCTCACCCAACCTCACCAAACCTCTCAGCCCCAAGAGTGTCCACCCTTATGTCTCATCCAGCTGTGGGTCTAGATATGGTCAATCCAGGTTGCATCACAGCCCCTGAACGCATTGTGTAAGAATTTCTCTCTCTTTCACTGTCTTTGTTTCATGGGTTTTTCAAAGTAATTTATTTTTATACTGGGGTTTAGCTGCTTTTCACTGCTGTGTTTATGCCGCTTTACACCCACTTGACACACTAACAGAGAGATATCAATACATAGGTTTTAAGATTATTACTAGTCAGATATATTCTTGTGTGGTGAATAGGGCGTGTTGAGTCCAGTTCTCTGAGCAAGGAGTAGGTCTTGTCTATTACATATTGGGTTTATGGAACGGTATCTGAGCTAATTTGAAACCCTTGTTTGATGTATCACCCCACCTCACCTTTCCCGTTAAGCAGCCATACTGTGTTTTCTGCATGTGTGACTCTGTTCTGTTTTGTAATTCAGTTCAAGTGTAACGGTTTTTACAGTCCCTCTATAAGTGATACCTTATGAGAAGTGTCCTTTTCTGTGTGACTTATTTCCCTTAGAATCGTCGTACCTAAATCCACTCATCATGCTGCTACTAGCCTTATGACATTGATTTCATGGCTGAGTGATATTCCATTGTACATAAGGACCACAACTTCTTTATCCATTTTTCTCTTTCCTGGGATATTGAAGGTGGAATGAAGTGGAGGTCCTTGTCAACAGAGCAGCCCTAAACTTTGGGGTGCTTGTGTCTTGCTAATTTTTCATTTTCCCAATTTATACCCCCATGAGTGGAAGTGCCCTATGCTCTCTAAGCTGTGTTTTTTAGATGTATCAGGACACACCGTACACTTCTCCAGAGTGGCTGTTGGCAATTTACATCCCGCCCATCAGTGTAGCAAGGCTCCCATTTCTCCATGGCCTGTCCTGCATTTCTGGTTTTGAGACTTTTTTCAGCATGGCCTTTTTGACCGATGGGTAGCGAGTCTTCTTTGTAGCCCTGATTTGCCTTTCCAGGTTGCTTGGTTGGCCAAAAAGGGCGTATGCGTTTTTTCCTGAATATATTCAGGAAAAAACGCATACGCCCTTTTTGGCCAAGGGCATCATTGTCAACGTTTTGCCGCTTTTCATGTGCTTTAAAGGCGATTCGAATCTACCTCCTGAAATCTGTGTCCTGCATTTCTGCCTTGATTTCAAATCCTTTTCTTTGCCTTCCCTCAATATATTTGTGGACGAGAGTTATCATTTATAACTCTGCAGGTTTGGGAATTGCAGTGCCCTGAAACTCCATTTTACAACTCGCTTTTTTGGGAGCTGGCCGCAAAAGCGCAGGATGGCTTCAGGCCCTGTTCTGGTTCCGGGGGGGAGGATGAGCCTGTGGTTAATTCTTCTTCCTGATGGGAAAATAGAGTGACCTGTGCCTCTCCCAACACCAAGAGCTAGTCTCTCACTGGTTCCCCGTCTACCCGTTCATCCTCAGGACAAATTGCAACCTGTACGGAACAGGAGGTTAAAGGTGCTGATGCTCCAAGTAGGGAGATTGTTAGTAAAGCGGATGGAATGGCGAACCCGGGCACAAGGAGAAGAGAAATGAGGTGCGTTTTAGAAACCTTTCCCCATCACATGGTGTACCATCTTTTTGTTTTCTCATGCATGTTTTCGATGTAGGAAGATGCCCTTGAACCTGGAGATTTGGGACCCATGCGATGGGTACCACGCAGTATTACTTTAAAGGGTCTGCGTTTGCTCACCCAACCTCACCAAACCTCTCAGCCCCAAGAGTGTCCACCCTTATGTCTCATCCAGCTGTGGGTCTAGATATGGTCAATCCAGGTTGCATCACAGCCCCTGAACGCATTGTGTAAGAATTTCTCTCTCTTTCACTGTCTTTGTTTCATGGGTTTTTCAAAGTAATTTATTTTTATAATGGGGTTTAGCTGCTTTTCACTGCTGTGTTTATGCCGCTTTACACCCACTTGACACACTAACAGAGAGATATCAATACATAGGTTTTAAGATTATTACTAGTCAGATATATTCTTGTGTGGTGAATAGGACGTGTTGAGTCCAGTTCTCTGAGCAAGGAGTAGGTCTTGTCTATTACATATTGGGTTTATGGAACGGTATCTGAGCTAATTTGAAACCCTTGTTTTATGTATCACCCCACCTCACCTTTCCCGTTAAGCAGCCATAGTGTGTTTTCTGCATGTGTGACTCTGTTCTGTTTTGTAATTCAGTTCAAGTGTAACGGTTTTTACAGTCCCTCTATAAGTGATACCTTATGAGAAGTGTCCTTTTCTGTGTGACTTATTTCACTTAGAATCGTCGTACCTAAATCCACTCATCATGCTGCTACTAGCCTTATGACATTGATTTCATGGCTGAGTGATATTCCATTGTACATAAGGACCACAACTTCTTTATCCATTTTTCTCTTTCCTGGGATATTGAAGGTGGAATGAAGTGGAGGTCCTTGTCAACAGAGCAGCCCTAAACTTTGGGGTGCTTGTGTCTTGCTAATTTTTCATTTTCCCAATTTATACCCCCATGAGTGGAAGTGCCCTATGCTCTCTAAGCTGTGTTTTTTAGATGTTTCAGGACACACCGTACACTTCTCCAGAGTGGCTGTTGGCAATTTACATCCCACCCATCAGTGTAGCAAGGCTCCCGTTTCTCCATGGCCTGTCCTGCATTTCTGGTTTTGAGACTTTTTTCAGCATGGCCCTTTTGACCGATGGGTAGCGAGTCTTCTTTGTAGCCCTGATTTGCCTTTCCAGGTTGCTTGGTTGGCCAAAAAGGGCGTATGCGTTTTTTCCTGAATATATTTAGGAAAAAACGCATACGCCCTTTTTGGCCAAGGGCATCATTGTCAACGTTTTGCCGCTTTTCATGTGCTTTAAAGGCGATTCGAATCTACCTCCTGAAATCTGTTTCCTGCATTTCTGCCTTGATTTCAAATCCTCTTCTTTGCCTTCCCTCAATATATTTGTGGACGAGAGTTATCATTTATAACTCTGCAGGTTTGGGAATTGCAGTGCCCTGAAGCTCCATTTTACAACTCGCTTTTTTGGGAGCTGGCCGCAAAAGCGCAGGATGGCTTCAGGCCCTGTTCTGGTTCCGGGGGGGAGGATGAGCCTGTGGTTAATTCTTCTTCCTGATGGGAAAATAGAGTGACCTGTGCCTGTCCCAACACCAAGAGCTAGTCTCTCACTGGTTCCCCGTCTACCCGTTCATCCTCAGGACAAATTGCAACCTGTACGGAACAGGAGGTTAAAGGTGCTGATGCTCCAAGTAGGGAGATTGTTAGTAAAGCAGCTGGAATGGCAAACCCGGGCACAAGGAGAAGAGAAATGAGGTGCGTTTTAGAAACCTTTCCCCATCACATGGTGTACCATCTTTTTGTTTTCTCATGCATGTTTTCGATGTAGGAAGATGCCCTTGAACCTGGAGATTTGGGACCCATGCGATGGGTACCACGCAGTATTACTTTAAAGGGTCTGCGTTTGCTCACCCAACCTCACCAAACCTCTCAGCCCCAAGAGTGTCCACCCTTATGTCTCATCCAGCTGTGGGTCTAGAAATGGTCAATCCAGGTTGCATCACATCCCCTGAACGCATTGTGTAAGAATTTCTCTCTCTTTCACTGTCTTTGTTTCATGGGTTTGTAAAAGTAATTTATTTTTATAATGGGTTTAGCTGCTTTTCACTGCTGTGTTTATGCCGCTTTACACCCACTTGACACACTAACAGAGAGATATCAATACATAGGTTTTAAGATTATTACTAGTCAGATATATTCTTGTGCGGTGAATAGGGCGTGTTGAGTCCAGTTCTCTGAGCAAGGAGTAGGTCTTGTCTATTACATATTGGGTTTATGGAACGGTATCTGAGCTAATTTGAAACCCTTGTTTTATGTATCACCCCACCTCACCCTTCCCGTTAAGCAGCCATAGTGTGTTTTCTGCATGTGTGACTCTGTTCTGTTTTGTAATTCAGTTCAAGTGTAACGGTTTTTACAGTCCCTCTATAAGTGATACCTTATGAGAAGTGTCCTTTTCTGTGTGACTTATTTCCCTTAGAATCGTCGTACCTAAATCCACTCATCATGCTGCTACTAGCCTTATGACATTGATTTCATGGCTGAGTGATATTCCATTGTACATAAGGACCACAACTTCTTTATCCATTTTTCTCTTTCCTGGGATATTGAAGGTGGAATGAAGTGGAGGTCCTTGTCAACAGAGCAGCCCTAAACTTTGGGGTGCTTGTGTCTTGCTGATTTTTCATTTTCCCAATTTATACCCCCATGAGTGGAAGTGCCCTATGCTCTCTAAGCTGTGTTGTTTAGATGTTTCAAGACACACCGTACACTTCTCCAGAGTGGCTGTTTGCAATTTACATCCCGCCCATCAGTGTAGCAAGGCTCCCATTTCTCCATGGCCTGTCCTGCATTTCTGGTTTTGAGACTTTTTTCAGCATGGCCCTTTTGACCGATGGGTAGCGAGTCTTCTTTGTAGCCCTGATTTGCCTTTCCAGGTTGCTTGGTTGGCCAAAAAGGGCGTATGCGTTTTTTCCTGAATATATTCAGGAAAAAACGCATACGCCCTTTTTGGCCAAGGGCATCATTGTCAACGTTTTGCCGCTTTTCATGTGCTTTAAAGGCGATTCGAATCTACCTCCTGAAATCTGTTTCCTGCAATTCTGCCTTGATTTCAAATCCTCTTCTTTGCCTTCCCTCAATATATTTGTGGACGAGAGTTATCATTTATAACTCTGCAGGTTTGGGAATTGCAGTGCCCTGAAGCTCCATTTTACAACTCGCTTTTTTGGGAGCTGGCCGCAAAAGCGCAGGATGGCTTCAGGCCCTGTTCTGGTTCCGGGGGGGAGGATGAGCCTGTGGTTAATTCTTCTTCCTGATGGGAAAATAGAGTGACCTGTGCCTGTCCCAACACCAAGAGCTAGTCTCTCACTGGTTCCCCGTCTACCCGTTCATCCTCAGGACAAATTGCAACCTGTACGGAACAGGAGGTTAAAGGTGCTGATGCTCCAAGTAGGGAGATTGTTAGTAAAGCGGATGGAATGGCGAACCCGGGCACAAGGAGAAGAGAAATGAGGTGCGTTTTAGAAACCTTTCCCCATCACATGGTGTACCATCTTTTTGTTTTCTCATGCATGTTTTCGATGTAGGAAGATGCCCTTGAACCTGGAGATTTGGGACCCATGCGATGGGTACCACGCAGTATTACTTTAAAGGGTCTGCGTTTGCTCACCCAACCTCACCAAACCTCTCAGCCCCAAGAGTGTCCACCCTTATGTCTCATCCAGCTGTGGGTCTAGATATGGTCAATCCAGGTTGCATCACAGCCCCTGAACGCATTGTGTAAGAATTTCTCTCTCTTTCACTGTCTTTGTTTCATGGGTTTTTCAAAGTAATTTATTTTTATAATGGGGTTTAGCTGCTTTTCACTGCTGTGTTTATGCCGCTTTACACCCACTTGACACACTAACAGAGAGATATCAATACATAGGTTTTAAGATTATTACTAGTCAGATATATTCTTGTGCGGTGAATAGGGCGTGTTGAGTCCAGTTCTCTGAGCAAGGAGTAGGTCTTGTCTATTACATATTGGGTTTATGGAACGGTATCTGAGCTAATTTGAAACCCTTGTTTTATGTATCACCCCACCTTACCCTTCCCGTTAAGCAGCCATAGTGTGTTTTCTGCATGTGTGACTCTGTTCTGTTTTGTAATTCAGTTCAAGTGTAACGGTTTTTACAGTCCCTCTATAAGTGATACCTTATGAGAAGTGTCCTTTTCTGTGTGACTTATGTCACTTAGAATCGTCGTACCTAAATCCACTCATCATGCTGCTACTAGCCTTATGACATTGATTTCATGGCTGAGTGATATTCCATTGTACATAAGGACCACAACTTCTTTATCCATTTTTCTCTTTCCTGGGATATTGAAGGTGGAATGAAGTGGAGGTCCTTGTCAACAGAGCAGCCCTAAACTTTCGGGTGCTTGTGTCTTGCTGATTTTTCATTTTCCCAATTTATACCCCCATGAGTGGAAGTGCCCTATGCTCTCTAAGCTGTGTTTTTTAGATGTTTCAGGACACACCGTACACTTCTCCAGAGTGGCTGTTGGCAATTTACATCCCGCCCATCAGTGTAGCAAGGCTCCCATTTCTCCATGGCCTGTCCTGCATTTCTGGTTTTGAGACTTTTTTCAGCATAGCCCTTTTGACCGATGGGTAGCGAGTCTTCTTTGTAGCCCTGATTTGCCTTTCCAGGTTGCTTGGTTGGCCAAAAAGGGCGTATGCGTTTTTTCCTGAATATATTCAGGAAAAAACGCATACGCCCTTTTTGGCCAAGGGCATCATTGTCAACGTTTTGCCGCTTTTCATGTGCTTTAAAGGCGATTCGAATCTACCTCCTGAAATCTGTTTCCTGCAATTCTGCCTTGATTTCAAATCCTCTTCTTTGCCTTCCCTCAATATATTTGTGGACGAGAGTTATCATTTATAACTCTGCAGGTTTGGGAATTGCAGTGCCCTGAAGCTCCATTTTACAACTCGCTTTTTTGGGAGCTGGCCGCAAAAGCGCAGGATGGCTTCAGGCCCTGTTCTGGTTCCGGGGGGGAGGATGAGCCTGTGGTTAATTCTTCTTCCTGATGGGAAAATAGAGTGACCTGTGCCTGTCCCAACACCAAGAGCTAGTCTCTCACTGGTTCCCCGTCTACCCGTTCATCCTCAGGACAAATTGCAACCTGTACGGAACAGGAGGTTAAAGGTGCTGATGCTCCAAGTAGGGAGATTGTTAGTAAAGCGGATGGAATGGCAAACCCGGGCACAAGGAGAAGAGAAATGAGGTGCGTTTTAGAAACCTTTCCCCATCACATGGTGTACCATCATTTTGTTTTCTCATGCATGTTTTCGATGTAGGAAGATGCCCTTGAACCTGGAGATTTGGGACCCATGCGATGGGTACCACGCAGTATTACTTTAAAGGGTCTGCGTTTGCTCACCCAACCTCACCAAACCTCTCAGCCCCAAGAGTGTCCACCCTTATGTCTCATCCAGCTGTGGGTCTAGATATGGTCAATCCAGGTTGCATCACAGCCCCTGAACGCATTGTGTAAGAATTTCTCTCTCTTTCACTGTCTTTGTTTCATGGGTTTTTCAAAGTAATTTATTTTTATACTGGGGTTTAGCTGCTTTTCACTGCTGTGTTTATGCCGCTTTACACCCACTTGACACACTAACAGAGAGATATCAATACATAGGTTTTAAGATTATTACTAGTCAGATATATTCTTGTGTGGTGAATAGGGCGTGTTGAGTCCAGTTCTCTGAGCAAGGAGTAGGTCTTGTCTATTACATATTGGGTTTATGGAACGGTATCTGAGCTAATTTGAAACCCTTGTTTGATGTATCACCCCACCTCACCTTTCCCGTTAAGCAGCCATACTGTGTTTTCTGCATGTGTGACTCTGTTCTGTTTTGTAATTCAGTTCAAGTGTAACGGTTTTTACAGTCCCTCTATAAGTGATACCTTATGAGAAGTGTCCTTTTCTGTGTGACTTATTTCCCTTAGAATCGTCGTACCTAAATCCACTCATCATGCTGCTACTAGCCTTATGACATTGATTTCATGGCTGAGTGATATTCCATTGTACATAAGGACCACAACTTCTTTATCCATTTTTCTCTTTCCTGGGATATTGAAGGTGGAATGAAGTGGAGGTCCTTGTCAACAGAGCAGCCCTAAACTTTGGGGTGCTTGTGTCTTGCTAATTTTTCATTTTCCCAATTTATACCCCCATGAGTGGAAGTGCCCTATGCTCTCTAAGCTGTGTTTTTTAGATGTATCAGGACACACCGTACACTTCTCCAGAGTGGCTGTTGGCAATTTACATCCCGCCCATCAGTGTAGCAAGGCTCCCATTTCTCCATGGCCTGTCCTGCATTTCTGGTTTTGAGACTTTTTTCAGCATGGCCTTTTTGACCGATGGGTAGCGAGTCTTCTTTGTAGCCCTGATTTGCCTTTCCAGGTTGCTTGGTTGGCCAAAAAGGGCGTATGCGTTTTTTCCTGAATATATTCAGGAAAAAACGCATACGCCCTTTTTGGCCAAGGGCATCATTGTCAACGTTTTGCCGCTTTTCATGTGCTTTAAAGGCGATTCGAATCTACCTCCTGAAATCTGTGTCCTGCATTTCTGCCTTGATTTCAAATCCTTTTCTTTGCCTTCCCTCAATATATTTGTGGACGAGAGTTATCATTTATAACTCTGCAGGTTTGGGAATTGCAGTGCCCTGAAACTCCATTTTACAACTCGCTTTTTTGGGAGCTGGCCGCAAAAGCGCAGGATGGCTTCAGGCCCTGTTCTGGTTCCGGGGGGGAGGATGAGCCTGTGGTTAATTCTTCTTCCTGATGGGAAAATAGAGTGACCTGTGCCTCTCCCAACACCAAGAGCTAGTCTCTCACTGGTTCCCCGTCTACCCGTTCATCCTCAGGACAAATTGCAACCTGTACGGAACAGGAGGTTAAAGGTGCTGATGCTCCAAGTAGGGAGATTGTTAGTAAAGCGGATGGAATGGCGAACCCGGGCACAAGGAGAAGAGAAATGAGGTGCGTTTTAGAAACCTTTCCCCATCACATGGTGTACCATCTTTTTTTTTCTCATGCATGTTTTCGATGTAGGAAGATGCCCTTGAACCTGGAGATTTGGGACCCATGCGATGGGTACCACGCAGTATTACTTTAAAGGGTCTGCGTTTGCTCACCCAACCTCACCAAACCTCTCAGCCCCAAGAGTGTCCACCCTTATGTCTCATCCAGCTGTGGGTCTAGATATGGTCAATCCAGGTTGCATCACAGCCCCTGAACGCATTGTGTAAGAATTTCTCTCTCTTTCACTGTCTTTGTTTCATGGGTTTTTCAAAGTAATTTATTTTTATAATGGGGTTTAGCTGCTTTTCACTGCTGTGTTTATGCCGCTTTACACCCACTTGACACACTAACAGAGAGATATCAATACATAGGTTTTAAGATTATTACTAGTCAGATATATTCTTGTGTGGTGAATAGGACGTGTTGAGTCCAGTTCTCTGAGCAAGGAGTAGGTCTTGTCTATTACATATTGGGTTTATGGAACGGTATCTGAGCTAATTTGAAACCCTTGTTTTATGTATCACCCCACCTCACCTTTCCCGTTAAGCAGCCATAGTGTGTTTTCTGCATGTGTGACTCTGTTCTGTTTTGTAATTCAGTTCAAGTGTAACGGTTTTTACAGTCCCTCTATAAGTGATACCTTATGAGAAGTGTCCTTTTCTGTGTGACTTATTTCACTTAGAATCGTCGTACCTAAATCCACTCATCATGCTGCTACTAGCCTTATGACATTGATTTCATGGCTGAGTGATATTCCATTGTACATAAGGACCACAACTTCTTTATCCATTTTTCTCTTTCCTGGGATATTGAAGGTGGAATGAAGTGGAGGTCCTTGTCAACAGAGCAGCCCTAAACTTTGGGGTGCTTGTGTCTTGCTAATTTTTCATTTTCCCAATTTATACCCCCATGAGTGGAAGTGCCCTATGCTCTCTAAGCTGTGTTTTTTAGATGTTTCAGGACACACCGTACACTTCTCCAGAGTGGCTGTTGGCAATTTACATCCCACCCATCAGTGTAGCAAGGCTCCCGTTTCTCCATGGCCTGTCCTGCATTTCTGGTTTTGAGACTTTTTTCAGCATGGCCCTTTTGACCGATGGGTAGCGAGTCTTCTTTGTAGCCCTGATTTGCCTTTCCAGGTTGCTTGGTTGGCCAAAAAGGGCGTATGCGTTTTTTCCTGAATATATTTAGGAAAAAACGCATACGCCCTTTTTGGCCAAGGGCATCATTGTCAACGTTTTGCCGCTTTTCATGTGCTTTAAAGGCGATTCGAATCTACCTCCTGAAATCTGTTTCCTGCATTTCTGCCTTGATTTCAAATCCTCTTCTTTGCCTTCCCTCAATATATTTGTGGACGAGAGTTATCATTTATAACTCTGCAGGTTTGGGAATTGCAGTGCCCTGAAGCTCCATTTTACAACTCGCTTTTTTGGGAGCTGGCCGCAAAAGCGCAGGATGGCTTCAGGCCCTGTTCTGGTTCCGGGGGGGAGGATGAGCCTGTGGTTAATTCTTCTTCCTGATGGGAAAATAGAGTGACCTGTGCCTGTCCCAACACCAAGAGCTAGTCTCTCACTGGTTCCCCGTCTACCCGTTCATCCTCAGGACAAATTGCAACCTGTACGGAACAGGAGGTTAAAGGTGCTGATGCTCCAAGTAGGGAGATTGTTAGTAAAGCAGCTGGAATGGCAAACTCGGGCACAAGGAGAAGAGAAATGAGGTGCGTTTTAGAAACCTTTCCCCATCACATGGTGTACCATCTTTTTGTTTTCTCATGCATGTTTTCGATGTAGGAAGATGCCCTTGAACCTGGAGATTTGGGACCCATGCGATGGGTACCACGCAGTATTACTTTAAAGGGTCTGCGTTTGCTCACCCAACCTCACCAAACCTCTCAGCCCCAAGAGTGTCCACCCTTATGTCTCATCCAGCTGTGGGTCTAGAAATGGTCAATCCAGGTTGCATCACATCCCCTGAACGCATTGTGTAAGAATTTCTCTCTCTTTCACTGTCTTTGTTTCATGGGTTTGTAAAAGTAATTTATTTTTATAATGGGTTTAGCTGCTTTTCACTGCTGTGTTTATGCCGCTTTACACCCACTTGACACACTAACAGAGAGATATCAATACATAGGTTTTAAGATTATTACTAGTCAGATATATTCTTGTGCGGTGAATAGGGCGTGTTGAGTCCAGTTCTCTGAGCAAGGAGTAGGTCTTGTCTATTACATATTGGGTTTATGGAACGGTATCTGAGCTAATTTGAAACCCTTGTTTTATGTATCACCCCACCTCACCCTTCCCGTTAAGCAGCCATAGTGTGTTTTCTGCATGTGTGACTCTGTTCTGTTTTGTAATTCAGTTCAAGTGTAACGGTTTTTACAGTCCCTCTATAAGTGATACCTTATGAGAAGTGTCCTTTTCTGTGTGACTTATTTCCCTTAGAATCGTCGTACCTAAATCCACTCATCATGCTGCTACTAGCCTTATGACATTGATTTCATGGCTGAGTGATATTCCATTGTACATAAGGACCACAACTTCTTTATCCATTTTTCTCTTTCCTGGGATATTGAAGGTGGAATGAAGTGGAGGTCCTTGTCAACAGAGCAGCCCTAAACTTTGGGGTGCTTGTGTCTTGCTGATTTTTCATTTTCCCAATTTATACCCCCATGAGTGGAAGTGCCCTATGCTCTCTAAGCTGTGTTGTTTAGATGTTTCAAGACACACCGTACACTTCTCCAGAGTGGCTGTTTGCAATTTACATCCCGCCCATCAGTGTAGCAAGGCTCCCATTTCTCCATGGCCTGTCCTGCATTTCTGGTTTTGAGACTTTTTTCAGCATGGCCCTTTTGACCGATGGGTAGCGAGTCTTCTTTGTAGCCCTGATTTGCCTTTCCAGGTTGCTTGGTTGGCCAAAAAGGGCGTATGCGTTTTTTCCTGAATATATTCAGGAAAAAACGCATACGCCCTTTTTGGCCAAGGGCATCATTGTCAACGTTTTGCCGCTTTTCATGTGCTTTAAAGGCGATTCGAATCTACCTCCTGAAATCTGTTTCCTGCAATTCTGCCTTGATTTCAAATCCTCTTCTTTGCCTTCCCTCAATATATTTGTGGACGAGAGTTATCATTTATAACTCTGCAGGTTTGGGAATTGCAGTGCCCTGAAGCTCCATTTTACAACTCGCTTTTTTGGGAGCTGGCCGCAAAAGCGCAGGATGGCTTCAGGCCCTGTTCTGGTTCCGGGGGGGAGGATGAGCCTGTGGTTAATTCTTCTTCCTGATGGGAAAATAGAGTGACCTGTGCCTGTCCCAACACCAAGAGCTAGTCTCTCACTGGTTCCCCGTCTACCCGTTCATCCTCAGGACAAATTGCAACCTGTACGGAACAGGAGGTTAAAGGTGCTGATGCTCCAAGTAGGGAGATTGTTAGTAAAGCGGATGGAATGGCGAACCCGGGCACAAGGAGAAGAGAAATGAGGTGCGTTTTAGAAACCTTTCCCCATCACATGGTGTACCATCTTTTTGTTTTCTCATGCATGTTTTCGATGTAGGAAGATGCCCTTGAACCTGGAGATTTGGGACCCATGCGATGGGTACCACGCAGTATTACTTTAAAGGGTCTGCATTTGCTCACCCAACCTCACCAAACCTCTCAGCCCCAAGAGTGTCCACCCTTATGTCTCATCCAGCTGTGGGTCTAGATATGGTCAAACCAGGTTGCATCACAGCCTCTGAACGCATTGTGTAAGAATTTCTCTCTCTTTCACTGTCTTTGTTTCATGGGTTTTTCAAAGTAATTTATTTTTATAATGGGGTTTAGCTGCTTTTCACTGCTGTGTTTATGCCGCTTTACACCCACTTGACACACTAACAGAGAGATATCAATACATAGGTTTTAAGATTATTACTAGTCAGATATATTCTTGTGTGGTGAATAGGGCGTGTTGAGTCCAGTTCTCTGAGCAAGGAGTAGGTCTTGTCTATTACATATTGGGTTTATGGAACGGTATCTGAGCTAATTTGAAACCCTTGTTTGATGTATCACCCCACCTCACCTTTCCCGTTAAGCAGCCATAGTGTGTTTTCTGCATGTGTGACTCTGTTCTGTTTTGTAATTCAGTTCAAGTGTAACGGTTTTTACAGTCCCTCTATAAGTGATACCTTATGAGAAGTGTCCTTTTCTGTGTGACTTATTTCACTTAGAATCGTCGTACCTAAATCCACTCATCATGCTGCTACTAGCCTTATGACATTGATTTCATGGCTGAGTGATATTCCATTGTACATAAGGACCACAACTTCTTTATCCATTTTTCTCTTTCCTGGGATATTGAAGGTGGAATGAAGTGGAGGTCCTTGTCAACAGAGCAGCCCTAAACTTTGGGGTGCTTGTGTCTTGCTAATTTTTCATTTTCCCAATTTATACCCCCATGAGTGGAAGTGCCCTATGCTCTCTAAGCTGTGTTTTTTAGATGTTTCAGGACACACCGTACACTTCTCCAGAGTGGCTGTTGGCAATTTACATCCCGCCCATCAGTGTAGCAAGGCTCCCATTTCTCCATGGCCTGTCCTGCATTTCTGGTTTTGAGACTTTTTTCAGCATGGCCCTTTTGACCGATGGGTAGCGAGTCTTCTTTGTAGCCCTGATTTGCCTTTCCAGGTTGCTTGGTTGGCCAAAAAGGGCGTATGCGTTTTTTCCTGAATATATTCAGGAAAAAACGCATACGCCCTTTTTGGCCAAGGGCATCATTGTCAACGTTTTGCCGCTTTTCATGTGCTTTAAAGGCGATTCGAATCTACCTCCTGAAATCTGTTTCCTGCATTTCTGCCTTGATTTCAAATCCTCTTCTTTGCCTTCCCTCAATATATTTGTGGACGAGAGTTATCATTTATAACTCTGCAGGTTTGGGAATTGCAGTGCCCTGAAGCTCCATTTTACAACTCGCTTTTTTGGGAGCTGGCTGCAAAAGCGCAGGATGGCTTCAGGCCCTGTTCTGGTTCCGGGGGGGAGGATGAGCCTGTGGTTAATTCTTCTTCCTGATGGGTAAATAGAGTGACCTGTGCCTGTCCCAACACCACGAGCTAGTCTCTCACTGGTTCCCCGTCTACCCGTTCATCCTCAGGACAAATTGCAAACTGTACGGAACAGGAGGTTAAAGGTGCTGATGCTCCAAGTAGGGAGATTGTTAGTAAAGCGGCTGGAATGGCAAACCCGGGCACAAGGAGAAGAGAAATGAGGTGCGTTTTAGAAACCTTTCCCCATCACATGGTGTACCATCTTTTTGTTTTCTCATGCATGTTTTCGATGTAGGAAGATGCCCTTGAACCTGGAGATTTGGGACCCATGCGATGGGTACCACGCAGTATTACTTTAAAGGGTCTGCGTTTGCTCACCCAACCTCACCAAACCTCTCAGCCCCAAGAGTGTCCACCCTTATGTCTCATCCAGCTGTGGGTCTAGAAATGGTCAATCCAGGTTGCATCACAGCCCCTGAACGCATTGTGTAAGAATTTCTCTCTCTTTCACTGTCTTTGTTTCATGGGTTTTTCAAAGTAATTTATTTTTATAATGGGGTTTAGCTGCTTTTCACTGCTGTGTTTATGCCGCTTTACACCCACTTGACACACTAACAGAGAGATATCAATACATAGGTTTTAAGATTATTACTAGTCAGATATATTCTTGTGTGGTGAATAGGGCGTGTTGAGTCCAGTTCTCTGAGCAAGGAGTAGGTCTTGTCTATTACATATTGGGTTTATGGAACGGTATCTGAGCTAATTTGAAACCCTTGTTTGATGTATCACCCCACCTCACCTTTCCCGTTAAGCAGCCATAGTGTGTTTTCTGCATGTGTGACTCTGTTCTGTTTTGTAATTCAGTTCAAGTGTAACGGTTTTTACAGTCCCTCTATAAGTGATACCTTATGAGAAGTGTCCTTTTCTGTGTGACTTATTTCACTTAGAATCGTCGTACCTAAATCCACTCATCATGCTGCTACTAGCCTTATGACATTGATTTCATGGCTGAGTGATATTCCATTGTACATAAGGACCACAACTTCTTTATCCATTTTTCTCTTTCCTGGGATATTGAAGGTGGAATGAAGTGGAGGTCCTTGTCAACAGAGCAGCCCTAAACTTTGGGGTGCTTGTGTCTTGCTAATTTTTCATTTTCCCAATTTATACCCCCATGAGTGGAAGTGCCCTATGCTCTCTAAGCTGTGTTTTTTAGATGTTTCAGGACACACCGTACACTTCTCCAGAGTGGCTGTTGGCAATTTACATCCCGCCCATCAGTGTAGCAAGGCTCCCATTTCTCCATGGCCTGTCCTGCATTTCTGGTTTTGAGACTTTTTTCAGCATGGCCCTTTTGACCGATGGGTAGCGAGTCTTCTTTGTAGCCCTGATTTGCCTTTCCAGGTTGCTTGGTTGGCCAAAAAGGGCGTATGCGTTTTTTCCTGAATATATTCAGGAAAAAACGCATACGCCCTTTTTGGCCAAGGGCATCATTGTCAACGTTTTGCCGCTTTTCATGTGCTTTAAAGGCGATTCGAATCTACCTCCTGAAATCTGTTTCCTGCATTTCTGCCTTGATTTCAAATCCTCTTCTTTGCCTTCCCTCAATATATTTGTGGACGAGAGTTATCATTTATAACTCTGCAGGTTTGGGAATTGCAGTGCCCTGAAGCTCCATTTTACAACTCGCTTTTTTGGGAGCTGGCTGCAAAAGCGCAGGATGGCTTCAGGCCCTGTTCTGGTTCCGGGGGGGAGGATGAGCCTGTGGTTAATTCTTCTTCCTGATGGGTAAATAGAGTGACCTGTGCCTGTCCCAACACCACGAGCTAGTCTCTCACTGGTTCCCCGTCTACCCGTTCATCCTCAGGACAAATTGCAAACTGTACGGAACAGGAGGTTAAAGGTGCTGATGCTCCAAGTAGGGAGATTGTTAGTAAAGCGGCTGGAATGGCAAACCCGGGCACAAGGAGAAGAGAAATGAGGTGCGTTTTAGAAACCTTTCCCCATCACATGGTGTACCATCTTTTTGTTTTCTCATGCATGTTTTCGATGTAGGAAGATGCCCTTGAACCTGGAGATTTGGGACCCATGCGATGGGTACCACGCAGTATTACTTTAAAGGGTCTGCGTTTGCTCACCCAACCTCACCAAACCTCTCAGCCCCAAGAGTGTCCACCCTTATGTCTCATCCAGCTGTGGGTCTAGAAATGGTCAATCCAGGTTGCATCACAGCCCCTGAACGCATTGTGTAAGAATTTCTCTCTCTTTCACTGTCTTTGTTTCATGGGTTTTTCAAAGTAATTTATTTTTATAATGGGGTTTAGCTGCTTTTCACTGCTGTGTTTATGCCGCTTTACACCCACTTGACACACTAACAGAGAGATATCAATACATAGGTTTTAAGATTATTACTAGTCAGATATATTCTTGTGCGGTGAATAGGGCGTGTTGAGTCCAGTTCTCTGAGCAAGGAGTAGGTCTTGTCTATTACATATTGGGTTTATGGAACGGTATCTGAGCTAATTTGAAACCCTTGTTTTATGTATCACCCCACCTTACCCTTCCCGTTAAGCAGCCATAGTGTGTTTTCTGCATGTGTGACTCTGTTCTGTTTTGTAATTCAGTTCAAGTGTAACGGTTTTTACAGTCCCTCTATAAGTGATACCTTATGAGAAGTGTCCTTTTCTGTGTGACTTATGTCACTTAGAATCGTCGTACCTAAATCCACTCATCATGCTGCTACTAGCCTTATGACATTGATTTCATGGCTGAGTGATATTCCATTGTACATAAGGACCACAACTTCTTTATCCATTTTTCTCTTTCCTGGGATATTGAAGGTGGAATGAAGTGGAGGTCCTTGTCAACAGAGCAGCCCTAAACTTTCGGGTGCTTGTGTCTTGCTGATTTTTCATTTTCCCAATTTATACCCCCATGAGTGGAAGTGCCCTATGCTCTCTAAGCTGTGTTTTTTAGATGTTTCAGGACACACCGTACACTTCTCCAGAGTGGCTGTTGGCAATTTACATCCCGCCCATCAGTGTAGCAAGGCTCCCATTTCTCCATGGCCTGTCCTGCATTTCTGGTTTTGAGACTTTTTTCAGCATGGCCCTTTTGACCGATGGGTAGCGAGTCTTCTTTGTAGCCCTGATTTGCCTTTCCAGGTTGCTTGGTTGGCCAAAAAGGGCGTATGCGTTTTTTCCTGAATATATTCAGGAAAAAACGCATACGCCCTTTTTGGCCAAGGGCATCATTGTCAACGTTTTGCCGCTTTTCATGTGCTTTAAAGGCGATTCGAATCTACCTCCTGAAATCTGTTTCCTGCAATTCTGCCTTGATTTCAAATCCTCTTCTTTGCCTTCCCTCAATATATTTGTGGACGAGAGTTATCATTTATAACTCTGCAGGTTTGGGAATTGCAGTGCCCTGAAGCTCCATTTTACAACTCGCTTTTTTGGGAGCTGGCCGCAAAAGCGCAGGATGGCTTCAGGCCCTGTTCTGGTTCCGGGGGGGAGGATGAGCCTGTGGTTAATTCTTCTTCCTGATGGGAAAATAGAGTGACCTGTGCCTGTCCCAACACCAAGAGCTAGTCTCTCACTGGTTCCCCGTCTACCCGTTCATCCTCAGGACAAATTGCAACCTGTACGGAACAGGAGGTTAAAGGTGCTGATGCTCCAAGTAGGGAGATTGTTAGTAAAGCGGATGGAATGGCAAACCCGGGCACAAGGAGAAGAGAAATGAGGTGCGTTTTAGAAACCTTTCCCCATCACATGGTGTACCATCATTTTGTTTTCTCATGCATGTTTTCGATGTAGGAAGATGCCCTTGAACCTGGAGATTTGGGACCCATGCGATGGGTACCACGCAGTATTACTTTAAAGGGTCTGCGTTTGCTCACCCAACCTCACCAAACCTCTCAGCCCCAAGAGTGTCCACCCTTATGTCTCATCCAGCTGTGGGTCTAGATATGGTCAATCCAGGTTGCATCACAGCCCCTGAACGCATTGTGTAAGAATTTCTCTCTCTTTCACTGTCTTTGTTTCATGGGTTTTTCAAAGTAATTTATTTTTATACTGGGGTTTAGCTGCTTTTCACTGCTGTGTTTATGCCGCTTTACACCCACTTGACACACTAACAGAGAGATATCAATACATAGGTTTTAAGATTATTACTAGTCAGATATATTCTTGTGCGGTGAATAGGGCGTGTTGAGTCCAGTTCTCTGAGCAAGGAGTAGGTCTTGTCTATTACATATTGGGTTTATGGAACGGTATCTGAGCTAATTTGAAACCCTTGTTTGATGTATCACCCCACCTCACCTTTCCCGTTAAGCAGCCATAGTGTGTTTTCTGCATGTGTGACTCTGTTCTGTTTTGTAATTCAGTTCAAGTGTAACGGTTTTTACAGTCCCTCTATAAGTGATACCTTATGAGAAGTGTCCTTTTCTGTGTGACTTATTTCACTTAGAATCGTCGTACCTAAATCCACTCATCATGCTGCTACTAGCCTTATGACATTGATTTCATGGCTGAGTGATATTCCATTGTACATAAGGACCACAACTTCTTTATCCATTTTTCTCTTTCCTGGAATATTGAAGGTGGAATGAAGTGGAGGTCCTTGTCAACAGAGCAGCCCTAAACTTTGGGGTGCTTGTGTCTTGCTAATTTTTCATTTTCCCAATTTATACCCCCATGAGTGGAAGTGCCCTATGCTCTCTAAGCTGTGTTTTTTAGATGTTTCAGGACACACCGTACACTTCTCCAGAGTGGCTGTTGGCAATTTACATCCCGCCCATCAGTGTAGCAAGGCTCCCATTTCTCCATGGCCTGTCCTGCATTTCTGGTTTTGAGACTTTTTTCAGCATGGCCCTTTTGACCGATGGGTAGCGAGTCTTCTTTGTAGCCCTGATTTGCCTTTCCAGGTTGCTTGGTTGGCCAAAAAGGGCGTATGCGTTTTTTCCTGAATATATTCAGGAAAAAACGCATACGCCCTTTTTGGCCAAGGGCATCATTGTCAACGTTTTGCCGCTTTTCATGTGCTTTAAAGGCGATTCGAATCTACCTCCTGAAATCTGTTTCCTGCATTTCTGCCTTGATTTCAAATCCTCTTCTTTGCCTTCCCTCAATATATTTGTGGACGAGAGTTATCATTTATAACTCTGCATGTTTGGGAATTGCAGTGCCCTGAAGCTCCATTTTACAACTCGCTTTTTTGGGAGCTGGCCGCAAAAGCGCAGGATGGCTTCAGGCCCTGTTCTGGTTCCGGGGGGGGGGGGAGGATGAGCCTGTGGTTAATTCTTCTTCCTGATGGGAAAATAGAGTGACCTGTTCCTGTCCCAACAACAAGAGGTAGTCTCTCACTGGTTCCCCATCTTCCCGTTCAGCCTCAGGACAAATTGCAACCTGTACGGAACAGGAGGTTAAAGGTGCTGATGCTCCAAGTAGGGAGATTGTTAGTAAAGCGGCTGGAATGGCGACCCCGGGCACAAGGAGAAGAGAAATGAGGTGCGTTTTAGAAACCTTTCCCCATCACATGGTGTACCATCTTTTTGTTTTCTCATGCATGTTTTCGATGTAGGAAGATGTCCTTGAACCTGGAGATTTGGGACCCATGCGATGGGTACCACGCAGTATTACTTTAAAGGGTCTGCGTTTGCTCACCCAACCTCACCAAACCTCTCAGCCCCAAGAGTGTCCACCCTTATGTCTCATCCAGCTGTGGGTCTAGATATGGTCAATCCAGGTTGCATCACAGCCCCTGAACGCATTGTGTAAGAATTTCTCTCTCTTTCACTGTCTTTGTTTCATGGGTTTTTCGAAGTAATTTATTTTTATACTGGGGTTTAGCTGCTTTTCACTGCTGTGTTTATGCCGCTTTACACCCACTTGACACACTAACAGAGAGATATCAATACATAGGTTTTACGATTATTACTAGTCAGATATATTCTTGTGCGGTGAATAGGGCGTGTTGAGTCCAGTTCTCTGAGCAAGGAGTAGGTCTTGTCTATTACATATTGGGTTTATGGAACGGTATCTGAGCTAATTTGAAACCCTTGTTTTATGTATCACCCCACCTTACCCTTCCCGTTAAGCAGCCATAGTGTGTTTTCTGCATGTGTGACTCTGTTCTGTTTTGTAATTCAGTTCAAGTGTAACGGTTTTTACAGTCCCTCTATAAGTGATACCTTATGAGAAGTGTCCTTTTCTGTGTGACTTATGTCACTTAGAATCGTCGTACCTAAATCCACTCATCATGCTGCTACTAGCCTTATGACATTGATTTCATGGCTGAGTGATATTCCATTGTACATAAGGACCACAACTTCTTTATCCATTTTTCTCTTTCCTGGGATATTGAAGGTGGAATGAAGTGGAGGTCCTTGTCAACAGAGCAGCCCTAAACTTTCGGGTGCTTGTGTCTTGCTGATTTTTCATTTTCCCAATTTATACCCCCATGAGTGGAAGTGCCCTATGCTCTCTAAGCTGTGTTTTTTAGATGTTTCAGGACACACCGTACACTTCTCCAGAGTGGCTGTTGGCAATTTACATCCCGCCCATCAGTGTAGCAAGGCTCCCATTTCTCCATGGCCTGTCCTGCATTTCTGGTTTTGAGACTTTTTTCAGCATGGCCCTTTTGACCGATGGGTAGCGAGTCTTCTTTGTAGCCCTGATTTGCCTTTCCAGGTTGCTTGGTTGGCCAAAAAGGGCGTATGCGTTTTTTCCTGAATATATTCAGGAAAAAACGCATACGCCCTTTTTGGCCAAGGGCATCATTGTCAACGTTTTGCCGCTTTTCATGTGCTTTAAAGGCGATTCGAATCTACCTCCTGAAATCTGTTTCCTGCAATTCTGCCTTGATTTCAAATCCTCTTCTTTGCCTTCCCTCAATATATTTGTGGACGAGAGTTATCATTTATAACTCTGCAGGTTTGGGAATTGCAGTGCCCTGAAGCTCCATTTTACAACTCGCTTTTTTGGGAGCTGGCCGCAAAAGCGCAGGATGGCTTCAGGCCCTGTTCTGGTTCCGGGGGGGAGGATGAGCCTGTGGTTAATTCTTCTTCCTGATGGGAAAATAGAGTGACCTGTGCCTGTCCCAACACCAAGAGCTAGTCTCTCACTGGTTCCCCGTCTACCCGTTCATCCTCAGGACAAATTGCAACCTGTACGGAACAGGAGGTTAAAGGTGCTGATGCTCCAAGTAGGGAGATTGTTAGTAAAGCGGATGGAATGGCAAACCCGGGCACAAGGAGAAGAGAAATGAGGTGCGTTTTAGAAACCTTTCCCCATCACATGGTGTACCATCATTTTGTTTTCTCATGCATGTTTTCGATGTAGGAAGATGCCCTTGAACCTGGAGATTTGGGACCCATGCGATGGGTACCACGCAGTATTACTTTAAAGGGTCTGCGTTTGCTCACCCAACCTCACCAAACCTCTCAGCCCCAAGAGTGTCCACCCTTATGTCTCATCCAGCTGTGGGTCTAGATATGGTCAATCCAGGTTGCATCACAGCCCCTGAACGCATTGTGTAAGAATTTCTCTCTCTTTCACTGTCTTTGTTTCATGGGTTTTTCAAAGTAATTTATTTTTATACTGGGGTTTAGCTGCTTTTCACTGCTGTGTTTATGCCGCTTTACACCCACTTGACACACTAACAGAGAGATATCAATACATAGGTTTTAAGATTATTACTAGTCAGATATATTCTTGTGCGGTGAATAGGGCGTGTTGAGTCCAGTTCTCTGAGCAAGGAGTAGGTCTTGTCTATTACATATTGGGTTTATGGAACGGTATCTGAGCTAATTTGAAACCCTTGTTTGATGTATCACCCCACCTCACCTTTCCCGTTAAGCAGCCATAGTGTGTTTTCTGCATGTGTGACTCTGTTCTGTTTTGTAATTCAGTTCAAGTGTAACGGTTTTTACAGTCCCTCTATAAGTGATACCTTATGAGAAGTGTCCTTTTCTGTGTGACTTATTTCACTTAGAATCGTCGTACCTAAATCCACTCATCATGCTGCTACTAGCCTTATGACATTGATTTCATGGCTGAGTGATATTCCATTGTACATAAGGACCACAACTTCTTTATCCATTTTTCTCTTTCCTGGAATATTGAAGGTGGAATGAAGTGGAGGTCCTTGTCAACAGAGCAGCCCTAAACTTTGGGGTGCTTGTGTCTTGCTAATTTTTCATTTTCCCAATTTATACCCCCATGAGTGGAAGTGCCCTATGCTCTCTAAGCTGTGTTTTTTAGATGTTTCAGGACACACCGTACACTTCTCCAGAGTGGCTGTTGGCAATTTACATCCCGCCCATCAGTGTAGCAAGGCTCCCATTTCTCCATGGCCTGTCCTGCATTTCTGGTTTTGAGACTTTTTTCAGCATGGCCCTTTTGACCGATGGGTAGCGAGTCTTCTTTGTAGCCCTGATTTGCCTTTCCAGGTTGCTTGGTTGGCCAAAAAGGGCGTATGCGTTTTTTCCTGAATATATTCAGGAAAAAACGCATACGCCCTTTTTGGCCAAGGGCATCATTGTCAACGTTTTGCCGCTTTTCATGTGCTTTAAAGGCGATTCGAATCTACCTCCTGAAATCTGTTTCCTGCATTTCTGCCTTGATTTCAAATCCTCTTCTTTGCCTTCCCTCAATATATTTGTGGACGAGAGTTATCATTTATAACTCTGCATGTTTGGGAATTGCAGTGCCCTGAAGCTCCATTTTACAACTCGCTTTTTTGGGAGCTGGCCGCAAAAGCGCAGGATGGCTTCAGGCCCTGTTCTGGTTCCGGGGGGGAGGATGAGCCTGTGGTTAATTCTTCTTCCTGATGGGAAAATAGAGTGACCTGTGCCTGTCCCAACACCAAGAGCTAGTCTCTCACTGGTTCCCCGTCTACCCGTTCATCCTCAGGACAAATTGCAACCTGTACGGAACAGGAGGTTAAAGGTGCTGATGCTCCAAGTAGGGAGATTGTTAGTAAAGCGGCTGGAATGGCAAACCCGGGCACAAGGAGAAGAGAAATGAGGTGCGTTTTAGAAACCTTTCCCCATCACATGGTGTACCATCTTTTTGTTTTCTCATGCATGTTTTCGATGTAGGAAGATGCCCTTGAACCTGGAGATTTGGGACCCATGCGATGGGTACCACGCAGTATTACTTTAAAGGGTCTGCGTTTGCTCACCCAACCTCACCAAACCTCTCAGCCCCAAGAGTGTCCACCCTTATGTCTCATCCAGCTGTGGGTCTAGATATGGTCAATCCAGGTTGCATCACAGCCCCTGAACGCATTGTGTAAGAATTTCTCTCTCTTTCACTGTCTTTGTTTCATGGGTTTTTCAAAGTAATTTATTTTTATAATGGGGTTTAGCTGCTTTTCACTGCTGTGTTTATGCCGCTTTACACCCACTTGACACACTAACAGAGAGATATCAATACATAGGTTTTAAGATTATTACTAGTCAGATATATTCTTGTGCGGTGAATAGGGCGTGTTGAGTCCAGTTCTCTGAGCAAGGAGTAGGTCTTGTCTATTACATATTGGGTTTATGGAACGGTATCTGAGCTAATTTGAAACCCTTGTTTTATGTATCACCCCACCTCACCTTTCCCGTTAAGCAGCCATACTGTGTTTTCTGCATGTGTGACTCTGTTCTGTTTTGTAATTCAGTTCAAGTGTAACGGTTTTTACATTCCCTCTATCAGTGATACCTTATGAGAAGTGTCCTTTTCTGTGTGACTTATTTCACTTAGAATCATCGTACCTAAATCCACTCATCATGCTGCTACTAGCCTTATGACATTGATTTCATGGCTGAGTGATATTCCATTGTACATAAGGACCACAACTTCTTTATCCATTTTTCTCTTTCCTGGGATATTGAAGGTGGAATGAAGTGGAGGTCCTTGTCAACAGAGCAGCCCTAAACTTTCGGGTGCTTGTGTCTTGCTGATTTTTCATTTTCCCAATTTATACCCCCATGAGTGGAAGTGCCCTATGCTCTCTAAGCTGTGTTTTTTAGATGTTTCAGGACACACCGTACACTTCTCCAGAGTGGCTGTTGGCAATTTACATCCCGCCCATCAGTGTAGCAAGGCTCCCATTTCTCCATGGCCTGTCCTGCATTTCTGGTTTTGAGACTTTTTTCAGCATGGCCCTTTTGACCGATGGGTAGCGAGTCTTCTTTGTAGCCCTGATTTGCCTTTCCAGGTTGCTTGGTTGGCCAAAAAGGGCGTATGCGTTTTTTCCTGAATATATTCAGGAAAAAACGCATACGCCCTTTTTGGCCAAGGGCATCATTGTCAACGTATTGCCGCTTTTCATGTGCTTTAAAGGCGATTCGAATCTACCTCCTGAAATCTGTTTCCTGCAATTCTGCCTTGATTTCAAATCCTCTTCTTTGCCTTCCCTCAATATATTTGTGGACGAGAGTTATCATTTATATCTCTGCAGGTTTGTGAATTGCAGTGCCCTGAAGCTCCATTTTACAACTCGCTTTTTTGGGAGCTGGCCGCAAAAGCGCAGGATGGCTTCAGGCCCTGTTCTTCTTCCGGGGGTGGGGGGAGGATGAGCCTGTGGTTAATTCTTCTTCCTGATGGGAAAATAGAGTGACCTGTTCCTGTCCCAACAACAAGAGGTAGTCTCTCACTGGTTCCCCATCTTCCCGTTCAGCCTCAGGACAAATTGCAACCTGTACGGAACAGGAGGTTAAAGGTGCTGATGCTCCAAGTAGGGAGATTGTTAGTAAAGCGGCTGGAATGGCGACCCCGGGCACAAGGAGAAGAGAAATGAGGTGCGTTTTAGAAACCTTTCCCCATCACATGGTGTACCATCTTTTTGTTTTCTCATGCATGTTTTCGATGTAGGAAGATGTCCTTGAACCTGGAGATTTGGGACCCATGCGATGGGTACCACGCAGTATTACTTTAAAGGGTCTGCGTTTGCTCACCCAACCTCACCAAACCTCTCAGCCCCAAGAGTGTCCACCCTTATGTCTCATCCAGCTGTGGGTCTAGATATGGTCAATCCAGGTTGCATCACAGCCCCTGAACGCATTGTGTAAGAATTTCTCTCTCTTTCACTGTCTTTGTTTCATGGGTTTTTCGAAGTAATTTATTTTTATACTGGGGTTTAGCTGCTTTTCACTGCTGTGTTTATGCCGCTTTACACCCACTTGACACACTAACAGAGAGATATCAATACATAGGTTTTACGATTATTACTAGTCAGATATATTCTTGTGCGGTGAATAGGGCGTGTTGAGTCCAGTTCTCTGAGCAAGGAGTAGGTCTTGTCTATTACATATTGGGTTTATGGAACGGTATCTGAGCTAATTTGAAACGCTTGTTTTATGTATCACCCCACCTCACCTTTCCCGTTAAGCAGCCATAGTGTGTTTTCTGCATGTGTGACTCTGTTCTGTTTTGTAATTCAGTTCAAGTGTAACGGTTTTTACATTCCCTCTATAAGTGATACCTTTTGAGAAGTGTCCTTTTCTGTGTGACTTATTTCACTTAGAATCGTCGAACCTAAATCCACTCATCATGCTGCTACTAGCCTTATGACATTGATTTCATGGCTGAGTGATATTCCATTGTACATAAGGACCACAACTTCTTTATCCATTTTTCTCTTTCCTGGGATATTGAAGGTGGAATGAAGTGGAGGTCCTTGTCAACAGAGCAGCCCTAAACTTTGGGGTGCTTGTGTCTTGCTGATTTTTCATTTTCCCAATTTATACCCCCATGAGTGGAAGTGCCCTATGCTCTCTAAGCTGTGTTTTTTAGATGTTTCAGGACACACCGTACACTTCTCCAGAGTGGCTGTTGGCAATTTACATCCCGCCCATCAGTGTAGCAAGGCTCCCATTTCTCCATGGCCTGTCCTGCATTTCTGGTTTTGACACTTTTTTCAGCATGGCCCTTTTGACCGATGGGAAGCGAGACTTCTCTGTAGCGCTGATTTGCCTTTCCAGGTTGCTTGGTTGGCCAAAAAGGGCGTATGCGTTTTTTCCTGATATTCAGGAAAAAACGCATACGCCCTTTTTGGCCAAGGGCATCATTGTCAACGTTTTGCCGCTTTTCATGTGCTTTAAAGGCGATTCGAATCTACCTCCTGGAATCTGTTTCCTGCAAATCTGCCTTGATTTCAAATCCTCTTCTTTGCCTTCCCTCAGTATATTTGTGGACGAGAGTTATGATTTATAACTCTGCAGGTTTGTGAATTGCAGTGCCCTGAAGCTCCATTTTACAACTCGCTTTTTTGGGAGCTGGCCGCAAAAGCGCAGGATGGCTTCAGGCCCTGTTCTGGTTCCGGGTGGGATGATGAGCCTGTGGTTAATTCTTCTTCCTGATGGGAAAATAGAGTGACCTGTTCCTGTCCCAACAACAAGAGGTAGTCTCTCACTGGTTCCCCATCTTCCCGTTCAGCCTCAGGACAAATTGCAACCTGTACGGAACAGGAGGTTAAAGGTGCTGATGCTCCAAGTAGGGAGATTGTTAGTAAAGCGGCTGGAATGGCGACCCCGGGCACAAGGAGAAGAGAAATGAGGTGCGTTTTAGAAACCTTTCCCCATCACATGGTGTACCATCTTTTTGTTTTCTCATGCATGTTTTCGATGTAGGAAGATGTCCTTGAACCTGGAGATTTGGGACCCATGCGATGGGTACCACGCAGTATTACTTTAAAGGGTCTGCGTTTGCTCACCCAACCTCACCAAACCTCTCAGCCCCAAGAGTGTCCACCCTTATGTCTCATCCAGCTGTGGGTCTAGATATGGTCAATCCAGGTTGCATCACAGCCCCTGAACGCATTGTGTAAGAATTTCTCTCTCTTTCACTGTCTTTGTTTCATGGGTTTTTCGAAGTAATTTATTTTTATACTGGGGTTTAGCTGCTTTTCACTGCTGTGTTTATGCCGCTTTACACCCACTTGACACACTAACAGAGAGATATCAATACATAGGTTTTAAGATTATTACTAGTCACATATATTCTTGTGCGGTGAATAGGGCGTGTTGAGTCCAGTTCTCTGAGCAAGGAGTAGGTCTTGTCTATTACATATTGGGTTTATGGAACGGTATCTGAGCTAATTTGAAACCCTTGTTTGATGTATCACCCCACCTCACCCTTCCCGTTAAGCAGCCATAGTGTGTTTTCTGCATGTGTGACTCTGTTCTGTTTTGTAATTCAGTTCAAGTGTAACGGTTTTTACAGTCCCTCTATAAGTGATACCTTATGAGAAGTGTCCTTTTCTGTGTGACTTATTTCCCTTAGAATCGTCGTACCTAAATCCACTCATCATGCTGCTACTAGCCTTATGACATTGATTTCATGGCTGAGTGATATTCCATTGTACATAAGGACCACAACTTCTTTATCCATTTTTCTCTTTCCTGGGATATTGAAGGTGGAATGAAGTGGAGGTCCTTGTCAACAGAGCAGCCCTAAACTTTGGGGTGCTTGTGTCTTGCTGATTTTTCATTTTCCCAATTTATACCCCCATGAGTGGAAGTGCCCTATGCTCTCTAAGCTGTGTTGTTTAGATGTTTCAAGACACACCGTACACTTCTCCAGAGTGGCTGTTTGCAATTTACATCCCGCCCATCAGTGTAGCAAGGCTCCCATTTCTCCATGGCCTGTCCTGCATTTCTGGTTTTGAGACTTTTTTCAGCATGGCCCTTTTGACCGATGGGTAGCGAGTCTTCTTTGTAGCCCTGATTTGCCTTTCCAGGTTGCTTGGTTGGCCAAAAAGGGCGTATGCGTTTTTTCCTGAATATATTCAGGAAAAAACGCATACGCCCTTTTTGGCCAAGGGCATCATTGTCAACGTTTTGCCGCTTTTCATGTGCTTTAAAGGCGATTCGAATCTACCTCCTGAAATCTGTTTCCTGCAATTCTGCCTTGATTTCAAATCCTCTTCTTTGCCTTCCCTCAATATATTTGTGGACGAGAGTTATCATTTATAACTCTGCAGGTTTGGGAATTGCAGTGCCCTGAAGCTCCATTTTACAACTCGCTTTTTTGGGAGCTGGCTGCAAAAGCGCAGGATGGCTTCAGGCCCTGTTCTGGTTCCGGGGGGGAGGATGAGCCTGTGGTTAATTCTTCTTCCTGATGGGAAAATAGAGTGACCTGTGCCTGTCCCAACACCAAGAGCTAGTCTCTCACTGGTTCCCCGTCTACCCGTTCATCCTCAGGACAAATTGCAACCTGTACGGAACAGGAGGTTAAAGGTGCTGATGCTCCAAGTAGGGAGATTGTTAGTAAAGCGGATGGAATGGCGAACCCGGGCACAAGGAGAAGAGAAATGAGGTGCGTTTTAGAAACCTTTCCCCATCACATGGTGTACCATCTTTTTGTTTTCTCATGCATGTTTTCGATGTAGGAAGATGCCCTTGAACCTGGAGATTTGGGACCCATGCGATGGGTACCACGCAGTATTACTTTAAAGGGTCTGCATTTGCTCACCCAACCTCACCAAACCTCTCAGCCCCAAGAGTGTCCACCCTTATGTCTCATCCAGCTGTGGGTCTAGATATGGTCAAACCAGGTTGCATCACAGCCTCTGAACGCATTGTGTAAGAATTTCTCTCTCTTTCACTGTCTTTGTTTCATGGGTTTTTCAAAGTAATTTATTTTTATAATGGGGTTTAGCTGCTTTTCACTGCTGTGTTTATGCCGCTTTACACCCACTTGACACACTAACAGAGAGATATCAATACATAGGTTTTAAGATTATTACTAGTCAGATATATTCTTGTGTGGTGAATAGGGCGTGTTGAGTCCAGTTCTCTGAGCAAGGAGTAGGTCTTGTCTATTACATATTGGGTTTATGGAACGGTATCTGAGCTAATTTGAAACCCTTGTTTGATGTA
Organism: Balaenoptera borealis; assembly: GCF_965194805.1. NCBI lineage: Eukaryota > Metazoa > Chordata > Mammalia > Artiodactyla > Balaenopteridae > Balaenoptera > Balaenoptera borealis. The sequence continues at coordinate 516,532 of NW_028123973.1, forward strand.
TCACCCCACCTCACCTTTCCCGTTAAGCAGCCATAGTGTGTTTTCTGCATGTGTGACTCTGTTCTGTTTTGTAATTCAGTTCAAGTGTAACGGTTTTTACAGTCCCTCTATAAGTGATACCTTATGAGAAGTGTCCTTTTCTGTGTGACTTATTTCACTTAGAATCGTCGTACCTAAATCCACTCATCATGCTGCTACTAGCCTTATGACATTGATTTCATGGCTGAGTGATATTCCATTGTACATAAGGACCACAACTTCTTTATCCATTTTTCTCTTTCCTGGGATATTGAAGGTGGAATGAAGTGGAGGTCCTTGTCAACAGAGCAGCCCTAAACTTTGGGGTGCTTGTGTCTTGCTAATTTTTCATTTTCCCAATTTATACCCCCATGAGTGGAAGTGCCCTATGCTCTCTAAGCTGTGTTTTTTAGATGTTTCAGGACACACCGTACACTTCTCCAGAGTGGCTGTTGGCAATTTACATCCCGCCCATCAGTGTAGCAAGGCTCCCATTTCTCCATGGCCTGTCCTGCATTTCTGGTTTTGAGACTTTTTTCAGCATGGCCCTTTTGACCGATGGGTAGCGAGTCTTCTTTGTAGCCCTGATTTGCCTTTCCAGGTTGCTTGGTTGGCCAAAAAGGGCGTATGCGTTTTTTCCTGAATATATTCAGGAAAAAACGCATACGCCCTTTTTGGCCAAGGGCATCATTGTCAACGTTTTGCCGCTTTTCATGTGCTTTAAAGGCGATTCGAATCTACCTCCTGAAATCTGTTTCCTGCATTTCTGCCTTGATTTCAAATCCTCTTCTTTGCCTTCCCTCAATATATTTGTGGACGAGAGTTATCATTTATAACTCTGCAGGTTTGGGAATTGCAGTGCCCTGAAGCTCCATTTTACAACTCGCTTTTTTGGGAGCTGGCTGCAAAAGCGCAGGATGGCTTCAGGCCCTGTTCTGGTTCCGGGGGGGAGGATGAGCCTGTGGTTAATTCTTCTTCCTGATGGGTAAATAGAGTGACCTGTGCCTGTCCCAACACCACGAGCTAGTCTCTCACTGGTTCCCCGTCTACCCGTTCATCCTCAGGACAAATTGCAACCTGTACGGAACAGGAGGTTAAAGGTGCTGATGCTCCAAGTAGGGAGATTGTTAGTAAAGCGGCTGGAATGGCAAACCCGGGCACAAGGAGAAGAGAAATGAGGTGCGTTTTAGAAACCTTTCCCCATCACATGGTGTACCATCTTTTTGTTTTCTCATGCATGTTTTCGATGTAGGAAGATGCCCTTGAACCTGGAGATTTGGGACCCATGCGATGGGTACCACGCAGTATTACTTTAAAGGGTCTGCGTTTGCTCACCCAACCTCACCAAACCTCTCAGCCCCAAGAGTGTCCACCCTTATGTCTCATCCAGCTGTGGGTCTAGAAATGGTCAATCCAGGTTGCATCACAGCCCCTGAACGCATTGTGTAAGAATTTCTCTCTCTTTCACTGTCTTTGTTTCATGGGTTTTTCAAAGTAATTTATTTTTATAATGGGGTTTAGCTGCTTTTCACTGCTGTGTTTATGCCGCTTTACACCCACTTGACACACTAACAGAGAGATATCAATACATAGGTTTTAAGATTATTACTAGTCAGATATATTCTTGTGCGGTGAATAGGGCGTGTTGAGTCCAGTTCTCTGAGCAAGGAGTAGGTCTTGTCTATTACATATTGGGTTTATGGAACGGTATCTGAGCTAATTTGAAACCCTTGTTTTATGTATCACCCCACCTTACCCTTCCCGTTAAGCAGCCATAGTGTGTTTTCTGCATGTGTGACTCTGTTCTGTTTTGTAATTCAGTTCAAGTGTAACGGTTTTTACAGTCCCTCTATAAGTGATACCTTATGAGAAGTGTCCTTTTCTGTGTGACTTATGTCACTTAGAATCGTCGTACCTAAATCCACTCATCATGCTGCTACTAGCCTTATGACATTGATTTCATGGCTGAGTGATATTCCATTGTACATAAGGACCACAACTTCTTTATCCATTTTTCTCTTTCCTGGGATATTGAAGGTGGAATGAAGTGGAGGTCCTTGTCAACAGAGCAGCCCTAAACTTTCGGGTGCTTGTGTCTTGCTGATTTTTCATTTTCCCAATTTATACCCCCATGAGTGGAAGTGCCCTATGCTCTCTAAGCTGTGTTTTTTAGATGTTTCAGGACACACCGTACACTTCTCCAGAGTGGCTGTTGGCAATTTACATCCCGCCCATCAGTGTAGCAAGGCTCCCATTTCTCCATGGCCTGTCCTGCATTTCTGGTTTTGAGACTTTTTTCAGCATGGCCCTTTTGACCGATGGGTAGCGAGTCTTCTTTGTAGCCCTGATTTGCCTTTCCAGGTTGCTTGGTTGGCCAAAAAGGGCGTATGCGTTTTTTCCTGAATATATTCAGGAAAAAACGCATACGCCCTTTTTGGCCAAGGGCATCATTGTCAACGTTTTGCCGCTTTTCATGTGCTTTAAAGGCGATTCGAATCTACCTCCTGAAATCTGTTTCCTGCAATTCTGCCTTGATTTCAAATCCTCTTCTTTGCCTTCCCTCAATATATTTGTGGACGAGAGTTATCATTTATAACTCTGCAGGTTTGGGAATTGCAGTGCCCTGAAGCTCCATTTTACAACTCGCTTTTTTGGGAGCTGGCCGCAAAAGCGCAGGATGGCTTCAGGCCCTGTTCTGGTTCCGGGGGGGAGGATGAGCCTGTGGTTAATTCTTCTTCCTGATGGGAAAATAGAGTGACCTGTGCCTGTCCCAACACCAAGAGCTAGTCTCTCACTGGTTCCCCGTCTACCCGTTCATCCTCAGGACAAATTGCAACCTGTACGGAACAGGAGGTTAAAGGTGCTGATGCTCCAAGTAGGGAGATTGTTAGTAAAGCGGATGGAATGGCAAACCCGGGCACAAGGAGAAGAGAAATGAGGTGCGTTTTAGAAACCTTTCCCCATCACATGGTGTACCATCATTTTGTTTTCTCATGCATGTTTTCGATGTAGGAAGATGCCCTTGAACCTGGAGATTTGGGACCCATGCGATGGGTACCACGCAGTATTACTTTAAAGGGTCTGCGTTTGCTCACCCAACCTCACCAAACCTCTCAGCCCCAAGAGTGTCCACCCTTATGTCTCATCCAGCTGTGGGTCTAGATATGGTCAATCCAGGTTGCATCACAGCCCCTGAACGCATTGTGTAAGAATTTCTCTCTCTTTCACTGTCTTTGTTTCATGGGTTTTTCAAAGTAATTTATTTTTATACTGGGGTTTAGCTGCTTTTCACTGCTGTGTTTATGCCGCTTTACACCCACTTGACACACTAACAGAGAGATATCAATACATAGGTTTTAAGATTATTACTAGTCAGATATATTCTTGTGCGGTGAATAGGGCGTGTTGAGTCCAGTTCTCTGAGCAAGGAGTAGGTCTTGTCTATTACATATTGGGTTTATGGAACGGTATCTGAGCTAATTTGAAACCCTTGTTTGATGTATCACCCCACCTCACCTTTCCCGTTAAGCAGCCATAGTGTGTTTTCTGCATGTGTGACTCTGTTCTGTTTTGTAATTCAGTTCAAGTGTAACGGTTTTTACAGTCCCTCTATAAGTGATACCTTATGAGAAGTGTCCTTTTCTGTGTGACTTATTTCACTTAGAATCGTCGTACCTAAATCCACTCATCATGCTGCTACTAGCCTTATGACATTGATTTCATGGCTGAGTGATATTCCATTGTACATAAGGACCACAACTTCTTTATCCATTTTTCTCTTTCCTGGAATATTGAAGGTGGAATGAAGTGGAGGTCCTTGTCAACAGAGCAGCCCTAAACTTTGGGGTGCTTGTGTCTTGCTAATTTTTCATTTTCCCAATTTATACCCCCATGAGTGGAAGTGCCCTATGCTCTCTAAGCTGTGTTTTTTAGATGTTTCAGGACACACCGTACACTTCTCCAGAGTGGCTGTTGGCAATTTACATCCCGCCCATCAGTGTAGCAAGGCTCCCATTTCTCCATGGCCTGTCCTGCATTTCTGGTTTTGAGACTTTTTTCAGCATGGCCCTTTTGACCGATGGGTAGCGAGTCTTCTTTGTAGCCCTGATTTGCCTTTCCAGGTTGCTTGGTTGGCCAAAAAGGGCGTATGCGTTTTTTCCTGAATATATTCAGGAAAAAACGCATACGCCCTTTTTGGCCAAGGGCATCATTGTCAACGTTTTGCCGCTTTTCATGTGCTTTAAAGGCGATTCGAATCTACCTCCTGAAATCTGTTTCCTGCATTTCTGCCTTGATTTCAAATTCTCTTCTTTGCCTTCCCTCAATATATTTGTGGACGAGAGTTATCATTTATAACTCTGCATGTTTGGGAATTGCAGTGCCCTGAAGCTCCATTTTACAACTCGCTTTTTTGGGAGCTGGCCGCAAAAGCGCAGGATGGCTTCAGGCCCTGTTCTGGTTCCGGGGGGGAGGATGAGCCTGTGGTTAATTCTTCTTCCTGATGGGAAAATAGAGTGACCTGTGCCTGTCCCAACACCAAGAGCTAGTCTCTCACTGGTTCCCCGTCTACCCGTTCATCCTCAGGACAAATTGCAACCTGTACGGAACAGGAGGTTAAAGGTGCTGATGCTCCAAGTAGGGAGATTGTTAGTAAAGCGGCTGGAATGGCAAACCCGGGCACAAGGAGAAGAGAAATGAGGTGCGTTTTAGAAACCTTTCCCCATCACATGGTGTACCATCTTTTTGTTTTCTCATGCATGTTTTCGATGTAGGAAGATGCCCTTGAACCTGGAGATTTGGGACCCATGCGATGGGTACCACGCAGTATTACTTTAAAGGGTCTGCGTTTGCTCACCCAACCTCACCAAACCTCTCAGCCCCAAGAGTGTCCACCCTTATGTCTCATCCAGCTGTGGGTCTAGATATGGTCAATCCAGGTTGCATCACAGCCCCTGAACGCATTGTGTAAGAATTTCTCTCTCTTTCACTGTCTTTGTTTCATGGGTTTTTCAAAGTAATTTATTTTTATAATGGGGTTTAGCTGCTTTTCACTGCTGTGTTTATGCCGCTTTACACCCACTTGACACACTAACAGAGAGATATCAATACATAGGTTTTAAGATTATTACTAGTCAGATATATTCTTGTGCGGTGAATAGGGCGTGTTGAGTCCAGTTCTCTGAGCAAGGAGTAGGTCTTGTCTATTACATATTGGGTTTATGGAACGGTATCTGAGCTAATTTGAAACCCTTGTTTTATGTATCACCCCACCTCACCTTTCCCGTTAAGCAGCCATACTGTGTTTTCTGCATGTGTGACTCTGTTCTGTTTTGTAATTCAGTTCAAGTGTAACGGTTTTTACATTCCCTCTATCAGTGATACCTTATGAGAAGTGTCCTTTTCTGTGTGACTTATTTCACTTAGAATCATCGTACCTAAATCCACTCATCATGCTGCTACTAGCCTTATGACATTGATTTCATGGCTGAGTGATATTCCATTGTACATAAGGACCACAACTTCTTTATCCATTTTTCTCTTTCCTGGGATATTGAAGGTGGAATGAAGTGGAGGTCCTTGTCAACAGAGCAGCCCTAAACTTTCGGGTGCTTGTGTCTTGCTGATTTTTCATTTTCCCAATTTATACCCCCATGAGTGGAAGTGCCCTATGCTCTCTAAGCTGTGTTTTTTAGATGTTTCAGGACACACCGTACACTTCTCCAGAGTGGCTGTTGGCAATTTACATCCCGCCCATCAGTGTAGCAAGGCTCCCATTTCTCCATGGCCTGTCCTGCATTTCTGGTTTTGAGACTTTTTTCAGCATGGCCCTTTTGACCGATGGGTAGCGAGTCTTCTTTGTAGCCCTGATTTGCCTTTCCAGGTTGCTTGGTTGGCCAAAAAGGGCGTATGCGTTTTTTCCTGAATATATTCAGGAAAAAACACATACGCCCTTTTTGGCCAAGGGCATCATTGTCAACGTATTGCCGCTTTTCATGTGCTTTAAAGGCGATTCGAATCTACCTCCTGAAATCTGTTTCCTGCAATTCTGCCTTGATTTCAAATCCTCTTCTTTGCCTTCCCTCAATATATTTGTGGACGAGAGTTATCATTTATATCTCTGCAGGTTTGTGAATTGCAGTGCCCTGAAGCTCCATTTTACAACTCGCTTTTTTGGGAGCTGGCCGCAAAAGCGCAGGATGGCTTCAGGCCCTGTTCTGGTTCCGGGGGGGGGGGGGGAGGATGAGCCTGTGGTTAATTCTTCTTCCTGATGGGAAAATAGAGTGACCTGTTCCTGTCCCAACAACAAGAGGTAGTCTCTCACTGGTTCCCCATCTTCCCGTTCAGCCTCAGGACAAATTGCAACCTGTACGGAACAGGAGGTTAAAGGTGCTGATGCTCCAAGTAGGGAGATTGTTAGTAAAGCGGCTGGAATGGCGACCCCGGGCACAAGGAGAAGAGAAATGAGGTGCGTTTTAGAAACCTTTCCCCATCACATGGTGTACCATCTTTTTGTTTTCTCATGCATGTTTTCGATGTAGGAAGATGTCCTTGAACCTGGAGATTTGGGACCCATGCGATGGGTACCACGCAGTATTACTTTAAAGGGTCTGCGTTTGCTCACCCAACCTCACCAAACCTCTCAGCCCCAAGAGTGTCCACCCTTATGTCTCATCCAGCTGTGGGTCTAGATATGGTCAATCCAGGTTGCATCACAGCCCCTGAACGCATTGTGTAAGAATTTCTCTCTCTTTCACTGTCTTTGTTTCATGGGTTTTTCGAAGTAATTTATTTTTATACTGGGGTTTAGCTGCTTTTCACTGCTGTGTTTATGCCGCTTTACACCCACTTGACACACTAACAGAGAGATATCAATACATAGGTTTTACGATTATTACTAGTCAGATATATTCTTGTGCGGTGAATAGGGCGTGTTGAGTCCAGTTCTCTGAGCAAGGAGTAGGTCTTGTCTATTACATATTGGGTTTATGGAACGGTATCTGAGCTAATTTGAAACGCTTGTTTTATGTATCACCCCACCTCACCTTTCCCGTTAAGCAGCCATAGTGTGTTTTCTGCATGTGTGACTCTGTTCTGTTTTGTAATTCAGTTCAAGTGTAACGGTTTTTACATTCCCTCTATAAGTGATACCTTTTGAGAAATGTCCTTTTCTGTGTGACTTATTTCACTTAGAATCGTCGAACCTAAATCCACTCATCATGCTGCTACTAGCCTTATGACATTGATTTCATGGCTGAGTGATATTCCATTGTACATAAGGACCACAACTTCTTTATCCATTTTTCTCTTTCCTGGGATATTGAAGGTGGAATGAAGTGGAGGTCCTTGTCAACAGAGCAGCCCTAAACTTTGGGGTGCTTGTGTCTTGCTGATTTTTCATTTTCCCAATTTATACCCCCATGAGTGGAAGTGCCCTATGCTCTCTAAGCTGTGTTTTTTAGATGTTTCAGGACACACCGTACACTTCTCCAGAGTGGCTGTTGGCAATTTACATCCCGCCCATCAGTGTAGCAAGGCTCCCATTTCTCCATGGCCTGTCCTGCATTTCTGGTTTTGAGACTTTTTTCAGCATGGCCCTTTTGACCGATGGGTAGCGAGTCTTCTTTGTAGCCCTGATTTGCCTTTCCAGGTTGCTTGGTTGGCCAAAAAGGGCGTATGCGTTTTTTCCTGAATATATTCAGGAAAAAACGCATACGCCCTTTTTGGCCAAGGGCATCATTGTCAACGTTTTGCCGCTTTTCATGTGCTTTAAAGGCGATTCGAATCTACCTCCTGAAATCTGTTTCCTGCATTTCTGCCTTGATTTCAAATCCTCTTCTTTGCCTTCCCTCAATATATTTGTGGACGAGAGTTATCATTTATAACTCTGCATGTTTGGGAATTGCAGTGCCCTGAAGCTCCATTTTACAACTCGCTTTTTTGGGAGCTGGCCGCAAAAGCGCAGGATGGCTTCAGGCCCTGTTCTGGTTCCGGGGGGGAGGATGAGCCTGTGGTTAATTCTTCTTCCTGATGGGAAAATAGAGTGACCTGTGCCTGTCCCAACACCAAGAGCTAGTCTCTCACTGGTTCCCCGTCTACCCGTTCATCCTCAGGACAAATTGCAACCTGTACGGAACAGGAGGTTAAAGGTGCTGATGCTCCAAGTAGGGAGATTGTTAGTAAAGCGGCTGGAATGGCAAACCCGGGCACAAGGAGAAGAGAAATGAGGTGCGTTTTAGAAACCTTTCCCCATCACATGGTGTACCATCTTTTTGTTTTCTCATGCATGTTTTCGATGTAGGAAGATGCCCTTGAACCTGGAGATTTGGGACCCATGCGATGGGTACCACGCAGTATTACTTTAAAGGGTCTGCGTTTGCTCACCCAACCTCACCAAACCTCTCAGCCCCAAGAGTGTCCACCCTTATGTCTCATCCAGCTGTGGGTCTAGATATGGTCAATCCAGGTTGCATCACAGCCCCTGAACGCATTGTGTAAGAATTTCTCTCTCTTTCACTGTCTTTGTTTCATGGGTTTTTCAAAGTAATTTATTTTTATAATGGGGTTTAGCTGCTTTTCACTGCTGTGTTTATGCCGCTTTACACCCACTTGACACACTAACAGAGAGATATCAATACATAGGTTTTAAGATTATTACTAGTCAGATATATTCTTGTGCGGTGAATAGGGCGTGTTGAGTCCAGTTCTCTGAGCAAGGAGTAGGTCTTGTCTATTACATATTGGGTTTATGGAACGGTATCTGAGCTAATTTGAAACCCTTGTTTTATGTATCACCCCACCTCACCTTTCCCGTTAAGCAGCCATACTGTGTTTTCTGCATGTGTGACTCTGTTCTGTTTTGTAATTCAGTTCAAGTGTAACGGTTTTTACATTCCCTCTATCAGTGATACCTTATGAGAAGTGTCCTTTTCTGTGTGACTTATTTCACTTAGAATCATCGTACCTAAATCCACTCATCATGCTGCTACTAGCCTTATGACATTGATTTCATGGCTGAGTGATATTCCATTGTACATAAGGACCACAACTTCTTTATCCATTTTTCTCTTTCCTGGGATATTGAAGGTGGAATGAAGTGGAGGTCCTTGTCAACAGAGCAGCCCTAAACTTTCGGGTGCTTGTGTCTTGCTGATTTTTCATTTTCCCAATTTATACCCCCATGAGTGGAAGTGCCCTATGCTCTCTAAGCTGTGTTTTTTAGATGTTTCAGGACACACCGTACACTTCTCCAGAGTGGCTGTTGGCAATTTACATCCCGCCCATCAGTGTAGCAAGGCTCCCATTTCTCCATGGCCTGTCCTGCATTTCTGGTTTTGAGACTTTTTTCAGCATGGCCCTTTTGACCGATGGGTAGCGAGTCTTCTTTGTAGCCCTGATTTGCCTTTCCAGGTTGCTTGGTTGGCCAAAAAGGGCGTATGCGTTTTTTCCTGAATATATTCAGGAAAAAACACATACGCCCTTTTTGGCCAAGGGCATCATTGTCAACGTATTGCCGCTTTTCATGTGCTTTAAAGGCGATTCGAATCTACCTCCTGAAATCTGTTTCCTGCAATTCTGCCTTGATTTCAAATCCTCTTCTTTGCCTTCCCTCAATATATTTGTGGACGAGAGTTATCATTTATATCTCTGCAGGTTTGTGAATTGCAGTGCCCTGAAGCTCCATTTTACAACTCGCTTTTTTGGGAGCTGGCCGCAAAAGCGCAGGATGGCTTCAGGCCCTGTTCTGGTTCCGGGGGGGGGGGGGAGGATGAGCCTGTGGTTAATTCTTCTTCCTGATGGGAAAATAGAGTGACCTGTTCCTGTCCCAACAACAAGAGGTAGTCTCTCACTGGTTCCCCATCTTCCCGTTCAGCCTCAGGACAAATTGCAACCTGTACGGAACAGGAGGTTAAAGGTGCTGATGCTCCAAGTAGGGAGATTGTTAGTAAAGCGGCTGGAATGGCGACCCCGGGCACAAGGAGAAGAGAAATGAGGTGCGTTTTAGAAACCTTTCCCCATCACATGGTGTACCATCTTTTTGTTTTCTCATGCATGTTTTCGATGTAGGAAGATGTCCTTGAACCTGGAGATTTGGGACCCATGCGATGGGTACCACGCAGTATTACTTTAAAGGGTCTGCGTTTGCTCACCCAACCTCACCAAACCTCTCAGCCCCAAGAGTGTCCACCCTTATGTCTCATCCAGCTGTGGGTCTAGATATGGTCAATCCAGGTTGCATCACAGCCCCTGAACGCATTGTGTAAGAATTTCTCTCTCTTTCACTGTCTTTGTTTCATGGGTTTTTCGAAGTAATTTATTTTTATACTGGGGTTTAGCTGCTTTTCACTGCTGTGTTTATGCCGCTTTACACCCACTTGACACACTAACAGAGAGATATCAATACATAGGTTTTACGATTATTACTAGTCAGATATATTCTTGTGCGGTGAATAGGGCGTGTTGAGTCCAGTTCTCTGAGCAAGGAGTAGGTCTTGTCTATTACATATTGGGTTTATGGAACGGTATCTGAGCTAATTTGAAACGCTTGTTTTATGTATCACCCCACCTCACCTTTCCCGTTAAGCAGCCATAGTGTGTTTTCTGCATGTGTGACTCTGTTCTGTTTTGTAATTCAGTTCAAGTGTAACGGTTTTTACATTCCCTCTATAAGTGATACCTTTTGAGAAGTGTCCTTTTCTGTGTGACTTATTTCACTTAGAATCGTCGAACCTAAATCCACTCATCATGCTGCTACTAGCCTTATGACATTGATTTCATGGCTGAGTGATATTCCATTGTACATAAGGACCACAACTTCTTTATCCATTTTTCTCTTTCCTGGGATATTGAAGGTGGAATGAAGTGGAGGTCCTTGTCAACAGAGCAGCCCTAAACTTTGGGGTGCTTGTGTCTTGCTGATTTTTCATTTTCCCAATTTATACCCCCATGAGTGGAAGTGCCCTATGCTCTCTAAGCTGTGTTTTTTAGATGTTTCAGGACACACCGTACACTTCTCCAGAGTGGCTGTTGGCAATTTACATCCCGCCCATCAGTGTAGCAAGGCTCCCATTTCTCCATGGCCTGTCCTGCATTTCTGGTTTTGACACTTTTTTCAGCATGGCCCTTTTGACCGATGGGAAGCGAGACTTCTCTGTAGCGCTGATTTGCCTTTCCAGGTTGCTTGGTTGGCCAAAAAGGGCGTATGCGTTTTTTCCTGATATTCAGGAAAAAACGCATACGCCCTTTTTGGCCAAGGGCATCATTGTCAACGTTTTGCCGCTTTTCATGTGCTTTAAAGGCGATTCGAATCTACCTCCTGGAATCTGTTTCCTGCAAATCTGCCTTGATTTCAAATCCTCTTCTTTGCCTTCCCTCAGTATATTTGTGGACGAGAGTTATGATTTATAACTCTGCAGGTTTGTGAATTGCAGTGCCCTGAAGCTCCATTTTACAACTCGCTTTTTTGGGAGCTGGCCGCAAAAGCGCAGGATGGCTTCAGGCCCTGTTCTGGTTCCGGGGGGGGGGGGAGGATGAGCCTGTGGTTAATTCTTCTTCCTGATGGGAAAATAGAGTGACCTGTTCCTGTCCCAACAACAAGAGGTAGTCTCTCACTGGTTCCCCATCTTCCCGTTCAGCCTCAGGACAAATTGCAACCTGTACGGAACAGGAGGTTAAAGGTGCTGATGCTCCAAGTAGGGAGATTGTTAGTAAAGCGGCTGGAATGGCGACCCCGGGCACAAGGAGAAGAGAAATGAGGTGCGTTTTAGAAACCTTTCCCCATCACATGGTGTACCATCTTTTTGTTTTCTCATGCATGTTTTCGATGTAGGAAGATGTCCTTGAACCTGGAGATTTGGGACCCATGCGATGGGTACCACGCAGTATTACTTTAAAGGGTCTGCGTTTGCTCACCCAACCTCACCAAACCTCTCAGCCCCAAGAGTGTCCACCCTTATGTCTCATCCAGCTGTGGGTCTAGATATGGTCAATCCAGGTTGCATCACAGCCCCTGAACGCATTGTGTAAGAATTTCTCTCTCTTTCACTGTCTTTGTTTCATGGGTTTTTCGAAGTAATTTATTTTTATACTGGGGTTTAGCTGCTTTTCACTGCTGTGTTTATGCCGCTTTACACCCACTTGACACACTAACAGAGAGATATCAATACATAGGTTTTACGATTATTACTAGTCAGATATATTCTTGTGCGGTGAATAGGGCGTGTTGAGTCCAGTTCTCTGAGCAAGGAGTAGGTCTTGTCTATTACATATTGGGTTTATGGAACGGTATCTGAGCTAATTTGAAACGCTTGTTTTATGTATCACCCCACCTCACCTTTCCCGTTAAGCAGCCATAGTGTGTTTTCTGCATGTGTGACTCTGTTCTGTTTTGTAATTCAGTTCAAGTGTAACGGTTTTTACATTCCCTCTATAAGTGATACCTTTTGAGAAATGTCCTTTTCTGTGTGACTTATTTCACTTAGAATCGTCGAACCTAAATCCACTCATCATGCTGCTACTAGCCTTATGACATTGATTTCATGGCTGAGTGATATTCCATTGTACATAAGGACCACAACTTCTTTATCCATTTTTCTCTTTCCTGGGATATTGAAGGTGGAATGAAGTGGAGGTCCTTGTCAACAGAGCAGCCCTAAACTTTGGGGTGCTTGTGTCTTGCTGATTTTTCATTTTCCCAATTTATACCCCCATGAGTGGAAGTGCCCTATGCTCTCTAAGCTGTGTTTTTTAGATGTTTCAGGACACACCGTACACTTCTCCAGAGTGGCTGTTGGCAATTTACATCCCGCCCATCAGTGTAGCAAGGCTCCCATTTCTCCATGGCCTGTCCTGCATTTCTGGTTTTGAGACTTTTTTCAGCATGGCCCTTTTGACCGATGGGTAGCGAGTCTTCTTTGTAGCCCTGATTTGCCTTTCCAGGTTGCTTGGTTGGCCAAAAAGGGCGTATGCGTTTTTTCCTGAATATATTCAGGAAAAAACGCATACGCCCTTTTTGGCCAAGGGCATCATTGTCAACGTTTTGCCGCTTTTCATGTGCTTTAAAGGCGATTCGAATCTACCTCCTGAAATCTGTTTCCTGCATTTCTGCCTTGATTTCAAATCCTCTTCTTTGCCTTCCCTCAATATATTTGTGGACGAGAGTTATCATTTATAACTCTGCATGTTTGGGAATTGCAGTGCCCTGAAGCTCCATTTTACAACTCGCTTTTTTGGGAGCTGGCCGCAAAAGCGCAGGATGGCTTCAGGCCCTGTTCTGGTTCCGGGGGGGAGGATGAGCCTGTGGTTAATTCTTCTTCCTGATGGGAAAATAGAGTGACCTGTGCCTGTCCCAACACCAAGAGCTAGTCTCTCACTGGTTCCCCGTCTACCCGTTCATCCTCAGGACAAATTGCAACCTGTACGGAACAGGAGGTTAAAGGTGCTGATGCTCCAAGTAGGGAGATTGTTAGTAAAGCGGCTGGAATGGCAAACCCGGGCACAAGGAGAAGAGAAATGAGGTGCGTTTTAGAAACCTTTCCCCATCACATGGTGTACCATCTTTTTGTTTTCTCATGCATGTTTTCGATGTAGGAAGATGCCCTTGAACCTGGAGATTTGGGACCCATGCGATGGGTACCACGCAGTATTACTTTAAAGGGTCTGCGTTTGCTCACCCAACCTCACCAAACCTCTCAGCCCCAAGAGTGTCCACCCTTATGTCTCATCCAGCTGTGGGTCTAGATATGGTCAATCCAGGTTGCATCACAGCCCCTGAACGCATTGTGTAAGAATTTCTCTCTCTTTCACTGTCTTTGTTTCATGGGTTTTTCAAAGTAATTTATTTTTATAATGGGGTTTAGCTGCTTTTCACTGCTGTGTTTATGCCGCTTTACACCCACTTGACACACTAACAGAGAGATATCAATACATAGGTTTTAAGATTATTACTAGTCAGATATATTCTTGTGCGGTGAATAGGGCGTGTTGAGTCCAGTTCTCTGAGCAAGGAGTAGGTCTTGTCTATTACATATTGGGTTTATGGAACGGTATCTGAGCTAATTTGAAACCCTTGTTTTATGTATCACCCCACCTCACCTTTCCCGTTAAGCAGCCATACTGTGTTTTCTGCATGTGTGACTCTGTTCTGTTTTGTAATTCAGTTCAAGTGTAACGGTTTTTACATTCCCTCTATCAGTGATACCTTATGAGAAGTGTCCTTTTCTGTGTGACTTATTTCACTTAGAATCATCGTACCTAAATCCACTCATCATGCTGCTACTAGCCTTATGACATTGATTTCATGGCTGAGTGATATTCCATTGTACATAAGGACCACAACTTCTTTATCCATTTTTCTCTTTCCTGGGATATTGAAGGTGGAATGAAGTGGAGGTCCTTGTCAACAGAGCAGCCCTAAACTTTGGGGTGCTTGTGTCTTGCTGATTTTTCATTTTCCCAATTTATACCCCCATGAGTGGAAGTGCCCTATGCTCTCTAAGCTGTGTTTTTTAGATGTTTCAGGACACACCGTACACTTCTCCAGAGTGGCTGTTGGCAATTTACATCCCGCCCATCAGTGTAGCAAGGCTCCCATTTCTCCATGGCCTGTCCTGCATTTCTGGTTTTGAGACTTTTTTCAGCATGGCCCTTTTGACCGATGGGTAGCGAGTCTTCTTTGTAGCCCTGATTTGCCTTTCCAGGTTGCTTGGTTGGCCAAAAAGGGCGTATGCGTTTTTTCCTGAATATATTCAGGAAAAAACACATACGCCCTTTTTGGCCAAGGGCATCATTGTCAACGTATTGCCGCTTTTCATGTGCTTTAAAGGCGATTCGAATCTACCTCCTGAAATCTGTTTCCTGCAATTCTGCCTTGATTTCAAATCCTCTTCTTTGCCTTCCCTCAATATATTTGTGGACGAGAGTTATCATTTATATCTCTGCAGGTTTGTGAATTGCAGTGCCCTGAAGCTCCATTTTACAACTCGCTTTTTTGGGAGCTGGCCGCAAAAGCGCAGGATGGCTTCAGGCCCTGTTCTGGTTCCGGGGGGGGGGGGGGGAGGATGAGCCTGTGGTTAATTCTTCTTCCTGATGGGAAAATAGAGTGACCTGTTCCTGTCCCAACAACAAGAGGTAGTCTCTCACTGGTTCCCCATCTTCCCGTTCAGCCTCAGGACAAATTGCAACCTGTACGGAACAGGAGGTTAAAGGTGCTGATGCTCCAAGTAGGGAGATTGTTAGTAAAGCGGCTGGAATGGCGACCCCGGGCACAAGGAGAAGAGAAATGAGGTGCGTTTTAGAAACCTTTCCCCATCACATGGTGTACCATCTTTTTGTTTTCTCATGCATGTTTTCGATGTAGGAAGATGTCCTTGAACCTGGAGATTTGGGACCCATGCGATGGGTACCACGCAGTATTACTTTAAAGGGTCTGCGTTTGCTCACCCAACCTCACCAAACCTCTCAGCCCCAAGAGTGTCCACCCTTATGTCTCATCCAGCTGTGGGTCTAGATATGGTCAATCCAGGTTGCATCACAGCCCCTGAACGCATTGTGTAAGAATTTCTCTCTCTTTCACTGTCTTTGTTTCATGGGTTTTTCGAAGTAATTTATTTTTATACTGGGGTTTAGCTGCTTTTCACTGCTGTGTTTATGCCGCTTTACACCCACTTGACACACTAACAGAGAGATATCAATACATAGGTTTTACGATTATTACTAGTCAGATATATTCTTGTGCGGTGAATAGGGCGTGTTGAGTCCAGTTCTCTGAGCAAGGAGTAGGTCTTGTCTATTACATATTGGGTTTATGGAACGGTATCTGAGCTAATTTGAAACGCTTGTTTTATGTATCACCCCACCTCACCTTTCCCGTTAAGCAGCCATAGTGTGTTTTCTGCATGTGTGACTCTGTTCTGTTTTGTAATTCAGTTCAAGTGTAACGGTTTTTACATTCCCTCTATAAGTGATACCTTTTGAGAAGTGTCCTTTTCTGTGTGACTTATTTCACTTAGAATCGTCGAACCTAAATCCACTCATCATGCTGCTACTAGCCTTATGACATTGATTTCATGGCTGAGTGATATTCCATTGTACATAAGGACCACAACTTCTTTATCCATTTTTCTCTTTCCTGGGATATTGAAGGTGGAATGAAGTGGAGGTCCTTGTCAACAGAGCAGCCCTAAACTTTGGGGTGCTTGTGTCTTGCTGATTTTTCATTTTCCCAATTTATACCCCCATGAGTGGAAGTGCCCTATGCTCTCTAAGCTGTGTTTTTTAGATGTTTCAGGACACACCGTACACTTCTCCAGAGTGGCTGTTGGCAATTTACATCCCGCCCATCAGTGTAGCAAGGCTCCCATTTCTCCATGGCCTGTCCTGCATTTCTGGTTTTGACACTTTTTTCAGCATGGCCCTTTTGACCGATGGGAAGCGAGACTTCTCTGTAGCGCTGATTTGCCTTTCCAGGTTGCTTGGTTGGCCAAAAAGGGCGTATGCGTTTTTTCCTGATATTCAGGAAAAAACGCATACGCCCTTTTTGGCCAAGGGCATCATTGTCAACGTTTTGCCGCTTTTCATGTGCTTTAAAGGCGATTCGAATCTACCTCCTGGAATCTGTTTCCTGCAAATCTGCCTTGATTTCAAATCCTCTTCTTTGCCTTCCCTCAGTATATTTGTGGACGAGAGTTATGATTTATAACTCTGCAGGTTTGTGAATTGCAGTGCCCTGAAGCTCCATTTTACAACTCGCTTTTTTGGGAGCTGGCCGCAAAAGCGCAGGATGGCTTCAGGCCCTGTTCTGGTTCCGGGTGGGATGATGAGCCTGTGGTTAATTCTTCTTCCTGATGGGAAAATAGAGTGACCTGTTCCTGTCCCAACAACAAGAGGTAGTCTCTCACTGGTTCCCCATCTTCCCGTTCAGCCTCAGGACAAATTGCAACCTGTACGGAACAGGAGGTTAAAGGTGCTGATGCTCCAAGTAGGGAGATTGTTAGTAAAGCGGCTGGAATGGCGACCCCGGGCACAAGGAGAAGAGAAATGAGGTGCGTTTTAGAAACCTTTCCCCATCACATGGTGTACCATCTTTTTGTTTTCTCATGCATGTTTTCGATGTAGGAAGATGCCCTTGAACCTGGAGATTTGGGACCCATGCGATGGGTACCACGCAGTATTACTTTAAAGGGTCTGCGTTTGCTCACCCAACCTCACCAAACCTCTCAGCCCCAAGAGTGTCCACCCTTATGTCTCATCCAGCTGTGGGTCTAGATATGGTCAATCCAGGTTGCATCACAGCCCCTGAACGCATTGTGTAAGAATTTCTCTCTCTTTCACTGTCTTTGTTTCATGGGTTTTTCAAAGTAATTTATTTTTATAATGGGGTTTAGCTGCTTTTCACTGCTGTGTTTATGCCGCTTTACACCCACTTGACACACTAACAGAGAGATATCAATACATAGGTTTTAAGATTATTACTAGTCAGATATATTCTTGTGCGGTGAATAGGGCGTGTTGAGTCCAGTTCTCTGAGCAAGGAGTAGGTCTTGTCTATTACATATTGGGTTTATGGAACGGTATCTGAGCTAATTTGAAACCCTTGTTTTATGTATCACCCCACCTCACCTTTCCCGTTAAGCAGCCATACTGTGTTTTCTGCATGTGTGACTCTGTTCTGTTTTGTAATTCAGTTCAAGTGTAACGGTTTTTACATTCCCTCTATCAGTGATACCTTATGAGAAGTGTCCTTTTCTGTGTGACTTATTTCACTTAGAATCATCGTACCTAAATCCACTCATCATGCTGCTACTAGCCTTATGACATTGATTTCATGGCTGAGTGATATTCCATTGTACATAAGGACCACAACTTCTTTATCCATTTTTCTCTTTCCTGGGATATTGAAGGTGGAATGAAGTGGAGGTCCTTGTCAACAGAGCAGCCCTAAACTTTGGGGTGCTTGTGTCTTGCTGATTTTTCATTTTCCCAATTTATACCCCCATGAGTGGAAGTGCCCTATGCTCTCTAAGCTGTGTTTTTTAGATGTTTCAGGACACACCGTACACTTCTCCAGAGTGGCTGTTGGCAATTTACATCCCGCCCATCAGTGTAGCAAGGCTCCCATTTCTCCATGGCCTGTCCTGCATTTCTGGTTTTGAGACTTTTTTCAGCATGGCCCTTTTGACCGATGGGTAGCGAGTCTTCTTTGTAGCCCTGATTTGCCTTTCCAGGTTGCTTGGTTGGCCAAAAAGGGCGTATGCGTTTTTTCCTGAATATATTCAGGAAAAAACACATACGCCCTTTTTGGCCAAGGGCATCATTGTCAACGTATTGCCGCTTTTCATGTGCTTTAAAGGCGATTCGAATCTACCTCCTGAAATCTGTTTCCTGCAATTCTGCCTTGATTTCAAATCCTCTTCTTTGCCTTCCCTCAATATATTTGTGGACGAGAGTTATCATTTATATCTCTGCAGGTTTGTGAATTGCAGTGCCCTGAAGCTCCATTTTACAACTCGCTTTTTTGGGAGCTGGCCGCAAAAGCGCAGGATGGCTTCAGGCCCTGTTCTGGTTCCGGGGGGGGGGGGGGGAGGATGAGCCTGTGGTTAATTCTTCTTCCTGATGGGAAAATAGAGTGACCTGTTCCTGTCCCAACAACAAGAGGTAGTCTCTCACTGGTTCCCCATCTTCCCGTTCAGCCTCAGGACAAATTGCAACCTGTACGGAACAGGAGGTTAAAGGTGCTGATGCTCCAAGTAGGGAGATTGTTAGTAAAGCGGCTGGAATGGCGACCCCGGGCACAAGGAGAAGAGAAATGAGGTGCGTTTTAGAAACCTTTCCCCATCACATGGTGTACCATCTTTTTGTTTTCTCATGCATGTTTTCGATGTAGGAAGATGTCCTTGAACCTGGAGATTTGGGACCCATGCGATGGGTACCACGCAGTATTACTTTAAAGGGTCTGCGTTTGCTCACCCAACCTCACCAAACCTCTCAGCCCCAAGAGTGTCCACCCTTATGTCTCATCCAGCTGTGGGTCTAGATATGGTCAATCCAGGTTGCATCACAGCCCCTGAACGCATTGTGTAAGAATTTCTCTCTCTTTCACTGTCTTTGTTTCATGGGTTTTTCGAAGTAATTTATTTTTATACTGGGGTTTAGCTGCTTTTCACTGCTGTGTTTATGCCGCTTTACACCCACTTGACACACTAACAGAGAGATATCAATACATAGGTTTTACGATTATTACTAGTCAGATATATTCTTGTGCGGTGAATAGGGCGTGTTGAGTCCAGTTCTCTGAGCAAGGAGTAGGTCTTGTCTATTACATATTGGGTTTATGGAACGGTATCTGAGCTAATTTGAAACGCTTGTTTTATGTATCACCCCACCTCACCTTTCCCGTTAAGCAGCCATAGTGTGTTTTCTGCATGTGTGACTCTGTTCTGTTTTGTAATTCAGTTCAAGTGTAACGGTTTTTACATTCCCTCTATAAGTGATACCTTTTGAGAAGTGTCCTTTTCTGTGTGACTTATTTCACTTAGAATCGTCGAACCTAAATCCACTCATCATGCTGCTACTAGCCTTATGACATTGATTTCATGGCTGAGTGATATTCCATTGTACATAAGGACCACAACTTCTTTATCCATTTTTCTCTTTCCTGGGATATTGAAGGTGGAATGAAGTGGAGGTCCTTGTCAACAGAGCAGCCCTAAACTTTGGGGTGCTTGTGTCTTGCTGATTTTTCATTTTCCCAATTTATACCCCCATGAGTGGAAGTGCCCTATGCTCTCTAAGCTGTGTTTTTTAGATGTTTCAGGACACACCGTACACTTCTCCAGAGTGGCTGTTGGCAATTTACATCCCGCCCATCAGTGTAGCAAGGCTCCCATTTCTCCATGGCCTGTCCTGCATTTCTGGTTTTGACACTTTTTTCAGCATGGCCCTTTTGACCGATGGGAAGCGAGACTTCTCTGTAGCGCTGATTTGCCTTTCCAGGTTGCTTGGTTGGCCAAAAAGGGCGTATGCGTTTTTTCCTGATATTCAGGAAAAAACGCATACGCCCTTTTTGGCCAAGGGCATCATTGTCAACGTTTTGCCGCTTTTCATGTGCTTTAAAGGCGATTCGAATCTACCTCCTGGAATCTGTTTCCTGCAAATCTGCCTTGATTTCAAATCCTCTTCTTTGCCTTCCCTCAGTATATTTGTGGACGAGAGTTATGATTTATAACTCTGCAGGTTTGTGAATTGCAGTGCCCTGAAGCTCCATTTTACAACTCGCTTTTTTGGGAGCTGGCCGCAAAAGCGCAGGATGGCTTCAGGCCCTGTTCTGGTTCCGGGTGGGATGATGAGCCTGTGGTTAATTCTTCTTCCTGATGGGAAAATAGAGTGACCTGTTCCTGTCCCAACAACAAGAGGTAGTCTCTCACTGGTTCCCCATCTTCCCGTTCAGCCTCAGGACAAATTGCAACCTGTACGGAACAGGAGGTTAAAGGTGCTGATGCTCCAAGTAGGGAGATTGTTAGTAAAGCGGCTGGAATGGCGACCCCGGGCACAAGGAGAAGAGAAATGAGGTGCGTTTTAGAAACCTTTCCCCATCACATGGTGTACCATCTTTTTGTTTTCTCATGCATGTTTTCGATGTAGGAAGATGTCCTTGAACCTGGAGATTTGGGACCCATGCGATGGGTACCACGCAGTATTACTTTAAAGGGTCTGCGTTTGCTCACCCAACCTCACCAAACCTCTCAGCCCCAAGAGTGTCCACCCTTATGTCTCATCCAGCTGTGGGTCTAGATATGGTCAATCCAGGTTGCATCACAGCCCCTGAACGCATTGTGTAAGAATTTCTCTCTCTTTCACTGTCTTTGTTTCATGGGTTTTTCGAAGTAATTTATTTTTATACTGGGGTTTAGCTGCTTTTCACTGCTGTGTTTATGCCGCTTTACACCCACTTGACACACTAACAGAGAGATATCAATACATAGGTTTTAAGATTATTACTAGTCAGATATATTCTTGTGCGGTGAATAGGGCGTGTTGAGTCCAGTTCTCTGAGCAAGGAGTAGGTCTTGTCTATTACATATTGGGTTTATGGAACGGTATCTGAGCTAATTTGAAACCCTTGTTTTATGTATCACCCCACCTCACCTTTCCCGTTAAGCAGCCATAGTGTGTTTTCTGCATGTGTGACTCTGTTCTGTTTTGTAATTCAGTTCAAGTGTAACGCTTTTTACATTCCCTCTATAAGTGATACCTTATGAGAAGTGTCCTTTTCTGTGTGACTTATTTCACTTAGAATCGTCAAACCTAAATCCACTCATCATGCTGCTACTAGCCTTATGACATTGATTTCATGGCTGAGTGATATTCCATTGTACATAAGGACCACAACTTCTTTATCCATTTTTCTCTTTCCTGGGATATTGAAGGTGGAATGAAGTGGAGGTCCTTGTCAACAGAGCAGCCCTAAACTTTGGGGTGCTTGTGTCTTGCTGATTTTTCATTTTCCCAATTTATACCCCCATGAGTGGAAGTGCCCTATGCTCTCTAAGCTGTGTTTTTTAGATGTTTCAGGACACACCGTACACTTCTCCAGAGTGGCTGTTGGCAATTTACATCCCGCCCATCAGTGTAGCAAGGCTCCCATTTCTCCATGGCCTGTCCTGCATTTCTGGTTTTGAGACTTTTTTCAGCATGGCCCTTTTGACCGATGGGTAGCGAGTCTTCTTTGTAGCCCTGATTTGCCTTTCCAGGTTGCTTGGTTGGCCAAAAAGGGCGTATGCGTTTTTTCCTGAATATATTCAGGAAAAAACGCATACGCCCTTTTTGGCCAAGGGCATCATTGTCAACGTATTGCCGCTTTTCATGTGCTTTAAAGGCGATTCGAATCTACCTCCTGAAATCTGTTTCCTGCAATTCTGACTTGATTTCAAATCCTCTTCTTTGCCTTCCCTCAATATATTTGTGGACGAGAGTTATCATTTATATCTCTGCAGGTTTGTGAATTGCAGTGCCCTGAAGCTCCATTTTACAACTCGCTTTTTTGGGAGCTGGCCGCAAAAGCGCAGGATGGCTTCAGGCCCTGTTCTGGTTCCGGGGGGGGGGGGAGGATGAGCCTGTGGTTAATTCTTCTTCCTGATGGGAAAATAGAGTGACCTGTTCCTGTCCCAACAACAAGAGGTAGTCTCTCACTGGTTCCCCATCTTCCCGTTCAGCCTCAGGACAAATTGCAACCTGTACGGAACAGGAGGTTAAAGGTGCTGATGCTCCAAGTAGGGAGATTGTTAGTAAAGCGGCTGGAATGGCGACCCCGGGCACAAGGAGAAGAGAAATGAGGTGCGTTTTAGAAACCTTTCCCCATCACATGGTGTACCATCTTTTTGTTTTCTCATGCATGTTTTCGATGTAGGAAGATGTCCTTGAACCTGGAGATTTGGGACCCATGCGATGGGTACCACGCAGTATTACTTTAAAGGGTCTGCGTTTGCTCACCCAACCTCACCAAACCTCTCAGCCCCAAGAGTGTCCACCCTTATGTCTCATCCAGCTGTGGGTCTAGATATGGTCAATCCAGGTTGCATCACAGCCCCTGAACGCATTGTGTAAGAATTTCTCTCTCTTTCACTGTCTTTGTTTCATGGGTTTTTCGAAGTAATTTATTTTTATACTGGGGTTTAGCTGCTTTTCACTGCTGTGTTTATGCCGCTTTACACCCACTTGACACACTAACAGAGAGATATCAATACATAGGTTTTACGATTATTACTAGTCAGATATATTCTTGTGCGGTGAATAGGGCGTGTTGAGTCCAGTTCTCTGAGCAAGGAGTAGGTCTTGTCTATTACATATTGGGTTTATGGAACGGTATCTGAGCTAATTTGAAACGCTTGTTTTATGTATCACCCCACCTCACCTTTCCCGTTAAGCAGCCATAGTGTGTTTTCTGCATGTGTGACTCTGTTCTGTTTTGTAATTCAGTTCAAGTGTAACGGTTTTTACATTCCCTCTATAAGTGATACCTTTTGAGAAGTGTCCTTTTCTGTGTGACTTATTTCACTTAGAATCGTCGAACCTAAATCCACTCATCATGCTGCTACTAGCCTTATGACATTGATTTCATGGCTGAGTGATATTCCATTGTACATAAGGACCACAACTTCTTTATCCATTTTTCTCTTTCCTGGGATATTGAAGGTGGAATGAAGTGGAGGTCCTTGTCAACAGAGCAGCCCTAAACTTTGGGGTGCTTGTGTCTTGCTGATTTTTCATTTTCCCAATTTATACCCCCATGAGTGGAAGTGCCCTATGCTCTCTAAGCTGTGTTTTTTAGATGTTTCAGGACACACCGTACACTTCTCCAGAGTGGCTGTTGGCAATTTACATCCCGCCCATCAGTGTAGCAAGGCTCCCATTTCTCCATGGCCTGTCCTGCATTTCTGGTTTTGACACTTTTTTCAGCATGGCCCTTTTGACCGATGGGAAGCGAGACTTCTCTGTAGCGCTGATTTGCCTTTCCAGGTTGCTTGGTTGGCCAAAAAGGGCGTATGCGTTTTTTCCTGATATTCAGGAAAAAACGCATACGCCCTTTTTGGCCAAGGGCATCATTGTCAACGTTTTGCCGCTTTTCATGTGCTTTAAAGGCGATTCGAATCTACCTCCTGGAATCTGTTTCCTGCAAATCTGCCTTGATTTCAAATCCTCTTCTTTGCCTTCCCTCAGTATATTTGTGGACGAGAGTTATGATTTATAACTCTGCAGGTTTGTGAATTGCAGTGCCCTGAAGCTCCATTTTACAACTCGCTTTTTTGGGAGCTGGCCGCAAAAGCGCAGGATGGCTTCAGGCCCTGTTCTGGTTCCGGGTGGGATGATGAGCCTGTGGTTAATTCTTCTTCCTGATGGGAAAATAGAGTGACCTGTTCCTGTCCCAACAACAAGAGGTAGTCTCTCACTGGTTCCCCATCTTCCCGTTCAGCCTCAGGACAAATTGCAACCTGTACGGAACAGGAGGTTAAAGGTGCTGATGCTCCAAGTAGGGAGATTGTTAGTAAAGCGGCTGGAATGGCGACCCCGGGCACAAGGAGAAGAGAAATGAGGTGCGTTTTAGAAACCTTTCCCCATCACATGGTGTACCATCTTTTTGTTTTCTCATGCATGTTTTCGATGTAGGAAGATGTCCTTGAACCTGGAGATTTGGGACCCATGCGATGGGTACCACGCAGTATTACTTTAAAGGGTCTGCGTTTGCTCACCCAACCTCACCAAACCTCTCAGCCCCAAGAGTGTCCACCCTTATGTCTCATCCAGCTGTGGGTCTAGATATGGTCAATCCAGGTTGCATCACAGCCCCTGAACGCATTGTGTAAGAATTTCTCTCTCTTTCACTGTCTTTGTTTCATGGGTTTTTCGAAGTAATTTATTTTTATACTGGGGTTTAGCTGCTTTTCACTGCTGTGTTTATGCCGCTTTACACCCACTTGACACACTAACAGAGAGATATCAATACATAGGTTTTAAGATTATTACTAGTCAGATATATTCTTGTGCGGTGAATAGGGCGTGTTGAGTCCAGTTCTCTGAGCAAGGAGTAGGTCTTGTCTATTACATATTGGGTTTATGGAACGGTATCTGAGCTAATTTGAAACCCTTGTTTTATGTATCACCCCACCTCACCTTTCCCGTTAAGCAGCCATAGTGTGTTTTCTGCATGTGTGACTCTGTTCTGTTTTGTAATTCAGTTCAAGTGTAACGCTTTTTACATTCCCTCTATAAGTGATACCTTATGAGAAGTGTCCTTTTCTGTGTGACTTATTTCACTTAGAATCGTCAAACCTAAATCCACTCATCATGCTGCTACTAGCCTTATGACATTGATTTCATGGCTGAGTGATATTCCATTGTACATAAGGACCACAACTTCTTTATCCATTTTTCTCTTTCCTGGGATATTGAAGGTGGAATGAAGTGGAGGTCCTTGTCAACAGAGCAGCCCTAAACTTTGGGGTGCTTGTGTCTTGCTGATTTTTCATTTTCCCAATTTATACCCCCATGAGTGGAAGTGCCCTATGCTCTCTAAGCTGTGTTTTTTAGATGTTTCAGGACACACCGTACACTTCTCCAGAGTGGCTGTTGGCAATTTACATCCCACCCATCAGTGTAGCAAGGCTCCCATTTCTCCATGGCCTGTCCTGCATTTCTGGTTTTGAGACTTTTTTCAGCATGGCCCTTTTGACAGATGGGTAGCGAGTCTTCTTTGTAGCCCTGATTTGCCTTTCCAGGTTGCTTGGTTGGCCAAAAAGGGCGTATGCGTTTTTTCCTGAATATATTCAGGAAAAAACGCATACGCCCTTTTTGGCCAAGGGCATCATTGTCAACGTTTTGCTGCTTTTCATGTGCTTTAAAGGCGATTCGAATCTACCTCCTGGAATCTGTTTCCTGCAAATCTGCCTTGATTTCAAATCCTCTACTTTGCCTTCCCTCAGTATATTTGTGGACGAGAGTTATGATTTATAACTCTGCAGGTTTGTGAATTGCAGTGCCCTGAAGCTCCATTTTACAACTCGCTTTTTTGGGAGCTGGCCGCAAAAGCGCAGTATGGCTTCAGGCCCTGTTCTGGTTCCCGGGGGGTGGATGAGCCTGTGGTTAATTCTTCTTCCTGATGGGAAGATAGAGTGACCTGTGCCTGTCCCAACACCAAGAGCTAGTCTCTCACTGGTTCCCCGTCTACCCGTTCAACCTCAGGACAAATTGCAACCTGTACGGAACAGGAGGTTAAAGGTGCTGATGCTCCAAGTAGGGAGATTGTTAGTAAAGCGGCTGGAATGGCGAACCCGGGCACAAGGAGAAGAGAAATGAGGTGCGTTTTAGAAACCTTTCCCCATCACATGGTGTACCATCATTTTGTTTTCTCATGCATGTTTTCGATGTAGGAAGATGTCCTTGAACCTGGAGATTTGGGACCCATGCGATGGGTACCACGCAGTATTACTTTAAAGGGTCTGCGTTTGCTCACCCAACCTCACCAAACCTCTCAGCCCCAAGAGTGTCCACCCTTATGTCTCATCCAGCTGTGGGTCTAGATATGGTCAATCCAGGTTGCATCACAGCCCCTGAACGCATTGTGTAAGAATTTCTCTCTCTTTCACTGTCTTTGTTTCATGGGTTTGTAAAAGTAATTTATTTTTATAATGGGGTTTAGCTGCTTTTCACTGCTGTGTTTATGCTGCTTTACACCCACTTGACACACTAACAGAGAGATATCAATACATAGGTTTTAAGATTATTACTAGTCAGATATATTCTTGTGCGGTGAATAGGGCGTGTTGAGTCCAGTTCTCTGAGCAAGGAGTAGGTCTTGTCTATTACATATTGGGTTTATGGAACGGTATCTGAGCTAATTTGAAACGCTTGTTTTATGTATCACCCCACCTCACCTTTCCCGTTAAGCAGCCATAGTGTGTTTTCTGCATGTGTGACTCTGTTCTGTTTTGTAATTCAGTTCAAGTGTAACGGTTTTTACATTCCCTCTATAAGTGATAACTTATGAGAAGTGTCCTTTTCTGTGTGACTTATTTCACTTAGAATCGTCGAACCTAAATCCACTCATCATGCTGCTACTAGCCTTATGACATTGATTTCATGGCTGAGTGATATTCCATTGTACATAAGGACCACAACTTCTTTATCCATTTTTCTCTTTCCTGGGATATTGAAGGTGGAATGAAGTGGAGGTCCTTGTCAACAGAGCAGCCCTAAACTTTGGGGTGCTTGTGTCTTGCTAATTTTTCATTTTCCCAATTTATACCCCCATGAGTGGAAGTGCCCTATGCTCTCTAAGCTGTGTTTTTTAGATGTTTCAGGACACACCGTACACTTCTCCAGAGTGGCTGTTGGCAATTTACATCCCGCCCATCAGTGTAGCAAGGCTCCCATTTCTCCATGGCCTGTCCTGCATTTCTGGTTTTGAGACTTTTTTCAGCATGGCCCTTTTGACCGATGGGTAGCGAGTCTTCTTTGTAGCCCTGATTTGCCTTTCCAGGTTGCTTGGTTGGCCAAAAAGGGCGTATGCGTTTTTTCCTGAATATATTCAGGAAAAAACGCATACGCCCTTTTTGGCCAAGGGCATCATTGTCAACGTTTTGCCGCTTTTCATGTGCTTTAAAGGCGATTCGAATCTACCTCCTGAAATCTGTTTCCTGCATTTCTGCCTTGATTTCAAATCCTCTTCTTTGCCTTCCCTCAATATATTTGTGGACGAGAGTTATCATTTATAACTCTGCATGTTTGGGAATTGCAGTGCCCTGAAGCTCCATTTTACAACTCGCTTTTTTGGGAGCTGGCCGCAAAAGCGCAGGATGGCTTCAGGCCCTGTTCTGGTTCCGGGGGGGAGGATGAGCCTGTGGTTAATTCTTCTTCCTGATGGGAAAATAGAGTGACCTGTGCCTGTCCCAACACCAAGAGCTAGTCTCTCACTGGTTCCCCGTCTACCCGTTCATCCTCAGGACAAATTGCAACCTGTACGGAACAGGAGGTTAAAGGTGCTGATGCTCCAAGTAGGGAGATTGTTAGTAAAGCGGCTGGAATGGCAAACCCGGGCACAAGGAGAAGAGAAATGAGGTGCGTTTTAGAAACCTTTCCCCATCACATGGTGTACCATCTTTTTGTTTTCTCATGCATGTTTTCGATGTAGGAAGATGCCCTTGAACCTGGAGATTTGGGACCCATGCGATGGGTACCACGCAGTATTACTTTAAAGGGTCTGCGTTTGCTCACCCAACCTCACCAAACCTCTCAGCCCCAAGAGTGTCCACCCTTATGTCTCATCCAGCTGTGGGTCTAGATATGGTCAATCCAGGTTGCATCACAGCCCCTGAACGCATTGTGTAAGAATTTCTCTCTCTTTCACTGTCTTTGTTTCATGGGTTTTTCAAAGTAATTTATTTTTATAATGGGGTTTAGCTGCTTTTCACTGCTGTGTTTATGCCGCTTTACACCCACTTGACACACTAACAGAGAGATATCAATACATAGGTTTTAAGATTATTACTAGTCAGATATATTCTTGTGCGGTGAATAGGGCGTGTTGAGTCCAGTTCTCTGAGCAAGGAGTAGGTCTTGTCTATTACATATTGGGTTTATGGAACGGTATCTGAGCTAATTTGAAACCCTTGTTTTATGTATCACCCCACCTCACCTTTCCCGTTAAGCAGCCATACTGTGTTTTCTGCATGTGTGACTCTGTTCTGTTTTGTAATTCAGTTCAAGTGTAACGGTTTTTACATTCCCTCTATCAGTGATACCTTATGAGAAGTGTCCTTTTCTGTGTGACTTATTTCACTTAGAATCATCGTACCTAAATCCACTCATCATGCTGCTACTAGCCTTATGACATTGATTTCATGGCTGAGTGATATTCCATTGTACATAAGGACCACAACTTCTTTATCCATTTTTCTCTTTCCTGGGATATTGAAGGTGGAATGAAGTGGAGGTCCTTGTCAACAGAGCAGCCCTAAACTTTCGGGTGCTTGTGTCTTGCTGATTTTTCATTTTCCCAATTTATACCCCCATGAGTGGAAGTGCCCTATGCTCTCTAAGCTGTGTTTTTTAGATGTTTCAGGACACACCGTACACTTCTCCAGAGTGGCTGTTGGCAATTTACATCCCGCCCATCAGTGTAGCAAGGCTCCCATTTCTCCATGGCCTGTCCTGCATTTCTGGTTTTGAGACTTTTTTCAGCATGGCCCTTTTGACCGATGGGTAGCGAGTCTTCTTTGTAGCCCTGATTTGCCTTTCCAGGTTGCTTTGTTGGCCAAAAAGGGCGTATGCGTTTTTTCCTGAATATATTCAGGAAAAAACACATACGCCCTTTTTGGCCAAGGGCATCATTGTCAACGTATTGCCGCTTTTCATGTGCTTTAAAGGCGATTCGAATCTACCTCCTGAAATCTGTTTCCTGCAATTCTGCCTTGATTTCAAATCCTCTTCTTTGCCTTCCCTCAATATATTTGTGGACGAGAGTTATCATTTATATCTCTGCAGGTTTGTGAATTGCAGTGCCCTGAAGCTCCATTTTACAACTCGCTTTTTTGGGAGCTGGCCGCAAAAGCGCAGGATGGCTTCAGGCCCTGTTCTGGTTCCGGGGGGGGGGGGGAGGATGAGCCTGTGGTTAATTCTTCTTCCTGATGGGAAAATAGAGTGACCTGTTCCTGTCCCAACAACAAGAGGTAGTCTCTCACTGGTTCCCCATCTTCCCGTTCAGCCTCAGGACAAATTGCAACCTGTACGGAACAGGAGGTTAAAGGTGCTGATGCTCCAAGTAGGGAGATTGTTAGTAAAGCGGCTGGAATGGCGACCCCGGGCACAAGGAGAAGAGAAATGAGGTGCGTTTTAGAAACCTTTCCCCATCACATGGTGTACCATCTTTTTGTTTTCTCATGCATGTTTTCGATGTAGGAAGATGTCCTTGAACCTGGAGATTTGGGACCCATGCGATGGGTACCACGCAGTATTACTTTAAAGGGTCTGCGTTTGCTCACCCAACCTCACCAAACCTCTCAGCCCCAAGAGTGTCCACCCTTATGTCTCATCCAGCTGTGGGTCTAGATATGGTCAATCCAGGTTGCATCACAGCCCCTGAACGCATTGTGTAAGAATTTCTCTCTCTTTCACTGTCTTTGTTTCATGGGTTTTTCGAAGTAATTTATTTTTATACTGGGGTTTAGCTGCTTTTCACTGCTGTGTTTATGCCGCTTTACACCCACTTGACACACTAACAGAGAGATATCAATACATAGGTTTTACGATTATTACTAGTCAGATATATTCTTGTGCGGTGAATAGGGCGTGTTGAGTCCAGTTCTCTGAGCAAGGAGTAGGTCTTGTCTATTACATATTGGGTTTATGGAACGGTATCTGAGCTAATTTGAAACGCTTGTTTTATGTATCACCCCACCTCACCTTTCCCGTTAAGCAGCCATAGTGTGTTTTCTGCATGTGTGACTCTGTTCTGTTTTGTAATTCAGTTCAAGTGTAACGGTTTTTACATTCCCTCTATAAGTGATACCTTTTGAGAAGTGTCCTTTTCTGTGTGACTTATTTCACTTAGAATCGTCGAACCTAAATCCACTCATCATGCTGCTACTAGCCTTATGACATTGATTTCATGGCTGAGTGATATTCCATTGTACATAAGGACCACAACTTCTTTATCCATTTTTCTCTTTCCTGGGATATTGAAGGTGGAATGAAGTGGAGGTCCTTGTCAACAGAGCAGCCCTAAACTTTGGGGTGCTTGTGTCTTGCTGATTTTTCATTTTCCCAATTTATACCCCCATGAGTGGAAGTGCCCTATGCTCTCTAAGCTGTGTTTTTTAGATGTTTCAGGACACACCGTACACTTCTCCAGAGTGGCTGTTGGCAATTTACATCCCGCCCATCAGTGTAGCAAGGCTCCCATTTCTCCATGGCCTGTCCTGCATTTCTGGTTTTGACACTTTTTTCAGCATGGCCCTTTTGACCGATGGGAAGCGAGACTTCTCTGTAGCGCTGATTTGCCTTTCCAGGTTGCTTGGTTGGCCAAAAAGGGCGTATGCGTTTTTTCCTGATATTCAGGAAAAAACGCATACGCCCTTTTTGGCCAAGGGCATCATTGTCAACGTTTTGCCGCTTTTCATGTGCTTTAAAGGCGATTCGAATCTACCTCCTGGAATCTGTTTCCTGCAAATCTGCCTTGATTTCAAATCCTCTTCTTTGCCTTCCCTCAGTATATTTGTGGACGAGAGTTATGATTTATAACTCTGCAGGTTTGTGAATTGCAGTGCCCTGAAGCTCCATTTTACAACTCGCTTTTTTGGGAGCTGGCCGCAAAAGCGCAGGATGGCTTCAGGCCCTGTTCTGGTTCCGGGTGGGATGATGAGCCTGTGGTTAATTCTTCTTCCTGATGGGAAAATAGAGTGACCTGTTCCTGTCCCAACAACAAGAGGTAGTCTCTCACTGGTTCCCCATCTTCCCGTTCAGCCTCAGGACAAATTGCAACCTGTACGGAACAGGAGGTTAAAGGTGCTGATGCTCCAAGTAGGGAGATTGTTAGTAAAGCGGCTGGAATGGCGACCCCGGGCACAAGGAGAAGAGAAATGAGGTGCGTTTTAGAAACCTTTCCCCATCACATGGTGTACCATCTTTTTGTTTTCTCATGCATGTTTTCGATGTAGGAAGATGTCCTTGAACCTGGAGATTTGGGACCCATGCGATGGGTACCACGCAGTATTACTTTAAAGGGTCTGCGTTTGCTCACCCAACCTCACCAAACCTCTCAGCCCCAAGAGTGTCCACCCTTATGTCTCATCCAGCTGTGGGTCTAGATATGGTCAATCCAGGTTGCATCACAGCCCCTGAACGCATTGTGTAAGAATTTCTCTCTCTTTCACTGTCTTTGTTTCATGGGTTTTTCGAAGTAATTTATTTTTATACTGGGGTTTAGCTGCTTTTCACTGCTGTGTTTATGCCGCTTTACACCCACTTGACACACTAACAGAGAGATATCAATACATAGGTTTTACGATTATTACTAGTCAGATATATTCTTGTGCGGTGAATAGGGCGTGTTGAGTCCAGTTCTCTGAGCAAGGAGTAGGTCTTGTCTATTACATATTGGGTTTATGGAACGGTATCTGAGCTAATTTGAAACGCTTGTTTTATGTATCACCCCACCTCACCTTTCCCGTTAAGCAGCCATAGTGTGTTTTCTGCATGTGTGACTCTGTTCTGTTTTGTAATTCAGTTCAAGTGTAACGGTTTTTACATTCCCTCTATAAGTGATACCTTATGAGAAGTGTCCTTTTCTGTGTGACTTATTTCACTTAGAATCGTCGAACCTAAATCCACTCATCATGCTGCTACTAGCCTTATGACATTGATTTCATGGCTGAGTGATATTCCATTGTACATAAGGACCACAACTTCTTTATCCATTTTTCTCTTTCCTGGGATATTGAAGGTGGAATGAAGTGGAGGTCCTTGTCAACAGAGCAGCCCTAAACTTTGGGGTGCTTGTGTCTTGCTGATTTTTCATTTTCCCAATTTATACCCCCATGAGTGGAAGTGCCCTATGCTCTCTAAGCTGTGTTTTTTAGATGTTTCAGGACACACCGTACACTTCTCCAGAGTGGCTGTTGGCAATTTACATCCCGCCCATCAGTGTAGCAAGGCTCCCATTTCTCCATGGCCTGTCCTGCATTTCTGGTTTTGACACTTTTTTCAGCATGGCCCTTTTGACCGATGGGAAGCGAGACTTCTCTGTAGCGCTGATTTGCCTTTCCAGGTTGCTTGGTTGGCCAAAAAGGGCGTATGCGTTTTTTCCTGATATTCAGGAAAAAACGCATACGCCCTTTTTGGCCAAGGGCATCATTGTCAACGTTTTGCCGCTTTTCATGTGCTTTAAAGGCGATTCGAATCTACCTCCTGGAATCTGTTTCCTGCAAATCTGCCTTGATTTCAAATCCTCTTCTTTGCCTTCCCTCAGTATATTTGTGGACGAGAGTTATGATTTATAACTCTGCAGGTTTGTGAATTGCAGTGCCCTGAAGCTCCATTTTACAACTCGCTTTTTTGGGAGCTGGCCGCAAAAGCGCAGGATGGCTTCAGGCCCTGTTCTGGTTCCGGGTGGGATGATGAGCCTGTGGTTAATTCTTCTTCCTGATGGGAAAATAGAGTGACCTGTTCCTGTCCCAACAACAAGAGGTAGTCTCTCACTGGTTCCCCATCTTCCCGTTCAGCCTCAGGACAAATTGCAACCTGTACGGAACAGGAGGTTAAAGGTGCTGATGCTCCAAGTAGGGAGATTGTTAGTAAAGCGGCTGGAATGGCGACCCCGGGCACAAGGAGAAGAGAAATGAGGTGCGTTTTAGAAACCTTTCCCCATCACATGGTGTACCATCTTTTTGTTTTCTCATGCATGTTTTCGATGTAGGAAGATGTCCTTGAACCTGGAGATTTGGGACCCATGCGATGGGTACCACGCAGTATTACTTTAAAGGGTCTGCGTTTGCTCACCCAACCTCACCAAACCTCTCAGCCCCAAGAGTGTCCACCCTTATGTCTCATCCAGCTGTGGGTCTAGATATGGTCAATCCAGGTTGCATCACAGCCCCTGAACGCATTGTGTAAGAATTTCTCTCTCTTTCACTGTCTTTGTTTCATGGGTTTTTCGAAGTAATTTATTTTTATACTGGGGTTTAGCTGCTTTTCACTGCTGTGTTTATGCCGCTTTACACCCACTTGACACACTAACAGAGAGATATCAATACATAGGTTTTAAGATTATTACTAGTCAGATATATTCTTGTGCGGTGAATAGGGCGTGTTGAGTCCAGTTCTCTGAGCAAGGAGTAGGTCTTGTCTATTACATATTGGGTTTATGGAACGGTATCTGAGCTAATTTGAAACCCTTGTTTTATGTATCACCCCACCTCACCTTTCCCGTTAAGCAGCCATAGTGTGTTTTCTGCATGTGTGACTCTGTTCTGTTTTGTAATTCAGTTCAAGTGTAACGCTTTTTACATTCCCTCTATAAGTGATACCTTATGAGAAGTGTCCTTTTCTGTGTGACTTATTTCACTTAGAATCGTCAAACCTAAATCCACTCATCATGCTGCTACTAGCCTTATGACATTGATTTCATGGCTGAGTGATATTCCATTGTACATAAGGACCACAACTTCTTTATCCATTTTTCTCTTTCCTGGGATATTGAAGGTGGAATGAAGTGGAGGTCCTTGTCAACAGAGCAGCCCTAAACTTTGGGGTGCTTGTGTCTTGCTGATTTTTCATTTTCCCAATTTATACCCCCATGAGTGGAAGTGCCCTATGCTCTCTAAGCTGTGTTTTTTAGATGTTTCAGGACACACCGTACACTTCTCCAGAGTGGCTGTTGGCAATTTACATCCCACCCATCAGTGTAGCAAGGCTCCCATTTCTCCATGGCCTGTCCTGCATTTCTGGTTTTGAGACTTTTTTCAGCATGGCCCTTTTGACAGATGGGTAGCGAGTCTTCTTTGTAGCCCTGATTTGCCTTTCCAGGTTGCTTGGTTGGCCAAAAAGGGCGTATGCGTTTTTTCCTGAATATATTCAGGAAAAAACGCATACGCCCTTTTTGGCCAAGGGCATCATTGTCAACGTTTTGCTGCTTTTCATGTGCTTTAAAGGCGATTCGAATCTACCTCCTGGAATCTGTTTCCTGCAAATCTGCCTTGATTTCAAATCCTCTACTTTGCCTTCCCTCAGTATATTTGTGGACGAGAGTTATGATTTATAACTCTGCAGGTTTGTGAATTGCAGTGCCCTGAAGCTCCATTTTACAACTCGCTTTTTTGGGAGCTGGCCGCAAAAGCGCAGTATGGCTTCAGGCCCTGTTCTGGTTCCCGGGGGGTGGATGAGCCTGTGGTTAATTCTTCTTCCTGATGGGAAGATAGAGTGACCTGTGCCTGTCCCAACACCAAGAGCTAGTCTCTCACTGGTTCCCCGTCTACCCGTTCAACCTCAGGACAAATTGCAACCTGTACGGAACAGGAGGTTAAAGGTGCTGATGCTCCAAGTAGGGAGATTGTTAGTAAAGCGGCTGGAATGGCGAACCCGGGCACAAGGAGAAGAGAAATGAGGTGCGTTTTAGAAACCTTTCCCCATCACATGGTGTACCATCATTTTGTTTTCTCATGCATGTTTTCGATGTAGGAAGATGTCCTTGAACCTGGAGATTTGGGACCCATGCGATGGGTACCACGCAGTATTACTTTAAAGGGTCTGCGTTTGCTCACCCAACCTCACCAAACCTCTCAGCCCCAAGAGTGTCCACCCTTATGTCTCATCCAGCTGTGGGTCTAGATATGGTCAATCCAGGTTGCATCACAGCCCCTGAACGCATTGTGTAAGAATTTCTCTCTCTTTCACTGTCTTTGTTTCATGGGTTTGTAAAAGTAATTTATTTTTATAATGGGGTTTAGCTGCTTTTCACTGCTGTGTTTATGCTGCTTTACACCCACTTGACACACTAACAGAGAGATATCAATACATAGGTTTTAAGATTATTACTAGTCAGATATATTCTTGTGCGGTGAATAGGGCGTGTTGAGTCCAGTTCTCTGAGCAAGGAGTAGGTCTTGTCTATTACATATTGGGTTTATGGAACGGTATCTGAGCTAATTTGAAACGCTTGTTTTATGTATCACCCCACCTCACCTTTCCCGTTAAGCAGCCATAGTGTGTTTTCTGCATGTGTGACTCTGTTCTGTTTTGTAATTCAGTTCAAGTGTAACGGTTTTTACATTCCCTCTATAAGTGATACCTTATGAGAAGTGTCCTTTTCTGTGTGACTTATTTCACTTAGAATCGTCGAACCTAAATCCACTCATCATGCTGCTACTAGCCTTATGACATTGATTTCATGGCTGAGTGATATTCCATTGTACATAAGGACCACAACTTCTTTATCCATTTTTCTCTTTCCTGGGATATTGAAGGTGGAATGAAGTGGAGGTCCTTGTCAACAGAGCAGCCCTAAACTTTGGGGTGCTTGTGTCTTGCTAATTTTTCATTTTCCCAATTTATACCCCCATGAGTGGAAGTGCCCTATGCTCTCTAAGCTGTGTTTTTTAGATGTTTCAGGACACACCGTACACTTCTCCAGAGTGGCTGTTGGCAATTTACATCCCGCCCATCAGTGTAGCAAGGCTCCCATTTCTCCATGGCCTGTCCTGCATTTCTGGTTTTGAGACTTTTTTCAGCATGGCCCTTTTGACCGATGGGTAGCGAGTCTTCTTTGTAGCCCTGATTTGCCTTTCCAGGTTGCTTGGTTGGCCAAAAAGGGCGTATGCGTTTTTTCCTGAATATATTCAGGAAAAAACGCATACGCCCTTTTTGGCCAAGGGCATCATTGTCAACGTTTTGCCGCTTTTCATGTGCTTTAAAGGCGATTCGAATCTACCTCCTGAAATCTGTTTCCTGCATTTCTGCCTTGATTTCAAATCCTCTTCTTTGCCTTCCCTCAATATATTTGTGGACGAGAGTTATCATTTATAACTCTGCATGTTTGGGAATTGCAGTGCCCTGAAGCTCCATTTTACAACTCGCTTTTTTGGGAGCTGGCCGCAAAAGCGCAGGATGGCTTCAGGCCCTGTTCTGGTTCCGGGGGGGAGGATGAGCCTGTGGTTAATTCTTCTTCCTGATGGGAAAATAGAGTGACCTGTGCCTGTCCCAACACCAAGAGCTAGTCTCTCACTGGTTCCCCGTCTACCCGTTCATCCTCAGGACAAATTGCAACCTGTACGGAACAGGAGGTTAAAGGTGCTGATGCTCCAAGTAGGGAGATTGTTAGTAAAGCGGCTGGAATGGCAAACCCGGGCACAAGGAGAAGAGAAATGAGGTGCGTTTTAGAAACCTTTCCCCATCACATGGTGTACCATCTTTTTGTTTTCTCATGCATGTTTTCGATGTAGGAAGATGCCCTTGAACCTGGAGATTTGGGACCCATGCGATGGGTACCACGCAGTATTACTTTAAAGGGTCTGCGTTTGCTCACCCAACCTCACCAAACCTCTCAGCCCCAAGAGTGTCCACCCTTATGTCTCATCCATCTGTGGGTCTAGATATGGTCAATCCAGGTTGCATCACAGCCCCTGAACGCATTGTGTAAGAATTTCTCTCTCTTTCACTGTCTTTGTTTCATGGGTTTTTCAAAGTAATTTATTTTTATAATGGGGTTTAGCTGCTTTTCACTGCTGTGTTTATGCCGCTTTACACCCACTTGACACACTAACAGAGAGATATCAATACATAGGTTTTAAGATTATTACTAGTCAGATATATTCTTGTGCGGTGAATAGGGCGTGTTGAGTCCAGTTCTCTGAGCAAGGAGTAGGTCTTGTCTATTACATATTGGGTTTATGGAACGGTATCTGAGCTAATTTGAAACCCTTGTTTTATGTATCACCCCACCTCACCTTTCCCGTTAAGCAGCCATACTGTGTTTTCTGCATGTGTGACTCTGTTCTGTTTTGTAATTCAGTTCAAGTGTAACGGTTTTTACATTCCCTCTATCAGTGATACCTTATGAGAAGTGTCCTTTTCTGTGTGACTTATTTCACTTAGAATCATCGTACCTAAATCCACTCATCATGCTGCTACTAGCCTTATGACATTGATTTCATGGCTGAGTGATATTCCATTGTACATAAGGACCACAACTTCTTTATCCATTTTTCTCTTTCCTGGGATATTGAAGGTGGAATGAAGTGGAGGTCCTTGTCAACAGAGCAGCCCTAAACTTTCGGGTGCTTGTGTCTTGCTGATTTTTCATTTTCCCAATTTATACCCCCATGAGTGGAAGTGCCCTATGCTCTCTAAGCTGTGTTTTTTAGATGTTTCAGGACACACCGTACACTTCTCCAGAGTGGCTGTTGGCAATTTACATCCCGCCCATCAGTGTAGCAAGGCTCCCATTTCTCCATGGCCTGTCCTGCATTTCTGGTTTTGAGACTTTTTTCAGCATGGCCCTTTTGACCGATGGGTAGCGAGTCTTCTTTGTAGCCCTGATTTGCCTTTCCAGGTTGCTTGGTTGGCCAGAAAGGGCGTATGCGTTTTTTCCTGAATATATTCAGGAAAAAACACATACGCCCTTTTTGGCCAAGGGCATCATTGTCAACGTATTGCCGCTTTTCATGTGCTTTAAAGGCGATTCGAATCTACCTCCTGAAATCTGTTTCCTGCAATTCTGCCTTGATTTCAAATCCTCTTCTTTGCCTTCCCTCAATATATTTGTGGACGAGAGTTATCATTTATATCTCTGCAGGTTTGTGAATTGCAGTGCCCTGAAGCTCCATTTTACAACTCGCTTTTTTGGGAGCTGGCCGCAAAAGCGCAGGATGGCTTCAGGCCCTGTTCTGGTTCCGGGGGGGGGGGGGGAGGATGAGCCTGTGGTTAATTCTTCTTCCTGATGGGAAAATAGAGTGACCTGTTCCTGTCCCAACAACAAGAGGTAGTCTCTCACTGGTTCCCCATCTTCCCGTTCAGCCTCAGGACAAATTGCAACCTGTACGGAACAGGAGGTTAAAGGTGCTGATGCTCCAAGTAGGGAGATTGTTAGTAAAGCGGCTGGAATGGCGACCCCGGGCACAAGGAGAAGAGAAATGAGGTGCGTTTTAGAAACCTTTCCCCATCACATGGTGTACCATCTTTTTGTTTTCTCATGCATGTTTTCGATGTAGGAAGATGTCCTTGAACCTGGAGATTTGGGACCCATGCGATGGGTACCACGC
Source organism: Balaenoptera borealis (assembly GCF_965194805.1). Lineage (NCBI taxonomy): Eukaryota > Metazoa > Chordata > Mammalia > Artiodactyla > Balaenopteridae > Balaenoptera > Balaenoptera borealis. Next base: position 554,847 of record NW_028123973.1, read on the forward strand.
AGTATTACTTTAAAGGGTCTGCGTTTGCTCACCCAACCTCACCAAACCTCTCAGCCCCAAGAGTGTCCACCCTTATGTCTCATCCAGCTGTGGGTCTAGATATGGTCAATCCAGGTTGCATCACAGCCCCTGAACGCATTGTGTAAGAATTTCTCTCTCTTTCACTGTCTTTGTTTCATGGGTTTTTCGAAGTAATTTATTTTTATACTGGGGTTTAGCTGCTTTTCACTGCTGTGTTTATGCCGCTTTACACCCACTTGACACACTAACAGAGAGATATCAATACATAGGTTTTACGATTATTACTAGTCAGATATATTCTTGTGCGGTGAATAGGGCGTGTTGAGTCCAGTTCTCTGAGCAAGGAGTAGGTCTTGTCTATTACATATTGGGTTTATGGAACGGTATCTGAGCTAATTTGAAACGCTTGTTTTATGTATCACCCCACCTCACCTTTCCCGTTAAGCAGCCATAGTGTGTTTTCTGCATGTGTGACTCTGTTCTGTTTTGTAATTCAGTTCAAGTGTAACGGTTTTTACATTCCCTCTATAAGTGATACCTTTTGAGAAATGTCCTTTTCTGTGTGACTTATTTCACTTAGAATCGTCGAACCTAAATCCACTCATCATGCTGCTACTAGCCTTATGACATTGATTTCATGGCTGAGTGATATTCCATTGTACATAAGGACCACAACTTCTTTATCCATTTTTCTCTTTCCTGGGATATTGAAGGTGGAATGAAGTGGAGGTCCTTGTCAACAGAGCAGCCCTAAACTTTGGGGTGCTTGTGTCTTGCTGATTTTTCATTTTCCCAATTTATACCCCCATGAGTGGAAGTGCCCTATGCTCTCTAAGCTGTGTTTTTTAGATGTTTCAGGACACACCGTACACTTCTCCAGAGTGGCTGTTGGCAATTTACATCCCGCCCATCAGTGTAGCAAGGCTCCCATTTCTCCATGGCCTGTCCTGCATTTCTGGTTTTGAGACTTTTTTCAGCATGGCCCTTTTGACCGATGGGTAGCGAGTCTTCTTTGTAGCCCTGATTTGCCTTTCCAGGTTGCTTGGTTGGCCAAAAAGGGCGTATGCGTTTTTTCCTGAATATATTCAGGAAAAAACGCATACGCCCTTTTTGGCCAAGGGCATCATTGTCAACGTTTTGCCGCTTTTCATGTGCTTTAAAGGCGATTCGAATCTACCTCCTGAAATCTGTTTCCTGCATTTCTGCCTTGATTTCAAATCCTCTTCTTTGCCTTCCCTCAATATATTTGTGGACGAGAGTTATCATTTATAACTCTGCATGTTTGGGAATTGCAGTGCCCTGAAGCTCCATTTTACAACTCGCTTTTTTGGGAGCTGGCCGCAAAAGCGCAGGATGGCTTCAGGCCCTGTTCTGGTTCCGGGGGGGAGGATGAGCCTGTGGTTAATTCTTCTTCCTGATGGGAAAATAGAGTGACCTGTGCCTGTCCCAACACCAAGAGCTAGTCTCTCACTGGTTCCCCGTCTACCCGTTCATCCTCAGGACAAATTGCAACCTGTACGGAACAGGAGGTTAAAGGTGCTGATGCTCCAAGTAGGGAGATTGTTAGTAAAGCGGCTGGAATGGCAAACCCGGGCACAAGGAGAAGAGAAATGAGGTGCGTTTTAGAAACCTTTCCCCATCACATGGTGTACCATCTTTTTGTTTTCTCATGCATGTTTTCGATGTAGGAAGATGCCCTTGAACCTGGAGATTTGGGACCCATGCGATGGGTACCACGCAGTATTACTTTAAAGGGTCTGCGTTTGCTCACCCAACCTCACCAAACCTCTCAGCCCCAAGAGTGTCCACCCTTATGTCTCATCCAGCTGTGGGTCTAGATATGGTCAATCCAGGTTGCATCACAGCCCCTGAACGCATTGTGTAAGAATTTCTCTCTCTTTCACTGTCTTTGTTTCATGGGTTTTTCAAAGTAATTTATTTTTATAATGGGGTTTAGCTGCTTTTCACTGCTGTGTTTATGCCGCTTTACACCCACTTGACACACTAACAGAGAGATATCAATACATAGGTTTTAAGATTATTACTAGTCAGATATATTCTTGTGCGGTGAATAGGGCGTGTTGAGTCCAGTTCTCTGAGCAAGGAGTAGGTCTTGTCTATTACATATTGGGTTTATGGAACGGTATCTGAGCTAATTTGAAACCCTTGTTTTATGTATCACCCCACCTCACCTTTCCCGTTAAGCAGCCATACTGTGTTTTCTGCATGTGTGACTCTGTTCTGTTTTGTAATTCAGTTCAAGTGTAACGGTTTTTACATTCCCTCTATCAGTGATACCTTATGAGAAGTGTCCTTTTCTGTGTGACTTATTTCACTTAGAATCATCGTACCTAAATCCACTCATCATGCTGCTACTAGCCTTATGACATTGATTTCATGGCTGAGTGATATTCCATTGTACATAAGGACCACAACTTCTTTATCCATTTTTCTCTTTCCTGGGATATTGAAGGTGGAATGAAGTGGAGGTCCTTGTCAACAGAGCAGCCCTAAACTTTCGGGTGCTTGTGTCTTGCTGATTTTTCATTTTCCCAATTTATACCCCCATGAGTGGAAGTGCCCTATGCTCTCTAAGCTGTGTTTTTTAGATGTTTCAGGACACACCGTACACTTCTCCAGAGTGGCTGTTGGCAATTTACATCCCGCCCATCAGTGTAGCAAGGCTCCCATTTCTCCATGGCCTGTCCTGCATTTCTGGTTTTGAGACTTTTTTCAGCATGGCCCTTTTGACCGATGGGTAGCGAGTCTTCTTTGTAGCCCTGATTTGCCTTTCCAGGTTGCTTGGTTGGCCAAAAAGGGCGTATGCGTTTTTTCCTGAATATATTCAGGAAAAAACACATACGCCCTTTTTGGCCAAGGGCATCATTGTCAACGTATTGCCGCTTTTCATGTGCTTTAAAGGCGATTCGAATCTACCTCCTGAAATCTGTTTCCTGCAATTCTGCCTTGATTTCAAATCCTCTTCTTTGCCTTCCCTCAATATATTTGTGGACGAGAGTTATCATTTATATCTCTGCAGGTTTGTGAATTGCAGTGCCCTGAAGCTCCATTTTACAACTCGCTTTTTTGGGAGCTGGCCGCAAAAGCGCAGGATGGCTTCAGGCCCTGTTCTGGTTCCGGGGGGGGGGGGGAGGATGAGCCTGTGGTTAATTCTTCTTCCTGATGGGAAAATAGAGTGACCTGTTCCTGTCCCAACAACAAGAGGTAGTCTCTCACTGGTTCCCCATCTTCCCGTTCAGCCTCAGGACAAATTGCAACCTGTACGGAACAGGAGGTTAAAGGTGCTGATGCTCCAAGTAGGGAGATTGTTAGTAAAGCGGCTGGAATGGCGACCCCGGGCACAAGGAGAAGAGAAATGAGGTGCGTTTTAGAAACCTTTCCCCATCACATGGTGTACCATCTTTTTGTTTTCTCATGCATGTTTTCGATGTAGGAAGATGTCCTTGAACCTGGAGATTTGGGACCCATGCGATGGGTACCACGCAGTATTACTTTAAAGGGTCTGCGTTTGCTCACCCAACCTCACCAAACCTCTCAGCCCCAAGAGTGTCCACCCTTATGTCTCATCCAGCTGTGGGTCTAGATATGGTCAATCCAGGTTGCATCACAGCCCCTGAACGCATTGTGTAAGAATTTCTCTCTCTTTCACTGTCTTTGTTTCATGGGTTTTTCGAAGTAATTTATTTTTATACTGGGGTTTAGCTGCTTTTCACTGCTGTGTTTATGCCGCTTTACACCCACTTGACACACTAACAGAGAGATATCAATACATAGGTTTTACGATTATTACTAGTCAGATATATTCTTGTGCGGTGAATAGGGCGTGTTGAGTCCAGTTCTCTGAGCAAGGAGTAGGTCTTGTCTATTACATATTGGGTTTATGGAACGGTATCTGAGCTAATTTGAAACGCTTGTTTTATGTATCACCCCACCTCACCTTTCCCGTTAAGCAGCCATAGTGTGTTTTCTGCATGTGTGACTCTGTTCTGTTTTGTAATTCAGTTCAAGTGTAACGGTTTTTACATTCCCTCTATAAGTGATACCTTTTGAGAAGTGTCCTTTTCTGTGTGACTTATTTCACTTAGAATCGTCGAACCTAAATCCACTCATCATGCTGCTACTAGCCTTATGACATTGATTTCATGGCTGAGTGATATTCCATTGTACATAAGGACCACAACTTCTTTATCCATTTTTCTCTTTCCTGGGATATTGAAGGTGGAATGAAGTGGAGGTCCTTGTCAACAGAGCAGCCCTAAACTTTGGGGTGCTTGTGTCTTGCTGATTTTTCATTTTCCCAATTTATACCCCCATGAGTGGAAGTGCCCTATGCTCTCTAAGCTGTGTTTTTTAGATGTTTCAGGACACACCGTACACTTCTCCAGAGTGGCTGTTGGCAATTTACATCCCGCCCATCAGTGTAGCAAGGCTCCCATTTCTCCATGGCCTGTCCTGCATTTCTGGTTTTGACACTTTTTTCAGCATGGCCCTTTTGACCGATGGGAAGCGAGACTTCTCTGTAGCGCTGATTTGCCTTTCCAGGTTGCTTGGTTGGCCAAAAAGGGCGTATGCGTTTTTTCCTGATATTCAGGAAAAAACGCATACGCCCTTTTTGGCCAAGGGCATCATTGTCAACGTTTTGCCGCTTTTCATGTGCTTTAAAGGCGATTCGAATCTACCTCCTGGAATCTGTTTCCTGCAAATCTGCCTTGATTTCAAATCCTCTTCTTTGCCTTCCCTCAGTATATTTGTGGACGAGAGTTATGATTTATAACTCTGCAGGTTTGTGAATTGCAGTGCCCTGAAGCTCCATTTTACAACTCGCTTTTTTGGGAGCTGGCCGCAAAAGCGCAGGATGGCTTCAGGCCCTGTTCTGGTTCCGGGTGGGATGATGAGCCTGTGGTTAATTCTTCTTCCTGATGGGAAAATAGAGTGACCTGTTCCTGTCCCAACAACAAGAGGTAGTCTCTCACTGGTTCCCCATCTTCCCGTTCAGCCTCAGGACAAATTGCAACCTGTACGGAACAGGAGGTTAAAGGTGCTGATGCTCCAAGTAGGGAGATTGTTAGTAAAGCGGCTGGAATGGCGACCCCGGGCACAAGGAGAAGAGAAATGAGGTGCGTTTTAGAAACCTTTCCCCATCACATGGTGTACCATCTTTTTGTTTTCTCATGCATGTTTTCGATGTAGGAAGATGTCCTTGAACCTGGAGATTTGGGACCCATGCGATGGGTACCACGCAGTATTACTTTAAAGGGTCTGCGTTTGCTCACCCAACCTCACCAAACCTCTCAGCCCCAAGAGTGTCCACCCTTATGTCTCATCCAGCTGTGGGTCTAGATATGGTCAATCCAGGTTGCATCACAGCCCCTGAACGCATTGTGTAAGAATTTCTCTCTCTTTCACTGTCTTTGTTTCATGGGTTTTTCGAAGTAATTTATTTTTATACTGGGGTTTAGCTGCTTTTCACTGCTGTGTTTATGCCGCTTTACACCCACTTGACACACTAACAGAGAGATATCAATACATAGGTTTTAAGATTATTACTAGTCAGATATATTCTTGTGCGGTGAATAGGGCGTGTTGAGTCCAGTTCTCTGAGCAAGGAGTAGGTCTTGTCTATTACATATTGGGTTTATGGAACGGTATCTGAGCTAATTTGAAACCCTTGTTTTATGTATCACCCCACCTCACCTTTCCCGTTAAGCAGCCATAGTGTGTTTTCTGCATGTGTGACTCTGTTCTGTTTTGTAATTCAGTTCAAGTGTAACGCTTTTTACATTCCCTCTATAAGTGATACCTTATGAGAAGTGTCCTTTTCTGTGTGACTTATTTCACTTAGAATCGTCAAACCTAAATCCACTCATCATGCTGCTACTAGCCTTATGACATTGATTTCATGGCTGAGTGATATTCCATTGTACATAAGGACCACAACTTCTTTATCCATTTTTCTCTTTCCTGGGATATTGAAGGTGGAATGAAGTGGAGGTCCTTGTCAACAGAGCAGCCCTAAACTTTGGGGTGCTTGTGTCTTGCTGATTTTTCATTTTCCCAATTTATACCCCCATGAGTGGAAGTGCCCTATGCTCTCTAAGCTGTGTTTTTTAGATGTTTCAGGACACACCGTACACTTCTCCAGAGTGGCTGTTGGCAATTTACATCCCGCCCATCAGTGTAGCAAGGCTCCCATTTCTCCATGGCCTGTCCTGCATTTCTGGTTTTGAGACTTTTTTCAGCATGGCCCTTTTGACCGATGGGTAGCGAGTCTTCTTTGTAGCCCTGATTTGCCTTTCCAGGTTGCTTGGTTGGCCAAAAAGGGCGTATGCGTTTTTTCCTGAATATATTCAGGAAAAAACGCATACGCCCTTTTTGGCCAAGGGCATCATTGTCAACGTATTGCCGCTTTTCATGTGCTTTAAAGGCGATTCGAATCTACCTCCTGAAATCTGTTTCCTGCAATTCTGCCTTGATTTCAAATCCTCTTCTTTGCCTTCCCTCAATATATTTGTGGACGAGAGTTATCATTTATATCTCTGCAGGTTTGTGAATTGCAGTGCCCTGAAGCTCCATTTTACAACTCGCTTTTTTGGGAGCTGGCCGCAAAAGCGCAGGATGGCTTCAGGCCCTGTTCTGGTTCCGGGGGGGGGGGGAGGATGAGCCTGTGGTTAATTCTTCTTCCTGATGGGAAAATAGAGTGACCTGTTCCTGTCCCAACAACAAGAGGTAGTCTCTCACTGGTTCCCCATCTTCCCGTTCAGCCTCAGGACAAATTGCAACCTGTACGGAACAGGAGGTTAAAGGTGCTGATGCTCCAAGTAGGGAGATTGTTAGTAAAGCGGCTGGAATGGCGACCCCGGGCACAAGGAGAAGAGAAATGAGGTGCGTTTTAGAAACCTTTCCCCATCACATGGTGTACCATCTTTTTGTTTTCTCATGCATGTTTTCGATGTAGGAAGATGTCCTTGAACCTGGAGATTTGGGACCCATGCGATGGGTACCACGCAGTATTACTTTAAAGGGTCTGCGTTTGCTCACCCAACCTCACCAAACCTCTCAGCCCCAAGAGTGTCCACCCTTATGTCTCATCCAGCTGTGGGTCTAGATATGGTCAATCCAGGTTGCATCACAGCCCCTGAACGCATTGTGTAAGAATTTCTCTCTCTTTCACTGTCTTTGTTTCATGGGTTTTTCGAAGTAATTTATTTTTATACTGGGGTTTAGCTGCTTTTCACTGCTGTGTTTATGCCGCTTTACACCCACTTGACACACTAACAGAGAGATATCAATACATAGGTTTTACGATTATTACTAGTCAGATATATTCTTGTGCGGTGAATAGGGCGTGTTGAGTCCAGTTCTCTGAGCAAGGAGTAGGTCTTGTCTATTACATATTGGGTTTATGGAACGGTATCTGAGCTAATTTGAAACGCTTGTTTTATGTATCACCCCACCTCACCTTTCCCGTTAAGCAGCCATAGTGTGTTTTCTGCATGTGTGACTCTGTTCTGTTTTGTAATTCAGTTCAAGTGTAACGGTTTTTACATTCCCTCTATAAGTGATACCTTATGAGAAGTGTCCTTTTCTGTGTGACTTATTTCACTTAGAATCGTCGAACCTAAATCCACTCATCATGCTGCTACTAGCCTTATGACATTGATTTCATGGCTGAGTGATATTCCATTGTACATAAGGACCACAACTTCTTTATCCATTTTTCTCTTTCCTGGGATATTGAAGGTGGAATGAAGTGGAGGTCCTTGTCAACAGAGCAGCCCTAAACTTTGGGGTGCTTGTGTCTTGCTGATTTTTCATTTTCCCAATTTATACCCCCATGAGTGGAAGTGCCCTATGCTCTCTAAGCTGTGTTTTTTAGATGTTTCAGGACACACCGTACACTTCTCCAGAGTGGCTGTTGGCAATTTACATCCCGCCCATCAGTGTAGCAAGGCTCCCATTTCTCCATGGCCTGTCCTGCATTTCTGGTTTTGAGACTTTTTTCAGCATGGCCCTTTTGACAGATGGGTAGCGAGTCTTCTTTGTAGCGCTGATTTGCCTTTCCAGGTTGCTTGGTTGGCCAAAAAGGGCGTATGCGTTTTTTCCTGAATATATTCAGGAAAAAACGCATACGCCCTTTTTGGCCAAGGGCATCATTGTCAACGTTTTGCCGCTTTTCATGTGCTTTAAAGGCGATTCGAATCTACCTCCTGGAATCTGTTTCCTGCAAATCTGCCTTGATTTCAAATCCTCTTCTTTGCCTTCCCTCAGTATATTTGTGGACGAGAGTTATGATTTATAACTCTGCAGGTTTGTGAATTGCAGTGCCCTGAAGCTCCATTTTACAACTCGCTTTTTTGGGAGCTGGCCGCAAAAGCGCAGGATGGCTTCAGGCCCTGTTCTGGTTCCGGGTGGGATGATGAGCCTGTGGTTAATTCTTCTTCCTGATGGGAAAATAGAGTGACCTGTTCCTGTCCCAACAACAAGAGGTAGTCTCTCACTGGTTCCCCATCTTCCCGTTCAGCCTCAGGACAAATTGCAACCTGTACGGAACAGGAGGTTAAAGGTGCTGATGCTCCAAGTAGGGAGATTGTTAGTAAAGCGGCTGGAATGGCGACCCCGGGCACAAGGAGAAGAGAAATGAGGTGCGTTTTAGAAACCTTTCCCCATCACATGGTGTACCATCTTTTTGTTTTCTCATGCATGTTTTCGATGTAGGAAGATGTCCTTGAACCTGGAGATTTGGGACCCATGCGATGGGTACCACGCAGTATTACTTTAAAGGGTCTGCGTTTGCTCACCCAACCTCACCAAACCTCTCAGCCCCAAGAGTGTCCACCCTTATGTCTCATCCAGCTGTGGGTCTAGATATGGTCAATCCAGGTTGCATCACAGCCCCTGAACGCATTGTGTAAGAATTTCTCTCTCTTTCACTGTCTTTGTTTCATGGGTTTTTCGAAGTAATTTATTTTTATACTGGGGTTTAGCTGCTTTTCACTGCTGTGTTTATGCCGCTTTACACCCACTTGACACACTAACAGAGAGATATCAATACATAGGTTTTAAGATTATTACTAGTCAGATATATTCTTGTGCGGTGAATAGGGCGTGTTGAGTCCAGTTCTCTGAGCAAGGAGTAGGTCTTGTCTATTACATATTGGGTTTATGGAACGGTATCTGAGCTAATTTGAAACCCTTGTTTTATGTATCACCCCACCTCACCTTTCCCGTTAAGCAGCCATAGTGTGTTTTCTGCATGTGTGACTCTGTTCTGTTTTGTAATTCAGTTCAAGTGTAACGGTTTTTACATTCCCTCTATAAGTGATACCTTATGAGAAGTGTCCTTTTCTGTGTGACTTATTTCACTTAGAATCGTCAAACCTAAATCCACTCATCATGCTGCTACTAGCCTTATGACATTGATTTCATGGCTGAGTGATATTCCATTGTACATAAGGACCACAACTTCTTTATCCATTTTTCTCTTTCCTGGGATATTGAAGGTGGAATGAAGTGGAGGTCCTTGTCAACAGAGCAGCCCTAAACTTTGGGGTGCTTGTGTCTTGCTGATTTTTCATTTTCCCAATTTATACCCCCATGAGTGGAAGTGCCCTATGCTCTCTAAGCTGTGTTTTTTAGATGTTTCAGGACACACCGTACACTTCTCCAGAGTGGCTGTTGGCAATTTACATCCCGCCCATCAGTGTAGCAAGGCTCCCATTTCTCCATGGCCTGTCCTGCATTTCTGGTTTTGAGACTTTTTTCAGCATGGCCCTTTTGACAGATGGGTAGCGAGTCTTCTTTGTAGCCCTGATTTGCCTTTCCAGGTTGCTTGGTTGGCCAAAAAGGGCGTATACGTTTTTTCCTGAATATATTCAGGAAAAAACGCATACGCCCTTTTTGGCCAAGGGCATCATTGTCAACGTTTTGCTGCTTTTCATGTGCTTTAAAGGCGATTCGAATCTACCTCCTGGAATCTGTTTCCTGCAAATCTGCCTTGATTTCAAATCCTCTTCTTTGCCTTCCCTCAGTATATTTGTGGACGAGAGTTATGATTTATAACTCTGCAGGTTTGTGAATTGCAGTGCCCTGAAGCTCCATTTTACAACTCGCTTTTTTGGGAGCTGGCCGCAAAAGCGCAGGATGGCTTCAGGCCCTGTTCTGGTTCCCGGGGGTTGGATGAGCCTGTGGTTAATTCTTCTTCCTGATGGGAAGATAGAGTGACCTGTGCCTGTCCCAACACCAAGAGCTAGTCTCTCACTGGTTCCCCGTCTACCCGTTCAACCTCAGGACAAATTGCAACCTGTACGGAACAGGAGGTTAAAGGTGCTGATGCTCCAAGTAGGGAGATTGTTAGTAAAGCGGCTGGAATGGCGAACCCGGGCACAAGGAGAAGAGAAATGAGGTGCGTTTTAGAAACCTTTCCCCATCACATGGTGTACCATCATTTTGTTTTCTCATGCATGTTTTCGATGTAGGAAGATGTCCTTGAACCTGGAGATTTGGGACCCATGCGATGGGTACCACGCAGTATTACTTTAAAGGGTCTGCGTTTGCTCACCCAACCTCACCAAACCTCTCAGCCCCAAGAGTGTCCACCCTTATGTCTCATCCAGCTGTGGGTCTAGATATGGTCAATCCAGGTTGCATCACAGCCCCTGAACGCATTGTGTAAGAATTTCTCTCTCTTTCACTGTCTTTGTTTCATGGGTTTTTCGAAGTAATTTATTTTTATACTGGGGTTTAGCTGCTTTTCACTGCTGTGTTTATGCCGCTTTACACCCACTTGACACACTAACAGAGAGATATCAATACATAGGTTTTAAGATTATTACTAGTCAGATATATTCTTGTGCGGTGAATAGGGCGTGTTGAGTCCAGTTCTCTGAGCAAGGAGTAGGTCTTGTCTATTACATATTGGGTTTATGGAACGGTATCTGAGCTAATTTGAAACCCTTGTTTTATGTATCACCCCACCTCACCTTTCCCGTTAAGCAGCCATAGTGTGTTTTCTGCATGTGTGACTCTGTTCTGTTTTGTAATTCAGTTCAAGTGTAACGCTTTTTACATTCCCTCTATAAGTGATACCTTATGAGAAGTGTCCTTTTCTGTGTGACTTATTTCACTTAGAATCGTCAAACCTAAATCCACTCATCATGCTGCTACTAGCCTTATGACATTGATTTCATGGCTGAGTGATATTCCATTGTACATAAGGACCACAACTTCTTTATCCATTTTTCTCTTTCCTGGGATATTGAAGGTGGAATGAAGTGGAGGTCCTTGTCAACAGAGCAGCCCTAAACTTTGGGGTGCTTGTGTCTTGCTGATTTTTCATTTTCCCAATTTATACCCCCATGAGTGGAAGTGCCCTATGCTCTCTAAGCTGTGTTTTTTAGATGTTTCAGGACACACCGTACACTTCTCCAGAGTGGCTGTTGGCAATTTACATCCCGCCCATCAGTGTAGCAAGGCTCCCATTTCTCCATGGCCTGTCCTGCATTTCTGGTTTTGAGACTTTTTTCAGCATGGCCCTTTTGACCGATGGGTAGCGAGTCTTCTTTGTAGCCCTGATTTGCCTTTCCAGGTTGCTTGGTTGGCCAAAAAGGGCGTATGCGTTTTTTCCTGAATATATTCAGGAAAAAACGCATACGCCCTTTTTGGCCAAGGGCATCATTGTCAACGTATTGCCGCTTTTCATGTGCTTTAAAGGCGATTCGAATCTACCTCCTGAAATCTGTTTCCTGCAATTCTGCCTTGATTTCAAATCCTCTTCTTTGCCTTCCCTCAATATATTTGTGGACGAGAGTTATCATTTATATCTCTGCAGGTTTGTGAATTGCAGTGCCCTGAAGCTCCATTTTACAACTCGCTTTTTTGGGAGCTGGCCGCAAAAGCGCAGGATGGCTTCAGGCCCTGTTCTGGTTCCGGGGGGGGGGGGAGGATGAGCCTGTGGTTAATTCTTCTTCCTGATGGGAAAATAGAGTGACCTGTTCCTGTCCCAACAACAAGAGGTAGTCTCTCACTGGTTCCCCATCTTCCCGTTCAGCCTCAGGACAAATTGCAACCTGTACGGAACAGGAGGTTAAAGGTGCTGATGCTCCAAGTAGGGAGATTGTTAGTAAAGCGGCTGGAATGGCGACCCCGGGCACAAGGAGAAGAGAAATGAGGTGCGTTTTAGAAACCTTTCCCCATCACATGGTGTACCATCTTTTTGTTTTCTCATGCATGTTTTCGATGTAGGAAGATGTCCTTGAACCTGGAGATTTGGGACCCATGCGATGGGTACCACGCAGTATTACTTTAAAGGGTCTGCGTTTGCTCACCCAACCTCACCAAACCTCTCAGCCCCAAGAGTGTCCACCCTTATGTCTCATCCAGCTGTGGGTCTAGATATGGTCAATCCAGGTTGCATCACAGCCCCTGAACGCATTGTGTAAGAATTTCTCTCTCTTTCACTGTCTTTGTTTCATGGGTTTTTCGAAGTAATTTATTTTTATACTGGGGTTTAGCTGCTTTTCACTGCTGTGTTTATGCCGCTTTACACCCACTTGACACACTAACAGAGAGATATCAATACATAGGTTTTACGATTATTACTAGTCAGATATATTCTTGTGCGGTGAATAGGGCGTGTTGAGTCCAGTTCTCTGAGCAAGGAGTAGGTCTTGTCTATTACATATTGGGTTTATGGAACGGTATCTGAGCTAATTTGAAACGCTTGTTTTATGTATCACCCCACCTCACCTTTCCCGTTAAGCAGCCATAGTGTGTTTTCTGCATGTGTGACTCTGTTCTGTTTTGTAATTCAGTTCAAGTGTAACGGTTTTTACATTCCCTCTATAAGTGATACCTTATGAGAAGTGTCCTTTTCTGTGTGACTTATTTCACTTAGAATCGTCGAACCTAAATCCACTCATCATGCTGCTACTAGCCTTATGACATTGATTTCATGGCTGAGTGATATTCCATTGTACATAAGGACCACAACTTCTTTATCCATTTTTCTCTTTCCTGGGATATTGAAGGTGGAATGAAGTGGAGGTCCTTGTCAACAGAGCAGCCCTAAACTTTGGGGTGCTTGTGTCTTGCTGATTTTTCATTTTCCCAATTTATACCCCCATGAGTGGAAGTGCCCTATGCTCTCTAAGCTGTGTTTTTTAGATGTTTCAGGACACACCGTACACTTCTCCAGAGTGGCTGTTGGCAATTTACATCCCGCCCATCAGTGTAGCAAGGCTCCCATTTCTCCATGGCCTGTCCTGCATTTCTGGTTTTGAGACTTTTTTCAGCATGGCCCTTTTGACAGATGGGTAGCGAGTTTTCTTTGTAGCGCTGATTTGCCTTTCCAGGTTGCTTGGTTGGCCAAAAAGGGCGTATGCGTTTTTTCCTGAATATATTCAGGAAAAAACGCATACGCCCTTTTTGGCCAAGGGCATCATTGTCAACGTTTTGCCGCTTTTCATGTGCTTTAAAGGCGATTCGAATCTACCTCCTGGAATCTGTTTCCTGCAAATCTGCCTTGATTTCAAATCCTCTTCTTTGCCTTCCCTCAGTATATTTGTGGACGAGAGTTATGATTTATAACTCTGCAGGTTTGTGAATTGCAGTGCCCTGAAGCTCCATTTTACAACTCGCTTTTTTGGGAGCTGGCCGCAAAAGCGCAGGATGGCTTCAGGCCCTGTTCTGGTTCCGGGTGGGATGATGAGCCTGTGGTTAATTCTTCTTCCTGATGGGAAAATAGAGTGACCTGTTCCTGTCCCAACAACAAGAGGTAGTCTCTCACTGGTTCCCCATCTTCCCGTTCAGCCTCAGGACAAATTGCAACCTGTACGGAACAGGAGGTTAAAGGTGCTGATGCTCCAAGTAGGGAGATTGTTAGTAAAGCGGCTGGAATGGCGACCCCGGGCACAAGGAGAAGAGAAATGAGGTGCGTTTTAGAAACCTTTCCCCATCACATGGTGTACCATCTTTTTGTTTTCTCATGCATGTTTTCGATGTAGGAAGATGTCCTTGAACCTGGAGATTTGGGACCCATGCGATGGGTACCACGCAGTATTACTTTAAAGGGTCTGCGTTTGCTCACCCAACCTCACCAAACCTCTCAGCCCCAAGAGTGTCCACCCTTATGTCTCATCCAGCTGTGGGTCTAGATATGGTCAATCCAGGTTGCATCACAGCCCCTGAACGCATTGTGTAAGAATTTCTCTCTCTTTCACTGTCTTTGTTTCATGGGTTTTTCGAAGTAATTTATTTTTATACTGGGGTTTAGCTGCTTTTCACTGCTGTGTTTATGCCGCTTTACACCCACTTGACACACTAACAGAGAGATATCAATACATAGGTTTTAAGATTATTACTAGTCAGATATATTCTTGTGCGGTGAATAGGGCGTGTTGAGTCCAGTTCTCTGAGCAAGGAGTAGGTCTTGTCTATTACATATTGGGTTTATGGAACGGTATCTGAGCTAATTTGAAACCCTTGTTTTATGTATCACCCCACCTCACCTTTCCCGTTAAGCAGCCATAGTGTGTTTTCTGCATGTGTGACTCTGTTCTGTTTTGTAATTCAGTTCAAGTGTAACGGTTTTTACATTCCCTCTATAAGTGATACCTTATGAGAAGTGTCCTTTTCTGTGTGACTTATTTCACTTAGAATCGTCGTACCTAAATCCACTCATCATGCTGCTACTAGCCTTATGACATTGATTTCATGGCTGAGTGATATTCCATTGTACATAAGGACCACAACTTCTTTATCCATTTTTCTCTTTCCTGGGATATTGAAGGTGGAATGAAGTGGAGGTCCTTGTCAACAGAGCAGCCCTAAACTTTGGGGTGCTTGTGTCTTGCTGATTTTTCATTTTCCCAATTTATACCCCCATGAGTGGAAGTGCCCTATGCTCTCTAAGCTGTGTTTTTTAGATGTTTCAGGACACACCGTACACTTCTCCAGAGTGGCTGTTGGCAATTTACATCCCGCCCATCAGTGTAGCAAGGCTCCCATTTCTCCATGGCCTGTCCTGCATTTCTGGTTTTGAGACTTTTTTCAGCATGGCCCTTTTGACAGATGGGTAGCGAGTCTTCTTTGTAGCCCTGATTTGCCTTTCCAGGTTGCTTGGTTGGCCAAAAAGGGCGTATACGTTTTTTCCTGAATATATTCAGGAAAAAACGCATACGCCCTTTTTGGCCAAGGGCATCATTGTCAACGTTTTGCTGCTTTTCATGTGCTTTAAAGGCGATTCGAATCTACCTCCTGGAATCTGTTTCCTGCAAATCTGCCTTGATTTCAAATCCTCTTCTTTGCCTTCCCTCAGTATATTTGTGGACGAGAGTTATGATTTATAACTCTGCAGGTTTGTGAATTGCAGTGCCCTGAAGCTCCATTTTACAACTCGCTTTTTTGGGAGCTGGCCGCAAAAGCGCAGGATGGCTTCAGGCCCTGTTCTGGTTCCCGGGGGTTGGATGAGCCTGTGGTTAATTCTTCTTCCTGATGGGAAGATAGAGTGACCTGTGCCTGTCCCAACACCAAGAGCTAGTCTCTCACTGGTTCCCCGTCTACCCGTTCAACCTCAGGACAAATTGCAACCTGTACGGAACAGGAGGTTAAAGGTGCTGATGCTCCAAGTAGGGAGATTGTTAGTAAAGCGGCTGGAATGGCGAACCCGGGCACAAGGAGAAGAGAAATGAGGTGCGTTTTAGAAACCTTTCCCCATCACATGGTGTACCATCATTTTGTTTTCTCATGCATGTTTTCGATGTAGGAAGATGTCCTTGAACCTGGAGATTTGGGACCCATGCGATGGGTACCACGCAGTATTACTTTAAAGGGTCTGCGTTTGCTCACCCAACCTCACCAAACCTCTCAGCCCCAAGAGTGTCCACCCTTATGTCTCATCCAGCTGTGGGTCTAGATATGGTCAATCCAGGTTGCATCACAGCCCCTGAACGCATTGTGTAAGAATTTCTCTCTCTTTCACTGTCTTTGTTTCATGGGTTTGTAAAAGTAATTTATTTTTATAATGGGGTTTAGCTGCTTTTCACTGCTGTGTTTATGCTGCTTTACACCCACTTGACACACTAACAGAGAGATATCAATACATAGGTTTTAAGATTATTACTAGTCAGATATATTCTTGTGCGGTGAATAGGGCGTGTTGAGTCCAGTTCTCTGAGCAAGGAGTAGGTCTTGTCTATTACATATTGGGTTTATGGAACGGTATCTGAGCTAATTTGAAACCCTTGTTTTATGTATCACCCCACCTCACCTTTCCCTTTAAGCAGCCATAGTGTGTTTTCTGCATGTGTGACTCTGTTCTGTTTTGTAATTCAGTTCAAGTGTAACGGTTTTTACATTCCCTCTATAAGTGATACCTTATGAGAAGTGTCCTTTTCTGTGTGACTTATTTCACTTAGAATCGTTGTACCTAAATCCACTCATCATGCTGCTACTAGCCTTATGACATTGATTTCATGGCTGAGTGATATTCCATTGTACATAAGGACCACAACTTCTTTATCCATTTTTCTCTTTCCTGGGATATTGAAGGTGGAATGAAGTGGAGGTCCTTGTCAACAGAGCAGCCCTAAACTTTGGGGTGCTTGTGTCTTGCTGATTTTTCATTTTCCCAATTTATACCCCCATGAGTGGAAGTGCCCTATGCTCTCTAAGCTGTGTTTTTTAGATGTTTCAAGACACACCGTACACTTCTCCAGAGTGGCTGTTGGCAATTTACATCGCGCCCATCAGTGTAGCAAGGCTCCCATTTCTCCATGGCCTGTCCTGCATTTCTGGTTTTGAGACTTTTTTCAGCATGGCCCTTTTGACCGATGGGTAGCGAGTCTTCTTTGTAGCCCTGATTTGCCTTTCCAGGTTGCTTGGTTGGCCAAAAAGGGCGTATGGGTTTTTTCCTGAATATATTCAGGAAAAAACGCATACGCCCTTTTTGGCCAAGGGCATCATTGTCAACGTTTTGCCGCTTTTCATGTGCTTTAAAGGCGATTCGAATCTACCTCCTGAAATCTGTTTCCTGCAATTCTGCCTTGATTTCAAATCCTCTTCTTTGCCTTCCCTCAATATATTTGTGGACGAGAGTTATCATTTATAACTCTGCAGGTTTTTGAATTGCAGTGCCCTGAAGCTCCATTTTACAACTCGCTTTTTTGGGAGCTGGCCGCAAAAGCGCAGGATGGCTTCAGGCCCTGTTCTGGTTCCGGGTGGGATGATGAGCCTGTGGTTAATTCTTCTTCCTGATGGGAAAATAGAGTGACCTGTGCCTGTGCCAACAACAAGAGCTAGTCTCTCACTGGTTCCCCGTCTACCCGTTCATCCTCAGGACAAATTGCAACCTGTACGGAACAGGAGGTTAAAGGTGCTGATGCTCCAAGTAGGGAGATTGTTAGTAAAGCGGCTGGAATGGCGAACCCGGGCACAAGGAGAAGAGAAATGAGGTGCGTTTTAGAAACCTTTCCCCATCACATGGTGTACCATCTTTTTGTTTTCTCATGCATGTTTTCGATGTAGGAAGATGTCCTTGAACCTGGAGATTTGGGACCCATGCGATGGGTACCACGCAGTATTAATTTAAAGGGTCTGCGTTTGCTCACCCAACCTCACCAAATCTCTCAGCCCCAAGAGTGTCAACCATTATGTCTCATCCAGCTGTGGGTCTAGATATGGTCAATCTAGGTTGCATCACAGCCCCTGAACGCATTGTGTAAGAATTTCACTCTCTTTCACTGTCTTTGTTTCATGGGTTTTTTGAAGTAATTTATTTTTATACTGGGGTTTAGCTGCTTTTCACTGCTGTGTTTATGCCGCTTTACACCCACTTGACACACTAACAGAGAGATATCAATACATAGGTTTTAAGATTATTACTAGTCAGATATATTCTTGTGCAGGGAATAGGGCCTGTTGAGTCCAGTTCTCTGAGCAAGGAGTAGGTCTTGTCTATTACATATTGGGTTTATGGAACGGTATCTGAGCTAATTTGAAACCCTTGTTTTATGTATCACCCCACCTCACCTTTCCCGTTAAGCAGCCATAGTGTGTTTTCTGCATGTGTGACTCTGTTCTGTTTTGTAATTCAGTTCAAGTGTAACGCTTTTTACATTCCCTCTATAAGTGATACCTTATGAGAAGTGTCCTTTTCTGTGTGACTTATTTCACTTAGAATCGTCGTACCTAAATCCACTCATCATGCTGCTACTAGCCTTATGACATTGATTTCATGGCTGAGTGATTTTCCATTGTACATAAGGACCACAACTTCTTTATCCATTTTTCTCTTTCCTGGGATATTGAAGGTGGAATGAAGTGGAGGTCCTTGTCAACAGAGCAGCCCTAAACTTTGGGGTGTTTGTTTCTTGCTGATTTTTCATTTTCCCAATTTATACCCCCATGAGTGGAAGTGCCCTATGCTCTCTAAGCTGTGTTTTTTAGATGTTTCAGGACACACCGTACACTTCTCCAGAGTGGCTGTTGGCAATTTACATCCCGCCCATCAGTGTAGCAAGGCTCCCATTTCTCCATGGCCTGTCCTGCATTTCTGGTTTTGAGACTTTTTTCAGCATGGCCCTTTTGACCGATGGGTAGCGAGTCTTCTTTGTTGCCCTGATTTGCCTTTCCAGGTTGCTTGGTTGGCCAAAAAGGGCGTATGCGTTTTTTCCTGAATATATTCAGGAAAAAACGCATACGCCCTTTTTGGCCAAGGGCATCATTGTCAACGTTTTGCCGCTTTTCATGTGCTTTAAAGGCGATTCGAATCTACCTCCTGAAATCTGTTTCCTGCAATTCTGCCTTGATTTCAAATCCTCTTCTTTGCCTTCCCTCAATATATTTGTGGACGAGAGTTATCATTTATATCTCTGCAGGTTTGTGAATTGCAGTGCCCTGAAGCTCCATTTTACAACTCGCATTTTTGGGAGCTGGCCGCAAAAGCGCAGGATGGCTTCAGGCCCTGTTTTGGTTCCGGGGCGGGGGGGAGGATGAGCCTGTGGTAAATTCTTCTTCCTGATGGGAAAATAGAGTGACCTGTTCCTGTCCCAACAACAAGAGGTAGTCTCTCACTGGTTCCCCATCTTCCCGTTCAGCCTCAGGACAAATTGCAACCTGTACGGAACAGGAGGTTAAAGGGGCTGATGCTCCAAGTAGGGAGATTGTTAGTAAAGCGGCTGGAATGGCGAACCCGGGCACAAGGAGAAGAGAAATGAGGTGCGTTTTAGAAACCTTTCCCCATCACATGGTGTACCATCATTTTGTTTTCTCATGCATGTTTTCGATGTAGGAAGATGTCCTTGAACCTGGAGATTTGGGACCCATGCGATGGGTACCACGCAGTATTACTTTAAAGGGTCTGCGTTTGCTCACCCAACCTCACCAAACCTCTCAGCCCCAAGAGTGTCCACCCTTATGTCTCATCCAGCTGTGGGTCTAGATATGGTCAATCCAGGTTGCATCACAGCCCCTGAACGCATTGTGTAAGAATTTCTCTCTCTTTCACTGACTTTGTTTCATGGGTTTGTAAAAGTAATTTATTTTTATAATGGGGTTTAGCTGTTTTTCACTGCTGTGTTTATGCTGCTTTACACCCACTTGACACACTAACAGAGAGATATCAATACATAGGTTTTAAGATTATTACTAGTCAGATATATTCTTGTGTGGTGAATAGGGCGTGTTGAGTCCAGTTCTCTGAGCAAGGAGTAGGTCTTGTCTATTACATATTGGGTTTATGGAACGGTATCTGAGCTAATTTGAAACCCTTGTTTTATGTATCACCCCACCTCACCTTTCCCTTTAGGCAGCCATAGTGTGTTTTCTGCATGTGTGACTCTGTTCTGTTTTGTAATTCAGTTCAAGTGTAACGGTTTTTACATTCCCTCTATAAGTGATACCTTATGAGAAGTGTCCTTTTCTGTGTGACTTATTTCACTTAGAATCGTCGTACCTAAATCCACTCATCATGCTGCTACTAGCCTTATGACATTGATTTCATGGCTGAGTGATATTCCATTGTACATAAGGACCACAACTTCTTTATCCATTTTTCTCTTTCCTGGGATATTGAAGGTGGAATGAAGTGGAGGTCCTTGTCAACAGAGCAGCCCTAAACTTTGGGGTGCTTGTGTCTTGCTGATTTTTCATTTTCCCAATTTATACCCCCATGAGTGGAAGTGCCCTATGCTCTCTAAGCTGTGTTTTTTAGATGTTTCAAGACACACCGTACACTTCTCCAGAGTGGCTGTTGGCAATTTACATCGCGCCCATCAGTGTAGCAAGGCTCCCATTTCTCCATGGCCTGTCCTGCATTTCTGGTTTTGAGACTTTTTTCAGCATGGCCCTTTTGACCGATGGGTAGCGAGTCTTCTTTGTAGCCCTGATTTGCCTTTCCAGGTTGCTTGGTTTGCCAAAAAGGGCGTATGGGTTTTTTCCTGAATATATTCAGGAAAAAACGCATACGCCCTTTTTGGCCAAGGGCATCATTGTCAACGTTTTGCCGCTTTTCATGTGCTTTAAAGGCGATTCGAATCTACCTCCTGAAATCTGTTTCCTGCAATTCTGCCTTGATTTCAAATCCTCTTCTTTGCCTTCCCTCAATATATTTGTGGACGAGAGTTATCATTTAGAACTCTGCAGGTTTTTGAATTGCAGTGCCCTGAAGCTCCATTTTACAACTCGCTTTTTTGGGAGCTGGCCGCAAAAGCGCAGGATGGCTTCAGGCCCTGTTCTGGTTCCCGGGGGGTGGATGAGCCTGTGGTTAATTCTTCTTCCTGATGGGAAGATAGAGTGACTTGTGCCTGTCCCAACACCAAGAGCTAGTCTCTCACTGGTTCCCCGTCTACCCGTTCATCCTCAGGACAAATTGCAACCTGTACGGAACAGGAGGTTAAAGGTGCTGATGCTCCACGTAGGGAGATTGTTAGTAAAGCGGCTGGAATGGCGAACCCGGGCACAAGGAGAAGAGAAATGAGGTGCGTTTTAGAAACCTTTCCCCATCACATGGTGTACCATCATTTTGTTTTCTCATGCATGTTTTCGATGTAGGAAGATGTCCTTGAACCTGGAGATTTGGGACCCATGCGATGGGTACCACGCAGTATTACTTTAAAGGGTCTGCGTTTGCTCACCCAACCTCACCAAACCTCTCAGCCCCAAGAGTGTCCACCCTTATGTCTCATCCAGCTGTGGGTCTAGATATGGTCAATCCAGGTTGCATCACAGCCCCTGAACGCATTGTGTAAGTATTTCTCTCTCTTTCACTGTCTTTGTTTCATTGGTTTTTCAAAGTAATTTATTTTTACAATGGGGTTTAGCTGCTTTTCACTGCTGTGTTTATGCCGCTTTACACCCACTTGACACACTAACAGAGAGATATCAATACATAGGTTTTAAGATTATTACTAGTCAGATATATTCTTGTGTGGTGAATAGGGCGTGTTGAGTCCAGTTCTCTGAGCAAGGAGTAGGTCTTGTCTATTACATATTGGGTTTATGGAACGGTATCTGAGCTAATTTGAAACCCTTGTTTTATGTATCACCCCACCTCACCTTTCCCGATAAGCAGCCATAGTGTGTTTTCTGCATGTGTGACTCTGTTCTGTTTTGTAATTCAGTTCAAGTGTAACAGTTTTTACATTCCCTCTATAAGTGATACCTTATGAGAAGTGTCCTTTTCTGTGTGACTTATTTCACTTAGAATCGTCGTACCTAAATCCACTCATCATGCTGCTACTAGCCTTATGACATCGATTTCATGGCTGAGTGATATTCCATTGTACATAAGGACCACAACTTCTTTATCCATTTTTCTCTTTCCTGGGATATTGAAGGTGGAATGAAGTGGAGGTCCTTGTCAACAGAGCAGCCCTAAACTTTGGGGTGCTTGTGTCTTGCTGATTTTTCATTTTCCCAATTTATACCCCCATGAGTGGAAGTGCCCTATGCTCTCTAAGCTGTGTTTTTTAGATGTTTCAAGACACACCGTACACTTCTCCAGAGTGGCTGTTGTCAATTTACATCCCGCCCATCAGTGTAGCAAGGCTCCCATTTCTCCATGGCCTGTCCCGCATTTCTGGTTTTGAGACTTTTTTCAGCATGGCCCTTTTGACCGATGGGTAGCGAGTCTTCTTTGTAGCGCTGATTTGCCTTTCCAGGTTGCTTGGTGGGCCAAAAAGGGCGTATGCGTTTTTTCCTTAATATATTCAGGAAAAAACGCATACGCCATTTTTAGCCAAGGGCCTCATTGTCAACGTTTTGCCGCTTTTCATGTGATTTAAAGGCGATTCGAATCTACCTCCTGAAATCTGTTTCCTGCAATTCTGCCTTGATTTCAAATCCTCTTCTTTGCCTTCCCTCAATATATTTGTGGACGAGAGTTATCATTTATAACTCTGCAGGTTTGTGAATTGCAGTGCACTGAAGCTCCATTTTACAACTCGCTTTTTTGGGAGCTGGCCGCAAAAGCGCTGGATGGCTTCAGGCCCTGTTCTGGTTCCGGGGGGGATGATGAGCCTGTGGTTAATTCTTCTTCCTGATGGGAAAATAGAGTGACCTGTGCCTGTCCCAACACCAAGAGCTAGTCTCTCACTGGTTCCCCGTCTACCCGTTCATCCTCAGGACAAATTGCAACCTGCACGGAACAGGAGGTTAAAGGTGCTGATGCTCCAAATAAGGAGATTGCTAGTAAAGCGGCTGGAATGGAGAACCCGGGCACAAGGAGATGAGAAATGAGGTGCGTTTTAGATATTTTTCCCCATCACACGGTGTACCATCTTCTGGGTTTCTCGTGCATGTTTTCGATGTAGGAAGATGCCCTTGAACCTGGAGATTTGGGACCCATGGGATGGGTACCACGCAGTATTACTTTAAAGGGTCTGCGTTTGCTCACCCAACCTCACCAAACCTCTCAGCCCCAAGAGTGTCCACCCTTATGTCTCATCCAGCTGTGGGTCTAGATATGGTCAATGCAGGTTGCATCACAGCCCCTGAACGCATTGTGTAAGAATTTCTCTCTCTTTCACTGTCTTTGTTTCATGGGTTTGTAAAAGTAATTTATTTTTATAATGGGGTTTAGCTGCTTTTCACTGCTGTGTTTATGCTGCTTTACACCCACTTGACACACTAACAGAGAGATATCAATACATAGGTTTTAAGATTATTACTAGTCAGATATATTCTTGTGTGGTGAATAGGGCGTGTTGAGTCCAGTTCTCTGAGCAAGGAGTAGGTCTTGTCTATTACATATTGGGTTTATGGAACGGTATCTGAGCTAATTTGAAACCCTTGTTTTATATATCACCCCACCTCACCTTTCCCTTTAAGCAGCCATAGTGTGTTTTCTGCATGTGTGACTCTGTTCTGTTTTGTAATTCAGTTCAAGTGTAACGGTTTTTACATTCCCTCTATAAGTGATACCTTATGAGAAGTGTCCTTTTCTGTGTGACTTATTTCACTTAGAATCGTCGTACCTAAATCCACTCATCATGCTGCTACTAGCCTTATGACATTGATTTCATGGCTGAGTGATATTCCATTGTACATAAGGACCACAACTTCTTTATCCATTTTTCTCTTTCCTGGGATATTGAAGGTGGAATGAAGTGGAGGTCCTTGTCAACAGAGCAGCCCTAAACTTTGGGGTGCTTGTGTCTTGCTGATTTTTCATTTTCCCAATTTATACCCCCATGAGTGGAAGTGCCCTATGCTCTCTAAGCTGTTTTTTTTAGATGTTTCAAGACACACCGTACACTTCTCCAGAGTGGCTGTTGGCAATTTACATCGCGCCCATCAGTGTAGCAAGGCTCCCATTTCTCCATGGCCTGTCCTGCATTTCTGGTTTTGAGACTTTTTTCAGCATGGCCCTTTTGACCGATGGGTAGCGAGTCTTCTTTGTAGCCCTGATTTGCCTTTCCAGGTTGCTTGGTTGGCCAAAAAGGGCGTATGCGTTTTTTCCTGAATATATTCAGGAAAAAACGCATACGCCCTTTTTGGCCAAGGGCATCATTGTCAACGTTTTGCCGCTTTTCATGTGCTTTAAAGGCGATTCGAATCTACCTCCTGAAATCTGTTTCCTGCAATTCTGCCTTGATTTCAAATCCTCTTCTTTGCCTTCCCTCAATATATTTGTGGACGAGAGTTATCATTTATAACTCTGCAGGTTTGTGAATTGCAGTGCCCTGAACCTCCATTTTACAACTCGCTTTTTTGGGAGCTGGCCGCAAAAGCGCAGGATGGCTTCAGGCCCTGTTCTGGTTCCGGGGGGGATGATGAGCCTGTGGTTAATTCTTCTTCCTGATGGGAAAATAGAGTGACCTGTGCCTGTGCCAACAACAAGAGCTACTCTCTCACTGGTTCCCCGTCTACCCGTTCATCCTCAGGACAAATTGCAACCTGTACGGAACAGGAGGTTAAAGGTGCTGATGCTCCAAGTAGGGAGATTGTTAGTAAAGCGGCTGGAATGGCGACCCCGGGCACAAGGAGAAGAGAAATGAGGTGCGTTTTAGAAACCTTTCCCCATCACATGTTGTACCATCTTTTTGTTTTCTCATGCATGTTTTCGATGTAGGAAGATATCCTTGAACCTGGAGATTTGGGACCCATGCGATGGGTACCACGCAGTATTACTTTAAAGGGTCTGCGTTTGCTCACCCAACCTCACCAAACCTCTCAGCCCCAAGAGTGTCCACCCTTATGTCTCATCCAGCTGTGGGTCTAGATATGGTCAATCCAGGTTGCATCACAGCCCCTGAACGCATTGTGTAAGAATTTCTCTCTCTTTCACTGTCTTTGTTTCATGGGTTTTTCGAAGTAATTTATTTTTATACTGGGGTTTAGCTGCTTTTCACTGCTGTGTTTATGCCGCTTTACACCCACTTGACACACTAACAGAGAGATATCAATACATAGGTTTTAAGATTATTACTAGTCAGATATATTCTTGTGCGGTGAATAGGGCGTGTTGAGTCCAGTTCTCTGAGCAAGGAGTAGGTCTTGTCTATTACATATTGGGTTTATGGAACGGTATCTGAGCTAATTTGAAACGCTTGTTTTATGTATCACCCCACCTCCCCTTTCCCGTTAAGCAGCCATAGTGCGTTTTCTGTATGTGTGACTCTGTTCTGTTTTGTAATTCAGTTCAAGTGTAACAGTTTTTACATTCCCTCTATAAGTGATACCTTATGAGAAGTGTCCTTTTCTGTGTGACTTATTTCACTTAGAATCGTCGTACCTAAATCCACTCATCATGCTGCTACTAGCCTTATGACATCGATTTCATGGCTGAGTGATATTCCATTGTACATAAGGACCACAACTTCTTTATCCATTTTTCTCTTTCCTGGGATATTTAAGGTGGAATGAAGTGGAGGTCCTTGTCAACAGAGCAGCCCTAAACTTTGGGGTGCTTGTGTCTTGCTGATTTTTCATTTTCCCAATTTATACCCCCATGAGTGGAAGTGCCCTATGCTCTCTAAGCTGTTTTTTTTAGATGTTTCAAGACACACCGTACACTTCTCCAGAGTGGCTGTTGGCAATTTACATCCCGCCCATCAGTGTAGCAAGGCTCCCATTTCTCCATGGCCTGTCCCGCATTTCTGGTTTTGAGACTTTTTTCAGCATGGCCCTTTAGACCGATGGGTAGCGAGTCTTCTTTGTAGCGCTGATTTGTCTTTCTAGGTTGCTTGGTTGGCCAAAAAGGGCGTATGCGTTTTTTCCTTAATATATTCAGGAAAAAACGCATACGCCATTTTTAGCCAAGGGCATCATTGTCAACGTTTTGCCGCTTTTCATGTGCTTTAAAGGCGATTCGAATCTACCTCCTGAAATCTGTTTCCTGCAATTCTGCCTTGATTTCAAATCCTCTTCTTTGCCTTCCCTCAATATATTTGTGGTCGAGAGTTATCATTTATAACTCTGCAGGTTTGTGAATTGCAGTGCCCTGAAGCTCCATTTTACAACTCGCTTTTTTGGGAGCTGGCCGCAAAAGCGCTGGATGGCTTCAGGCCCTGTTCTGGTTCCGGGGGCTATGATGAGCCTGTGGTTAATTCTTCTTCCTGATGGGAAAATAGAGTGACCTGTGCCTGTCCCAACACCAAGAGCTAGTCTCTCACTGGTTCCCCGTCTTCCCGTTCATCCTCAGGACAAATTGCAACCTGCACGGAACAGGAGGTTAAAGGTGCTGATGCTCCAAATAAGGAGATTGCTAGTAAAGGGGCTGGAATGGAGAACCCGGGCACAAGGAGATGAGAAATGAGGTGCGTTTTAGATATTTTTCCCCATCACACGGTGTACCATCTTCTGGGTTTCTCGTGCATGTTTTCGATGTAGGAAGATGCCCTTGAACCTGGAGATTTGGGACCCATGGGATGGGTACCACGCAGTATTACTTTAAAGGGTCTGCGTTTGCTCACCCAACCTCACCAAACCTCTCAGCCCCAAGAGTGTCCACCCTTATGTCTCATCCAGCTGTGGGTCTAGATATGGTCAATCCAGGTTGCATCACAGCCCCTGAACGCATTGTGTAAGAATTTCTCTCTCTTTCACTGTCTTTGTTTCATGGGTTTTTCGAATTAATTTATTTTTATAATGGGGTTTAGCTGCTTTTCACTGCTGTGTTTATGCTGCTTTACACCCACTTGACACACTAACAGAGAGATATCAATACATAGGTTTTAAGATTATTACTAGTCAGATATATTCTTGTGCGGTGAATAGGGCGTGTTGAGTCCAGTTCTCTGAGCAAGGAGTAGGTCTTGTCTATTACATATTGGGTTTATGGAACGGTATCTGAGCTAATTTGATACCCTTGTTTTATGTATCACCCCACCTCACCTTTCCCTTTAAGCAGCCATAGTGTGTTTTCTGCATGTGTGACTCTGTTCTGTTTTGTAATTCAGTTCAAGTGTAACGGTTTTTACATTCCCTCTATCAGTGATACCTTATGAGAAGTGTCCTTTTCTGTGTGACTTATTTCACTTAGAATCGTCGTACCTAAATCCACTCATCATGCTGCTATTAGCCTTATGACATTGATTTCATGGCTGAGTGATATTCCATTGTACATAAGGACCACAACTTCTTTATCCATTTTTCTCTTTATTGGGATATTGAAGGTGGAATGCAGTGGAGGTCCTTGTCAACAGAGCAGCCCTAAACTTTGGGGTGCTTGTGTCTTGCTGATTTTTCATTTTCCCAATTTATACCCCCATGAGTGGAAGTGCCCTATGCTCTCTAAGCTGTGTTTTTTAGATGTTTCAGGACACACCGTACACTTCTCCATGGTGGCTGTTGGCAATTTACATCCCGCCCATCAGTGTAGCAAGGCTCCCATTTCTCCATGGCCTGTCCTGCATTTCTGGTTTTGACACGTTTTTCAGCATGGCCCTTTTGACCGATGGGTAGCGAGTCTTCTTTGTAGCGCTGATTTGCCTTTCCAGGTTGCTTGGTTGGCCAAAAAGGGCGTATGCGTTTTTTCCTGAATATATTCAGGAAAAAACGCATACGCCCTTTTTGGCCAAGGGCATCATTGTCAACGTTTTGCCGCTTTTCATGTGCTTTAAAGGCGATTCGAATCTACCTCCTGAAATCTGTTTCCTGCAATTCTGCCTTGATTTCAAATCCTCTTCTTTGCCTTCCCTCAATATATTTGTGGACGAGAGTTATCATTTATAACTCTGCAGGTTTGTGAATTGCAGTGCCCTGAAGCTCCATTTTACAACTCGCTTTTTTGGGAGCTGGCCGCAAAAGCGCTGGATGGCTTCAGGCCCTGTTCTGGTTCCGGGGGGGATGATGAGCCTGTGGTTAATTCTTCTTCCTGATGGGAAAATAGAGTGACCTGTGCCTGTCCCAACACCAAGAGCTAGTCTCTCACTGGTTCCCCGTCTTCCCGTTCATCCTCAGGACAAATTGCAACCTGAATGGAACAGGAGGTTAAAAGTGCTGATGCTCCAAATAAGGAGATTGCTAGTAAAGCGGCTGGAATGGAGAACCCGGGCACAAGGAGATGAGAAATGACGTGCGTTTTAGGTATTTTTCCCCATCACACGGTGTACCATCTTCTGGGTTTCTCATGCATGTTTTCGATGTAGGAAGATGCCCTTGAACCTGGAGATTTGGGACCCATGGGATGGGTACCACGCAGTATTACTTTAAAGGGTCTGCGTTTGCCCACCCAACCTCACCAAACCTCTCAGCCCCAAGAGTGTCCACCCTTATGTCTCATCCAGCTGTGGGTCTAGATATGGTCAATCCAGGTTGCATCACAGCCCCTGAACGCATTGTGTAAGAATTTCTCTCTCTTTCACTGTCTTTGTTTCATGGGTTTTTCGAAGTAATTTATTTTTATAATGGGGTTTAGCTGCTTTTCACAGCAGTGTTTATGCTGCTTTACACCCACTTGACACACTAACAGAGAGATATCAATACATAGGTTTTAAGATTATTACTAGTCAGATATATTCTTGTGTGGTGAATAGGGCGTGTTGAGTCCAGTTCTCTGAGCAAGGAGTAGGTCTTGTCTATTACATATTGGGTTTATGGAACGGTATCTGAGCTAATTTGAAACCCTTGTTTTATGTATCACGCCACCTCACCTTTCCCGTTAAGCAGCCATAGTGTGTTTTCTGCATGTGTGACTCTGTTCTGTTTTGTAATTCAGTTCAAGTGTAACGGTTTTTACATTCCCTCTATAAGTGATACCTTATGAGAAGTGTCCTTTTCTGTGTGACTTATTTCACTTAGAATCGTCGTACCTAAATCCACTCATCATGCTGCTACTAGCCTTATGAGATTGATTTCATGGCTGAGTGATATTCCATTGTACATAAGGACCACAACTTCTGTATCCATTTTTCTCTTTCCTGGGATATTGAAGGTGGAATGAAGTGGAGGTCCTTGTCAACAGAGCAGCCCTAAACTTTGGGGTGCTTGTGTCTTGCTGATTTTTCATTTTCCCAATTTATACCCCCATGAGTGGAAGTGCCCTATGCTCTCTAAGCTGTGTTTTTTAGATGTTTCAGGACACACCGTACACTTCTCCAGAGTGGCTGTTGGCAATTTACATCCTGCCCATCAGTGTAGCAAGGCTCCCATTTCTCCATGGCCTGTCCTGCATTTCTGGTTTTGAGACTTTTTTCAGCATGGCCCTTTTGACCGATGGGTAGCGAGTCTTCTTTGTAGTGCTGATTTGCCTTTCCAGGTTGCTTGGTGGGCCAAAAAGGGCGTATGCGTTTTTTCCTGAATATATTCAGGAAAAAACGCATACGCCCTTTTTGGCCAAGGGCATCATTGTCAACGTTTTGCCGCTTTTCATGTGCTTTAAAGGCGATTCGAATCTACCTCCTGAAATCTGTTTCCTGCAATTCTGCCTTGATTTCAAATCCTCTTCTTTGCCTTCCCTCAATATATTTGTGGACGAGAGTTATCATTTATAACTCTGCAGGTTTGTGAATTGCAGTGCCTTGAACCTCCATTTTACAACTCGCTTTTTTGGGAGCTGGCCGCAAAAGCGCTGGATGGCTTCAGGCCCTGTTCTGGTTCCGGGTGGGATGATGAGCCTGTGGTTAATTCTTCTTCCTGATGGGAAAATAGAGTGATCTGTGCCTGTGCCAACAACAAGAGCTAGTCTCTCACTGGTTCCCCGTCTACCCGTTCATCCTCAGGACAAATTGCAACCTGTACGGAACAGGAGGTTAAAGGTGCTGATGCTCCAAGTAGGGAGATTGCTAGTAAAGCGGCTGGAATGGCGAAACCGGGCACAAGGAGAAGAGAAATGAGGTGCGTTTTAGAAACCTTTCCCCATCACATGGTGTACCATCTTTTTGTTTTCTCATGCATGTTTTCGATGTAGGAAGATGTCCTTGAACCTGGAGATTTGGGACCCATGCGATGGGTACCACGCAGTATTACTTTAAAGGGTCTGCGTTTGCTCACCCAACCTCACCAAACCTCTCAGCCCCAAGAGTGTCCACCCTTATGTCTCATCCAGCTGTGGGTCTAGATATGGTCAATCCAGGTTGCATCACAGCCCCTGAACGCATTGTGTAAGAATTTCTCTCTCTTTCACTGTCTTTGTTTCATGGGTTTTTCGAAGTAATTTATTTTTATACTGGGGTTTAGCTGCTTTTCACTGCTGTGTTTATGCCGCTTTACACCCACTTGACACACTAACAGAGAGATATCAATACATAGGTTTTAAGATTATTACTAGTCAGA
Source organism: Balaenoptera borealis (assembly GCF_965194805.1). Classification (NCBI taxonomy): domain Eukaryota; kingdom Metazoa; phylum Chordata; class Mammalia; order Artiodactyla; family Balaenopteridae; genus Balaenoptera; species Balaenoptera borealis. The sequence goes on from NW_028123973.1 coordinate 585,099, forward strand.
TATATTCTTGTGCGGTGAATAGGGCGTGTTGAGTCCAGTTCTCTGAGCAAGGAGTAGGTCTTGTCTATTACATATTGGGTTTATGGAACGGTATCTGAGCTAATTTGAAACGCTTGTTTTATGTATCACCCCACCTCCCCTTTCCCGTTAAGCAGCCATAGTGCGTTTTCTGTATGTGTGACTCTGTTCTGTTTTGTAATTCAGTTCAAGTGTAACAGTTTTTACATTCCCTCTATAAGTGATACCTTATGAGAAGTGTCCTTTTCTGTGTGACTTATTTCACTTAGAATCGTCGTACCTAAATCCACTCATCATGCTGCTACTAGCCTTATGACATCGATTTCATGGCTGAGTGATATTCCATTGTACATAAGGACCACAACTTCTTTATCCATTTTTCTCTTTCCTGGGATATTTAAGGTGGAATGAAGTGGAGGTCCTTGTCAACAGAGCAGCCCTAAACTTTGGGGTGCTTGTGTCTTGCTGATTTTTCATTTTCCCAATTTATACCCCCATGAGTGGAAGTGCCCTATGCTCTCTAAGCTGTTTTTTTTAGATGTTTCAAGACACACCGTACACTTCTCCAGAGTGGCTGTTGGCAATTTACATCCCGCCCATCAGTGTAGCAAGGCTCCCATTTCTCCATGGCCTGTCCCGCATTTCTGGTTTTGAGACTTTTTTCAGCATGGCCCTTTAGACCGATGGGTAGCGAGTCTTCTTTGTAGCGCTGATTTGTCTTTCTAGGTTGCTTGGTTGGCCAAAAAGGGCGTATGCGTTTTTTCCTTAATATATTCAGGAAAAAACGCATACGCCATTTTTAGCCAAGGGCATCATTGTCAACGTTTTGCCGCTTTTCATGTGCTTTAAAGGCGATTCGAATCTACCTCCTGAAATCTGTTTCCTGCAATTCTGCCTTGATTTCAAATCCTCTTCTTTGCCTTCCCTCAATATATTTGTGGTCGAGAGTTATCATTTATAACTCTGCAGGTTTGTGAATTGCAGTGCCCTGAAGCTCCATTTTACAACTCGCTTTTTTGGGAGCTGGCCGCAAAAGCGCTGGATGGCTTCAGGCCCTGTTCTGGTTCCGGGGGCTATGATGAGCCTGTGGTTAATTCTTCTTCCTGATGGGAAAATAGAGTGACCTGTGCCTGTCCCAACACCAAGAGCTAGTCTCTCACTGGTTCCCCGTCTTCCCGTTCATCCTCAGGACAAATTGCAACCTGCACGGAACAGGAGGTTAAAGGTGCTGATGCTCCAAATAAGGAGATTGCTAGTAAAGGGGCTGGAATGGAGAACCCGGGCACAAGGAGATGAGAAATGAGGTGCGTTTTAGATATTTTTCCCCATCACACGGTGTACCATCTTCTGGGTTTCTCGTGCATGTTTTCGATGTAGGAAGATGCCCTTGAACCTGGAGATTTGGGACCCATGGGATGGGTACCACGCAGTATTACTTTAAAGGGTCTGCGTTTGCTCACCCAACCTCACCAAACCTCTCAGCCCCAAGAGTGTCCACCCTTATGTCTCATCCAGCTGTGGGTCTAGATATGGTCAATCCAGGTTGCATCACAGCCCCTGAACGCATTGTGTAAGAATTTCTCTCTCTTTCACTGTCTTTGTTTCATGGGTTTTTCGAATTAATTTATTTTTATAATGGGGTTTAGCTGCTTTTCACTGCTGTGTTTATGCTGCTTTACACCCACTTGACACACTAACAGAGAGATATCAATACATAGGTTTTAAGATTATTACTAGTCAGATATATTCTTGTGCGGTGAATAGGGCGTGTTGAGTCCAGTTCTCTGAGCAAGGAGTAGGTCTTGTCTATTACATATTGGGTTTATGGAACGGTATCTGAGCTAATTTGATACCCTTGTTTTATGTATCACCCCACCTCACCTTTCCCTTTAAGCAGCCATAGTGTGTTTTCTGCATGTGTGACTCTGTTCTGTTTTGTAATTCAGTTCAAGTGTAACGGTTTTTACATTCCCTCTATCAGTGATACCTTATGAGAAGTGTCCTTTTCTGTGTGACTTATTTCACTTAGAATCGTCGTACCTAAATCCACTCATCATGCTGCTATTAGCCTTATGACATTGATTTCATGGCTGAGTGATATTCCATTGTACATAAGGACCACAACTTCTTTATCCATTTTTCTCTTTATTGGGATATTGAAGGTGGAATGCAGTGGAGGTCCTTGTCAACAGAGCAGCCCTAAACTTTGGGGTGCTTGTGTCTTGCTGATTTTTCATTTTCCCAATTTATACCCCCATGAGTGGAAGTGCCCTATGCTCTCTAAGCTGTGTTTTTTAGATGTTTCAGGACACACCGTACACTTCTCCATGGTGGCTGTTGGCAATTTACATCCCGCCCATCAGTGTAGCAAGGCTCCCATTTCTCCATGGCCTGTCCTGCATTTCTGGTTTTGACACGTTTTTCAGCATGGCCCTTTTGACCGATGGGTAGCGAGTCTTCTTTGTAGCGCTGATTTGCCTTTCCAGGTTGCTTGGTTGGCCAAAAAGGGCGTATGCGTTTTTTCCTGAATATATTCAGGAAAAAACGCATACGCCCTTTTTGGCCAAGGGCATCATTGTCAACGTTTTGCCGCTTTTCATGTGCTTTAAAGGCGATTCGAATCTACCTCCTGAAATCTGTTTCCTGCAATTCTGCCTTGATTTCAAATCCTCTTCTTTGCCTTCCCTCAATATATTTGTGGACGAGAGTTATCATTTATAACTCTGCAGGTTTGTGAATTGCAGTGCCCTGAAGCTCCATTTTACAACTCGCTTTTTTGGGAGCTGGCCGCAAAAGCGCTGGATGGCTTCAGGCCCTGTTCTGGTTCCGGGGGGGATGATGAGCCTGTGGTTAATTCTTCTTCCTGATGGGAAAATAGAGTGACCTGTGCCTGTCCCAACACCAAGAGCTAGTCTCTCACTGGTTCCCCGTCTTCCCGTTCATCCTCAGGACAAATTGCAACCTGAATGGAACAGGAGGTTAAAAGTGCTGATGCTCCAAATAAGGAGATTGCTAGTAAAGCGGCTGGAATGGAGAACCCGGGCACAAGGAGATGAGAAATGACGTGCGTTTTAGGTATTTTTCCCCATCACACGGTGTACCATCTTCTGGGTTTCTCATGCATGTTTTCGATGTAGGAAGATGCCCTTGAACCTGGAGATTTGGGACCCATGGGATGGGTACCACGCAGTATTACTTTAAAGGGTCTGCGTTTGCCCACCCAACCTCACCAAACCTCTCAGCCCCAAGAGTGTCCACCCTTATGTCTCATCCAGCTGTGGGTCTAGATATGGTCAATCCAGGTTGCATCACAGCCCCTGAACGCATTGTGTAAGAATTTCTCTCTCTTTCACTGTCTTTGTTTCATGGGTTTTTCGAAGTAATTTATTTTTATAATGGGGTTTAGCTGCTTTTCACAGCAGTGTTTATGCTGCTTTACACCCACTTGACACACTAACAGAGAGATATCAATACATAGGTTTTAAGATTATTACTAGTCAGATATATTCTTGTGTGGTGAATAGGGCGTGTTGAGTCCAGTTCTCTGAGCAAGGAGTAGGTCTTGTCTATTACATATTGGGTTTATGGAACGGTATCTGAGCTAATTTGAAACCCTTGTTTTATGTATCACGCCACCTCACCTTTCCCGTTAAGCAGCCATAGTGTGTTTTCTGCATGTGTGACTCTGTTCTGTTTTGTAATTCAGTTCAAGTGTAACGGTTTTTACATTCCCTCTATAAGTGATACCTTATGAGAAGTGTCCTTTTCTGTGTGACTTATTTCACTTAGAATCGTCGTACCTAAATCCACTCATCATGCTGCTACTAGCCTTATGAGATTGATTTCATGGCTGAGTGATATTCCATTGTACATAAGGACCACAACTTCTGTATCCATTTTTCTCTTTCCTGGGATATTGAAGGTGGAATGAAGTGGAGGTCCTTGTCAACAGAGCAGCCCTAAACTTTGGGGTGCTTGTGTCTTGCTGATTTTTCATTTTCCCAATTTATACCCCCATGAGTGGAAGTGCCCTATGCTCTCTAAGCTGTGTTTTTTAGATGTTTCAGGACACACCGTACACTTCTCCAGAGTGGCTGTTGGCAATTTACATCCTGCCCATCAGTGTAGCAAGGCTCCCATTTCTCCATGGCCTGTCCTGCATTTCTGGTTTTGAGACTTTTTTCAGCATGGCCCTTTTGACCGATGGGTAGCGAGTCTTCTTTGTAGTGCTGATTTGCCTTTCCAGGTTGCTTGGTGGGCCAAAAAGGGCGTATGCGTTTTTTCCTGAATATATTCAGGAAAAAACGCATACGCCCTTTTTGGCCAAGGGCATCATTGTCAACGTTTTGCCGCTTTTCATGTGCTTTAAAGGCGATTCGAATCTACCTCCTGAAATCTGTTTCCTGCAATTCTGCCTTGATTTCAAATCCTCTTCTTTGCCTTCCCTCAATATATTTGTGGACGAGAGTTATCATTTATAACTCTGCAGGTTTGTGAATTGCAGTGCCTTGAACCTCCATTTTACAACTCGCTTTTTTGGGAGCTGGCCGCAAAAGCGCTGGATGGCTTCAGGCCCTGTTCTGGTTCCGGGTGGGATGATGAGCCTGTGGTTAATTCTTCTTCCTGATGGGAAAATAGAGTGATCTGTGCCTGTGCCAACAACAAGAGCTAGTCTCTCACTGGTTCCCCGTCTACCCGTTCATCCTCAGGACAAATTGCAACCTGTACGGAACAGGAGGTTAAAGGTGCTGATGCTCCAAGTAGGGAGATTGCTAGTAAAGCGGCTGGAATGGCGAAACCGGGCACAAGGAGAAGAGAAATGAGGTGCGTTTTAGAAACCTTTCCCCATCACATGGTGTACCATCTTTTTGTTTTCTCATGCATGTTTTCGATGTAGGAAGATGTCCTTGAACCTGGAGATTTGGGACCCATGCGATGGGTACCACGCAGTATTACTTTAAAGGGTCTGCGTTTGCTCACCCAACCTCACCAAACCTCTCAGCCCCAAGAGTGTCCACCCTTATGTCTCATCCAGCTGTGGGTCTAGATATGGTCAATCCAGGTTGCATCACAGCCCCTGAACGCATTGTGTAAGAATTTCTCTCTCTTTCACTGTCTTTGTTTCATGGGTTTTTTGAAGTAATTTATTTTTATACTGGGGTTTAGCTGCTTTTCACTGCTGTGTTTATCCCGCTTTACATCCACTTGACACACTAACAGAGAGATATCAATACATAGCTTTTAAGATTATTACTAGTCAGATATATTCTTGTGCGGTGAATAGGGCGTGTTGAGTCCAGTTCTCTGAGCAAGGAGTAGGTCTTGTCTATTACATATTGGGTTTATGGAACGGTATCTGAGCTAAGTTGAAACCCTTGTTTTATGTATCAGCCCACCTCACCTTTCCCGTTAAGCAGCCATAGTGTGTTTTCTGCATGTGTGACTCTGTTCTGTTTTGTAATTCAGTTCAAGTGTAACGGTTTTTACATTCCCTCTATAAGTGATACCTTATGAGAAGTGTCCTTTTCTGTGTGACTTATTTCACTTAGAATCGTCGTACCTAAATCCACTCATCATGCTGCTACTAGCCTTATGACATTGATTTCATGGCTGAGTGATATTCCATTGTACATAAGGACCACAACTTCTGTATCCATTTTTCTCTTTCCTGGGATATTGAAGGTGGAATGAAGTGGAGGTCCTTGTCAACAGAGCAGCCCTAAACTTTGGGGTGCTTGTGTCTTGCTGATTTTTCATTTTCCCAATTTATACCCCCATGAGTGGAAGTGCCCTATGCTCTCTAAGCTGTGTTTTTTAGATGTTTCAGGACACACCGTACACTTCTCCAGAGTGGCTGTTGGCAATTTACATCCTGCCCATCAGTGTAGCAAGGCTCCCATTTCTCCATGGCCTGTCCTGCATTTCTGGTTTTGAGACTTTTTTCAGCATGGCCCTTTTGACCGATGGGTAGCGAGTCTTCTTTGTAGTGCTGATTTGCCTTTCCAGGTTGCTTGGTGGGCCAAAAAGGGCGTATGCGTTTTTTCCTGAATATATTCAGGAAAAAACGCATACGCCCTTTTTGGCCAAGGGCATCATTGTCAACGTTTTGCCGCTTTTCATGTGCTTTAAAGGCGATTCGAATCTACCTCCTGAAATCTGTTTCCTGCAATTCTGCTTTGATTTCAAATCCTCTTCTTTGCCTTCCCTCAATATATTTGTGGACGAGAGTTATCATTTATAACTCTGCAGGTTTGTGAATTGCAGTGCCCTGAAGCTCCATTTTACAACTCGCTTTTTTGGGAGCTGGCCTCAAAAGCGCTGGATGGCTTCAGGCCCTGTTCTGGTTCCGGGTGGGATGATGAGCCTGTGGTTAATTCTTCTTCCTGATGGGAAAATAGAGTGACCTGTGCCTGTGCCAACAACAAGAGCTAGTCTCTCACTGGTTCCCCGTCTACCCGTTCATCCTCAGGACAAATTGCAACCTGTACGGAACAGGAGGTTAAAGGTGCTGATGCTCCAAGTAGGGAGATTGTTAGTACAGCGGCTGGAATGGCGACCCCGGGCACAAGGAGAAGAGAAATGAGGTGCGTTTTAGAAACCTTTCCCCATCACATGGTGTACCATCTTTTTGTTTTCTCATGCATGTTTTCGATGTAGGAAGATGTCCTTGAACCTGGAGATTTGGGACCCATGCGATGGGTACCACGCAGTATTACTTTAAAGGGTCTGCGTTTGCTCACCCAACCTCACCAAACCTCTCAGCCCCAAGAGTGTCCACCCTTATGTCTCATCCAGCTGTGGGTCTAGATATGGTCAATCTAGGTTGCATCACAGCCCCTGAACGCATTGTGTAAGAATTTCACTCTCTTTCACTGTCTTTGTTTCATGGGTTTTTCGAAGTAATTTATTTTTATACTGGGGTATAGCTGCTTTTCACTGCTGTGTTTATGCCACTTAACACCCACTTGACACACTAACAGAGAGATATCAATACATAGGTTTGAAGATTATTACTAGTCAGATATATTCTTGTGCGGTGAATAGGGCGTGTTGAGTCCAGTTCTCTGAGCAAGGAGTAGGTCTTGTCTATTACATATTGGGTTTATGGAACGGTATCTGAGCTAAGTTGAAACCCTTGTTTTATGTATCAGCCCACCTCACCTTTCCCGTTAAGCAGCCATAGTGTGTTTTCTGCATGTGTGACTCTGTTCTGTTTTGTAATTCAGTTCAAGTGTAACGGTTTTTACATTCCCTCTATAAGTGATACCTTATGAGAAGTGTCCTTTTCTGTGTGACTTATTTCACTTAGAATCGTTTTACCTAAATCCACTCATCATGCTGCTACTAGCCTTATGAGATTGATTTCATGGCTGAGTGATATTCCATTGTACATAAGGACCACAACTTCTGTATCCATTTTTCTCTTTCCTGGGATATTGAAGGTGGAATGAAGTGGAGGTCCTTGTCAACAGAGCAGCCCTAAACTTTGGGGTGCTTGTGTCTTGCTGATTTTTCATTTTCCCAATTTATACCCCCATGAGTGGAAGTGCCCTATGCTCTCTAAGCTGTGTTTTTTAGATGTTTCAGGACACACCGTACACTTCTCCAGAGTGGCTGTTGGCAATTTACATCCTGCCCATCAGTGTAGCAAGGCTCCCATTTCTCCATGGCCTGTCCTGCATTTCTGGTTTTGACACTTTTTTCAGCATGGCCGTTTTGACCGATGGGTAGCGAGTCTTCTTTGTAGTGCTGATTTGCCTTTCCAGGTTGCTTGGTGGGCCAGAAAGGGCGTATGCGTTTTTTCCTGAATATATTCAGGAAAAAACGCATACGCCCTTTTTGGCCAAGGGCATCATTGTCAACGTTTTGCCGCTTTTCATGTGCTTTAAAGGCGATTCGAATCTACCTCCTGAAATCTGTTTCCTGCAATTCTGCTTTGATTTCAAATCCTCTTCTTTGCCTTCCCTCAATATATTTGTGGACGAGAGTTATCATTTATAACTCTGCAGGTTTGTGAATTGCAGTGCCCTGAAGCTCCATTTTACAACTCGCTTTTTTGGGAGCTGGCCGCAAAAGCGCTGGATGGCTTCAGGCCCTGTTCTGGTTCCGGGTGGGATGATGAGCCTGTGGTTAATTCTTCTTCCTGATGGGAAAATAGAGTGACCTGTGCCTGTGCCAACAACAAGAGCTAGTCTCTCACTGGTTCCCCGTCTACCCGTTCATCCTCAGGACAAATTGCAACCTGTACGGAACAGGAGGTTAAAGGTGCTGATGCTCCAAGTAGGGAGATTGTTAGTAAAGCGGCTGGAATGGCGAACCCGGGCACAAGGAGAAGAGAAATGAGGTGCGTTTTAGAAACCTTTCCCCATCACATGGTGTACCATCTTTTTGTTTTCTCATGCATGTTTTCGATGTAGGAAGATGTCCTTGAACCTGGAGATTTGGGACCCATGCGATGGGTACCACGCAGTATTACTTTAAAGGGTCTGCGTTTGCTCACCCAACCTCACCAAACCTCTCAGCCCCAAGAGTGTCCACCCTTATGTCTCATCCAGCTGTGGGTCTAGATATGGTCAATCTAGGTTGCATCACAGCCCCTGAACGCATTGTGTAAGAATTTCACTCTCTTTCACTGTCTTTGTTTCATGGGTTTTTCGAAGTAATTTATTTTTATACTGGGGTATAGCTGCTTTTCACTGCTGTGTTTATGCCACTTTACACCCACTTGACACACTAACAGAGAGATATCAATACATAGGTTTTAAGATTATTACTAGTCAGATATATTCTTGTGCGGTGAATAGGGCGTGTTGAGTCCAGTTCTCTGAGCAAGGAGTAGGTCTTGTCTATTACATATTGGGTTTATGGAACGGTATCTGAGCTAATTTGAAACCCTTGTTTTATGTATCACCCCACCTCACCTTTCCCGTTAAGCAGCCATAGTGTGTTTTCTGCATGTGTGACTCTGTTCTGTTTTGTAATTCAGTTCAAGTGTAACGGTTTTTACATTCCCTCTATAAGTGATACCTTATGAGAAGTGTCCTTTTCTGTGTGACTTATTTCACTTAGAATCGTCGAACCTAAATCCACTCATCATGCTGCTACTAGCCTTATGACATTGATTTCATGGCTGAGTGATATTCCATTGTACATAAGGACCACAACTTCTTTATCCATTTTTCTCTTTCCTGGGATATTGAAGGTGGAATGAAGTGGAGGTCCTTGTCAACAGAGCAGCCCTAAACTTTGGGGTGTTTGTGTCTTGCTGATTTTTCATTTTCCCAATTTATACCCCCATGAGTGGAAGTGCCCTATGCTCTCTAAGCTGTGTTTTTTAGATGTTTCAGGACACACCGTACACTTCTCCAGAGTGGCTGTTGGCAATTTACATCCTGCCCATCAGTGTAGCAAGGCTCCCATTTCTCCATGGCCTGTCCTGCATTTCTGGTTTTGAGACTTTTTTCAGCATGGCCCTTTTGACCGATGGGTAGCGAGTCTTCTTTGTAGTGCTGATTTGCCTTTCCAGGTTGCTTGGTGGGCCAAAAAGGGCGTATGCGTTTTTTCCTGAATATATTCAGGAAAAAACGCATACGCCCTTTTTGGCCAAGGGCATCATTGTCAACGTTTTGCCGCTTTTCATGTGCTTTAAAGGCGATTCGAATCTACCTCCTGAAATCTGTTTCCTGCAATTCTGCCTTGATTTCAAATCCTCTTCTTTGCCTTCCCTCAATATATTTGTGGACGAGAGTTATCATTTATAACTCTGCAGGTTTGTGAATTGCAGTGCCCTGAATCTCCATTTTACAACTCGCTTTTTTGGGAGCTGGCCGCAAAAGCGCAGGATGGCTTCAGGCCCTGTTCTGGTTCCGGGGGGGGGGAGGATGAGCCTGTGGTTAATTCTTCTTCCTGATGGGAAAATAGAGTGACCTGTTCCTGTCCCAACAACAAGAGGTAGTCTCTCACTGGTTCCCCATCTTCCCGTTCAGCCTCAGGACAAATTGCAACCTGTACGGAACAGGAGGTTAAAGCTGCTGATGCTCCAAGTAGGGAGATTGTTAGTAAAGCGGCTGGAATGGCGACCCCGGGCACAAGGAGAAGAGAATTGAGGTGCGTTTTAGAAACCTTTCCCCATCACATGGTGTACCATCTTTTTGTTTTCTCATGCATGTTTTCGATGTAGGAAGATGTCCTTGAACCTGGAGATTTGGGACCCATGCGATGGGTACCACGCAGTATTACTTTAAAGGGTCTGCATTTGCTCACCCAACCTCACCAAACCTCTCAGCCCCAAGAGTGTCCACCCTTATGTCTCATCCAGCTGTGGGTCTAGATATGGTCAATCCAGGTTGCATCACAGCCCCTGAACGCATTGTGTAAGAATTTCTCTCTCTTTCACTGTCTTTGTTTCATGGGTTTTTCGAAGTAATTTATTTTTATACTGGGGTTTAGCTGCTTTTCACTGCTGTGTTTATGCCGCTTTACACCCACTTGACACACTAACAGAGAGATATCAATACATAGGTTTTAAGATTATTACTAGTCAGATATATTCTTGTGCGGTGAATAGGGCGTGTTGAGTCCAGTTCTCTGAGCAAGGAGTAGGTCTTGTCTATTACATATTGGGTTTATGGAACGGTATCTGAGCTAATTTGAAACGCTTGTTTTATGTATCACCCCACCTCACCTTTCCCGTTAAGCAGCCATAGTGTGTTTTCTGCATGTGTGACTCTGTTCTGTTTTGTAATTCAGTTCAAGTGTAACGGTTTTTACATTCCCTCTATAAGTGATACCTTTTGAGAAGTGTCCTTTTCTGTGTGACTTATTTCACTTAGAATCGTCGAACCTAAATCCACTCATCATGCTGCTACTAGCCTTATGACATTGATTTCATGGCTGAGTGATATTCCATTGTACATAAGGACCACAACTTCTTTATCCATTTTTCTCTTTCCTGGGATATTGAAGGTGGAATGAAGTGGAGGTCCTTGTCAACAGAGCAGCCCTAAACTTTGGGGTGCTTGTGTCTTGCTGATTTTTCATTTTCCCAATTTATACCCCCATGAGTGGAAGTGCCCTATGCTCTCTAAGCTGTGTTTTTTAGATGTTTCAGGACACACCGTACACTTCTCCAGAGTGGCTGTTGGCAATTTACATCCCGCCCATCAGTGTAGCAAGGCTCCCATTTCTCCATGGCCTGTCCTGCATTTCTGGTTTTGACACTTTTTTCAGCATGGCCCTTTTGACCGATGGGAAGCGAGACTTCTCTGTAGCGCTGATTTGCCTTTCCAGGTTGCTTGGTTGGCCAAAAAGGGCGTATGCGTTTTTTCCTGATATTCAGGAAAAAACGCATACGCCCTTTTTGGCCAAGGGCATCATTGTCAACGTTTTGCCGCTTTTCATGTGCTTTAAAGGCGATTCGAATCTACCTCCTGGAATCTGTTTCCTGCAAATCTGCCTTGATTTCAAATCCTCTTCTTTGCCTTCCCTCAGTATATTTGTGGACGAGAGTTATGATTTATAACTCTGCAGGTTTGTGAATTGCAGTGCCCTGAAGCTCCATTTTACAACTCGCTTTTTTGGGAGCTGGCCGCAAAAGCGCAGGATGGCTTCAGGCCCTGTTCTGGTTCCGGGTGGGATGATGAGCCTGTGGTTAATTCTTCTTCCTGATGGGAAAATAGAGTGACCTGTTCCTGTCCCAACAACAAGAGGTAGTCTCTCACTGGTTCCCCATCTTCCCGTTCAGCCTCAGGACAAATTGCAACCTGTACGGAACAGGAGGTTAAAGGTGCTGATGCTCCAAGTAGGGAGATTGTTAGTAAAGCGGCTGGAATGGCGACCCCGGGCACAAGGAGAAGAGAAATGAGGTGCGTTTTAGAAACCTTTCCCCATCACATGGTGTACCATCTTTTTGTTTTCTCATGCATGTTTTCGATGTAGGAAGATGTCCTTGAACCTGGAGATTTGGGACCCATGCGATGGGTACCACGCAGTATTACTTTAAAGGGTCTGCGTTTGCTCACCCAACCTCACCAAACCTCTCAGCCCCAAGAGTGTCCACCCTTATGTCTCATCCAGCTGTGGGTCTAGATATGGTCAATCCAGGTTGCATCACAGCCCCTGAACGCATTGTGTAAGAATTTCTCTCTCTTTCACTGTCTTTGTTTCATGGGTTTTTCGAAGTAATTTATTTTTATACTGGGGTTTAGCTGCTTTTCACTGCTGTGTTTATGCCGCTTTACACCCACTTGACACACTAACAGAGAGATATCAATACATAGGTTTTACGATTATTACTAGTCAGATATATTCTTGTGCGGTGAATAGGGCGTGTTGAGTCCAGTTCTCTGAGCAAGGAGTAGGTCTTGTCTATTACATATTGGGTTTATGGAACGGTATCTGAGCTAATTTGAAACGCTTGTTTTATGTATCACCCCACCTCACCTTTCCCGTTAAGCAGCCATAGTGTGTTTTCTGCATGTGTGACTCTGTTCTGTTTTGTAATTCAGTTCAAGTGTAACGGTTTTTACATTCCCTCTATAAGTGATACCTTTTGAGAAGTGTCCTTTTCTGTGTGACTTATTTCACTTAGAATCGTCGAACCTAAATCCACTCATCATGCTGCTACTAGCCTTATGACATTGATTTCATGGCTGAGTGATATTCCATTGTACATAAGGACCACAACTTCTTTATCCATTTTTCTCTTTCCTGGGATATTGAAGGTGGAATGAAGTGGAGGTCCTTGTCAACAGAGCAGCCCTAAACTTTGGGGTGCTTGTGTCTTGCTGATTTTTCATTTTCCCAATTTATACCCCCATGAGTGGAAGTGCCCTATGCTCTCTAAGCTGTGTTTTTTAGATGTTTCAGGACACACCGTACACTTCTCCAGAGTGGCTGTTGGCAATTTACATCCCGCCCATCAGTGTAGCAAGGCTCCCATTTCTCCATGGCCTGTCCTGCATTTCTGGTTTTGACACTTTTTTCAGCATGGCCCTTTTGACCGATGGGAAGCGAGACTTCTCTGTAGCGCTGATTTGCCTTTCCAGGTTGCTTGGTTGGCCAAAAAGGGCGTATGCGTTTTTTCCTGATATTCAGGAAAAAACGCATACGCCCTTTTTGGCCAAGGGCATCATTGTCAACGTTTTGCCGCTTTTCATGTGCTTTAAAGGCGATTCGAATCTACCTCCTGGAATCTGTTTCCTGCAAATCTGCCTTGATTTCAAATCCTCTTCTTTGCCTTCCCTCAGTATATTTGTGGACGAGAGTTATGATTTATAACTCTGCAGGTTTGTGAATTGCAGTGCCCTGAAGCTCCATTTTACAACTCGCTTTTTTGGGAGCTGGCCGCAAAAGCGCAGGATGGCTTCAGGCCCTGTTCTGGTTCCGGGTGGGATGATGAGCCTGTGGTTAATTCTTCTTCCTGATGGGAAAATAGAGTGACCTGTTCCTGTCCCAACAACAAGAGGTAGTCTCTCACTGGTTCCCCATCTTCCCGTTCAGCCTCAGGACAAATTGCAACCTGTACGGAACAGGAGGTTAAAGGTGCTGATGCTCCAAGTAGGGAGATTGTTAGTAAAGCGGCTGGAATGGCGACCCCGGGCACAAGGAGAAGAGAAATGAGGTGCGTTTTAGAAACCTTTCCCCATCACATGGTGTACCATCTTTTTGTTTTCTCATGCATGTTTTCGATGTAGGAAGATGTCCTTGAACCTGGAGATTTGGGACCCATGCGATGGGTACCACGCAGTATTACTTTAAAGGGTCTGCGTTTGCTCACCCAACCTCACCAAACCTCTCAGCCCCAAGAGTGTCCACCCTTATGTCTCATCCAGCTGTGGGTCTAGATATGGTCAATCCAGGTTGCATCACAGCCCCTGAACGCATTGTGTAAGAATTTCTCTCTCTTTCACTGTCTTTGTTTCATGGGTTTTTCGAAGTAATTTATTTTTATACTGGGGTTTAGCTGCTTTTCACTGCTGTGTTTATGCCGCTTTACACCCACTTGACACACTAACAGAGAGATATCAATACATAGGTTTTAAGATTATTACTAGTCAGATATATTCTTGTGCGGTGAATAGGGCGTGTTGAGTCCAGTTCTCTGAGCAAGGAGTAGGTCTTGTCTATTACATATTGGGTTTATGGAACGGTATCTGAGCTAATTTGAAACCCTTGTTTTATGTATCACCCCACCTCACCTTTCCCGTTAAGCAGCCATAGTGTGTTTTCTGCATGTGTGACTCTGTTCTGTTTTGTAATTCAGTTCAAGTGTAACGGTTTTTACATTCCCTCTATAAGTGATACCTTATGAGAAGTGTCCTTTTCTGTGTGACTTATTTCACTTAGAATCGTCAAACCTAAATCCACTCATCATGCTGCTACTAGCCTTATGACATTGATTTCATGGCTGAGTGATATTCCATTGTACATAAGGACCACAACTTCTTTATCCATTTTTCTCTTTCCTGGGATATTGAAGGTGGAATGAAGTGGAGGTCCTTGTCAACAGAGCAGCCCTAAACTTTGGGGTGCTTGTGTCTTGCTGATTTTTCATTTTCCCAATTTATACCCCCATGAGTGGAAGTGCCCTATGCTCTCTAAGCTGTGTTTTTTAGATGTTTCAGGACACACCGTACACTTCTCCAGAGTGGCTGTTGGCAATTTACATCCCGCCCATCAGTGTAGCAAGGCTCCCATTTCTCCATGGCCTGTCCTGCATTTCTGGTTTTGAGACTTTTTTCAGCATGGCCCTTTTGACAGATGGGTAGCGAGTCTTCTTTGTAGCCCTGATTTGCCTTTCCAGGTTGCTTGGTTGGCCAAAAAGGGCGTATACGTTTTTTCCTGAATATATTCAGGAAAAAACGCATACGCCCTTTTTGGCCAA